>NC_139615.1:4238708-4941609 GCF_964270895.1 Podarcis filfolensis
GTTTATAGAAGGGCTCAGTTTGGAACCAATCTATTGGAACACCTCGAACAAAAAGTAAGTATTTTGGAGTGTGTGTGTGTATCTGTGGGTTGTGTTCCCTGCTTACGCACCGGGTCCAAAGTATGCCGTGTGCTGGGATGGCGTGGGGGTATTGCACTGTGCAAATTCTCCTGGTGGGGTGCGCGCGCACAAGTTTGGCACAGGGTGGGGGGAATCTATGTGTGCATTATTATTATTATTATTATTTTAAAAAGAATTGAAATCTTACTTGGATTCTTGAGTTGGCAAAATCCTGGACTCAAAAACCAGGGAATCTAGGGAAATAGAATATCCCTTGTGCTTTGGTGCGGATAGTTGTGGTGGTCAGATTTCAAGGGAGTCCTTCTACAGAAGGCTAGTTTCACACCAGTTTCGCTCCAGCTCCTTCACATTTTTAATGCATTCCCCTTTTGCAAACTTCGGGAACGTCCATTTCCTCCTCCTGTGGGTTTCATCCGGCCGGGTTAGGAGGACAAGACTTGGAACTGGGTGAGAATTTGATTCTTGGGTTTGCATCAAGAGCTGTTTGTTTTTAAAATATATATACAGTATATCCAGAGTGAGGCAAGTTTTGATTCCAGTGTCTTCCTCTCCTTCAAGTGTGGTTTCCTTCTCTCTCCCTCCCCTCTTAGCCCTGGAGAGTTTATTTTGATAACTGACTCCAGCCTAGTTAGGGGAGGTTGATGCCTGGCTCCACAGGGTTTTGAAAGATAACTTGCATTTGAAAGTTCCAGCCTCCCCTCTCTCTGCAAAATAGCCCTACCAAAGAGTTGTCAGCTGTGTCGGTGTGTGTGTTTTGTGTTCTTAACACCCTGATGCTAAAACACATTTGCTCCTGGAAGTTAATTTCAGTGGAACTCCCCTAATTAAATATGGAATGTCAGCAATCCAGGTGGGTCTGCACCCTCTGTGCGCCGGGGATAACTTAAAAACCATGCTCATCTGTAATCTGAAGATTGAATGATGAGCTTGTATGTATTGCTGCGGTGGCCTTTTTTTCCTTTTTTGCAAACCAGCTGCTGCAAGAGATTTTCTGCGCACTTGATGTTTGGTTCCATAATGGTTGTTGAAAAGGCACTGGGGCGTGTGGAGGTGTGTTGGTGTGCAAGCCTTGGTGCTTCCAACTTTTTTGGGGGCGATTTGGGTGGGTCTGTGCAGACTGGGTTCTGTAATTATCTGTGTTCCTCTTTTGTGTGCTCACAGTCTCTGTCTCTCTTTCTCTTTGTATGTGTGGATTAAATGTTCAAAAAAGCACAAATCCTTTTTTGGGGGGGCTGGCAGGCGGGGGGCACTCCCCCCCCCCCGCTCGCTTGGGAAGTTGTTCTGCGGTGCATTGAAATGAATGGGCAGGGCAGGAAGTTCTCATGCGCTGCCCATTTTTGTAAAATGCATGTGCTCACATGCAGACACACACACACTCTCCCTTCCAGATCACAGCTTTAATAGGTCAGACTAAAAACATACTTTCATTTATTGCTTCTCTTTTCACAGAGTTTCCAAAACTGGCTGTTTTCCCCTTGAGCTGGTTGAGGTGCTCTTGAGATGGGATGAATACTTTCTCTCCCCCCCTCTCTTCACACACACACACACTGCTGCTTGAGTCCCAGAAACTGACTCCCATCTGTTAACAATTGTGGCTAAACCCCCAATAACTTCTGAAACCCTAGTCCTCCTTGCAATTTTTTTTTTTCTCTTCTCCTTAAGCAAGGAGGAGGTTGGATTGGAATAATTTACATAGGAGCTGAGATTCAGCATCACATCATTTTTTATTTTTTATTTTTGAAAAAAGAAAAACACAGTGTTGGGGAATTGGGGAGGGAACTGGGGGGGGGGCAGGGAGAGAAAGAGAGAGGAAAGCAAGGCGGTTGTTTGTCAGAAAAATCTCTCTCTTGCACTTGGGGGGAAAAAACCTGTGATTCATAAGTGCTACAATTTGCGCTCTGTCGCCATGCGAGGCAACGCTTCCTAGCAACAGAAATATATATTAGAACTTAATAGGCCTATTTGCCTAAATCATGGTGTGTGTGTGTGCATGTGCGTTTTTCCCTTTCTTTCTACCTTTTCTCTCACCTTAGAAATCTCCTCCAAAGGGAGGAGGGGAAATTACGTTTTTTAAAACATCACACATTTCCTCCCCCCTCGCCCGCTCCTTGATAAATGTGCACATCTGATCATCGAAACTCTGTTGGAAACAATCAAAAGGGACTGAGGGGCAGGTTCTCCACATTTACTTATTTAGAAATTGCAAACCTGAGCAGAGCAGGCCTCCAGCCTCTCTCTTTTCTCTTGGCTTTGTGAACACAATTCAGTGGGAAATTTCTCCAGCGTAGAAGCCCCATAGGAATGAATGGGTTTGGCAAGAACACAGACTGCCTCCAGCCCAAGGCCATCTTCATACCAGTGGGGCTCCCACAGCAGAACTTTGCAAAAAAAAAATTCAACATACAACTGCTGCTTTCTTGTAGTTTTTAAAATTTATTCCCATTTGTGTCCCAGCAGAGGTATTCCCCCCCAGTGTTGGAATCTCCTGTTTGGGGATTTTGGAGGGTGGAGGAGTGACATCATCATCATCATCATCATCATCATCATCATCATCATCATTTTCCTGCAGATTTAGGTCTGAAAGGGGAAGGATGGGCCAGAGGAAAGAGTGGTCCAGGCAGCTTCAGCTAGTTAGAGTTGCGTAAAAAAAATAGGGAAGGGGGAGCGCTTCTCTCCACTGGAAAAATTGTGGGCAAAGGGGGGGGGCATACCCTCAGAAGCTCTGGCCTGTGGGCTGCCCGCCGCGATTGTTTAAAACCAAGCAAGCGAAGGTTGTTTCTCAGAGGAAAAGTTGTTGTTTCCCGAGAACCCACACAGAGCAATCACTTTTTAAATTGTTCTGCCCAACTCAGCAAAGATTGTGTCGCTTGAGCGTATATCTTTTCCTATCCATTTTGTGGCTGGGTGTTTCTCCTCCCCACTCTCCTAACTCATCTCAGGCCACCCCCCCAGAAGAAAGAGAGAGTTTAGCATGAGTTGTGCATCTTTTTTTGGCGTGCGAGTTTGATGTGAATCGGAATATTTGTGTTTGTGTCTGTTGTGCGTACCTGTTTGGTTCCCCTCCCAAGCCAGATGGCTGCAATAGATTAATCAACTTAGAAAGCTTTTTTAAAAAGTTGATTGATCTGCTGCCTCGGCTGCCTTAATGGCGCATGTTTGTTTGTGAGGAGGTGATATTGGTCCCGGCGAATGACTGCTACAAAGGTCACGCAGATACATTAAAGGCAGGCTTTCCTTCCGGCAACAGCTTTTGATTTTTAAATAGTTGCGTCCTTGCGCTTTCCTCCCATATCTTGGCGAGCTGAGGTTCCCGTAATGTGCAAATTTATTTAAATGCGACGAGTTAATGAGTCAATAAATTGGTTGACCGCCGTATCAAAAAAGGTGAGGCGTCTTTTCAAAAGTAAAGGTTGCGATTCTTTCATTCTGGGGTCCGTCTCAGCCGGAAGGGTGTTTGTGGAGGGAGGGGGGAAAAACACCCACCTGTGATGGTTATTGTGGCAAAAAGAAATAAATTAAGCGCGTACGTCTAAAAGGATGTGAGAGTTGAATGCAATATCTCCCCCTCCCTGGATTTGTTTATCTATTCTTTATTATCATCTTTCTTTCCCAGTCAAAAAAAGGAGAGTGTGCTTTGCATTTTTTGCCTTCGCGATCAGACGGCAAACATTTTAGCCCGAGAGATGGGATGTCTTGTCCTCCAAGGGATCTGAATTCGTCCTCTTCTCGTTTCTCGCAACCCATCCCTCTTTGAAATTCTGCCACACCCTGTAGACTTGGCTGAGATGGCTCTCAAGTGTCCTGGTTCCTCTGTGACACTACATCTCATTGTGGATTGCGAACCCACGGGTATCTCCTTTAATTCCCCTTCGTCCACACGGCTTTCTCCTCGAAATCCTGCTGTTCCCGCAACTTCCCTTTCCCCTAAATCCAGAGATTACCCATGCGACCGTTGTGGCTCTCTCCTATTCGGATTTTTCAAAACTTAGGGAATCTCTGGATTTAGATAGCAGGACAGTGTTGGACAGCAGGAGTTGGAGGAGATATTAAGCCGAGATGTGGACGGGGGAGCCCTTAATCTCTTTCAGGTGCCAATGTACGTTTAAAAGTGTGAATCCCGTAAGTGTAGAATCTCCTGCAGCCTGGTTTTGATCAGGTATGTTTCTGCACCTACCCTCGATGTTCATCCTGGGTGTACCATTGTCTCGAGAGTCAATGGAGTGTGCCTCTGGGGGTGAAGTCAAACTGTTACGTTAGCTTGTCCCTGGGGCGTAATCCTGGGAGGTGCGTCTGGAGTTCCTGGGCTGCCCAGATGAAAAGACCCCTCTCTTGGCTTCACTGTTGAGGTCCAAAGGGAATCAGAGCAAGACGTTTGACACCAGACGTCGTATCTGTGGAGGCACAGCGAACCAGAGGTACATGCCAATCACACATGACCACAGACCTACGGCGTGCTTCCGTGTCGGGTGGACGAGGTGTGTGACCTTCCAGATCATGTTGAACCATCATCCGTCACCGCTAGCCATACTGGCTGGAGCTGCTGTGGGTTAGCAGTCCAGAAAACATCTGAAGAGATGCTCCATCACTTCCTTGACTTGCGCAGAAGGTGCTTTCATCCCCCAGCCGTGAAAGAAGTCAGGCTGGACAGCTCGGTTGGTTAGAGCAGGGTGCCGATAACGCCAAGGTTGCAGGTTTGATCCCCGTATGGGACAGCTGCACATTCCTGCAGTAATAATAATAATAATAATAATTATACCCTGCCCATCTGGCTGGGTTTCCCCAGCCACTCTGGGCGGCTTCCAACAGAATATTAAAATACAATAACCTATTAAACATTAAAAGCTTCCCTAAACAGGGCTGCCTTCAGATGTCTTCTACAAGTCTGGTAGTTGTTTATTTCCTTGATATCTGGTGGGAGGGCGTTCCACAGGGTGGGCGCCACTACCGAGAAGGCCCTCTGCCTGGTTCCCTGTAACCTCAATTCTCACAGGGAGGGAACCGCCAGAAGGCCCTCGGAGCTGGACCTCAGTGTCTGGGCAGAATGATGGGGGTGGAGACGCTCCTTCAGGTCTACTGGGCCTTTGAGGCCGTTTAGGGCTTTCACGGTCAGCACCAACACATTGAATTGTGCTCGGAAATGTACTGGGAGCCAGTTTAGGTCTTTCTAGACCAGTGTTATATAGTCTCGGCGGCTGCTCCCAGTCCCCAGTCTAGCTGCCGCATTCTGGATTAGTTGCAGTTTCCGGGTCACCTTCAAAGGTAGCCCCACGTAGAGCGTGTTGCAGTAGTCCAAGCAGGAGATAACTAGAGCATGCACCATTCTGGAGAGACAGTCTGCGGTTGGACTAGAGCAGGCAGCCCCAACCTTTGGCCCTCCAGATGTTTTGGACTACAGTTCCCATCATCCCTGAGCACTGGTCCTGTTAGCTAGGGATCATGAGAGTTGTAGGCCAAAACATCTGGAGGGCCGCAGATTGGGGATGCCTGGACTAGAGGATGCTCGGAGTCCCTCTGTGATTCTAAGTCCATCGCCCTCTCCCCTTTTCAGCTCTGGAATTTAGTCTTCCAGCTCTAACTCTGTAGCTCCGCCATTTCCACTGATCAAAACCCTCACTTCCTCCGGAAGCGTGAGCGACGGGATCATTGTGAAGGGGAAAAGCCCTTTGGCTGCCCCAACAATGAATATTTAAGCCGGCGAAAGTACGCAGAGACGTTCTGTGTGCATTGCAGTGGGAGGCTGTGCGTCGTTCTAATCTGCGGCTCGGATGTGTTTGGGCAACGGATTTCTATATTTTCCGAAAAGAATTGTTTTCGTCCTTTTATTTACTGAAGTGGGCTGCCTCGGGAGGCAAATTTCGGGTGTGGGTGTGTTATCTGTGTGTGAGAGACCAGCACATTAGTCGCATCAATGTCCAAAACGCTTTCAAGCAAAGTTGTCCTGGTGTTGATTTCACTGTCGTAGCCACAGCTTGTCCCATGTTTCAACTCACTGCCCAGTAGAGCAGTTAACTAGTTTTTTTAGGTTCTGTTTTAATGTAAAGCTCCCCTCTTTAGATTGGGAGTTCTTTCCACCTCTTTCAAAACGTAGCTGCGGTTGGGGACCCCCCCCCCAAAGTCCTGCCCTCATGACACAACATGATGGCACGAACAGCCTGGGAACTGCAGGCTTCTTCACTTTTTACAGGCCGGATTCTGCAATTGCAGCAATAGGAAAGACCGTGGCTCTATGGCCAGGGGTCAGCAAACTTTGTCAGCAGGGGCCGGTCCACTGTCCCTCAGACCTTCTGGGGGGCCGGACTGTATTTTGGGGGAAAAAAAGAATGAATTTCTGTGCCCCACAAATAACCCAGAGATGCCTTTTAAATAAAAGCACACATTCTACTGATGTAAAAACACCAGGCAGGCCCCACAAATAACCCAGAGATGCATTTTAAATAAAATTACATTCTACTCATGTAAAAACACGCTGATTCCCAGACCATCCGTGGACCGGATTTAGAAGGTGATTGGGCTGGATCCGGCCTCCGGGCCTTAGTTTGCCTACCCATGCTCTATGGCAGTCCAGAAAGCTCAGACATTAAATCCCTGACATCTCTGGTCAGAAAGCAAGCGATGCAAAAGACCTTTCTTGGTCCAAGACCCTGGCAGACCACTGGGCTCGATAGGGAAGGGGTTGCCCTGACGAAGAGCGTCTGTTTTCCGTCTGCAAAAGTTGCTGGATTCAATCCCCGGCAGGTAGGGCTGGGAATGTCTCCTTCCTGAAACCTTGCCAGGCAATAACTGAGCTAAGATCTAACTCAGTGTATAAGGCAGCTTTTCCACGCAGAAAACTGGCTTGGTGAAAGGCGATTCCTGAGATCTGCGGATGAAGGGCAATATACAAATTTAGTAAATAAAAATACTTGGGGGGCACACGTACTTGGGGACGTATGCCTCTGAAATTTGTTGTGTGGCTTGGTTGCTTTTCGTTGCGTTGCAAGCTGTTGTTTTTGCTAAAGGGTAGCTGTCTAATACGACCGTCTCACCTCCGGTGAGGAAAGTTGTGTGGCTTTTTGGGCCGCAAGCCCCGTTAAACTTATACAGTATGGCTGCATCTTGCGCATGGGTTCAGTTCCAAGGGTTCCATGTATACACAAAAATCGTGTGCACCCAAAACCTTGGAGCTCTCCTGCAGCTAACAGTTATGGGAAGGAGAGGGGGACTTGCCTAGCAAGCAAGGCGGAGATCTTAAAAGCTCTTTTTGTGTTAGATAACCCCAAGGGGACAACCCCGTGCAAAAATAATTTTTAAGCTCTCTGCTTTCTTGGAGTTGACTTGCGCCGTTTCCACCAGCCACACAGGGTTGAAATCGTGCAAGTTAAAATGTGTGTTAGTGGTGGTCGTACAGTGCTGTGGTTTTATCTGAGCTCTGGCACGCTAATTTGGATTACAAACTTTCCAGGAGTTCTCGTACCCCTTGCCCCGGTGTGTGTGTGTGTCTCATGTTACGCTCTGCTCAGTTGCGTCAACTTTAGCCTGCACCCCAGAAGTCGTTCGGTCTGCTCATCCTATCTGGCAATGATATTTCTTTCTGAAAAGATTGTGTTGGCTTCCCTCTTTTCTCCTGTTATCACAGGCAGGGCAGATCCACATCAGAAGCGGGCGGGCGGTTGTTCAGGATCTACTGGTAAATCGTCTCCAAATGATTTATAGTAGATCGTCCGGGGTTTTTGACTCCCTGTTTAATACTTCTCAGCAACTGAGGAACACCTTTTCTGCCTTAAACGAAGCTGCTGAAACGTTGAAAACATGGGAAGAGCCAAGAGTGGACTTTTGTTATGTGTGCTCGGTTCTGTTCCGGTGCTGAAAACAAATGTGCTCCCAGGTTCTCGCTATGTCCAGGTGGGATTTAATTTTGGAAATTCGGGCCGAGGAGTTGCAGTTGCCTGGGATGTGCTGTGCAACAAACTCTCTTCCCCAGAAGACGAGACTTTTTAGCGATAAGGAAAGTGATACTGGAAAGTGTCGGATAATAATGCTTGCTCTGACGCCATCTAACCTCCCTGAAAACAGATTGTGATGAATGCTGAATAAAAGGGAGGCTCCTGTAAGGTTCGAATGTGCTCTGAATTCTCCTTTTTGCATGTGACTCTGGTTGGCAAATCTTTGGGTCTCCGTAAAAAGCAAAGTAGATCTGACAGACTTAAATTCTATCCACCCCTAATCTACGCAACAAACTTGCATATTTTTGATTACCAGTTTTAGCCTGCTTGGTTCTCCTCCTGCCCACCCTCAAAGGATCTTGGGAATTGTAGTTTTGGTGAAGATGCCAAGACCTCAAAGAAATTCTCAGCCTCCTTCGCACAGTTTCTTGGAGAGAACGCCTGACTCCTGAACCATTTTGAAATCTGTTGCGTGCAGATGGGTTCAGCCGGAGTGTCAGACAGCAAAAGGCTGCTAGCCTGACCCAACGCGCAGTCTGTTTTTTTGGCCTATAGGAGGGCATCGGTAGATGTGTAAAAGATTTGGGAGGATTTGAGATTTTGCATTAAAATGTTTTCTCCCCGTTGGTTATCTGAGAATAAGCCCTGCTGCAGGCGTGCTCATTTATTCACAAAAGTATTTATATACCATCTCGTGTAGAATATCAGTGGGGTGTAAGACTATGGATACTTTAATATAATAAAAAAAGACAAAATACCATGCAGACTTTAGACAGTACCAAATGATCATTTAGAACGACTGGCCAATCATAAGAAAAATTAAACAGATCGGGCTCGTTGGCATAAAAAGGTATTCACGAGGTACCCAAAAGTCAGAGGCGAGGATGACTAATGAATCTCCGCTGGAAGTATGTTGTTGTTGTTGTTGTGTTTAATTATATCCTGCCCTTTCCCTAGGGTGGGACTCGAGGCGCCTTACACAAATTAAAACACAGATAAAACACAGAAGGCTATGAACGCATAAAAGATAATAGTTAAAAGGCAAAGAAACAACAATAAAAATGAATTTATTGAACTACAAATAGTATAGTAAAAAAAACAGCACAGCACTCTTTAAAAAGTCATTTCCTTAAAAAAAAACCCATCAGTCCCCCAAAGCCAGTCAGAATAAAAGTCTTCTGTTGTCCTATTGGCAGAAGTACAGCAAAGAAGGAGCCCGTCTGGCTTCTCTAAGCAGGGAGTTCCAAAGTTGCCTGGGAGCAGCCACCACCAAGAAGGCCCTGCCCCGCATGCCTGTGAGGGTGGCGGGAGCGAGAGAAAGGCCTCTCCCAAAGATCCCAGAGCCCAGGCAGATTCAAAGGGGAGAATGCGGCCCTTCAGACAGTCAGAGCCGAAGCCAGATAGGGATTTATAACTCATAACCGTCCGTGTGAATTGTGAGCAGTGTCCATCTCTGTTTTAAAGCGGTTTGGAAGCCACAGTGGCGGCGGCTGAGGAGCAAGGCCTTTGGGTCCTAGCGGATAGCTCCGTGAAGGTGCCAACGCTCTGCGTGGCGGCAGCTAGGGAGGAAGCAAATTCGGCGCGAGGGATCGCAAGCTGCAAATAAAACCAATAATAGAGCATAATGCCACCATGTGCTAACCTATGCGGCGACCGCGCTTGGGACGCCGTGTATAGTTCTGGTCACCCCAGAGAAAAGTTTCCTTCCTCTCTCGCAATCGTAGAACCCAGGGCTGTTTGGTGCAGATGGGTAGGGGAAGGCGGAAAAAAGTCCTTGTCACGCCGCGTCGTCGAAACGATGGGCTACGCTCCTGCAAGTGACGGGCGCCATCTTGGAAGGCTTTGCAAAAGGATGAGGCGGGTTCCCGGAGGATGGAGGCTGTCTGTGGCTGCTAGGCCGTGTTTTCCCTCCATCGTTTGTTGGAAACCTCAAGAGGGGAGAGTCCAGCTTGCGGTCTTCCAAAGAGGTGGCCGTCAGAACAGGACGCTGGGCTCGATGGACCTTGGCCCTGACCCAGCAGGGCTTTCTGCTTACGTTCACACATGCACGCCGACACTTGAGAAGCTTGTGTCATGCCGCGGACGGATACTAAGGGGGCCTAACTCGAACCGCGGACCCTGGGGCATGTCCTGGTGGAAACGGCACATGTTCCCGTCAGCCTGTCTGCCTTTGCCTCGGTTTCCCCCGCAGGAAACAACCGCAGCCTTCATCTCAGGGGTGTTGACTCTTGCGACGAATGCCGGCAATGTTTGCTAACCTCTCCGCATGGAAAGGAGCCCGCTTGCGAGTTTTACGCGGAGATTTTCCGGCGCCGCCGCGGCCTTCCTGCGTAACCCGCCAGCCCCCTCGCCGAAGCTGACCCAATAAAAGCGATCCGCTTACCTGTTTGAGTTTGGCAGCTGTAAAAACCAGCAGTCAATCTGGGTGCAGCTTTGACGGCTCGGCTCCTTGTAAAATATTTTCTTCCTCTTGACACCTGGGGAGTTGCCTGTGATTCCTTGGCAAACAGATGTCAAATTGTTTAAGGCGTTTTTTGTCTTTATCTGCTGTCAGGCAATTCGGCATGAAGAATATATTCTTCCCGTTTGCCACTAGGAAACGCCACCCCTTTGCCGAAAATGTGACATTTATGATAGGTAAGAATCTCACATCTCGAGTGCTTCTGTGGAGCTAGTCTGGCACTCGTTTTGAGTTTTCTTTCCCCCCCCCCCCCGTTTTTTTTAGACTGGTGCATCCAGATTTTATCCTTCCTTGCAAATGAAAAACCAGCCGATCTGAAGTCACTTGACATTGTCCCTTACGGGGGCTTCTAGCCTTGATGGTCCTTGGTCTCTGTCCCCACCGAAACCGTGTGTGGCAAACTGTAATCTGTTTCTGATTGTAGCCTTTATACTCTTTTGTCTTGCCGAGTAATCTTGTGGAGAGGATTCGGGGCGTGAGGGGTCCTGCCCTCGCCTCCGCGGCAAGGTCCGGTTGGATGACCTTGATGGTCTTTTGCAGAGATGTAATTGCAGAACGCGGTACTTTTACTTCAGAAGCCTATCATTTCAGAGGAGGCATTGCGTGCTGGTGATTTCTTTTCCCTTCCTTTGGAAAAAAGAGAGACTTTTGTGTGTGTGTACGCACCATACATTTAAAGCACGTCCCTCCTCCTTTGCAAAGAATCTTGGGAAATGTAGCTCTGTGAGGTGTAAACTATAGTTTCCAGGAATCCCTGGGGGAAAGACTCACTTTAATGGTATTGTGTGTGTGTGTGTGTGTGTGTGTGTGTGTCTATACAGTCATACTTTGGGATGAATACGCTTTAGCTTAAATATTTTCGGGTTGCGCTCCGCGGCGACCTGGAAGTAACAGAGCGCGTCACTTCCGGGTTTCACCACTCGCACATGCGCAGACGCTCAAAATGATGTCACGCGCATGCGTGAAAGCGGTGAAACACGACCCGCAGACACACAGTCGCGTCTTATGTGCACTTCAGGATGCAAACGGGGCTCCGGAACGGATCCCGTTCGCATCCAGAGGTACCACTGTACAGTGGTACCTTGGGTTACATATGCTTCAGGTTACAGACGCTTCAGGTTACAGACTCTGCTAACCCAGAAATAGTGCTTCAGGTTAAGAATTTGCTTCAGGATGAGAACAGAAATCGTGCTCCGGCGGTGCGGCGGCAGCAGGAGGCCCCATTAGCTAAAGTGGTGCTTCAGGTTAAGAACAGTTTCAGGTTAAGAACAGACCTCCGGAACGAATTAAGTACTTAACCCGAGGTACCACTGTATTCCACTTTTACTTCCAAGGAGGTGCACATGGTTTTCCTCCTCTGCATTTTCTCTTCACAACAACCCTGCAAGCTAGGTCAGGCCGAGAGGCCATTCGTGGCCCAAGGTCATCCAGTGAGCCTTATGACTGAGCAGGGATTCGAACCTGGCTCCCAAGTCCGCTCTGCCCAGGGGTGATTCCCAGACCATGCAGATGGATGGCACAAGAGTCCCTTTGATCATGTGCAAAGTGCCTTTTCCTCACGACCAGTTTTCACGAACGGTGCGTGATGCCACAAGGAATTGTGCTGCCCAGCCTGATTTCCTCTCTTGTCTCTCAGAAGTCTGGAATTATTCCAAAACCATTCCCTGTTTTATGCACTTCAGACCCACTGCCTCAACACCATCGCCACAGCCGCCTTCAAGTCCCTCAGGCAGTTTGGGATAAACGAGATATTTTAAAATTAAAATGATGCCTTTTTTCTCTCTGGAGCAACAAACCGAACGAAACCGGGGTTTTCTGCCTCCTCGTTTTAAACAAATAAACAAATCTCCCGAATTTCGACACTGAATCTCTCAAATGCGTCTTTGGGGCGGATGCACAGATGTTTATGCGGCAAAAAAGTTGCTGTTGTTTTGCAGGCCCTCCGAGTGCCTTCCGGAAGGTTCCGTTTTGTTGTAGGCGTAAGGAAACATCTTTTACAAATTCATATTTCCACATTGCTTATTAACGGTTGCAACATTGAGGGGCAGATCCCGGTATGCATATGCATATGTGCCATTGCCAAATATTACATTGGAACAAAGTGTTAACGATTGCGCAGCTGCCCCAGCCCAGAAAAAATCCATCCGTCTTGAAACCCATGCGAATTTAGATGGGGGTGGTGTTGACAGCTACATCGCTGATTCTGATACCCAGATTCCCAGATATTTTTCACCAGCTCTGATCAGTGAGGCAGTAGGATTAATCAACGAATGTTTTAATCACGGGTTAAAACTTTGCTGCTGGTTGGTTCTATTAGCTAATCAATCAAAAGCTTGGTTGTTGTTGTTGAGTCTTGTCCGACTCTTCGTGGCCCCCTGGACCAGAGCACGCCAGGCACTTCTGTCTTCCACTGCCTCCCGCAGTTTGGTCAAACTCATGTTTGTAGCTTCGAGAACACTGTCCCACCATCTCGTCCTCCGTCGTCCCCTTCTCCTTGTGCCCTCCATCTTTCCCAACATCAGGGTCTTTTCCAGGGGTCTTCTCTTCTCATGAGGTGGCCAAAGTCTTGGAGCCTCAGCTTCAGGATCTGTCCTTCCAGTGAGCACTCAGGGCTGATTTCCTTCAGAATGGATGGGTTTGATCTTCTTGCAGTCCAGGGGACTCTCAAGAGTCTCCTCCAGCACCAGAATTCAAAAGCATCCATTCTTCGGCGATCAGACTTCTTTATGGTCCAGCTCTCACTTCCATACATCACTACTGGGAAAACCATAGCTTTAACTATACGCACCTTTGTCGGCAAGGTGATGTCTCTGTTTTTTAAGATGCTGTCTAGGTTTGTCATCGCTTTTCTCCCAAGAAGCAGGCATCTTTTAATTTAATGACTGCTGTCACCATCTGCAGTGCTGATGGAGCCCAAGAAAGTAAAATCTCTCACTGTCTCCATTTCTTCCCCTTCTATTTGCCAGGAGTTGATGGGCCCAGTGGCCATGATCTTACGGTAGTTTTTTTTTTATGTTGAGCTTCAGACCATATTTTGCGCTCTCCTCTTTCACCCTCATTAAGAGGTTCTTTAATTCCTCCTCAAATCGAAAGCTAGATAACCCTAAATTTACTTTTTAAAAAACAACAACTGCAAAACACCTTATTTGACCATCTTCTGTGCAGACAGGGATATGGGTTGTAAACAAGGCTCTGGAAGTGATCTATTGTACACAAGGCCTCTGGTTGTCTTTCTGACTGATCATCAGGCTCACAAAAAAACCCCACACCCAGCTAGGAAACCCAGGAGGTTCAATTCCTCAGGATCCTGATTATATTTTGGGGCGAGGGTTCCCGTGGACCGAGCATCATCCAGGTGTGTCTGTGATTGTTCTTAGGTGAGCAGGGTGGGCCAGAAGTGATGGAGAGGAGGCAGCCTGGTACCCAGAAGTCCAGTCTTGGTTCCATCTTGATGCCGTACGATTTTAAATTGTATTTTCACTGCTCCTTTCTCTCCCCTCCTCTTATCCGTTGCATTTCACTGTACTTCAGCTTGAATTCCGTAGAATTGTTCTTAACGCAGTAAAATGCAACGGATAAGAAATAAAGGAAGCGATGGAAGTGCAGTCGGAAACCCGGAAGCATCTGGCACAGAGGGAAAGAGGGGAGAAATCATTAAGTGGTCCATCGAGATCCTTGGAAAATCCTGCCTCTTGTTCATCTGAAATTTGGGGGTGAGGTGGCTGGCTGCTATTTGCCATTATCCTTCACCCAGCAGACATGGAGACCAGCCTCAGCTTCCTTTAAGACGAGACCTTTCGTGTTTGCGAAGATTGCTATCGTGTTCCTTCTCAGCCTTCCCAGCCCCAAACTAAACCACTCCAGTTCCTTTGATCTTTTCTAGATATTTTCTCCCCCAGGCCTCAAAAAGCATTTTGGGGTGTCTAGGATCTCCCCCACTATTTTTCACAAGGGATCGTAAGCGAGGGCCTTATCTTGGGAGAGAGGGCAGTTTGCCGGCTGGGGCAAGTCTTTTGCAGATGTTTTTCACAGCAGGGCAATAAATTCCTACTGCTTTCAAGGGATAAAGCAGGTTTCTGGTTTTTGGGTTTTTTTTGCAAATCGACCCGATGTATTCCAGCGGATTTTCGTAAAAAGTGTGCATGTGGTTTTGTGGCGGCTTCCACAGGGCAGTTTTGCTATAAACCTCTAAGAACATAAGAAGAGCAGGCCCTATGGCCCATCATAGTCCAGCAACCTGTTCTCTCATAGTGGCCAACTAGGTGTCCATGGTGGGAACCCCACGATCAGGATTCGAACGCAAGATCCCTCTCTCTTCCTGCGGTTTCCAGCAACTGCCGTTCAGAAGATTTGCTGCCTCTGTGGCTTGTAGTCCCCCGTAGTCCTCTCTTCTATGAATTTGTAAAATCCTCTGTTAAAGCTAGCCAGTATGTTGCCCGCTGTAACTTCGTGTATGAGTGAGTCCAATAGTTTAACACAGCTATTCCTCTGAGCAGGTTTAACATTGGATACAACCTGTGGTACTGTTGCTTCATACAAATTTACTTTTTTTATTTTAATTTTTTCAAAAAAAAAATATTGGTTTTCCAAATTTATAACAAACATATCCACAAACATAAAAAGAAAACATCAAACAAACAAACATACCATATTTTTTGCTCTATAAGACGCACCAGACCACAAGACACACCTAGTTTTTGGAGGAGGAAAACAAGAAAAAAAAATATTCTGAATCTCTTTTTTTTTTATAAATATATTTTATTAATTTTCCATACATTCATACCACATTAACAATTTACAATAAATTTTCAATTTTTTGACTTCCTTCAGCTTCTCTGCCAATCATTCGAATTCTAATTTTTTGAAACACATTTCCAAATTTTTGTATTACCTTTATGCTTACCCCCCTCTTATATTTTGCTTTTTTGCAATATTTCTTGTTCTGTTACAGAGCTTCTTTAAGTGCCACTAACGTTATTTCGTTATCACTTATACATTCCCAATAATCTGCTAGTTTTTTCCAGTCCTCGATGAAACTTTGATCTCGTTGGTATCTGATCTTCCCAGTCAGTTTGAAAATATTCTGAATCTCAGAAGCCAGAACAGCAAGAGAGATCGCTGCGCAGTGAAAGCAGCAATCCCTCTTGCTGTTCTGGCTTCTGGGATAGCTGCACAGCCTGCATTCGCTCCATAAGACACACACACATTTCCCCTTACTTTTTAGGAGGGGAAAAGTGAGTCTTATAGAGCAAAAAATACGGTATATCCTGACTGTAGAAATTCCACTTTTGTTATCGTTGTTAAGTGACTTCCTCGAATCCCCCTGGCTGAGTTTCCATATAAATCATTGTAGCAGTTTTCCAAAACTGATTTCCCATAAAATTTACTTAGTCCATTCTTTTCATTTTAACTTTTATCCATAGTATTCTACAACATCACATATTTAAATCCTAGGCCAATCTGATACTCGCAAGTAATTCTATTTAAGTTATCTTAACATATTTAACTAAATAGTCTTTGAATTTCTTCCTTTCCTCTTGATACTCTTCCTCCTTCGGGTCGCGGACTCTTCCGGTCAGGTCGGTCCTTCATGCAAATTTAGGGCAGTATCCACATGACACGATCCTCATCTGAATGCTGAACCCGTGTCATCTTCTCATTTCTTCTTCTTTTGCGATCCCTCGTAGCTGAGTTAGATTGTCTTCCATAAACACAGTTTTAACAATGAGTCCGTAAGTGACTGTGGAGGCCAATTCTGGATCCACACGTCTTTCCACAGTGGGGACATTGGTTTCCAGGCGGGAGTCCATCACGGTGTGGATTTGCCAAGCGTGCCTTCCTCTTAGCGCGTTTCTCCCTTGCGTCCTGAGTTCGAGTGTCTTCAAAGCCCACGACACCTTTGGTAAAGGCTGTTCTCCAACTGGAGCGCTCGCAGGCCAGTGTTTCCCAATTGTCGGTGTTTATACTACATTTTTAAAGATTTGCTTTGAGGCAGTCTTTGAACCGCTTTTGTTGACCGTTACGCTTTCCATTTCTAAGTTCAGTTCATTCTCATTTACTTACCACTTCCATGGAATATCATCCAGTAAGTTGAAACAAAGGCCCTGCAGAAACCATCAGTCTGGTTTAAACTGGGGGCAGCAGAGCAGAGAATATGGGATGGGGCCTTCGGATGAGGACAGTGTTATGCAGACATTGAGAACTACTTGCATGCATAAACAGCACAGTCCATTATTATTATTATTATTATTATTATTATTATTATTATTATGTGGTATACCACATCCTAGGTATACGTGCCAACCTAGCAGTTCGAAAGCACGTCAAAGTGCAAGTAGATAAATAGGTACCGCTCTGGCGGGAAGGTAAACAGCGTTTCCGTGCGCTGCTCTGGTTTGCCAGAAACGGCTTACTCTTGCTGTACGCCGGCTCCCTCGGCCAATAAAGCGAGATGAGCGCCGTAACCCCAGAGTCGGCCACGACTGGACCTAATGGTCAGGGGTCCCTTTACCTTTATAATATATATCTCAGGGTGGTTCATAATTAAAATTCCAAACGAAAACCACAAAATGCATCGTAGAAATAACAACAGCAGCAGCCACAACAAACCAATACCCCTTCCCGCAACCAGGGATAGAAATTAGTCCAGGCTCCAGGGGCGAATGGGTCCATTTACGACCACATGGAGATCACTGGATACCAGGTTGGCAGCTGGGCAAAGCGAAACGTCCCTTAAGAGAAAGCTCTGAAATATTTCCCTTGGAAGTTTGAATTTGTTTGATTCTGTGTTCTTTTATTTGACGTTCCTCTTGTTGTAAACCGCTTTGAGGTTTGTGTTTTTTAAAGCGGTATAGAATTGAAATGAACAGCAACAAACGACAAATTTCATGGTGGGTGGGGGAGAGAAAACGGTGCCTAGACAGCGCACTGTGGTGGCCAAAACCTAAATTTAAGGTGTCGTTTGGCAATCGGCTTATATACTTGAGATTCTGATACTGCCCGCAACAGATTTATAAAAGGGCATTGGATGTTGATCATGAGTCCGTGATAAACTTCCATGAAATGCCTGGCAAGAACCTTCAGTGCCATAATATTGCATTAACTCTGTTCAGAAGCGCAACATTTCCTCCTGTGAAAAAGATAGTTTGCCATCTCTGCCCTCTGCATTTGTTTCCCCCCCAAATTTTTTTATTGATTTTCCAAAACTTTAAACAAACAAACCTAAATCATAACTGAACTTCGTCCAATCTTAATAACATTTTAAAAGACTTCCTCAAATTCCCTTGACTGAATTTCATTATATATCATTGTAACGGTTTTCCAAAATAAAGTCTCATAAAATTTACCACTTCTGCTTTTTTGGGGAGGGGGTTAATAATAATAATAATAATAATAAAAATAATAATATTTTTTTTTATTTATATCCCGCCCTCCCCAGCCGAAGCCGGGCTCAGGATGGCTAACAACAATAAAATAAGACATTTTAAAATCATTTCATTAAAAAATTATTTCAAATCAAATTGATGGCAACCATTGGGTAGAGTTCTGTGAAGATTGCCAAAGGAGGGGGTCAGGCTGTGCCTTCGCCAAAGGCTTGGTGGAACAGCTCTGTCTTGCAGGCCCTGCGGAAAGATGTCAAGTCCCGCAGGGCCCTAGTCTCTTGACCAGGGATGTTCCCCTTGTGATGGTGCATAGCACCGCATTGCACCGGATAAGCCCCAGAATCTCTCTTGTAGTACCCCTGAATTTAGGTTTCTCCCCCTTTTTTCTTCTTCCCCTAAATTGAGTTTGCAACCCGCCCTCCAATCCGCACCGCTCCCCGCCGAACGAGACCTTTTAAAAGCTCGTAGCGCAATGAGCTCTGTGGTGGTTAATGATGGCTGGGGAGAGCAATAAGGCACTTTTCAGGTGGGGCACATCTGCTTACAGGTGTTGCAGGATAGCGCATGAAGCTTCGGCATGTGACCGTAAATCCACCTTCCTGTTCGGCCCTGGACTGCTTTTAAAAACTGGTTTCCTGCCCATTTTGGAAACCGCATTACATTAATTCCTCCCCAGCCCACCCCCGTGCGCACAAACGGTGAAAAAAGAAAGAAAAAGAAAGGGGGGGTTCCTACAAGGTCCTTTTTTGTATTGTGGTTCTTTCAGACGCTGCTTTTTTTTGTTGTTCCGTGGTGCAGATTCGGTTTACGGGGATAACATTTTTGGTTCTCGTCGGGGTTTTTGGCTAGGCACCGAATGGAAATTGTGATGACTATAGACGATCTACAAAGAGTTTTGGGTTTGGTTTTTTTAAAAGGGGGGGTCATCTTTCTCTCCTTTGTGCGAACGACTCTCATGTCCTTTCCACTGCCGTGTGCGCACTTAAATATCTGCTGATGCGGCCCAGTAAATCCCAGCTTTCTCCTTTTATTAAAATCGACAGTTCTGGGTCCCGGAGCCAGGACAGGCTCAGCTGCCTTGGCGGCGAAGTCTCCAAAGACTCCTCTGCTTACGACGTCGAAATTCCCGATAAAATTAAGGAGCAAATAATTGCACGCCCCTAATCGGACTCCGCGAGGGTGTCGCCGGCGTGACCTTCACGCCGTGCAGCGATGGCCGGACCGCCGGCGAAGAAGGAAAGCTCCTTTGTACCAGGTCTCCATCACCTTCAACCCTGATCTAGCATAGCTCTTGGCCAGGCAAGGTCCCAAGTGATATCTCCTCTCCTGATAATAAATAAAAGTCTTGACTCGGGGATCAAGATGGGCTGATCGGTCAGTTTCAGTTTCTCTCAGGCTCCTAAGTTTCTGAGTATCAGATTGCAACATTTCCAAATCAGTATGCAACTTTAAAAAATAAATAAATTCAACAGAGGTGTTTTAGCACTAATTTCTTCCGATACGAGTCATTTGCCCTAATGCATTTATTTAATGCAATATAATGTACCCTTTTTTTCGCTCTATAAGACGCACCAGACCACAAGACACACCTAGTTTTTGGAGGAGGAAAACAAGAAAAAAAATATTCTGAATCTCAGAAGCCAGAACAGCAATCCCTCTTGCTGTTCTGGCTTCTGGGATAGCTGCGCAGCCAGCATTCGCTCCATAAGACACACACACATTTCCCCTTACTTTTTAGGAGGGAAAAAGTGAGTCTTATAGAGCAAAAAATACAGGGTGTGTGTGTGTGTGTGTGTGTATAAATTTTGGGTTTACAAAAATAATTAAAAAAAAATTATTTTGGGTTTATAAATTTACGCATTTATATGCACACTTTACACTAGTGTAGCGGCTCCCAACTTTTA
This sequence comes from Podarcis filfolensis, assembly GCF_964270895.1. Lineage (NCBI taxonomy): Eukaryota > Metazoa > Chordata > Lepidosauria > Squamata > Lacertidae > Podarcis > Podarcis filfolensis. Next base: position 4,258,459 of record NC_139615.1, read on the forward strand.
TGGGTACATAGACCCATTTTTAACCTCAAGACATTTCCCCGAAGACACCCCCAGAACCCTTGCCCTAATTGTTGTTTATTTTAGGCTCCGCTAAATAACGAAACCGAACGACGAAAAGCCTCATTTGCAACTGTGCCAAAGTCAAAGAAAGCAGTAAACATTTATTTATTTCCTCCATGCACCCGCCGACCAGCAAACCAAGCGTTTAGTTCCAAAAGGTATTAAATATGAATTTATTTATTCCTAAATATGAATTCATTCATTCCTTCATTTTCCCAGTATACTTACTGATCAAGCCCATTAGTTAATTCAGAAATGTATGAAAGATAACTTTATTTATAGCCAGAAATAAATTCCTTCATCCGTTTCCCCGGGGTACCCAATGATCAGCAGCCCAACTAATCGATCAGACTGAACTAAAATACAAATTTATTTATTTCTTTCCAAGTGAACTGGGTTGAAGCAATCCCCGAGAGAATTAAAATGAAAACTGTAATTGCCACTAATGTTACATATTCCCACGCAGAGGACTGCCGGCTGTATAGTTCAATGAAATCCCCAACCCCTGTCAGTAAAGCTATTTATGTGTACAGCTAAATCGATTCTATCTTACTTATATTTATTGTCTGATTAGGATTAGGAGGGAGGAAGCCCAACAATGGTCCACAAAAATCAAAACGATAAATCTCTGTGTGTGCGGTGTAACACCGCGAAGTTGTTACAGAAAGTACCACGCTTTTTAACGACAAAAAACGGGGCCGGTACCCTTGGGGGGAAAACCCTGTCTGTGCACAACGCAACGTAAGAAACCAAAACACGCCAGGCACACACACACCGGGGACAAAGTTGGGAAGTCCATGTCCCTGGGATTTGCCGCCAGTCTGTTTTGTGTATGCCTTGCGCCAAGCACCAACGAAGCAAAAAGCAGGAAGGCGACAGACCTTAAGCCACTGGACCATGTTCCCACGCTTTTGGGCGGCCACAAGATCCTCAGGAATATTGCAGCATCCCTGGGGGTGGAGATGGAGGAGGAGGCAGCAACAACAGAGGAAAGCGAGCGAGCGGAGAAATCAGTAAGGCTGGGAGACACTTTCCCTGTGTACGCCTTTCGGTACACGGCTCGAGAACAGCATTGCAAAATCCGGGGAGGTGTGGATTTCGGTGGACGGCCGTCGTTCGGTTCGCGTATTGTTTCAGAAGTGTGCGGGCTTGTCTTTAAAGGAGAACCAAATCGGGTGTTTTCTCCCGTCTCTAAGGTTACCAGATTTTTTTCCAATTACAGTGGTACCTCGGGTCACGTACACTTCAGGTTACATACGTTTCAGGTTACAGACTCCGCTAACCCAGAAATAGTGCTTCAGGTTAAGAACTTTGCTTCAGGATGAGAACAGAAATCGTGCTCTGGCGGTGCGGTGGCAGCAGGAGGCCCCATTAGCTAAAGTGGTGCTTCAGGTTAAGAACAGTTTCAGGTTAAGAACGGACCTCCGGAACGAATTAAGTACTTAACCTGAGGTAGCACTGTAAACCGGGGACACTTTTCAACTTCAATGGATTTTGTACGGGGACTGATTTGTAAATCCGGGGACCATCCCCGGGAAATGGGGACATCTGGTAACCTTATTCTAGAGGTGTGGGCAAACTTAATAATAATAATAATTTATTATTTATACCTCGCCCATCTGGCTGGGTTTCCCCAGCCACTCTGGGCGGCTTCCAACTGAATATTAAAAACATTAAAAACTTCCCTAAACAGAGCCTCCTTCAGTTGTCTTTTAAATGTAAAATAGTTGTTTATTGCCTTGACATCTGATGGGAGGGCATTCCACAGGGCGGGTGCCACCACCGAGAAGGTCCTCTGCCTGGTTCCCCGTAACCTCACTTCTCCCAGGGAGGGAACCGCCAGAAGGCCCTAGGTGCTGGACCTCAGCATCCAGGCAGAACGATGGGGGTGGAGATGCTCCTTCAGGTCTACTGGGTCTTTGAGGCCATTTAGGGCTTTCAAGGTCAGCACCAACACTTTGAATTGTGCTCGGAAACGTACTGGGAGCCAATGCAGATCTCTCAGGACCGGTGTTATATGGTCTCGGTGGCCGCTCCCAGTCACCAGTCTAGCTGCCGCATTCTGGATTAATTGCAGTTTCCGAGTCACCTTCAAAGGTAGCCCCACTTAAGCGCGGCATAGAGGATTGTCTCCCTCTCTCACAACGCTAGAATTTGTGGCCATAACAAAGGAGGCTGAATGTTGGAAGATTCAGGGCACATAAAGAGAAGGGCTTCTTCATGCAGCCAACATGAAACTCTGGAACTCGCTCCCAGAGGAGGAAGCGATGGCCGCCATCTTGACCCTGAAAGAGGATTCTGGGAGAAAAAGCTTCCAGTGGCAACAGGCCATGATGGTTATCCATGGTCAGAGGCAGCGATGCTTTCGGGTACCAGTGGCTAGAAGCCACTGGGAGAAGAGAGTCGATCTTGTGTTTGAATCCTGCTTGCGTGTTTCCGATGGGGGCATCTGGTTTTCCTCTGTGAGAACAGGCGGTGGGCCTCTGGCCTGATCCAGGAACCTTTCCTAATGCTGTTCTGGGTGCGAGCGAGCAAAGCCACACGCTGCGAGGGTGGGGGGCAGAGAGGAAAGGAAATTCCTCCTCGGCTGCACACAATTAACTTCAGAAATTTATTGCCACGCTGGGGCGGAGGGGATCACGAGCTTTTAACAGGACGAGGCGAGCGTTCCCCAACCCGGCGCTCACCAGATGGCCTGGGCTGCAGCCCCCGTCAGAAAACAGAACATCTGGAGGGGGGGCACCAGGATTGGGAAGGCCGGATTAGGCAAATGGAGGGGGAGATAGGTAATGGTGAACAACTCCGGAACCTCTCTCTGTCCCAGGCAGCGTATCTCCCCGATCGCCAGATGTGGGGGGCAGGAGAAGGCCTAGCAGTTGCTACCATGCCTTCCCCGCTTCTGAGTTTTCCGGAGACATCTGGCCAGCCACTGTTAGCCAACCCGGAGTGCCAGACTACATTGCTCTTCCCTCTGACCTGAGACAGCGATTCTTATCGTCTTATGTTGCTGCCTAATTTGACTCGGGAAATAATTTTCCTTCCCGGAGCCCAAGTCCTGGCAGCCCTCGCCCCTGGAAGGGAGCGTCATTTTCCCCCTCAAGTGCTGCTTTAGTGCAAAACGTGCAACCGAAAACACACACACACACACACCGCACGGGAGGGGGAAAACGAGGCCGTGTACATGTTGCTGTTATTTTTAAAACCAAGGCGATAACGGCGGTTATCAATCACAACCAGCCGCCGAGGGCCTTCCCTTAAAAGCTGAAAATAATATCTGAAAGCTTGTTGATGGAGGATTAAGCTGGAGTTATCCATCGGAAGGGAAACTCGGCTGGGCGAGGGCGGCTCCGTCTCGGACACCTGGCTGCGGCCATTCTCGATACCCACAGAGGGGAGGAACTGAATCGTGTCCATTTCCAGGAACTCTGGTGGAAAGCGAGGGCTCAAATTGAACCCTTCAGCGGCCCACTGTGATGGGAGGGCGATTAGCTAGCCGTAATACCAGCTCCTGCCCCTTCCACTTTCCTGGTCTTGATTCTTTGGGCAAATCATCTCGGCATTGTGTCCAATTGGTCAAATCATCATCTATTGTGAACGCAGAATGGTGGGAAAGGGGACCTTTATTTGTGGCATAATTTTTCTCCCTCCTCCTCCTCCTCCTGGCTTTTCTTTGGCTCCTGTTTTGACTTCTTGCTCTCCCCTCCTTCCAACCCTTTGTGTGATTCAAGAGCCCCTTGGAAACCAGAGCAGGGAGAACGGGGGGGGGGGGGGATGTTCGTTGGTGAAGTGCCATCGTGTCACCTGGGCTCCGTGCATCTAGCAAAAGAGCAGAGGCCCAGTCGCCGATCGATGTTTCCGAGGCACTTAAAAATCAGTCCCCTCTTGTTAAATCAACAGGCAACTGTTCAGGCGGCGGGTAATTTGCCGCACTAATCTATATGGGGCTGCGCGAGTGCCGGCAACAGATCTATGGGCGCCCTTGCGAAACCGTGAGCGTGGAAGGGCGCTTTTTTTTTTGAGCGGGGAACAGGAAACAGTGCGATGCTTTCTACACACACACACAGAGGTAGCAGTGAGATGGAAGCAATTTGCCCACAATGCATCACATATGGGCATTGTTGACGTGGGGCAGAAAGTAGAAGGCCTCTGAAGTCTCTAGGCTGGTCTGGTGCCCCTCTCATGGGGGCAGGCGGTGGGTCTGAATCTCCCAGCGAGCGAGAGTGCCTTTAATTATTGTTATTTTTAAATTAAGATTTTGCATGCAGCTTACAAGTTTTAGCCTAGCAGGAGCTGGCTGCAAATAATAGTATAAACTTGTGAAGGTAGAGGCCTCCAATTCTCCCTCCTCCCCTCTCCCAATTAACCCCCGTCTCCACGGCTCAGGCCTCGTTTTTTATTTGAATGACATGCTCTCAGCAACTGTGGTTCATGACATCGCTAGGGTCTGCCCTGTGACATCACCGGGGCCCGTCCCATGACATCACAAGCACCTCCCCCTAGGTCTCAGGTTTGGGCCCTGAAATCTGGGGTGCCCCTGATCTGGCATTCCTTGTCCTTGTCCGTTTTCAGCCTTGAATGGCGAGACGGGATGAAATGCAAACAAGGTGTGACTCGTGAAACATGGCCGCAGAGTCGCCAACCATCCTGGTTTGGCTGGGGCGGCTTGGCGGAGACATAATGAATGGAGGATGGATGGCAGCTAACAGATTGAGGTTGAATCCTGACAAGACAGAAGTACTGTTTTTGGGGGACAGGAGGCAGGCAGGTGTGGTGGACTCCCTGGTCCTGAATGGGGCAACTGTGCCCCTGAAGGACCAGGTGTGCAGCCTGGGAGTCATTTTGGACTCAGCGCTGTAAATGGAGGCGCAGGTCAATTCTGTGTCCAGGGCAGCTGTCTACCAGCTCCATCTGGTACGCAGGATGAGACCCTCCCTGCCCGCAGACTGTCTCGCCAGAGTGGTGCATGCTCTGGTTATCTCCCGCTTGGACTACTGCCATGCGCTCTATGTGGGGCTACCTTTGAAGGTGACCTGGAAACTGTAACTAATCCAGAATGCGGCAGCTAGACTGGTGACGGCCGCTGGGACCACATAACACCGGTCTTGAAAGACCTACACTGGCTCCCAGTACGTTTCTGACCTCAATTCAAAGTGTTGGTGCTGACCTTGAAAGCCCTAAACGGCCTCGGCCCAGTATACCTGAAGGAGCGTCTCCACCTCCATCGTTCTACCCGGACACTGAGGTCCAGCTCCGAGGGCCTTCTGGCGGTTCCCTCCCTGCGAGAAGCCAAGTTACAGGGAACCAGGCAGAGGGCCTTCTTGGTGGTGGCACCCGCCCCCGTGGATCGCCCTCCCACCAGATGTCAAAGAGAAGAACAACTACCAGACTTAGATGACATCAGAAGGCAGTCCTCTTTAGGGAAGCTTTTAATGTTTAACTGATCACTGTATTTTAATACTCTGTTGTAAGCCGCTCAGATTGGCTGGGGAAACCCAGCCACATGGGCGGGGTATAAATAATAAATTCTATTCTATTCAATTCTATTCTGTTCTAATGCCTACATGGTCATAATTTTACATATCAGTTTTGCTTATGCATCTTTGAATTCTGAAGCCTGTGTGTGTGTGTGTGTGTGTGTGTGTGTGTGTACACAAACAATCACCTGCTGCTTTCTAGAATCGGCTCTGCCAATGGGGAGAGGTGACATGCTTAGGGAATATTGTTAAAATGGTCATTTAGCTCAGCCTTTGCTGATCTGGCACCTTGCAGCTGCTTTGCACTACAACTCCCGTTGACGGGAGTTATAGTTCAAAGCAGCTGGAGGGCACCGGGTTGGCAGAGGCTGATGGATTTCACAGCCACTGCAGCTTCGTTTTTTAAAGAGTTTGGGGTTGCTATTTGGATTTTCTCCCTAGGGCACCGAAACACAGGGCTGTGGCGCTGGCCAGCCCTCGGGAGTTAGGCCGGAGGCTACGCAGCAAGCGTTCCCGAGGTTATTTTGCTGAGGAGCAGGCGAGGGTAGCTGGTGCTGCTCTCCTTAATTAGGTCACGAACAATTTGGAGCAGTTTGATGCTAAAATAAAAATAATGTTATGCCCCAGACTGCTTGAAAGGAGTTTTTAAACTCTTCGGCGAGGAGGGGAGCTTACAAAATGTGAATCTCAGCAATTCTATTCTGTACCTTATACGCTGTGTTTCCCTTTAGGGGAAATATATCCCATTTTGTATTTATTTGTTTGTGGTTTTGCATGTTATTATTTTTTCCCCCTTCCAGAGTTGGAAACCTCCTGGTCCCAAGTTTATTTTTTTGGGGTGCTAACCTTTTTCTTACGGTTTCTAGGGCACATGACACCAAAATCAAGGGCCTTGAGAGGTTTTTTGCTAGTTGGTGGTGCCATTATTTAAACTTAACAGTCCTTAAAAAAAAAAAAAAAGCAAAAGTAGTTCAAATAAAGCAAGGGTCAGCAAACTTTTTCAGCAGGGGGCTGGTCCACTGTCCCTCAGAACTTGTGGGGGGCCGGGCTATATATTATTATTTTTTTGGGGGGGGGGACAAATTCCTATGCGCCACAAATAACCCAGAGATGCATTTTAAATAAAAACTCATGTAAAAACATGCTGATTCCCGGACTGTCCGCGGGCCGGATTGAGAAGGCAATTGGGCCAGATCCGGCCCCTGGGCCTTAGTTTGCCTACCAAGAAATAGACTTCTAAAATGTTACTGTATTCTGATAGGCATCATACACACACACACACACACACACACAGCCTCACAGGTTTTGGAGACCAGGACGTACTTCCAAAAAATTCTTAAGTGCATAAATAAATCCTCAAATTACTGGCTTTCTTTTTAATGAAAAATGAAATGCATCAAAGAAGTGCGTTTTCTAGGGTGCGTCTAACAAGACTCAGCCTCCTGTCATTCTTTTATTTTTAAAATGTCTCTCTCGGTGTCGTTTTTTCTTCCAGCAGGGAACTCTTAAAGGCAAACAGCGTAGCAATAAATATCAAAATAAGGCAACAGCAAAATCAGCAGACAGAACAGATCGCGTTTGGCAAGGAAAAACCAGCTTATCAGCGGTTAAAAAACAAACAAAAGAAATCTCCATTTAGTTCTTTAACTAGCTGAACCTTCATCTGGTCTTGGGAGGCCGATTTTTGACCTTCCCCAGATATCAGTCCCAGGAATGCAAAGGGGGGGTCAGTGAGGAGTGGGGAACAGACCCCCCTCAGAGGAAGACCCTTAGGTACCAAAGTCTTGGTCGATTTAGGACCTTAAAAGCAGCAACCAGCATCTTGCACTGAGTACAGATCAAATAGGACCAGCGTTGGTTAGGTTTTTAAATTTATCAATTGTGTGGAAACAAGTTTCAGTGCAAATAATAATAATAATAATAATAATAATAATAATAATAATAATATTTGTACCCCACCTCATATATTAGGTTGCCCCATATATACTGTATATGGGAACCAAAAATAAAGTCTATACAGTGGTACCTCGGGTTAAGTACTTAATTTGTTCCGGAGGTCTGTTCTTAACCTGAAACTGTTCTTAACCTGAAGCACCACTTTAGCTAATGGGGCCTCCTGCTGCTGCCGCGCTGCCGGAGCACGATTTCTGTTCTTATCCTGAAGCAAAGTTCTTAACCTGAAGCACTATTTCTGGGTTAGCGGTGTCTGTAACCTGAAGCAGATGTAACCCGAGGTACCACTGTAAATGCTTCTTTCCGTAGGGCTGTTTTAAGTCTGATTGCTGTTTGAAACTCTTTGGTTCTGGATTCTTGACGTGAGTTTGGCCTAAAGTAAAGGTAAAGGGACCCCTGACCATTAGGGCCACTCATGGCTGACTCTGGGGATGCGGCGCTCATCTCCCTTTATTGGCCGAGGGATCCGGCGTACAGTGACCAAGCCACTTCTGGCAAACCAGAGCAGCACACGGAAATGCCGTTTACCTTCCCGCCAGAATGGCACCTATTGATCTACTTGCACTTTGACGTGCTTTCGAACTGCTAGCTTGGCAGGAGCAGGGACCGAGCAACGGGAGCTCACCCCAGCGCGGGATTCGAACCGCCGACCTTCTGATCGGCAAGTCCTAGGCTCTGTGGTTTAAGTTAGTTAAGGCCTAACTCTTCCTCCTGCTCTGCTTCCCCCCCCCCCCGGGGAAAACCGCTCTTTGGTGCTCATTTGGAGCAAACAGCAGTCTGGTTTGCCATGGTTTGCAGTTTGTTCCAATTTAAAGCTAAGTGGTAGTTTTTCCCTGGGAAAGGATTGGTGCAAGGGGAAAACCGCTCCGACCCGTGCTTCCTAGGCACTGGACAAGCGGAACCGGGGACGAGCCCATCACTCAATACAGTAAAATTCAGAAAATTGTAGGCATTTATTCTAAGCCAAGTAATGCAGCACAGCAAAAAGCGAGTGGTCTAGGCAGCCGAGGTTTGAAAGGCAGGAGTCAACAGTTTGTACTGGGCTTGTGGCCAAAATAATAGGAATTTAGGCTAGACAGTTGACAATCGATCTGCATCATTTATGGGAAACAAGGGAATGTATTAGGGCAGGATAAATGGCTTGACCAGCCTAGCTAGCACATTTCGCCTAAACGAGTAATAGCACTTGGTGCAATAATGACGGTATAAAAGGCGAAAGAACATGGAGACGGGAGTAATTTGCATGTTTAATCTCAACAGTTCCAGGCAAACAGTCTCGTCTCTGGATGAGCCCCTAGGTCTTCCCCAAGGCATGTGCAAAGTATTGACGTAGTCGAGCCTGGAGGCTACTAGCGCATGGACAGCCATGATCGTGTCTGCCCCAAAGAAAGGGCACAGCTCGTAAAATGTGGTCTTGATAATAATAATAAAAAGAAAAATAAGAATAAGAATAATATTTTATTATTTGTACCCCGCCCATCTGGCTGGGTTTCCCCAGCCACTCTGGGCGGCTTCCACAGAGACCAAAAATACACTAAAATGTCACACATTAAAAACTTCCCTGAAGTTCCCTGAACTTCTTGAGCCACCAGAACTGCTACCTGATGGCTTATTCCCACATACCTTTTCTCCGCTGTTCCAGAAATGGTCCGCGATTGAAAGCTCCACGTCTGAGCATCCTTTTTCTTACTTTTCTCTTTTGCTCCAGAGCTTTCCCTGCGAAAACCCACTCTTTAGAGCTCAATCGGAGCAAACGGGAATCCACGGAAAATCTGAATTGATGTTTGCTCCGATTGAGCTTTTGAGAGCGGGTTTTTCTCCGGGGCAAGAAAAAAGGGTGTTAAAGCCTGAAAAAGGCGGAGCAAAAGTTAAAAGTGGATAAACCCTTGAGTCTCTGAAAAGCCTCTACAGTGGTACCTCGGGTTAAGAACTTAATTCGTACCGGAGGTCCGTTCTTAACCTGAAACTGTTCTTAACCTGAAGCACCACTTTAGCTAATGGGGCCTCCCGCTGCCGCCGGAGCACGATTTCTGTTCTCATCCTGAAGCAAAGTTCTTAACCTGAAGCACTATTTCTGGGTTAGCAGAGTGTGTAACCTGAAGCGTATGTAACCTGAGGTACCACTGTAGATGGGATCAAGGCAAACTTGCCTCTTAAGGAGGAATAGCAGGCCTCATCCTGCACGTGCTGTACACCCAACCTTGGACCAAGCGATCCTCCAGCCAGCAGTCCTTTTTGGCTTTAATTTGGATTAAGTTTCAGATTTATTTCATAAAATCTATATACCGCTTGATCGTAAAAAAAAAAAAGCAAAGCGATTTACAAAAAAGATGAAACAATAAAATGTACAACAATAGATTCGACTGAAAGCAGATTGAGACTCGAAACGTCTGGGTAGGGCGTGTCTAAATAAAAATGGTTTTTTTTTGTTGTTGTTTAGTCATTTAGTCGTATCCGCCTCTTCGTGACCCCCTGGACCAGAGCACGCCAGGCCCTCCTGTCTTCCACTGCCTCCCTCAGCTTGGTCAAACTCATGCTGGTAGCTTCGAGAACACTGTCCCACCATCTCGTCCTCCGTCGTCCCCTTCTTCTTGTGCCCTCCATCTTTCCCAGCATCAGGGTCTTTTCCAGGGAGTCTTCTCTTCTCATGAGGTGGCCAAAGTCCTGGAGCCTCAGCTTCAGGATCTGTCCTTCCAGTGAGCACTCAGGGCTGATTTCCTTCAGAATGGATCAGTTTGATCTTCTTGCAGTCCATGGGACTCTCCAGAGTCTCCTCCAGCACCATAATTCAAGAGCATCCATTCTTCGGCGATCAGCCTTCTTGATGGTCCAGCTCTCACTTCCATACACCACTACTGGGAAAACCATAGCTTTTACTATACGGACCTTTGTTGACAAGGTGATGTCTCTGCTTTTTTAGATGCTGTCTAGGTTTGTCATTGCTTTTCTCCCAAGAAGCAGGTGTCTTTTAATTCTTGGCTGCTGTCACCATCTGCAGTGATCATGGAGCCCAAGAAAGTAAAATCTCTCACTGCCTCCATGTTTTTTATCAGGTGCCAAATAGAGTACAGCAAAGGCGCCTGCCTGCTATCAATGGGCAGGGAGTTCCAAAGTGTAATGTCTGCTGCCACACTAGAAGACCGAGTTCTTGCGAACACGGAAAGGGTCTTATTTGGGACCTATAGCAGTGCTACTTCTGCCAATCAAAGTGGGCACATACAGGGCAAGATGGTCTTGCAGATCTTACATTGCATGCAATGAAATACCTTGGGTGGAGTTGCCCTCCTCCTAGAGTGAAATATACTCAGAGTCGCAAAGTGATTTCATGCTCTTTATTCAGCTCATAGTGGTGAGGAGGAATGAATGAATGTCCCCTCAAAGTATCTGCATTATATACATTGTTTACACAATGGGCTGCACATGATTGGCTCATTCTGGAATTCTAATGTAAGCCAATCAGGTTGTGGATTCACTTATATCTGGAGCTGGATTGGGTGGTTCCTGCCAACCAATCATACTGCTGCATTGTTCTAGGACCAATCAGACTGCTGCATTCTGAATCCTATTGTTCTAGGACCAATCAGACTGCTGCAGTTTGGATCCTATTCAACTCAGTACATAACATAGAGTAAGGGGCCTCGGTGCTAGGTTCTGGTCCTGAATGGACCAGGTGCGCAGCCTGAGAGTCATTTTGGACTCACAGCTGTCCATGGAGGTGCAAGTCAATTCTGCGTCCAGGGCAGCTGCCTACCAGCTCCATCTGGTACGCAGGATGAGACCCTCCCTGCCCACAGGCTGTCTCGCCAGAGTGGCGCATGCTCTGGGTATCTCCCGCTTGGACTACTGCAATGCGCTCTACGCGGGGCTACCTTTGAAGTTGACCTGGAAACTACAACTAATCCAGAATGCGGCAGCTGGACTGGTGACTGGGAGCGGCCGCCAAGACCACATAACACCGGTCTTGAAAGACCTACACTTGCTATCAGTACGTTTCCGAGCACAATTCAAAGTGTTGGTGCTGACCTTGAAAGCCCTAAACGGCCTCAATTGCCCAGTAGACCTGAAGGAGCGTCTCCACCCCCATCGTCCAGTCCGGACACTGAGGTCCAGCTCCGAGGGCCTTCTGGCGGTTCCCTCCCTGCGAGAAGTGAGGTTACAGGGAACCAGGCAGGGGGCCTTCTTTGTGGTGGTGCCCACCCTGTGGAACACCCTCCAATCACATGTCAAGGAAATAAGCAACTATCTGACTTTTAGAAGACACCTGAAGGCAGCCCTGTTTAGGGAAGCTTTTAATGTTTGATGTTTTATTGTGTTGTTAATATCCTGTTGGAAGCCACCCAGAGTGGCTGGGGAGGCCCGGCCAGATGGGCAGGGTTACAAGTAATAAATTATTATTATTATTATTATTATTATTATTATTATTATTATTAGTGCTATTTTGTTTTATTCATCAAATGTGTATTCTGCCTTTCCACCAAATGGAGGTCAAGGCAGCAGGCAGCAATTAAGGAAAGAGCGACACAGTGCAAAAGGGTGTTTGTATCCAGCATTAAAGGTAAAGGGACCCCTGACCATTAGGTCCAGTCGTGGCCGACTCTGGGGTTGCGGCGCTCATCTCGCTTTACTGGCCGAGGGAGCCGGCGTACAGCTTCCGGGTCATGTGGCCAGCAGGACTAAGCCGCTTCTGGCGAACCAGAGCAGCGCACGGAAACGCCGTTTACCTTCCCGCCAGAGCGGTACCTATTTATCTACTTGCACTTTGACGTGCTTTCAAACTGCCAGGTTGGCAGGAGCAGGGACCAAGCAATGGGAGCTCGCCCCGTCACGGGGATTCGAACCGCCGACCTTCTGATCGGCAAGTCCTAGGCTCTGTGGTTTAACCCACAGCGCCACCTGCGTCCCTTGTATCCAGCATTGCCCTGTGCAAAACAGACCCACTGAAGTTAATAGACTTGACTGTTGCAGGCTCATTCATTTCTGTGAGCTTACTCAGAGCAGGACTTCGTTGAATACAACCGAAAATGGGGGGAAGGGGCAAGATTCTTCCTGGCCCTCAAGGTCCTCTTGACGGCAAATCATATTAATTCTTAAGCTTCTACGGTGCAAGAAAGGGAGCGTGATTTATGTATTTTGGTTTCTGTTCCAGGACCAGATAGGTGGCCTGATTCGAACCTGCTTCCCCGATGACCCATGTGGGCTAGTTTATGATGGCAAAGCGGGATGGATGGCGGTGAGAGAGAGAGAGCTGGGGCAGGACTGCACACATTGGAATTCACCAACCCGCTCTCTTAAACCGAGCTCTGAATTCGGATTACAGATTTGAAACGGTCCATTTATTTCCACTCTAAAAGGCATCTTGCTTGCTCTCCGCCACCCCCCCAACCTATCTTAAACGGGCAGGCGGTGACCAATAATTTTCCTGCGGAATCGATAGGGATCTGTGCTCTCAGGTACCTCCGATGGCAAACCCATTTCAGCAGATGTGTTTGCGGAGGGGGCGGGTGGTTGGCGGGTGAAGAGAAATTACCTTTTCTAGGTTACCAAAAAAAAATAATAAAGGAGGAGGGGGGACGAGAGAAGAGTACGTCTACGGTAGCCCTCGGTTTTTGTTCCAGGGCTGAACCAGCATTCCTCCACCCTGGAATTTGGCAGAGTTTGAATAGTTCAGAAGATCTCAGGAGGAAGAACGAAGGGGTTTGTGCGCAGCCAAGAGAGAGAGTCTTGAGGAGGAATGGCTGCTGTATTTTGTCATATATCTAGTAAGCATCTCCCTTCCAGAGGCCCGGTGCTCCCAGGAAATTAATAAGTCGATACAGCAATAAGAGACGCCGCAGAAATCACTAAGAACACAATTTTAAAATACAAATCGGAGCAGTTCCAGCTGTAAACCTAAGTAGCAGGGTAAGAGCAGGTTTAAAACTTTCCTGCCTCTTTTGTGCAATAAACACAGACTTGAAGGTGTCTGTCAGAGGCCTCTTTGGCACCATGCATTTATTTATTTTTTCAAATAATTTTTTATTGTTTTCAACATGTAATTCTTTTCCCAACAATCCTTATTGTCACATTATAATCCCTTTGACTCTGCCAAGTCCTGACTTCCCTCCCTCCCGAACGCTGACATATACATCACATATTTTTTGGGTATATTATTGTCATAACTCTACTGTTTTACATTGGAGGTGTTATTCCAGTCCTGCTAGTGTCTTAATATTTTTGTTGTTCTCGTTTATATATTCAATAAATTTATTCCAATTGTTGTTGTATCTCTGGTCCTCTTGGTCCCGGATCCTTCCTGTCCATTTGGCAAGTTCCGCAAAATCTAGCATCTTCACCTGCCACTCCTGGATGGTTGGTAAATCTTGTGTTTTCCATCTTTGGGCCGGTAAAGTTCTTGCGGCGGCTGTGGCATACATGAACAAGTTCTGATCTTTTATTGTGATTTCTTTTCCCACCAGACCTAGCAAAAATGCCTCTGGTCTTTTAGGAAAAGTATACTTAAATATCTTTTTAAATTCATTATAGATTAACTCCCAGAATCTTTTTACCTTGTCTTTGGCACCGTGCGTTTAAAGCGCTATGAAACCACTTGAGACAGTCGCGGCAGCCCCCCCAAAAAATTATGGGTGCTGTAGTTTAGGGTGCTGACAGTTGTTTGTTTAGGGTGCAGAGACCCCCTTGAGCTACAGTTCCCAGAATGGTTTAACAATCCAGTCCCTCTTCGCGGGGAACTCTGGGAATTGTAGTTCTGGGAGGGGAATACGGGGGTCTCCGAGCGACCCCTGGCACCCTAACAAAACTACAGCTCCCCGAATCCTTTGGGGGAAGCTCACAGGTGGGAACTGGGTTATGATATTTCCCATCTATGGAGACGAATACCCAAGTCGAGCACGTGAGAAGAAAAAGGATTGCGAAGAACGGAAACCACTAAGAATGGTCCCTGTGAGTCCTCATAGAACTATATTTCACCTTCAAAAATCAATAGAAGAGGCATGTTTGGTCAGACATTATTGCACAGTGTCGCTGCGGAAGATGACCTAGATGGTGTATGTGCAAAAAGCAGGCGCAAATGGCGCATGCTCAGGATTCTGCAGGTGAGCATATTCTACGACGTTGATTTCATCCGGTGATGAAATAATAATGTGTAATAATAAACGCGAGCAAGGCGCAACCTAGGACTAAGCACAGCTTACCTTTTGTGTGCTCTGCGATACGCTCGCTTTCTAAGTTAAGTGCGTAGGATTGGGGCTGTGATTTGTGTTGACTACCATTTTGTGAAATAGAAGCAATCGGAGAGACAATGAATCAATAGCTCACGGTATAATAAGGCAATTTCCCCACTGATTTGTGACTTGTAGTCTGGGAATGTGTGGAAATTTGTGAAAAGCTGAAATCGGCCCCTGTTCGAAACTTGACAATGGTTGCGCCGCTGATAATAGTTGTTTGTGGTGGCTGGCTTCGTTTTGTTTTATTACGTATTTTGTGTTCTCGTTGTGTGTTTTTATGTCGCGAACCGCCCTGCGATGAAGAGTGCTATACAAATTTAATAAGATAAATAAATGGCTGTTTAAAGGGCTGTCAAAATGCTTTGAGTGTGTGGCGCAGACATGGCCTGCGACAGACACCCTCAAGTCTGCGTTTATTGCAAATAGGCTGGAAGGTGAACGTGGCCGTCGATCGTCCTCCGGCCTTTGTGAATTGCCAACTTGCCGCTCCTAGAGAGAGGCTGCCAGCTGCCCAGCTCTAAACACGTTTCTGTGTTTGGGGCCGGCCCTGCCATTAGACAGGTGGCTGCCTCAGGCGGCACATTCTGGGAGGCGGTGGTGCCCCTTAGCTCTTCCTCCTGAGCTCCCTGACCCTCTCCTTGGAGAAGAGAGCTGTGTATCACACCCCTGGTCCTCCACATTTATAGCTACCCTGCTGACACCCTTCGGGGCATGGCAGTTGCAAGTACCGAAGCAGGATTTGCCACGTTATCTGGAATGGGTACATTTTGTTTGTGCCATCGTTTGTCCTTTGCCTCAGGCAGCAAAATGTGTTGGGCTGGCCTTGACTTTCTTTGCACAGCGTCCAGAGACGCCTGCGCACACAGACATCCCAGTCTTCTCTTGCTGCGTCGCGTACACTTGTCGGGTCTGGTAACGGCCGCAGAATTAGCAATTATTTCGCGCCCAGAGACTCTTCCTCTCCGCCCACCCACCCCCCTTTTTAAACGAGTTTCTAGACATTTTCACTCGCAGGGATGGCCTTGAGGACTTGCAAATATATGCAACGGGGGGAATGTTAACGCTCTGTTAAATGCTAAATTCAGCTTTCGGTTTGGAATCTAGATATCTTAGTGGAGTGTTTTACCCACAGCTGCCAGCCTGTCTGTTGGGCATTTCGTGGTGGCATTCTTTGCCACGCTCTGTGCCACGTTTGGATTCCCAAGGGAGAAACGTCGTGGGTGATTTCACTGCGAATCCTGCCATTGCAGCAGGGTTGGACTAGGTGATTCTGTGATTTGCTGGTTTTAGTAGCAAGCGGACTTACATCCTTGTTTATTTCTCAAAGGAAAACTGTGATGCCCCGGAGAGTTACTAGAAAATTAGCTATTTTTATTTTTATTAAGGAGAAACCTTCCATTATTCTGCACTCAGCTACATTTTGGGAGCTGGTCTGAAGTTTTCTCCAAGTGTTTTTGAGCTCTTCTGCTTTGCAAAGTGTCATTTCTGCCTCTGGGCAATGTTACCCCATTTTCCTTCTCTCCCGACTCCCCCGCCCAGTTGCCAGGAGAACTAACTGCCTTATTTTTTCCCCCTCCCAGCCTGACACTATCTGTACATTTTGCAAAGTGTTATCATCGCATCTCGGCCCCTGAGATGCGCTTGCTGCTACTGCTGCTCACAAGACCCAGCTTGTCTGCCTTCCCACCCCCAGTCTTGCCTCCGCAAAGGCCTTCATCATCGCTTTTAACCTCTTAAGGGCTTAAAACCATACAGAAAGTGAGGAATGGTGCGGGCTGGGCTTGCCACCCAGGCACCTCCATCTTAGGTTTGGTCCCCGGGGCTCAAAATTGCCAGAATTTTTATTTTTATTTTTGCAAGGGGAAATTTCCGAAACCTGAATCTGGGCCCATTTTTGTTCAGCAAAGGTTTCCCTCAAGCCGCCTTGATTGCTTCTCGCTGCTCCTTTCCCGCCGCCTGGCGCTTCTCCCAGCTGCTTGTCCGAAGGCTCCTTTGGCTTTCCTTTAATTGGGGGCCAGGCCAAGACACCTCAGTGCTTTCTGGCTTTTATTTATTTACTGCCTTGGTATAGGCTGCCCTGCATCCCTTGTGGACTGGGCAGGGCTTGCGGGAATTAAAAGAGCAAGTCGCCACGTTGAAACACAAAATGGAATAGAATTGCAGAGTAAAATCTTCAGCCCCTCACAGCAAGAGATAAAAACCCACGGCAGGTGTTCAAACGCTCCGATTTTGAGACCGCAAATTATTGGGAGGATAGAAAGGTCCTTCACCTGGTTGCTACAAAGGCCAGGCGAGCCTATTTGGGGAGCCTATTCCATCATTGGGGAGCCACCACTAAAAAGGCCCTTTCCTTAGTCGCTACCTGT
This sequence comes from Podarcis filfolensis, assembly GCF_964270895.1. Taxonomy (NCBI): domain Eukaryota; kingdom Metazoa; phylum Chordata; class Lepidosauria; order Squamata; family Lacertidae; genus Podarcis; species Podarcis filfolensis. Next base: position 4,275,535 of record NC_139615.1, read on the forward strand.
GTCGCTTCAATGGACAGAGGCACGCAGAGCAAAGCCTTCGAAGGTTTGCACAGGATCGGCATTTATGTGAGAAGGCAATAATAATAATAATAATAATACAGTGGTATCTCGGTTTATGAACTTAATCCGTTCCAGAAGTCCGTTCTTAAACCAAAACCGTTCTTAAACCGAGGCGTGCTTTCCCTAACGAGGACTTCCACCGTTCGGCTTCCGTTCTTAGACCGAGGTAAAGTTCGCAAACCAGGACACTATTTCCGGTTTTGTGGAGTTCGTAAACCGAATCGTTCGTAAACAGGACTGTTCTTAAACCGAGATACCACTGTAGTAGTATAATAATAATAATAATAATAATAATAATAATAATAATAATATTAATACCACCCCAGCCACCGTGGGCAGCTTCCAACAGAATAGAAAAACATAGTAACACGTCAAACATTAAAAAAACCTCCCTATACAGTGCTGGCTTCAGATGTCTTCTGAATGTTATACATTGGTACCTCTGGATACAAATGGGATCCGTTCCGGAGCCCCGTTCTCATCCTGAAGTAAACGCAACCCGCATCTGCGCATGTGCACGGGTCACGACTCGTCGCTTCTGCGCATGCGCGTGGCGTCCTTTTGACCGTCTGCGCATGCGCGAGCGGTGAAACGCGTCACTTCTGGGTCACCACGGAGCGCAACCCGAAAGCGCTCAACCTGAAGCAACTTCAACCTGAGGTATGACTGTATAGCCATTTAGCTCCTTGACATCTGATGGGAGGGCGTGTTTCATAGGGCAGGAGCCACTACCGAGAAGGCCCTCTGCCTGGTCCCCTGTAACTTCACTGCCCAGAATCCCCAGGGCTCACGAGAATTAAAAGAAGAACCGTGCCGCATTCAGGGGAAGCTCCATGCCCTGCCGTAGCCCAGATCTGGCAGTAATTGGAGCACGGGGAACGGTATCCAATCTGGCATATTGGCTGAAGCTGCCAGAAGGTTCTTCGGGGCTCAGAGACCAGCTGAGCCTCTGTCGCATGCGCTGGATCAATAAGCATCCCCTTAGACACTGATACTGGTCCTTTAGGAAAAGTGGGAGACCTGTATATCTTGACATGTTGTTCATCTCCCACCAGCCCCAGCAGGCTGCTCCATTTGCCTCGGCGGACAGACCACCCCACAACTGTATCTCTGTCTATTTTATTTTTATAAAATAAATGCAAGGCTCAGTTTTATTACCCCTTACCCGGTCCAGTGCCATGCCCAGGCTCTGAGTCAGGACACCCATAGCCTCATCTGGAGAACAACGGCTGCCAGCCAGTGTTGACAATACTGCGCTGTCAGAACGCCAGCAGCCAGACTTGGTGCCAGGCCGATTCCTGACGCCCCAGTGGACGTTGTGCCCGCAAGAATTCTGGCCAGCCTGCTGCCTTTGATGATGATGATGATGATGATGATGATGATGATGATAATAATAATAAATTTTATTTATACCCCGCCTTCCCCAGCCAAGGCCAGGCTCAGGGCGGCTAACAAGCAATAATAAAAACAAGTTGAATGAATACATACAGCTTAAAAACAAGATTAAAATGCAGCATTGAAACATTTGAGCAGGTGCCAGTCTCCTCGCCATCCCTACCTACACCTTGGGGCCGGATCCAGGCCACGCCTGCCTTCGTTAAATAATGCACCTCGCCCTGCCGGAGTTTTACAGATGTTAAATAATGCTTGCCAAAGAGTTTGCGCTTCCGAGATGGGGCAGAGCGCGCGTATCTGTGGGGGATATGCAAGGGCAAGTCCCGCGCGGCTTCCAGACGCACCCTTGTTTTGGGTTGGATGGTCCAGCAATTTTTCTTTTTTCCCTTTTCCCAGAGCGCCGAAGGGAGAAGGCTGAGGAGGCCTTGGGAAGCTGCCTTAGCTGGGTGTGTTTTGCATGCTTTGGAGAAGAAAGCGCAAGCGGGGTGTAAGAGGGGAGGGTGGCAGCGATGGCGGAGGCGTGGGTTGAGGGGAGGGGGGAAAAACTTTGGGCTTCGGTGCGCAAGTGCAGGACGCACCAGCTAAGCCCATCTGCCTTTCCCATCCGAAGGCTCTGTGGAATAAGGGAACTGCACAGCAGAAATGTTGGGAATGTAGCCCGAGGAGTCGGGAGCGGAGGTGGGGAAGGCAAGTTCGGGCTAGGGAAATCCCAGGGATTTAGCGCAGGTGTGAACGTTGGTGCGTGTGTGAGAGAGAGACACAGAGGATATGAAAATATGCAAAAGAACAAAGCCAGAAAGGGGGTGATGCTATCTTCCTATCCACCACCCCCCTCTTTATTCACTGGCCTTCCCAGCCTGCACAAGAAAAGTTGGCAACGAAACTGCTGAAGTGTCGTGTTTCCGACTTCATAACGAGTCCTCTAAGTGCAGATTATATACCATGTATATTTTTTTCCCAGTCAGTGCTTCTGAATTTATTTGGAATTGTTTTTTAAATCTGTGCAACTGGGGTTTTCTTTACAAAAAATAAATCTGTAAATTTTGAAATCTGTGCAGTTGTTTTTTATAGGTGCCATCGCTGTAGCTGTACAGTGGTACCTCGGGTTACATACGCTTCAGGTTACAGACCCAGCTAACCCAGAAATAGTGCTTCAGGTTAAGAACTTTGCTTCAGGATGAGAACAGAAATCGTGCTCCGGTGGCGCAGCGGCAGCAGGAGGCCCCATTAGCTAAAGTGGTGCTTCAGGTTAAGAACAGTTTCAGATTAAGAATGGACCTCCGGAACGAATTAAGTACTTAACCCGGGGTACCACTGTGTATATACCGTATTTTTCGCTCTATAAGACGCACCAGACCACAAGACGCACCTAGTTTTTGGAGGAGGAAAACAAGAAAAAAAAATATTCTGAATCTCAGAAGCCAGAACAGCAAGAGGGACCGCTTCGCAGCGAAAGCAGCAATCCCTCTTGCTGTTCTGGCTTCTGGGATAGCTGCGCAGCCTGCATTCGCTCCATAAGACGCACACACATTTCCCCTTATTTTTTAGGAGGGGAAAAGTGAGTCTTATAGAGCAAAAAATACGGTATATATTTTATATACATGCTCACACAAGAGTCTTTGCATTGTATTGCGAAATCGCTTTGAGACGCTTAATAGGAAGCGATCCATAAATAATAATCAGAAAAGGAAGCGCAGTGTGCAGCCTAGAGAGTCAAGTCAGGCTGGGGGAGGCAGGAGGTTGAAGCCAAGAATTTTAGGGTTCTCTGTGACAGCCATTTGCCTGTGTCTTGAGGGTCCCGGCGCCTTCCAGGGGTTATTTGCTGCTTCTTCCGTCATCCACCCTGCCTTTCCTCATTTTCTCCTTACAACAAACTTGTGAGGCAGGTTAGGCTGAGAGAGAGAATTTGAACGCAAGACTCGTCGCTCATAGACCTGGTGCATTCGCTAACCAAGACAGGACAGGACAGCGAATAAGGCATCGAGTTCTCAAGGAGTGTGGCATCAATACTGGGTTTATGCTGGGGAAAAGGCCAAGATTCTTGTTACAATTATTTTAAGACAGCTTGCAGTTAACTTGGGGGTTCCTTTGGGACCTTGGTTCCTGCCTTTCAGGTGCGAAGAGCTGCAAATATTCCCCTTTGGAATGAAAACAGGGAGTCCTCCCTCTTCTCCTCTCTCTCCCCACATCCAGCCCAGACGCTTGTCAATTCTTGATCCTTCTCCTCCCACCCAGGGAAAAAAGGAGGGCCAAGGACCCGGGTCTTTCTCTCCATTCCCACCCCCCACCCCCGTTAATTATTGCCAGAAGATGCAAACCTCACCAAGGCCCAAAGTCAGTGGCTTGGAAGGGACTTGAAAGCAACTCGGAGAAAACTCCAGCTCTGAGGACCCAGGAGTCCTGGAAGAAATGCACACATACACACTCACTCGGCCACCCTCCCTTCCCTCCTTTTTCAAACACTTATGTGCTCCTCTCCAGAGGCAGCTGTAGCAAAGCCTCGGGCAAGGAATCGTATATCCTCAGCTGCCCGCATTCAGGGCTCTTACCAAATTTTAACTGTGTTTTAACTGCCTTTGCCCACGACTTCCAGCCTCTTCCTTTATTCGCTCCCACCCCTGCCGGCAATTGTAAGTGCCTAGCAGCAGGGACCTGCCTTTTTTTTTACCTATGTAAAGGTAAAGGGAGCCCTGACCATTAGGTCCAGTCGTGGCCGACTCTGGGGTTGCAGGACTCACCTCGCTTTACCGGCCAAGGGAGCTGGCGTACAGCTTCCGGGTCATGTGGCCAGCATGACTAAGCTGCTTCTGGCGAACCAGAGCAGCGCACGGAAACGCCGTTTACCTTCCCGCCGGAGCGGTACCTATTTATCTACTTGCACTTTGACGTGCTTTCGAACTGCTAGGTGGGCAGGAGCAGGGACTGAGCAACGGGAGCTCACCCTGTCGCGGGGATTCGAACCGCCGTCCTTCTGATTGGCAAGCCCTAGGCTTAACCCACAGCGCCACCCACGTCGCTATAGGCTCTGCAAACCCGGCCATGCACATTGATGGCGCTGTATAAACACACCTGCGATGTCAGCAAATTGCTGCCTCCGCAGGCCTATCTGTCTGCATCCAAAGCCACTCTATTGGGCCCTGAGAACATGAATAATAATAATAATAATAATAATAAATTTTACTTATACCCCGCCCTCCCCAGCCAAGACCGTGCTCAGGGTGGCTAACATCCGATATAAAAACAAATTGATTGGAATACAACTTAAAAACAAGATTAAAATACAACATGAATGAAGCAGTAAGTGTGCCTCTGAGCACGTGCAGTGTGCCCTCTGGCTCACAGCAACCAGCCCACACGCATCTCGGACAGTGTTCTGGGGAAAAGACCGCCGGTTCCTCCAGACTTCCTTTTGTGCTGTCTTTAAATCGCTGCATCTGACCACTTTTTTTAAAAAAAAATATTTTTGCCCCTGCGAAAACCCGCTCTTTAATGCTGAATCGGAACAAATAGCAATTCAGGTTTTCTGTGGGGCGAAAGATAAGTGTGGAGACTCGAATGAAGTGACTTGAAGGCAGACATCAGTCTGGCTGCACGGTTCCCCGTTCGAAATAGCGAAAGCTCTTCTCCGCCTTTCCCCAGAAGCGGCTGCAATCTCAGGGTCTGCGCGTCACCAACTGTTCCACCCCAGAGGCAGCTGCAACTTTTTGCGGGTGCCTCCCCAGCACCCCACCCGCTTTGTGGCAGCTGTGTGTCCCCTCTGAACAAGGGGGGCTCTGTGTGCGATATGGGTCTTTTTCTGTACTGGGGCAGGGGAGGTCAGGAGGAGTTAATTATTTCATTAAGGGGAAGGTGGCTGAGGCAATCAGGGCTGGCCACCCCCCCAACCCCACAGCCGATAGGAATCAGAAAGCTTCTCCCTCCAGCGAGCTGGAACAGGGCATGGAGTGTAAACCGCAGGGGTCACACAGGCAGGCAAGGAGAGCGGAGAGCAGTGGGGTCTCTAATATTTAACCAGGAGTACAGAGATTACATTCCTGCTTGACGAAGAAACAAGGGGGGGCGGGCTGAAGAGGGGCATGCTGGGTGATGGGGCACCATATATTGAAAGCAGATTCCAACCCCCCCCCAAATATATATATCCTGGGAACTGTAGTTTGCTAATGGCGCTTTGCATTGTAGGGAGCAAACCGCCGTTCCCAAGATTCTTTGGGGTGGTGTTGGAGAATGCGCTTTTAAATATATGGTGTGTACACAGCCCTGGGCTCTCTTGAATTGGGGGTTCCCAATGCTTGGAGCAGTCAAGCAAGAAGGGGAGAGGTAGTTTCTGCAAAGGGTGGGGTGGGAGAAAGAGATTATTGCCTAATGGTTGGGAGCCAAGAATCCTGGGTTTTCTGGAAACTGGATCATAATGAGTTTGACCAGGAAGAGGTAGACTTTATAGCCTAGACTGCTGTGAGCCAGGACTCCTGGGTTCCCTCCAGTGGCGTAGGGGGAAGGGGAGGCCCAGTGGGTCATCGCAGACGTGGAATTATATTCCAGGACTCCTGAGTTCCCAGCGATGGGTGGAGGATCTCCCCTCTCCTCTCTCTCTCTCTCTCTTTCGCTCCCGCCCTCTCTTTCTCCCCCTTTTTTCCATTTTCTCGTTAGCTCCTTTCCTGAGCTGTCACTTTCCATTTCATCTCCTCGCCCTCGCCCTCCCCAATTCCAGCTGAGCCCATGACCCCGTTACAGGAGGGGAGGAGGGGCAGCGGGAAAGGGGAGGGGGCGTGAGGGAAGGGGGGCAAGAAGAAGCAACAGGTCCTACTGCCCCAAAAAAGGTTCCAGACCCATTTCAATGATTTCGGTGAGGCAGAGAGACCTGGTACCCGGCCCCAAGTTTTGGTCTGGACCACGAAACAGTGACATCTGGTTGGAAAGAATGAGGAACCCCCCCCCCCAAAAAAATTAATGCATGCACACACATGGACACACACACAAACACACACACACACTTTGCCCCCTCTCGTGGCCCTAGAGAGGTACCCACCCACTTCCTGCTAGGCCCCTCCATCACCAGTTGGCATGCGTTGCCACGGCAACGGTGGCCATTGTACCCTTCCTACTAGGAACACCCCTGGGGGAAAGGATTGGTGCTTGGTTTTTGCACCGGGGGGGGGGCATCTAGGATGAGGGGCACATGGCCGCCGTTCTTGGCCCCCTTGAGTGGAGCATCATGTACTGGGGGCCCCAATGCCTGAGCTTGTTTTTCAAGGGATGGGGGGGCACCTCTGGAGAAGAATTGGGCGACGGGGCCTACCATAGGCCCCTGTTGTTGTTTTGGAGATGTGGGGCAGGTAAGGATCCCTCTTGGATCCTCGGGGGGGAGCGGAATTAGGCCTGTGCTTGGGGCAGGCCTCACAGCCAGGACTTAGGGGTTCTGTGTTGGGGGGGTGAAGGGGACAACACTTCTTGTGTCAGGACGCCTGGGTTCCTTCAGAAGCGATTGCAGCTGAGCCTGGTTCATTCTCTTAGGGAGCAGGTTTCCCTGGGGTGTGGGAGAGAGGGCGCTGGGGAGAGCCCGGATGCCTGGGTCCCACTTGGGGGGGGGAGAGTGGAGTGTGTGTGTGCTGTGTTTGTTTTTGTGTCCTTGTTTCTTTAACGTTTTGGAACAGAAAGTTCTCGGGCGCCAGGAATAAGAGCCAGGAATAACAGTCATCCGTACACACACACACACACCCCGTTCTATAAAAGGGAAACAAGGTGTGTACTGATTGTAGCCCCAGAGCTAGGACTCCTGGGTTCTCTCCTCTCCAGCTTAGAAGCATAGACCTCTGCCCTGTGCCAAGTCAAATCCTTGAGCCATCTAACCCCATAATGTCTACACTGATTGGCAGAGGCTCGCCGGGATTTCAGGCAGGGCTTCTGGCCATACCCGGAGCTGCTGGGATTTGAACCCAGGACCTTTTGCATGCAGAGAGCAGCTGCTCTGCTCTTGCCCTCCAGGAACAAGGCGGCTGGGGTAAGAGGCTGGTATGCAAGGCTGCTAGATCAGCTGTTTCCGAAGTTTGCCTTTCTCCCCTTGCCTGCCGGAGCTGTGCAATGGACTTGGCGTTTTGAGTATCCGTTTGGCCAAAGGTTCAAGTGTGTGTGGTTATACTGGCAGGTCAGGGCGTGTCTGTTAACACGTGTAAGTGACTTTGCGATATCCCTGTTTTGCAGCGCGGAAAAGTTGTCATTTTTCCCGTCAAGGCCCTATTTCATCTTGTGTTTCCCGGCGACTTTCCGCACAGCTAAATAAAATGACTTTTATTTTTAGTGCTCTGTCGGCGCTAGATCGAGGCAACCCATCCCCAAGCGAGAAAAATAAATGAGCTTTGAAAGAACTACTTTAAAAAAAAGAAGAGCTTTCTCCAACCTAGGTTGCTCTGGATATTTTGGACTACAATTCCCATCAGCGGGTCCAAAGAGCAGCCCGGGTTAGAGAAGGCTGACTTTAAAGTACAGTGGTACCTCGGGTTACATACGCTTCAAGTTACAGACTCCGCTAACCCAGAAATAGTGCTTCAGGTTAAGAACTTTGCTTCAGGATGAGAACAGAAATCGTGCAGCGGCAGCAGGAGGCCCCATTAGCTAAAGTGGTGCTTCAGGTTAAGAACAGTTTCAGGTTAAGAACGGACCTCCGGAACGAATTAAGTTCTTAACCCGAGGTACCACTGTATGGGAGAAGGAAAAGTGGTGGGCATCGTTGATACAGAAGGGGCAGCCGTGCCTGTGTTTCCTGTCGATTTGTTCCAAAAGTTGTGTGAGGCGTGCTAAGCTTTTGAGGAAGCAAAAACAAAATGGAAGCAACGCAGCGGCATTGGCACTGGCCAGTAGGTGCTAGCCCCATACGATTCACAAACTGCATTCTGCATTATTTGGGGAAATTTTTCTAGGAGGGAGAATGTGATTTTTTTTTTCAGGGGAATGCTTGGAAACTCAGGAAACCGCTTTGGTCCATCTAGCTCTGTATTTTCGAAGATGGGGGATTAGTGGAACTGACTGGGCTCTGTAGACGTATGTTTGATTTGGGATGTTGGGGGAACGGAGTCAGGGGGCTTTAAATAATGCCATCCATGAAGCAAGCCTGAGAAGGTCTGTACTGTACCTGCTGCCCGCGAGCTGCATGGCAACGCAACCCCGAGGCCTTGTGTGACGTGGCCCTTCTCATAAGTGCTCCATTTGGCCTCTGAATCACCGTATTTTTCGCTCTATAGGACGCACCAGACCACAAGACGCACCTAGTTTTTGGAGGAGGAAAACAAGAAACAAAATATTCTGAATCTCAGAAGCCAGAACAGCAAGAGGGATCGCTGCGCAGTGAAAGCAGCAATCCCTCTTGCTGTTCTGGCTTCTGGGATAGCTGCGCAGCGTGCATTCGCTCCATAAGACGCACACACATTTCCCCTAACTTTTTAGGAGGGAAAAAGTGAGCCTTATAGAGCAAAAAATACGGTATACTCAGCTGCAAGCCAACTTTGGCTCTTGCCTTATTGCTGTTTTGCGGCAATTATCCTGCCCCTCTTAAAACACTGCTGCCCGGAAGGTGATTAATATTCACATTTTTTTTTGCAGATTTTGGCAAAGCGCTGGCTCAGGCTGAGCTGCCCCTGTCCCAGGTCACCCCTCAGCCGAGACATTTGCAGGGCCAAATGACTTAAGGCTGGAGGGTAGATCCCAGGAATCCCTACGGCTGCCACTCCCCTCCTTTTTTGAGCAAGGGGTCGGACCCAGGAGTCTTTTATCCGCTGCTCTGCTAACCACCCCACCACCCCTGGCCAGGCCTCAGTCATGCCTCTTCTCCTCCTGGGCTATTATCTCATTTGGCAGCTGATCTGTCCCAGGGGGCTGGGGACAGGCGGCTCTGGGGTCAAATGTCAACAGGTTTGAATACAGGGTTGGAATTCTTTGTCGGTTCTCTGATGGTTCCTTGCATGGGTTTGGGGGGCGGCGCATGATGCTCCCAGGGCATGTGGGACCAACTGATGGAGCAGGGAGAGTGGGGGTGTCCTGCTGTTTTCGGGAAGGATGGCGCGGAGGATAGACCAAGAAAGGCAAATTAAAGACAGATGCAAAGAACTTCACCCCGGAGGTGGAAGAACACAGAACTTCTGGGCTTTACATTTTGCGGTCTTTGAGGCAACTTCAATCAGTTGCTTTTTAAATAGGATTTTGCCTGATTATTATTAATATTATTATTATTTAAAGGGATGTGCTAAATGCCTCCAAATGTCAGGGCATTTATAAGTAGGGCTGCCAACCCAGTTGAAGAAACCTTCGTTTTTCAATCGCGGGAGTTTTTGTCAGTTAATCAGTTGATTAAATTTGCATAATTTGCATATGGGCAAAAACAGTCGTTCTGAAGCGAGGAAACACGGTCTCTTGTCTGTTTTATGATTCCTGCATTTTGTATTTTAATATTCTGTTGAAAGCCGCCCAGAGTGGCTGGGGAAACCCAGCCAGATGGGCGGGGTATAAATAATAAATTATTATTATATTATTATTATTATTGTCATAGCAGACATTATCTTAGAGACTTCTGGTCAAATACCTGAAATGTCTGGTGGTAGTTGCCTCTGTAGAGAAGGTGCTCACTATGCACAGTTTTTGTCTGATTTTGGCGGGTGAGCCAAAATGACTTGTCAAATATGGGCGTTATTTTCACTTGATTGCAAAATACAAACAATTTTGGCTAGGAAGACGTGGCAAAAGGTTACAACACCCCACACTACAACAAAACAACAAAAAGCTCTCCTGGTGACTTTTAGCCAAAATGCTACGCTCCTACCTGCTTAATTTTATTTTTTTCACCACCAGCATGTTGCAGGGACGTTCTTCCCCAGCAAACTTTTAAAAGACTTCTGAAATTGATTAGCCGAACCAATCAGTGAATTAAAATTTGCAGCTCTGATTTATAAAGCTAGAAGGAGATTTGCAAAAACGCAAAGTGGGCCAGAGTGGCAGGTCCTCGTGGTATATTCACTGGTCTCGCCTGTGCCTCTGGTGAATGGAGTCAGTATAAGGCTTTTGTTCTCTTGAGAAATGGCACCTGTTTGTCCTGGGGTGAGAGTGAAGCAAAAAGTATTGTGTGTGTGTGTTTGTAGACCTGCCTTCCGAAACCTGGGACCAGCTGTGGTTTGTAGTACGAAGCACCTGGAAGGTGCCGACGTCTGCAAATGTTGCATAAGGTAAAGGGACCCCTGACCATTAGGTCCAGTCGTGACCGACTCTGGGGTTGCGGCGCTCATCTTGCTTTATTGGCCGAGGGAGCTAGTGTACAGCTTCCGGGTCATGTGGCCAGCATGACTAAGCCGCTTCTGGCGAACCAGAGCAGCGCACGGAAACGCCCTTTACCCTCCCGCCGGAGCGGTACCTATTTATCTACTTGCACTTTGATGTGCTTTCGAACTGCTAGGTTGGCAGGAGCAGGGACCGAGCAACGGGAGCTCACCCCGTCGCGGGGATTCAAACCGCCGACCTTCTGATCGGCAAGTCCTAGGCTCTGTGGTTTAACCCACAGCGCCACCCGCGTTCCTCTCAAATGTTGCATACACCAATGTAAACAATGCTTCTCTCAAGCCCCATTTTAGCCTCGCAAAAGCCCTGTGAGGTAGGCTAGGCCAAGAGACGGGTCATCCAGCAAGCTCTATATGGCCGGATGGGGACTGGAGCCCTGGTCTTTCCCAGTTGCTAGTCCAAGACTCTTAACCTCCTCACCCCACTGCTTGCCATGAGAGGCTGTTTGCAGCTGGGTGTGTGATGGGGAAACTGACATGTTTCCAATTATATTGGAAGGTGTCCACCAAATTTCCGGTTACAGAGAGCCTTAAACCTTCCTGGCTTAATTTAATACCAGTAGTTTCTTCCAACGTCCGGGCTCAGCCCGTTGAGTGTTAAAAGGCTGGTGTCTCTGAGCATCTGCAGAAAGCCTTTCCACAGAGAAAGGTCCCTTCCACAAACCAGCCCCAACACAACTGTGTTGTCGATCTTGCTCCTCACTGCTAGCAACACCTGTTGCTTTGCTTTCGTAATTACACCAAGAACTCAGGCCAATATAAGTTTCAATAGTGAGAGTGGTCCCTACTCACAAATCAGTAGTCAGTTATAAGAAAAACTAACCCATTCAAAAGTATCTGACAAGGATTACAAAAAGAGAGATTACAAACTCAAACTCATAAGGATATGTATAACACAATAATTCGTTACAGAATTAGAGATAAGAGTTTATGAGTAGAGATAAGTTCATATTAGTCCTTAGTTAGATTTGATGTGAAGGTCTTAGTTTCACTGAGCAGAAGTCAATGATTTGAGTTTGTAATCTTTGTCAGAATACATACTTTTGAATGGATTAGTTTTTGTTACAATTGACTACAGTGGTACCTCGGGTTAAGTACTTAATTCGTTCTGGAGGTCCGTTCTTAACCTGAAACTGTTCTTAACCTGAAGCACCACTTTAGCTAATGGGGCCTCCTGCTGCTGCCACGCCGCCGGAGCACGATTTCTGTTCTCATCCTGAAGCAAAGTTCTTAACCTGAAGCACTATTTCTGGGTTAGCGGAGTCTGTAACCTGAAGCGTCTGTAACCCGAGGTACCACTGTGTTGATTTGTGAGTAGGGATCACTCCCACTACTGAAACTTATATCGGCCTGAGTTCTTGGTGTGCTTTTTTCTTGGTATATTTAATAACAAGAGCTCCACCTTATTTAATGTTGCTTTCGTAATTAAACACCGCGGGGTCGCCTTTTCCCTAGAGCACCCTGGTTCTTAGCATCCGTTCCCCCAAGGTGCTAGGCCACAATCTTACTAGAGAACAAGCTCCCAGGTGCTTTGAGGGGAACCTGGCTGGACCTTTGAACCGTCCTGGAAATGGACATCAAGCAAACTTCCCCAGGCGCTGGGGCCGCTGAGTTTTGTTGTTATGAGGGAGGTTGGTTGAAAGAATGCAGGGTCCTATGTATGGGACAAGTAGCAAAACTTGCTGGAAATGTAAGGAAAAGGATGGCGATTTTTACCGTATGTGGTGGTCATGTAACAAAATAAAAGAGTTTTGGGAATCGATCTATAATGAGTTAAAAAAGACGTTTAGATATACTTTTCCAAAAAAGCCGGAAGAATTTTTGCTAGGCTTGGTGGGAGAAGATATTAAGAAGACAGACCAAAGATTATATTTGTATGCAACAGCAGCAGCTAGAGTTTTGAGAGCCCAAAAGTGGAAGTCACAGCAGATTCCGACTGTAAGGGAATGGCAGATAAAGTTGGTTGAATACGCTGAAATGGCAAAATTGACACACAGAATTCGCAATCAGGAGGAGACGAAGTACCAAAAAGAATGGAGTAAATTCATGGTTTATATAAGTGAGAACTGTAGAAATATGACAACGTTGGCAGGATTGAATTAATTCTTATGTCATGGTGTAATTTTTAATCAATGAAACTGTGAATTATAGACTGGAATAAGAAAACTTGCGGAAGGGAAGGACGGAAGTCAACGGCTCTATGGAGCATAAAGTAGGATATCTGTAACAAGACTTGATGTTTTTGTTGGTTGGTGGTGGTGGTCTTAAATCTCAATAAAAAGTACTTGAAAAAAAAGAAAGAATGAATGAAAGGATCTTGGCTCCCAAGTGTGCTCCACTGAGCTGATTTTATCCATTGCTCCCTCAGGTTCCAAAACGAGGAGGGCTACGTCTTGTACCCCCAGATTGGCGACCGCCTGGACCTCATCTGCCCCCGCTCTGTGCCGCTGGGCCCCTTTTCCACAGAGGACTATGAATATTACAAGCTGTACCTAGTCCAGACGGAGCAGGCCGAGCGCTGCGAAATCCTCCGCACCCCCAACCTGCTGCTCACCTGCGACCGGCCCGAGCAAGACATGCGCTTCACAATCAAGTTCCAGGAGTACAGCCCCAATCTCTGGGGCCACGAGTTCAAGACCAACCAGGACTATTACATCATCAGTAAGTTTTAACACCCTGGGGAAGGGGGGTGGACTTCCTTTTATTTCTGTGCGTCCCCTCCGCATACCAAATCCCACGCTTGCACAGAATTGCAAGGCCTTGAGATGTCTGTAGCCGTCGATAGGTGCTGCCGCCAATCTGGCAGGCGGTAGATGCGGCTGAAGGAACAGGAAATCGTGGTAAAAACCCATGCACCACACAGGATATTGAGAAAGAGAGAGAGAGAGTGTGTAAGAGATCCTTAAAAATAATGTTCAGATCAGAGGTAGCTGAGAGGGATTGTGGCTGCATGCACATTGTGCCTTTAAACAAGGTTTCCCAAACTTGGGTCGCCAGCTGTTCTTGGACTACAACTCCCATCATCCCCAGTTAGTAGGACCAGTGGTTAGGGATGATGGGAATTGTAGTCCAAAAACAGCTGGGGGCCTAATTTTGGGAAACCCTGCTTTAAAGCATATTATTTACCGAAAGGAATTCTGGGCACTGTAGTTTGAGGGTTGCTAGGGATTGAAACTCTTGAGGGGTAAACTATAGTGCCCAGAATCCTTTGAGGGTAAGAATGTGTTTCCAGTGTTCTTTAAGGGTATCGTGTGTATGTACCTGTGGGAGCAGGTTTTGTGTGCTTCTACCTAATGTGTAGTATATAGGTAAAGGTAAAGGGACCTCTGACCGTTGGGTCCAGTCACGGACGACTCTGGGGTTGCGGCGCTCATTTCGCTTTATTGGCCGAGGGAGCCGGCATACAGCTTCCGGGTCATGTGGCCAGCAGGACTAAGCCGCTTCTGGCGAACCAGAGTAGTGCACGGAAACGCCATTTACCTTCCCGCCAGAGCGGTACCTATTTATCTACTGGCACTTCATGCTTTCAAACTGCTAGGTGGGCAGGAGCAGGGACCGAACAACAGGAGCTCACCCCGCCGCGGGGATTCGAACTGCCGACGTTCTGATCGGCAAGCCCTAGTCTCTGTGGTTTAACCCACAGCGCCACCCGCACCCCCCCCCCCGCGTAGTATATGGAATGCACCTATTTATCATTGCAACTTTCCAACAGACTAAAGAGGAAGGCAGTCAGCAAAAATTAAAAACAATCAGAATGAAACAATAAAACCAAATTAAAGCACAACATGGGTGCCTGTTTGAAAACAACACTAAACAGATTGATGTTCTTGCATCTTATGGTATCTTTGTATTTGCACTGCTGCTGGTGGAAAGATGGGATATCAACCAGAGATAGATCTCAGTTATATGGGGAGAGAAGAGATGGTGGCCATCCTTCAGATATTCTTGTCCCTGGCCACATAGGGCTGTTTTTAGGGCACAACCAGTCCTTTGAATTGCACCCAGAAGTCAATGACGGTGGTGGCTAGGGATGAACGAGTAGCCCTTTATTTGTTCCCAAAGGACCTCAATTCCTTTGCATGTATGCCCTAAGAACAGACGGGGGAGAAATTGGTTTGGATTGCATTCAAAAGCGAATTTACTTAATTCACACTGCCCGGGCCAATAAGCAAACCCAAACATCCTTAAAAACTGTGCACGTCTCTGGATGTTGCCACGCTGTTCTCCAGCCCCGCAGAAATGTGCTCCAAAGTCTAAGAAGAAGAAAAAGGTGTACCAAAACGGAGATGTATCGGGGAATGTGTGTAAAAACGCAGATTTTTGTGTGAACCATTCGCAAAGAAAAATGTACAAAACGGGGCAGAAATGGGATGCATTGAATGTTGATGTTGTTTAGTCGTGTCCGCCTCTTCGTGACCCCATGGACCAGAGCACGCCAGGCACTCCTGTCTTCCACTGCCTCCCACAGTTTGGTCAAACTCATGCTGGTAGCTTCGAGAACACTGTCCCACCACCTCGTCCTCTGCCGTCCCCTTCTCCTTGTGCCCTCCATCTTTCCCAACATCAGGGTCTTTTCCAGGGAGTCTTCTCTTCTCATGAGGTGGCCAAAGTCTTGGAGCCTCAGCTTCAGGATCTGTCCTTCCAGTGAGCACTCAGGGCTGATTTCCTTCAGAATGGAGAGGTTTGATCTTCTTGCAGTCCAGGGGACTCTCAAGAGTCTCCTCCAGCACCAGAATTCAAAAGCATCCATTCTTCGGCGATCAGCCTTCTTTATGGTCCAGTTCTCACTTCCATACTGGCAAAACCATAGCTTTTACTATACGGACCTTTTTTGGGAAGGTGATGTCTCTACTTTTTAAGATGCTGTCTAGGTTGGTCATTGCTTTCCTCCCAAGAAGCAGGCGTCTCTTAATTTCGTGGCTGCTGTCACCATCTGCAGTGATCATGGAGCCCAAGAAAGTAAAATCTCTCACTGCCTCCATTTCTTCCCCTTCTATTTGCCAGGAGGTGATGGGCCCAGTGGCCATGATCTTACGGTAGTTTTTTTTTATGTTGAGCTGCAGACCATATTTTGCGCTCTCCTCTTTCACCCTCATTAAAAGGTTCTTTAATTCCTCCTCACTTTCTGCCATCGTGTATTGAATACAATGTTGGAAAACTGGGGGAAACAGCACTGAGACATTCTTCCATCCCGACAGGATCGATGTTTTTGCACAAGGTCCAAGTGGCACGTCCACAAAACACAGTCGGGGGTGCTTTAAATGCCTTCTTCCCGTGGCCCCCCAGGCATACCTGGGGCAGGAGAAGTGGGAGGCAGGAAAAGCGGGAACGTGCGGTTCTTGGCCGAGGAAGGTAGAAGGCGCCTATTCCTTGGCGCAGCGGTGGAGAGCAGAACATTAAATGCGCCCATTGCTGCCAAAGAGCGCCCACACCTACTCCATGAATAATCAGTCACCTTTTCCTTAACGACATGCAACATCCGTAGCTGCTGCTGCTGTTGGTGATGGTGATGTAGCACCATCCATGTACACGGTGAATTACAAAGAATGAGAGCTCGGGTCTCTGCCCCCAAGGAGCAAACATCCTAGGAAACAAACTGAAGGGAAAGAAAAGGAGAGAGGTGGGCAGGGGGAATAGCAGGGTGAGGGCAGGGAAGTAGTAGTAGTAGTAGTAGTAGTAGTAGTAATAATAATAATAATAATAATAATAATAATAATAATAATAATTTATTATTTATACCCCGCCCATCTGGCTGAGCCCCCCCAGCCCCCCTGGGTGGCTCCCAATCAAGTGTAAAAACAGTACAGCGTTAAATATTAAATACTTCCCTGAACAGGGCTGCCTTCAGATGTCTTTTAAAGATAGGATGGCTGTTTATTTCCTTCACATCTGAAGGGAGGGTGTTCCACAGGGTGGGCGCCACCACCGAGAAGGCCCTCTGCCTGGTTCCCTGTAACCTCACTTCTCGCAGGGAGGGAACCGCCAGAAGGCCCTCGGTGCTGGATCTCAGTGTCCGGCTGGACGATGGGGGTGGAGACGCTCCTTCAGGTCTACTGGGCCTTTGAGGCCGTTTAGGGCTTTCAAGGTCAGCACCAACACTTTGAATTGTGCTCGGAAACGTACTGGGAGCCAATGCAGATCTCTCAGAACCGGTGTTATGTGGTCCCGGCGGCCGCTCCCAGTCAAGTATGTGTGCATTTGTTTCGGTTACTGGGTTTCATTGCGGCTGGCTGGGACCGACGGGAGTTGTAGTTCAAAACACCTGGAGGGCGCCGCTTGGGCACGGAGGCGAGCTGATTCTGTTGGTGGCTTTGCAGAAAAGGCAGGCTTTGTGCTTCTTCTAAGAAAGTAAGGAAATGTGGCAACCGCAATAGTTTCACCGCCATATTTTTTTCTTTTCATGGGCAGCCCCGCCTGCAATGCGTGTCCGTTGCCCAGGGTTTATCCTGTTGTTGGAAACCAATGATACCGTGTGACGGAGGCTGGGAGTCCAGCATTTAAGGGGACTGGAGGGCGATTCAGCCTTTGGAGGGAATTTGAGGCTGACTAGGCCGTCCTAAGGCCTGTTCTAGCCCATCTCAGTCCTGGGGCAAAGGAAGAGGGATACATTTTGGGGCACGGCTAGTGAGCGTCCCCTGATCTTTTAAGGAAGAGGAGAGGGACCGAGTCCTCTAAATCCCCCTCCCCTTTCCTCTCCCCACCCCTCAGCATCCCTGTCTCATCAGCTCCGGCTGCCTGGGGTGGCCCTTCAGCCATCGCCATGGCAACTGTCTCCTGGCAAACCTGTATGAGCCAGCCACTTGGCTGTACCACAGCAGCCACTTTGGGGTAACCAGCCAATCTTCACACACACACCCAACCCGGACGCACGCGCGCGCGCACACACACACACCAATTTGTCTGCTCTTTCCATGGGGTGTGTGTGGGGGGGTCTAACTCAACTCCCCCCTTCCTCTTGCGAGCATAAAGCACCCTCCCCACTCCCGTGTCAACCATTTCTGAGATGCGACTGTTTCTGAAGGGGGGGGGTGTGCACCAGGGACCCCGTTTAATGCAAAGTCCCTTTTCCCGCCTCAGGGCGTGCAAGCGATATCTGTGGGGTTGTTGTTTAGGGCCACGCGGGCCCAGATATACGGGGTTTGCATGGCTGCCAAGGATGGTGGATAGCAGTTTTCCGTTCCCTCTCCTCTCAAAGACACACACACACAATTTGTATAGATACAGATATATATATCTTCCTCTTTCTGCTTTTTCTTCCGTTCTCTCTGCTTTGCAGCCTGGGTTGTGCCCCTGGGCAAGCAGACGAATGTTGAAAGAAACCCACTTGACCACCCTGCGTCTCCCCCTCCTCCTCTGCCCAACCGGGGGGGGGGCAAGCGAGGGAATCCAGATCGTCGTTTTCACCTTATTTTTTACATTTATATATTTTTGCAAATCAAGGTCATTGCTCTACCCACCGGGCAAGACAGCCACCAGCTTTTCCACCACTTTCCCCCACCCCAGACACTGACACTTCCCGCCGCCCCCCTCCCTCAAAGCCAGGTGATGGGAGCATCAGGGCGGACATAGTGGGTTTTTTTCCGGTGGTGGTGGCAAGGCGTCGTTGACCCAGTTTTTTCCTCCCCCTTCAAATGAATTTATGCCCAGCCAAGCATGAGGTAGAGCGCGAGACAGCTGAGTGGAAGGAGGGAAGGGAAGAAGGAAATCGGCTGACTGGGGGCAGGGAAGGTGGTGGCACCATTTAGGACAGGAAGTGATGGAAGAGGAAACGGCAAGCCACTCATTTAAAATTTAAAGCCCCCCCCAAAAAAGTGGCTGCATCTCAGCACGTTTTGCCTGCCTTAATTGCCACCACAAAGCCCAGCCACCGTAGAATCACAGAATGGCAGAGCGGGAAGGGACCCCAAGGGTCATCCAGACCAACCCGCCACAATGCAGGAACCTCTACATTTTCCCCATCACTTTCCTTAGAAAGCTTGGGCAGAAATAATCAAACGGTGATGGCCGCGTTTCCAGTGCCATGAGGAAATGGGGCGCATCGCTCTCGCGGGTGCCGGGGGGGGGGCTGCCACAGATCTCCTCCCTCCAAGGACTAACAAGCCCGAGGGCACAGCTTCACAACGGTGCCAGCCCCCAGCTCCCTCCACCCCGGGCAGCCCTTGTAAATCATTCCATTCGCTCAGATATTATATCCCTGGCGAGTATCAGGGAAAGCAGTTTAATATTTTTTAATGCATATCCAAGCTGGCCACACACCAAATATACCTAATGTTAGATGACGGGCACCCACCAGGCCGAAAGGTGCGGTGGTCACCCAAGAGCCAAACCCTGGCTTGTCTTTTTATTTCTTTCTTTTTTGAAACTTTTAATTTTGGAGAGTGCCGCTGTAAAAAGTCAAAAAGGATGTGTTGTCCTTTTAAAGAAATCGCAGGATGCCCTCAATTGCCGGGAGCCCGTGGACTAGCTTGTGTCTCCCTCCGGAGAGGGGCTTGGGCAAGCACGCAGGCCCCGGCCGTTTGGCGGGGAGGTGGGCACCGAGAGGGGGGGTGGGCACGGCCGTCTCTCATGCCTGTCCTGCGTCGGCAGCCTCGCGAAGGGTGGCCCCCCACCGGCCAGGCGTGTTCTTTGTGAGGGCTCAGCCGAGCGAGTCTAAACTGAACCGACGGGCCCAGCTTCCCAGAGCCCCCGGCAGCTGCCAGCGAGAGAGAGTCCCGCGCCGCGCGCTGCACGCGAACCCCCCCCCAATCTCTCTCTTTCTTCTTTTTTAAAATCCATTAGGGTCCCCCGTTTCCCTCGCAGAGGCGGAACGAGAGAACCCAAAGGCTTCGGGATGCCGCGTGGCATCGCCAGCTTGGAACCTTCCGGAAAAACACCTGCTGGCGGAAGGGGTCAGAGTCCCTGCTTCAGCAGGTCTTGGTAGGGTGGGCAAAGACCCACCCTGTGAACACGTGAGAGTGCCCAGTCCAGGAGTAACGGATCTGCGTGTGGCGGACTTGAGCCTGTGGCCTTATACCAGTTGCTGGAAACCGCAGGACTGGGGAAGAGAGCATAATGTGGCGCAATAGAGTGTCGGACTAGGGCCTGAGAGAGCAGGGTTCGAATCCCCACTTGGCCATCAAGTGCCCTGAGTGACCTTGGCATTGCCGGATTTACGTACAGTGGTACCTCGGGTTACATACGCTTCAGGTTACAGACTCCGCTAACCCAGAAATAGAGCTTCAGGTTAAGAACTTTGCTTCAGGATGAGAACAGAAATCGTGCTCCGGCGGCACGGCAGCAGCAGGAGGCCCCATTAGCTAAAGTGGTGCTTCAGGTTAAGAACGGACCTCCAAAACGAATTAAATACTTAACCCGAGGTACCACTGTATAAGCTAAACAAGCTGTAGCTTAGGGCCCCACTCTCTTGGGGCCCCCCCAAAAAAATTAAACGAAAAAAACCTTGGATATGCAGGTGAATCTCGAAAAATTCGAATATCGTGGAAAAGTTCCTTTATTTCACTAATTCAACTTCAAAGGTGAAACTAATATATGAGATAGATTCGTGACATGCAAAGCGAGATATGTCAAGCCTTGATTTGTTCTACAGGTGAAACTCGAAAAATTAGAATCTCGTAGAAAAGTTCCTTTATTTTCATAATTCAGCTTGAAAGGTGAAACTAATATATGAGATAACTCGTGACATGCAAAGCAAGATATGTCAAGCCTTGATTTGTTATCATTGCGATGATCATGGCGTTCCAGCTTATGAAAACCCCAAATTAACAATCTCAGAAAATTAGAATATTCAAGGAAATCAGCAAAACAAGGATTGCAAATTGAGCAAGATTGGACTTCTGAGAAGTAGAAGCATATCTCGCTTTGCATGTCATGAGTCGATCTCATATATTAGTTTCACCTTTGAAGTTGAATTCCTGAAATTCCACGAGATTCTAATTTTTCGAGTTTCACCTGTACATTTCCAAAATATAAGATACAAAACAAATAAAATAAAACCTACAGACAGCAACAGTGTTTTGTGTTGTGTAGGCTCCTATGATGTAAGTCACGGGCCCCGCCTGCTCCCTAAAATATCACAGGTTTGCTCCTTTCTATATATAGGGTGCCTACATTCTGCATGGACTGGTTGCAGGGCAACATGGGCAAATGGCTTGAGATATCTATTAGGTCCATAAATGACCATATAGCATATATTCAACACAAAAAACAGCGACAATTTGTTGTTGACAAAGGATAGCTGGACATATAAAGGGCCCCATTACCTTGCTTAGGGCCTCATCAAACCTAAATCCGACCCTGGACTTCGTAGTCAGTCACCATCTCTTAGCTTAACCTACCTCACAGATTGTAGTGAGGACGAAATGGGGAGCAAGAGAACCATGTGCACCATTTTGAGATCCTTGGAAGGCAAAGGTGGACTAGAAATGTAACCAACAATTTTTTATTTTTATTTTGCCGGCTCCAACATCCAAAGCGTGACATCTTTTGTGCAACTGATGTGCCCCACCCCAGTCAGGGCCCACTGAGACAGCCGCCTTGCTACCTTTTTAAATTTCATTTTTGTTCTGCAGGTAGCACCAGGTTACAGGGCTGTGGGGGCCTCCCAGCTCCAGCCACCATTTTACTTTCCCCCAGGGCTTTGGAGTGATGCTCTGTTGGGGTCATGTTGGGAAATCAAAATGGCGGCTCCTGGGCCCAACTACCTGGGGCTGGTTGCCCCTGTAAGAACAAGAACAACTCATTATTTGTACCCAGCCACTCCGGGCGGCTTCCAGCACATACCGTAAAACCTTAAACCTTAAACACCGTAAAACCTTAAACCTTAAACACCGTAAAACCTTAAACCTTAAACACCTTAAACCTTAAAAAACTTCCCTATATGGGGCTGCCTTCAGACGTTTACTAAATGTTATATTATTTAAAAAGGTAAAGGGACCCCTGACCATTAGGTCCAGTGGAGACCGACTCTGGGGTTGCGGCGCTCATCTCGCTTTATTGGCCGAGGGAGCCGGCGTACAGCTTCCGGGTCCTGTGGCCAGCATGACTAAGCCGCTTCTGGCGAACCAGAGCAGTGCACGGAAACGCCGTTTCCCTTCCCACTGGAGCGGTACCTATTTATCTACTTGCACTGGCATGCTTTCGAACTGCTAGGTTGGCAGGAGCAGGGACCGAGCAACGGGAGCTCACCCCATCGTGGGGATTCGAACCGCCGACCTTCTGATCGGCAAGTCCTAGGCTCTGTGGTTTAACCCACAGTGCCACCCGCATCATGGGAAGGCATTCCACAGGGTAGGGGCCACTACCAAGAGGGCCCTGTTGTTGTTGACATTATTGATAATATTTGTATATCACCCTTCATCCGCAGATCTCAGGGCTGTTCATAGCATTAAAACACAAGCTAAAAAACACAAAATAAAACTCGAACAGAAGCAAAGCAGTAACCCTCCACCCGTACCAACGACACGTTTAAAACCGTATCGGATGTCAGTCAGCCCAAGGCCTGGTTGAAGAGGAATGTTTTTGCAGGGCACCTAAAGGTGTATAATGAAGGTGCCAGCCGAACCTCCCTGGGGAGAGCATCCCACAAATGGGGGGAGCCATTGGTCAACCCTAGCCACACATTGCATAGGAGCCGGCCCAAGACATTTTGCCGCCTGAGGCAGAGGGCAAGATGGCGTCTTCCCCCATCCCAGGCATTGAGTCTGCGGCAGCTGCTCCATTCTGCCCAACGCTTGAGCCGGCCCTGTGCCATAATTTGGATTAAACCGCCTGATCAGAGCGGGTAAGGGTGGGGCTGATAGGTGCTCCGACCCTCGGCCAAGGGTCGATCTAAATCAGCGTCGCCCAACCTGGCGCCCTCTATATATTTTGGACCACAACTCCCATGCCCAGTGGCCCTGCTGGCTGCGGCTGGTGGGAGTTTTCATCCGAAATATCTGGGGAAAGCTGATCTAGGCGGCCTCTGGGTTTTTCTCCCGTGCTTGCAGTTCTGTGAAAGGAAAGCTGTGAGGAATTCACCTACTACAACAACAACAGCAGCATGATTTAACCTCACGATAATTTAGTTAGGTTTCAGCTGCCAGTCCTTCTCACGGTTTATCTTGCTAACACAGGCACCCTTGACTGGTATTTTTCACAGAACAGCGAGTTTGTGGGCTGAGTTTCAAGCAGAGGACTTCGCATCTAATTCTATTTTTTTTTTTTTTTAATGTTCCTGAGATTTCTTCTCTGCCTTTCAGGGGCTTATGCCCCACTTGAGGCGGCTTACGTAAATTAAAATCGCCATCGCAGGGGGAAAAAAAAAACATTTTCATAAAATGCACACAAAAGGCAAGCCTGGAAGATTAAAAGCAATCCTCAACGCAGACTTAAGAACAAGACGATGCTCTTCTGCAATTGGGACAGATCTGGGTCGGTTGCGAGGAGAGACGGATGGATTTGTCAGTTCCGGTTCTCTCAGTTTCTCATTCTCCCAATCTTATATCTGGTTCTCCCCGTTTCTGCAGCAATTTGCCGATTTATTTTTTAAAAGAAAACGTAATGAAAATCCACCAGCGTTTTTGTGTGAATTTCTCCTAATAAACCCATGCAGTTTTGACTAATTTTGCAAGCAATTTACCCCAAGGAAGCACATTTTTGTATGTTGTTTTTCTGTCAATATGTGTATTTTTACGCATATTACCGAGTGTGGCATAATGGTTAGAGAGTCAGACTCGGGCCTGGGAGAGACTTGGGTTCAAATCCCCCCCACTTGGCCACAAAGCTCATGGGGTGACCTTGGGGGGAGCTGGTCGCTGCCTCTCTCAGCTTGACCTACATCACAGGGTTGTTGTGGGGAGTAAATAAGGAGGACGAGAGCCATGTGACCACCTTGCGCTCCTTGGAAAAAAATGGGTGGGATATAAATGCAATAAACAATAATCGGCACATTTTTGTCAACATTGGATGGAGAATTTGAAGAGGTTCGCGAGGTTCACCCTGGATCGCGAGCAGAATTTGATTTCTCCTTGTCCTATTCCGGGCAAGCCTGAACTGTGGGTTTGGCTGCTCCATGCCAGTGGTTGTGGGGCACCCAGGGAGGCTGCCCACTTGCCAAGATGGCTGCGCTCTCTCTCTCTCTCTCTCTCTCTCTCTCTCTCTCTCTTTTTCTCTGCATCCCCATCAGGCTTTGGCAGAGCAGGTGCGTCAAAACGCCCCCCTCGCCTCCGCAGCCTCTGGCTTATTAACGGATCACGAGGGGAACTTTTGTCTGTGCAAACATTAAACATCTTGTTTAAATATTAAGTGACCTCGCAGAGCATCCTTTGGAAAGGCAGGGCTGCGTCGGGTTTGTCTGAGAGCGCTGAGGGGGCTGCAGGGTTAGGAGTTGCTGGGTAGGAAGGTTGGGGAGTGGCCGCCGAGACCACATAACACCGGTCTTGAAAGACCTACATTGGCTCCCAGTACGTTTCCAAGCACAATTCAAAGTGTTGGTGCTGACCTTTAAAGCCCTAAATGGCCTCAAAGGCCCAGTAGACCTGAAGGAGCGTCTCCATCCCCATCGTTCAGCCCGGACACGGAGGTCCAGCTCTGAGGGCCTTCTGGTGGTTCCCTCCCTGTGAGGAGCCAAGTTACAGGGAACCAGGCAGAGGGCCTTCTCGGTGGTGGCGCCCTCCCTGTGGAACGCCCTCCCACCAGATGTCAAAGAGAACAACAACTACCAGACTTTTAGAAGACATCTGAAGGCAGCCCTGTTTAGGGAAGCTTTTAATGTTTGATGCATTACTATATTTTAATATTTTGCTGGAAGCCGCCCAGAGTGGCTGGGGAAGCCCAGCCAGATGGGCGGGGTATAAATAATAAATAATAATTATAATAATTATAATAATTATAATAATTATAATAATTTAATAATTATAATTAATTGGGGGATACCACTGGAACCCCCAGGGACGTGGGTGGTGCTGTGGGTTAAACCACAGAGCCTAGGACTCGGTGGTTCGAATGGGGTGAGCTCCTGTTGCTCGCTCCCTGCTCCTGCCCACCTAGCAGTTCGAAAGCACATCAAGTGCAAGTAGATAAATAGGTACCGCTCCGGCGGGAAGGTAAACGGCGTTTCCGTGCGCTGCTCCGGTTCGCCAGAAGCGGCTTTGTCATGCTGGCCACATGACCTGGAAGCAGTACGCCGGCTCCCTTGGCCAGTAAAGCGAGATGAGCACTGCAACCCCACAGTCGGCCACGACTGGACCTAATGGACAGGGGTCCCTTTACCTTTACCTTTTACTGGACCCCCCACATCGGCTCTTTAATACCAAAAAGTCTGCTTTCACCCATCTTGGGTGATGAAAGGAATTCAAAATGGCCCTTTTCGAAGCCTCGGGCCTGTCCATGCACCCCAGGCAGGAAAAGTCTCCCATCTTTCACCTCCTCCGGTCTCTGTCCAAGGCCTCCTGAGCTTTCCCTCGCAGCTGGCCCATGAATTTATTATTTAACATCCATGCCACTCATCAGTATTCTCTGGGCGGCTTGCACGAGAAAAACAGAAGCAAGCATCGTCATGAGTTGGTAGCAAAACTCGGATGGGAATAAAATGGCAGAAAAACAACAACTGCAACCTGGCAGCCGTCACCGCCGTTTCTAGCAATTAAAGACTTGGGGAAATGAATTTTTTAGAAAGGTATATTCGCCTAGCTCTGAAAAGATAGCCAAGTTAGAGATGCCAGGAAGCCCCGCTGGGGAGATGTCTCCAAGGGCAGCCCCACATACTGTACATTACAGCAGTCTGGCTGTAACCCATAATCATGACTAATTTCTTTTTCTCTCTCTCTCTCTCCTGCCCCACAGCAACTTCAGATGGTACCAAGGAAGGGCTTGAGAACATGAAGGGCGGTGCCTGCCTCTCCAAAGGCATGAAAGTAGTCTTGAAAGTCGGGCAGCGTAAGTCGTCGGGGTGCGGGGAGAGAGAAGAATCCAGAAAGTGCATTTTTGTAGGAGAAGATCTGGGTGCTCGTTGGGTGTGGGGAGGTGACCCAGATGTCCCTGGGAGGGGAATGGGGGTCTGTTGCACGAGAGCAGAGCATTCTGGGAGCCAGAACCTCTTCAGGAAGAGAGCGGGTTAGAACGGGAATCCTGGGAATGAAGAGATCCCCGTCCCCCGGGAGAAGGGTGGGGGAGAGTGCCAGGGCCAGCCTTCGCCAACCTGGTGCCCTCCAGATGTTTTGGACCGCACGCTAGCTGGATGAATAATCATAGTTTAAAGGTCCTGGGCCCTAAGGAAGTCAGATTATCCTCCACCAGGGCCAGGGCCTTCTCAGTGATGGCTCCGACCTGGTGGAATGCTCTGTCCCATGAGACCAGGGCCCTGCAGGATTTAATCTCCTTCCGCCAGGCTATTCAGAGCTATTCCGCCTGGCTTTCAACTTGAACTTAGCCTGATCCTTTATTCCCCTTCCTTCCCTCCCCTTCCCCTTTTTATGAAGATTACCCGCTCTGGGATCCCACAGCTAATTCTCCCCTGGTCTCATCGCTGGCCCAAACAGGACTAATTCAGCCAGCTAGCCCTGGTGATTATCTAATGTTTATTGGATGGATTTCCCCCCCAAATCGATTTTTGAATTCTGAACTTATCGTTATTCACGTATTATACTGTTTTTTGTCGCATCGCTTAAGTGTTTTAAATTTGTTGTTAGCCGCCCCGAGCCCGGTTTTTGAACCGGGAAGAGCGGGGTATAAATAAAAAATTATTATTATTATTATTATTATTATTAATTATTAAAACATCTGAGCTGTGCCGGGTTGGCAAAGACTGACCTAGTGGCTGGCTTGTGCCCACCCCATTCACTGCCACCGCTGCAACAGCCAGGACCCCTGGGCTCTTGGACCCGTTCCTCGTTCCCTCTGCAAAACCCTCTGGATTTGGGAACATGGCATGAGTCCGGCCCACAGCCCCTGCTGGAACTCGGATGAGCTCGTGGCCGCCCAGTAAATGGGAATATGGGGGGCAGGAGTAGATTGGGGTGGGAGCAAGGGAGAGGAGGGGGAGTCGATGCTACAATCGCGAGTATCAGCCCCCCTCGCTTTCCCCTTCTTTCCTCCCAGCCCTGACTGTTTCTCACCCCCTGTCCTACCTGGGCAAATGTGCCCCTTGATGCCCGCTTGTCGCTCAGCCCGCCTCTCACAGATCCTGCCCCTCAGATTAAATCGCACAAACAGAATAAATGTGAGGAATCCAGGGCGGCAGCAGGAGGAGTTTGGAGCCCGGAGTCCTGACTTTGAACACCTTTTTGGCCACGAAGCTGCCTGCCTGTGGCCTGGGGCTAAGCTTTTCTCCCTCTCAGCCCCTAAGCACGCCTCGCGGGGCCGTTGTGAGATCAAAAACAGAGAAGCGAAATGAATTTGGGGGCGAGGTTTTCTCAAGCAACACCCCCCCCCCCCAATCTGGGAGGGTTTCGTTTGCTCATTAACTTGATATTTTAAACCAAATCTTCCATTGCTCTCTAGTAAAAATCTGAATTTTAAAATACCACAGTTCAGAAATTTGATTTCGGGTTTATTAAAAAAAAATAAACGCTGCCAGGCAGCTCATCAGCCCACTCCCAAAAGGGAAAGAAGCTTAGATGAATAGGTTAAACTGCCCTCGTTTCTGAAGTTGTGGCGGGAAAGTGATTTAAATGTAGATTAAATTAAATCGGTGGGGATGCCTGGGACAGAACCATTGCCACATACCAAGACTGGGAGAGGGGGTGCGGGGGAAGGCAAAACTAAAAAAAAATAGGGGTGCTTGAGATGGGGTTGGAAAGAATCTTCACTTTTGGAGGGAGAGGAAAGATAAAGGTCAGGGTCCGTCCTGTAGCCACGGAGGTTCCCGTAATGTCTGTCCACCTTGCACAGGTGTTTTTAAAAAAGCCTTGTTATTGGCAAAAAACTGCAGGTGTGCTGGCTGCTTCTGGCAGCGGCTAGGCAGGTACTTCCACCTGGCTGCCTCCCTCGCCAGGTGTGAGCTCAGACTCCGCCCACAGGTGACCTCACCGGCTGCCGAGCATCGGTGTTGAGAGCACAACCTAGTGGTTCCTGTGTGGTACTGCAGGTTCCTTCCACCACACCCCACGCCCTTCGGCTTTGCAAGATTAAAACTCCAAAGAGAATGTGACGCCCTTTCCACCCCTTACTTTTAACCGCAGCAAAAAAAAAAAAAAGTGAGCTGCAGAAGCATGCAGGCACCCGAAGCACACAGAACTCCCTATGCTCCTTTTGCGCCTGGTTGCGGAATTCTGTGTGGCTCGGAAACTGGCCTGCTTATTTGTTTGATTTATTTGCTCAGTTTGCAAATCGCCCTATAGCCATCGATATCGGGGAGGTTCACAAAATAAAAATGCAATATTTAAAACACAACATACATAATAAAAACAAAGACAACTCTAAAATCCGCCCCCCTTCTGTCCCAGAGCGGCGCCATAAAAGGAACCAAGCCTCAGTTGTGTTTCCTAATTGCCACACAAGAAGGGCAGGGAGGTGGCCAATATCTGACAAAATTGTTTCACTGTTTTTGGAGTCTGTGGGGATCGTTTCTTTGTTGTTGTTCATTTCATTCTTCTTGAGTTTGTGTGTTTTGCTCTGTTTTTACCATGCCGCACTGCTAAAGAGCGCGTTGATTTTATTATTTTATTCTTGAGTTTGTGCGTTTGTGCCCTGTTTTTGCCGCTTCGCCCCCATAAATTGGGGGACTGAATGTGTCTCCCCCTGCCCCTAGCAGGGTCTCTGCCCCTCCGTCCCCCAGCTCCCACCCCCACTTGCCATCTCTCTGCCCTTCAGAACCTAAAAAGAGCTTGCTGGATCAGAGCAGGGGCCAATCTGTTGGTACCCATTGCTGCCCCCCAAGTGCGGAGGACAGATCATAGTCAATGTGGCTAGGAGCCATCGAGAGCCCGCTCCGCCCCCATGAATTTGCCTAGTCCTCTTTCCAGTCCTCTTTTCCAAGATGGCGACTGCCGCCCCCCCGCGGGAACCGGGTTCCGTAGTTTTAACTGTGCGCCCTTGCCCCCCCCCCAGATCCCAACACGGGCTCCAAAACCCCGAAGTCCGTTCCAGACACGCCTACTGAGAAGGAGCGAGGGACGTCTGGGGCAGCCGAGCCCAGCAAGGAGGTCAACCCAGGTATGCCCCAACCCTACAACCCCCTCTCCGCCCCACAAGTGCAGTCACGAGAGCCCTGCACCAAAACCCTGGCTCACACACCCCACGCACCGCCCCATGTTTCCCCTCCGCATTTCCCACTCCCCAACCCCTCCCTCCCTCTTGCCCCGAGGCACAACGGCCCCAGTGCCCTCCTTTCCCAAGAGGCTCCCGTGGACTTGAGGGTCCGGGGAATAGGATTTGGGGCAGCATCCTGCATTCCACAAATGCTTTTGGGTGTGTGGGATCCTGAGGCCTGAGCAGAGAAGGGCCTCTGCCCCAGAGCCCATTGTTAAGCGAAGAGAAGCCCGCAGCCTCCTGGCGAGTAGGGGCAGGACCCAGGAGTCCAAGTTCCCAGAATCCCCTGCTTTAAGGCGTTAGGCTCCCCCCACAAAAATCCAGCTCAAGATGGCAGGTGTTGTTGGCTGGGGTTGGAATGAGTTGTGGTCCAAAGCATGCGGGGCAAGCCATTAATATTATTATTATTATTATTATTATTATTATTATTATTATTATTATTTTTCCTGGACCGGCTTACACAAATCGAAACAAGGCAGATAAAATACAAAAAAATAAACAGATACCCCCCAATGGAATGAGATGGCTTCTCACACCCCATTTCCGAGAGAACCCCGGAGTCCTGGCTCCTGCCCCTCCTCCTTTTCCAACCTCTCCTCGGACAGCCCAGGAGTCCTGCCTCCCAGCTCTGCTCACGTCTTCGAGGGGAGGGGGGAAGGAGACCAGGACAGGGGCCTCGTGGGTCAGCGTTTGGGGCGGACCATCCTCCGCTCCTTCCCCCTTCTCCCCGGGATCAGTCCACGTCCGGCCCTGACAGGCCCAGACCGGGCGTGGGGGGGGGACTGAAGACGAGGCTTTGCGCCGGGGGGACGGACGGCGGGGGGGACTAGCTCCTTGCAAAGTGTTTTGTTCTGCCCGTCTTCCGTGTCGGGGACAGAACTGGGAGCCGGGAGAGGGGGCCCCCCCCCGGGCTTGAGGTTTATTGATAGTGATGGCTGAAATGAACCCTGCCGAGCCGGGCTGGGGGGAGGTATCGAGGAGGCAATTAGCTCCATTAACCAGAGTCGACAGACACTAACGAGGCCCTTCCCTCTCCAGGCAGGGCCCGCTTTGCTATTTGAGCGCCTCTCCGCCAACCAACAGGTTTCCAGTTATTCCTCCGCTCTCCGTATACCGAATCGGACCATTATTATTCTTGAAGAAGGTCCGTTTTGGAAGTTGCAGGCTGCTGCTTGAGCCAGGCTGCGTGGTCATGCCAGCTAGGCCTGCCCCCTTGGTGCCCACTGTCCGTACAGCACAGGCACCCACTGTGAGGGAGGCACACCTGCATGCAGGAAGACCTCCTTGAGAGCTAGAAACTTGCGCCGCCCAGAAGCCTTCCTGCATGCATTGTGCGGCTCTAAGCATGAAGGCTCTGGCTGTCTTGTGTGGCCGCCAGGGGGGCGCATGGCTCCTTGGCAAGGCCTCGCCCCCTGCTCACGCACCAGCCTTTTCCCACGCAAGTATAACCTCTGAATGGGGAAAGGAGCAGGTCTGCCTTTCCTTCTAGAGCTGTAGAACCAGAAGCGTAGCTGTCAACGTTTCCCTTTTTTAAAGTGAAATTACCTTATTCCAAATAGGATTCCTCGCAAGAAAAGGGAAATGTTGACAGCTATGACCAGAAGGGACCCGAAGAGTCATTCAGTCCAACCGCCTGCAATAATAATAACAATTTTTTTAATGTTAATGCTTGGAAACGTATGTTTCCGAGAAAAATTCAAAGTGTTGGTGTGGACATTGAAAGCCCTAAACGGCCTCAAAGGCCCAGTAGACCTGAAGGAGCATCTCCACCCACACCGTCCAGCCTGGACACTGAGGTCCAGCTCCGAGGGCCTTCTGGCGGTTCCCTCCCTGCGAGAAGTGAGGCTGCAGGGAACCAGGCAGAGGGCCTTCTTGGTGGCGGCACCCACCCTGTGGAACGCCCTGCCTCCAGATGTCAAGGAAACAAACAACTACAGTGGTACCTTGGGTTACATACGCTTCAGGTTACATATGCTTCAGGTTACACACTCAGCTAACCCAGAAATAGTGCTTCGGGTTAAGAACTTTGCTTCAGGATGAGAACAGAAATCGTGCTCTGGCAGCACGGCGGCAGCAGGAGGCCCCATTAGCTAAAGTAGTGCTTCGGGTTAAGAACAGTTTCAGGTTAAGAACGGACCTCCAGAACGAATTAAGTACTTAACCTGAGGTACCACTGTATCTGACTTTTAGAAGACATCTGAATGCAGCCCTGTTTAGGGAAGTTTTTAATGTTTTATTGTGTTTTTAATATCCTGTTGGAAGCCGCCCAGAGTGGCTGGGGAAGCCCAGCCAGATGGGCAGGGTATAAATTTATTATTATTATTAAGCAGGAATCGCATTCTTTGAGCGGCCCAAGGTTTTCCAAAGGCTGCATGCGCACCCTGCATTTAAGGCACCTGACCTCCATCCAATAGTCCTGGGCCCCGCTGTTCCCCTCTAGCAGAACTACAATTCCCAGTGCCCGTAGCAAACTACAGTTCCCAGGCTTCTTTGCGGGAAGCCATGTGTTGTGCACCCGTATGGGGTGTGCGCAGTCCAAGCTCCACCACACCTCCCCACGCGGAGATCTTTTCACTGGGGCCAGGGGGTGAACTTGGGGGCCGCTGTAGGGAGAAACCAGCCTCTCGTTTTGAGGCTGCGTCTTCCCCCCACGGCCTGGTTCACGCCGAAGCGAAAGAAGCAGAGCTCCTCCTGCCTGTCTTGGCTGCCGGCAGGAAGTGGCTTAGGAAACATAACCCAAAAGAAACACTTTGGGCGAAACTGGCGAGGGGGGAAAGGCAAACACTGTAACTCAAATCTCCTTTTCACAGGGGAAGAAAACGCCA
This sequence comes from Podarcis filfolensis, assembly GCF_964270895.1. NCBI lineage: Eukaryota > Metazoa > Chordata > Lepidosauria > Squamata > Lacertidae > Podarcis > Podarcis filfolensis. The sequence goes on from NC_139615.1 coordinate 4,307,354, forward strand.
GTTCGGAGGAGGAAATCAGGGCTTTTTCCTGGATTGAACATGTCAGGGTGGGGTGGGGGTGAGCGAGGTGCTTGCTTGGCCCGAAATAGACTAAAAAGCTAGCTTGTCAGGAAAAGGGGTCAGCCCAGACATCTCCTTGTCATGCTAGATTTCTGCAAGCAGGGAGATTTTCCCCACGGAGGGGACCCATCACCCTCCACCGCTGATGTGATATAATCCAGAGCACAGCTGGGGAATCTTTTCTTTTTTAACAGCTTGAGAGGCAATTTCCTTCTGGGTAGCCACCCATTGGCCACTTCCAGTGCTGGGCGGGGCCAGGGACAAAAGTAGGCGGAGCAATGGATGCAGATGTTGTCTTTGCGCACTAGGCCAGCTTGCACAACTGTTCCAACCCCATCTCTCCCCTCCACTCAGATGAGCAAGGGGCGTTTGCAGAGACCCAAAGACCGAAACAGCCTTTCGCCCTCTTCTTTCGAATGTTTTACCTGCCTTATAAAAAAATAAGTAAAACTCTCACAATTAAAATTAAATTAAATTAAACCTTCCTGCGCCGCAACGGGTTGGACTAGATGACTCTCGCGGACCCTTCCAGCTTCTGTGATTCTCATTATAAAGCCATTCGAACGGAACAGAACTGTACAAATTCAGCTCTGGGGTCCCGCGACAGGGAACACCTTAGCGGTCCCAAAAGTAGATTTAGGGAAACGCGATCCATTCGCCCACGTTGGGCGCTGAGCACTGCAACAAAGATGTAGAACGGAAGAGGGAGTGGTGCCGAATTTTAGCGCTACTGAAATCTGAAAGCCCGAAGCCCACCAGTGTCAGTCAGAGGACAGACTCGAGAGTTGTGTCAACGCCCCTCTGTCGGAAGGGAGGTCCACGGTTTGGGGGCCATCACAGAGGAGGCCCTCGACTGCAGGGGTGGGTGCTGCCCACCCTTAATGTCAGTGAGGCCTCAGTCCGTGGGGCAGGCGACGCCATGGGCAAGCAGGGAGCCGTTTGCTTATACCAGGCATCGGCAAACTTGGCCCTCCAGCTGTTTTGGAACTACAACTCCCATCATCCCTAGCTAACAGGACCAGTGGTCAGGGATGATGGGAATTGTAGTCCCAAAACAGCTGGAGGGCCGAGTTTGTGGATGCCTGGTTTATACTGACGCTTGGTAAACAAGCATCTCCCTAAACACTCTTCTTCTTTTTCCCTCCTCCCCCCACCAAAAAATAATCCAGGACCCCCGACCGGAAACGCCACCGGGAAGGTGGGAGGCGAGAACGGCCCTCTGCCCCAGTCCAGCGTCCCGATCATCGCGGGGGCCGCCGGAGGGGCCGCCTTCGTCCTGCTGGTGGCGGCCGCCGTGACGGGCGCCCTCTGCTACCGCCGGCGCCGGGCCAAGCACAGCGAGTCCCACCACCCGCCGCTCTCGCTCAGCACCCTGACCAGCCCCAAGCGGGGGGGTGGCGGGGGAAACAACAATGGCTCGGAGCCCAGCGACATCATCATCCCGCTCCGGACTTCAGACAGCGCCTTCTGCCCCCACTATGAGAAGGTCAGCGGGGACTACGGCCACCCGGTCTACATCGTTCAGGAGATGCCCCCCCAGAGCCCTGCCAACATCTACTACAAAGTATGAGGGGGGGCTGGGCAGCACGGCTCCCTCCTGGCGGAGGCTGCACCCCCCGGCCATCACCACCACACCCCCCAACGGCGGGGAGGAACCTCGGCACGGACCGGGGGGACGTTGCCGCCCCTCTCGCCCGGCCTAGATACTGGGGTCCGTGCACAGCTGAGGGGACCCCCCTCTACGGCATTCAAGGGGGGTTCCCGGGATTTGGACTTGGCCAGAGGGAGGGACCCTCCATCTTGCTGTCTCCTCCTCCTCCTCCTCTCTCTCCGTGGATCTGGGCCTGGCTCAGATGGACAGGCCGAGAGAATCGACCCCCTTTCCACCAGGCGCCAGCGAGCTTAACAGAGACAAGACTCCCCCTCGCCCCACTTCCGGGAGCGAGGGGGGAAGGACTGGGCTCCCACGTCGGCTGATTTCTTTCCAGATAGGGACACACACACACACCCCTCCATTTCTCCCCTGTGGTGCGCCCCACAATCCAGTTTCAATGGATTTCTCACCCCTGTTCAACAAATAAAGGCGACTTAGAGCCCATACGCACTTCCGTTACCCCAGGGAAACCCGATCTTTAGCGCTGAATCGGAACAAACGGCAACCGGGTTTTCCGCAGATGGCTGTTTGTTCCGATTTAGCAATAAAGCACATTTTTCCCCCTGGGGGAACGCAGTGAGGGAAAGGCTTTCTAGGCAAAAGACGAGTGGAATTGTGGGCGAGCCCTTACTTATTAACATCCACCAAAATGAATTAAAGTGGGGCGGTGTTTCTCTTTTTTAAAAAAAAAAATCACGCACAAATTTCCTTGCACAATTTCAAATTCTTTTTGACAACATACTCAAGGGTCACGCTGTTGTGGTCAGATGGTTTTGGGGGAAGCAGCAACGGGTTAAGCATAATGTTGTCGCTATTCCCCCCCCCCCCCCAAGGGAAAACACCCTACCGAGACTTAATAGTTACCTTTCCATTCCCACCCCGGATACGTCCCTCAAAACTGACATTTCAAGTATTAAATCTGAGAATCTTGAAGGTTTGCAGGGTTTCTTCTGCCAAGTTACCTTTTGGCTCTGCAGAACCTGCCCTGTTCCTCTCGGCTTCTGTGAGGAGATAATTCGGTGGCAAACTCCATTACCCAACTCTCTCCCCGCCCAAGAAAAGCACAAGGCCAGGGCAGGTGTAGGGGAGCAATTTTGCCTGTCCCATTTTGTTTCCCCCCATTTTAGGTTCTGCTAGGGAAAGAGTTGAGGCCCCCTTTCCCAGCCCACATTTGTTTTGGACTACAATTTCAGCCCATAATAATAATAATAATAATTTATTATTTATAACCCCCCCCCCATCTGACTGGGCTTCCCCAGCCACTCTGGGCGGCTTCCAGCAAAATATTAAAATACAGTAATGCATCAAACATTAAAAGCTTCCCTAAACAGGGCTGCCTTCAGATGTCTTCTAAAAGTCTGGTAGTTGTTTATTTCTTTGACATCTGACAGGAGGGCATTCCACAGGGCGGGTGCCACCACCGAGAAGGCCCTCTGCCTGGTTCCCTGTAACTTGGCTTCTCACAGGGAGGGAACCGCCAGAAGGCCCTCGGAGCTGGACCTCAGTGTCCGGGCTGAACGATGGCAGTGGATATCCTTCAGGGATACTGGGCCGTTTAGGACTTTCAAGGTCAGCACCAACACTTTGAATTGTGATCGGAAACGTACTGGGAGCCAATGTAGGTCTTTCAAGACCAGTGTTATGTGGTCCCAGCGGCCGCTCCCAGTCACAAGTCTGGCTGCCGCATTCTGGATTAATTGCAGTTTCCGGGTCACCTTCAAAGGTAGCCCCACATAGAGCGCATTGCAGTAGTCCAAGCGGGAGATAACCAGAGCATGCACCACTCTGGTGAGACAGTCCGCGGGTGAGAAGGGTCTTATCCTGCGTCCCAGATGGAGCTGGTAGACAGCTGCCCTGGACACAGAATTGCGCCTCCGTGGACAGCGGTGAGTCCAGAATGACTCCCAGGCTGCACACCTGGTCCTTCAGGGGCACAGTTACCCCATTCAGGACCAGGGAGTCCTCCACACCCGCCTGCCTCCTTGCAGCTGAGTCAGGCCAATACCCCTTCTAGCCCAGTTTCCTATCTTCACAGGGACCAACCGGGTGCCTCAAGTGGGAGCCGAGTTCAAGAGCAGACCTCTCCCCTCCTGTAGTTTCCTGCAACTGATACCCAGAAGCACTGCTGAGAGCACAGCCATCCTGGCTAGGAGCCAACAATAATAGCCTTACACCTCCATGAATTTGCCTAAAGCTCTTTTAAAGCCATCTAAGGTTGGTTGCTGTCACTGCCTCCTGTGGCAGGGAGTTCCACAGTTCGACCGTGCCTGAAGAAGGGACTTATATCTGTCCTGATTCTTCCAGCGTTCTGCTTTGTGGGTTGCCCACGAATTTGAGAGTCAAGCCAGTACAGGGAGTTGTAGTTCGAAACATCTGGAGGGCTCCAGGCTAGGGGAAGCTGGCTTAAGGAGACAACGTAATGCCATCGCTCACACCTGAGGAAACCTTCCTTCCCTTTCTGACACACACCCCTCACATACCTCTCCCCCCCACCCAAAAGAAACCCCATGCTCATCCCCTTGGCCATCAACTCCATACACTTCTGCAGATCACAAAAAAATGAAGGAGGCCATTTCTCTGCCGGAGTTTGGGGGTCAGAGAGACGCTGGCGGAATCCACGGATCAGACTGGGGATTACTCGGAAAGAGGACCGGTTGCTTAGCCGTCCGGCGGCCGTTTTGTTAAGCTTTTTCGTTGTTTAGTTGTTAGAAGAAGAAAAGTCACACAAAATGGCCACCCTTCCCCATCTGACAGGACGACTGGGCAGGGTGGGGGGGGGGAAAGGTTGTGGGGCTGTTCTCTGAGGGTCTTTGCGTTGCCCCCATTTGGGGATGAGACTGAAAGACTGGTCCCCCCCCCTCCCTCCACAGCCAACATCTGGCTGGCCTTCAGAAACCGCGTATTTTGTGTGTGTGGAGATTTTTTCACGGCGCTCCGAGAGAGGAGGGACTTTTGTGTGTGTTGGACTTGGGGGTTGTGGTCGGGGCCTTTCCGGCCTTTGGCAGGGGAACGGAACGAAACAAAAAAAGAAGAAAAATGTGGTCTTTTTTCAGCTTTAACAGAGGTGGTTGTTTTTTTTATCTGAGAGTTTCTTAGCTTTGTCGGTGGAATTTTACTGTTGGACATTGTTGATTATAGAAGTTCTTGTGCAGCTGGGCTTTTGGATTCTTCTCTGCTTATTTCCGTCCGAAACACCCAGAGAAACCCACCCCCCAAAAAGCCAGACGATTGCTGGAGGTTGCATGTCGACAGCCATAACATTGGGGCGTTAAAGGGGGGGGCCCGCAACATATTTCTGGAGGTGTCAACGGTTGGGGGGAGGAAATGGATTGTGACTAATGTGCCACACGAGGGGCACAAAAAAACCCACACGGTTGACCACCCTGCATCTTGCAGCCACCCGAAATATGGTCATCGGCACTTCCTGGTTTCACATGTTTTCCGCAGGGGGTTCATACGTGCCCCGAATCCACCCAGTGGGAGGAAAAAGCCCCCCACAACCCAAAATGCGGAGAAAACAGGGTGGGTTTTCAGTTATCTGACATCACTCTGTACGCGCTCAGAGGCCAAGGGCCGGAAAGCAGCCTTCCTAGCAGGCTCGGGGCTAGGAAAAGGTAAAGGGACCCCTGACCATTAGGTCCAGTCGTGACCGACTATGGGGTTGCGGCGCTCATCTCGCTTTACTGGCCGAGGGAGCCAGCGTACAGCTTCCGGGTCATGTGGCCAGCATGACTAAGCCGCTTTTGGCAAACCAGAGCAGCGCACGGAAACGCCGTTTACCTTCCCACCGGAACGGTACCTATTTATCTACTTGCACTTTTGACGTGCTTTGGAACTGCTAGGTTGGCAGGAGCAGGGACCGAGCAACGGGAGCTCACCCCATCACGGGGATTCGAACTGTCGACCTTCTGATCAGCAAGTCCGAGGCTCTATGGTTTAACCCACAGCGCCACCCGCGTCCCATCGCTCGGGGCTAGTGGGGGAATAAATTCTCAAGGCAGAAGACTTCCAATGAAGTAAACTGGGGGTAGGAGTTGGCCTCGTATCCTGTTAACCCCCCGCCGTACCCCCAAACCGGCTCATCCTCTAAATGGGAGCCAGACGTTCTTTGAGCTTGGGGTACAGGCCAGGATCAGAGGCTTTGTCCTTTAATCGTCTCCTCCTGCTGTCCCAGAAGGGGGCCGGAGCCTGCCAGTGCTGTGCCCCCCACACCTGACCTTGCGTAACCCCCTCCCCAACAACATCCCCATTTCGGGCAGTTGCATCAGCAAACCTCGCTTTTCTCCCTGATGTAGTCTGACAGCATGCAGCACCCCCAGGGCTGTGTCTGTCCCATGTACCAGAGATCTAATTGAGGACTCATCCCGCAACACACACACACACACAGTCCTTAAGTAAACAGCACCCAAAGGGAGCTCAAAACAGGGCGAGAGTTTCCGTGAGGGTCGGGCAGGAGATTTGCCACGTAAGCAGGCAGCTCTCCAAAGTGGGGCTCACTCTCCCTCCCTCTCTCACTCATCTTCGCTCAGATCACAGCGGGCCGCCGCATTCTGCACCAGTGACAGGTCCCCCCCCTCCACAATCTGCCTCCCTCCCTCTCTTGCGCCCGCCCCCCTCCCCAAAACGAAACCTCAGACCTATGCGTCCTGGCCTGCCTCCTGCCACATCCAGACACCTTGTCAGTTTGTTCAGAGAAGACAACGGCTGGCGTAGGTTGTTTCGGGAATGGCAGCGAGAATCGGGGGCAGAGCAAACCGGAGCGACGCCAGCCCTGACGTGCCCCGACACGGACGGACTGGGGGGGGTAGGGGGAGAGCGGCCTGGAAGCGTGGGGGCAGCAGCGGGCACTGGTGGCGTCTTGAGAAGCTGAGCCCAATCGCTTGGTGCGTCCCGGCGCATTGCAGAGAGCCACGGAACCTATTTGAAAGCGCATCTTTTGCTTTGGGAAAGGAAGCCTTTTCAGGGTGCGGGAAAGGCACTTCTGCCAGCAGCCACAAGGGCGGCGCTCTGAGGAAACTGCCCTGCTGCATCTTCTGGTATGCTCCAACTATAGTTTATTATTAGCCCTCCCACAGGCTGTATTGGAGGCTAAGAAATTCTCGGTCAAGTTCCTGGAAGATGGCAGACTCCCTTGGAGATTTTTAAGCAAAGGTTGTGTGGCCATGCATCAGGGATTCTTGCCTTGCAGAGGGTTGGACTAGGGCTCCCTCCCTCCTGACTGCCACGATTCATGTTCGCACCATACATTCAAAGCACCCTGAATGCACATTGCTTGCCCCCAAAGGATCCTGGGAGCCGTAGTTTGCCATGGGCTGCTTGGAATGGGTGAACTACGGTTCCCAGCATCCTTCAGGAGAAGCCCAGCACTTTAAGCATGAATCAAATGTGCTTTCAAAACAGGGTGTGGACTCCAGCTTTGGCCTTCTTTCACACACACTTAATTTTTTAATCAAGCCACGGATCGTACCGCATTTAAAAATAAAGGTGCGTCGAGTCGACGCTTGACGTTATCACTTCAAAGCCTGCAAACGAGGCTGAAGATTTGTTCCGAGCTGCAGGCTGCCGTGCTAAATTGGTGTTTGGAAATTAAGAAGAAGAATAGCCTTGGAAGTTTGACTTCGCAGTGGGCCTTTGGCGGGGTCAAAGCTGTGGCCTTTCCAAAATGCGGGTTTGCAAAACCGCGGGCCTCGCTGCCAAATGCCGAGGTCTTCGTTGCTGGCGGGAAAACTGCTCCGGGGTCAGGTGAAAGGGGCTGGGGGTGGCGAGATGGAGGGGGCTTTGACGGCTCCCCCTCTTCCAGCTCCCAGCCCGCTGTGGGAAGGCCTCTTGTGCCCAAATCCTGTGCCGGGCGCCAAGGAGGAGTGGGGTGGGGGGGCCCACACTGTTCGGTGGGGCAGGAGAGGAGGGGGGAGAAGCCCATTAGCTCAGCGAGCTGAGCCGCTTGGCTGGGAGCCAGGGGTCGCCTGGGGTCACTCCCCAATTAGGTCACATTTTTCCTCCTGTCTCCACTCCTGGAACGAGCCGCTGCTAACGAGGCTGGCTGCGTTTGCGGGGTTCCCGTCTTGGGGTGGGGGGTGGGGGGGATCGACTGGATTAAACGTGCGCTTGGGGAGTTGGGAGAGACCTGGGGGGGGGGGGAAACGACGCTCTCCATCCTAGCCCGGCGGAATGGGCAGCGTGGCCTAATGGGTAGCCGGCAAAGGGGGGGGACACACAGATGGGCTTCCCCCTTGCTTCTCTCTGAGTTTACCTTGCGGAGGCCCAGAGGAAGGGCAAGGGGGGAGAGCCGTTTTCCCAGCAACAAAAGGGAATTAATCAAAGAGGCCCCCTTTGCCAGAATCCCTCCAGTTTGGGGAGGTCTGAGAGTCGCACCGGACCCCTGGAAGGAGGGATATCAAAGGAGGGAAAGCGGCCTCGCTTGGATCTCTGTGTTTTCCTTTTCTACAAAAGAAAAAAAAAGCATCCCTTGGTTACGCTTTGGGTTTCGAAGCAAAAATGGTAGAAAGCAGCCTGCGTCAGCTGGGTGCTGGAGTTGAGCAACATCTGGCGAACCCAAGCATGGGAGCGATGAAGACTTTTAGGTGCCCCAGGTTGTGCCGGAGGTCCGGGCCTGGTCGGAGCGCAGGCCTAGATGCAACCACCAGCTTTGGGGTTCAGCCCTGCGCCGCGCTAGGGGAGCGCCACAGTACCCCCGAGCATATGCAAAGCGCCCTTACCTTGCTGCCGAATAGCAGAAGCCCACGCCGCGCTTCTCAAATTAAGGTCAGAGAATTGCGCTCCCGGGCGGCTGTCAGTTCTCAGCTGCTGAGCATGAGCGACAAGTCAGACAGCTACCCAGAACCTGCGCCGTAGTGTGCGCTTAAAAACACACACACACAAAGCTTCTTGGCGGAACTTGGCACACAAGGTAGAAGATGGGGGCACAACTCCATCGCTGTTGCTGCTAGCCCTCCATGGCAAATGCCCCCGCAGGATGCGCAGATTAATTTACAGGTTTGTTAGAGCATTTTTACCCAGAAAGGCTCCCAGAGGAGCCTGGCATACGTTTCATTGCTTGTGGGCTTGCAATCTCGGGAGACACGGCACAAGAGGAAAAAGGGAGGGGAGGGAAGAGGAAAGAAGAGAAGAAGCGCTAAATTTGTCAGAAGCAAACAACAATGCAGGTGTTGGTTTGTGGCCAGAGCGATCCCTGCTGCGACGCTGCCTCTCTAAATCTCTTCCCCTGAACCCCGGCCCTATTAGTGGAAATGGGAAACAATAAGGCCTGAATAGGGGAAGGTTCAATCCTGGGTTGGGGACGTGGGTGGCGCTGTGGGTTAAACCACAGAGCCTAGGACTTGCTGATCAGAAGGTTGGAACTTCGAATCCCCCTGACGGGGTGAGCTCCCGTTGCTCGGTCCCTGCTCCTGCCAACCTAGCAGTTCGAAAGCACGTCAAAGTGCAAGTAGATAAACAGGTACCGCTCCGGTGGGAAGGAAAACGGCGTTTCCGTGTGCTGCTCTGGTTCACCAGAAGCGGCTTAGTCATGCTGGCCACATGACCCGGAAGCTGCACGCCGGCTCCCTCAGCCAATAAAGCGAGATGAGCGCCGCAACCCCAGAGTCGGCCAAGACTGGACCTAATGGTCAGGGGTCCCTTTACCTTTACAATCCTGGGTTCAATCCTGAGCTCCGTGCACAACTTTCGACCTGAGCTCCATGGACATCGCTGACCAGCTGCCGCATGGCTCTCTCCCATACCTTTAGGGGGGAAAATGAATTTGGCAGGTGCAGCTTGTCAGCGTTGCATGGTGAGAGAAGCTGTATCTGCCAGAATTCTCTCCTCTGCACCTGGACCTCCTAGGCGGTTGGCTGGAGAGAGAAGAGGGGAGGGGGAGAAGAGGGGCTAGGGAAATGGAGGAAGGGGGCCAGGACGCCTGGGTCCTCTGGGTGGTGGCCTTACGGCCTAATGTCTGAAGCTGGGTAACAGCCCCAACTCCCAGACGGGGAACACCAGGCAGCCAGGACTCCTGAGTTCTTTCCTGGATATCGACAAGGTTGAATGTGTGCAGAGGAAGGCGGCCAAGATGATAGAAGGGTCTGGAAAGCAGCCTTACAAGGAACAGTGAGTTGAGGGAGTCGGGTATGTTTAGCCTGGAGAAGAGGAGAGGGAGAAGTTTCATGATGGCTATCTGCAAATACTTCCACATGGAAGATGGAGTGAGCTCTGAAGAAGAGGACCTGAACCAGTGGACTCCAGAGACAAGAAGGCCAATCCAACTAAATACAGTGGTACCTCAGGTTACATATGCTTCAGGTTACGTACGCTTCAGGTTACAGACTGCGCTAACCCAGAAATAGTGCTTCAGGTTAAGAACTTTGCTTCAGGATGAGAACAGAAATCGTGCTCCGGCGGCGCAGCAGCAGCGGGAGGCTCCATTAGCTAAAGTGGTGCTTCAGGTTAAGAACAGTTTCAGGTTAAGAACAGACCTCCGGAACAAATTAAGTACTTAACCCGAGGTACCACTGTATTAGGAAGAATTTTCTGAGAGTAGAAGCCACTCAACAGTGGAACTCAGAAGGTGGATTCTCCTACAGTGGCAGTTTTAAAACAGAGATCTGATGGCCATCTGCCAAGGGTTCTTCAGTTGTGATTCCTGCTGAATCAGCTGAATTTGGCTGTGATTGCAAAGGGGTTGGAGTAGATGCTCTCGGGGGTCCCTACCAATGCTATGATTCTGCAAACGTCGGGGTTGTAGACGTCTGGGGGAGCCTGAGAGTAATGGATAGGAAAGCAAGCACAGTCCAAGTGCTGTCCTTCCCCAACTTGGAGCCCTTTTGGCCTAAACTGATGGTCCATCTTGGGGGAAAGGCTGGCCTGTCGCACTCCAGCAAAGACCCCAACGCCTGGACGGCTTGCGCCGTTGGCGGGCGACAGGATTCCTGAGCCTGCCCCAGACGGGTACGGGTCACGGCGCCCGAGCCGGCCCTTTGCAGCGGCCACGTGGCACTGCCCTGGCGTGGGTGGGGGGCCTCGCCTGCCCTTTGTCCCTGACAAGGCGCAGGGCCTGTCGAAGGAACAAGGCAGGCAGGAGGGCAAGACGGGACGGAGCAAGGCCCTGTCACTCTCCTCCCACGCAGGCCCCGCAGGGCGGAGGGGAGACGGCATCCGGCTGCCAGCGCCATCGCCGCACCCAAAAGCTCCTGCTTCGCTGCCGCGGTGCAACCCTGCCTTCGCCCTAGCAACGGGTTGGGTGCTTTCCTGGCAGGCGTTTGCCAGATTGTGCAACAGCAGCAGCAGCAGCAAAAAAGAGAGAGGCTCCCTCACAATGCCTCGCCACAATTTTGGCTCTTGGGACCTCTGTTCTCTCGCAATCCAAGGCCTCGATTCCTCCTTGCGTGGGCCATGGAGCCGCCATTTTGTTTCTGGCCCTGCCCTCTTTGGGGCCTGGTTCTAGCAAAAACAAACCCCAAAGTAGATCCCAAAGGCCAGCCTGCTGTGTGGGGCAATGGACCCAGAGGCCTACACTTGGGCTCAAAGGAAAAATGCCAAATATATATATATATATGTGCTGGCAGTTCTCCTCTTTCTGTTGACCTCTCCATCTGTCCATTTTTCTAGCACAACTGTCCTCTTCTGTGCATTTTACCTCGCTCATTTGTGAAAATTATTTACACACCGCCCTTCGCTGAAGATTGATTCCAGGGCGGCCCTCTCCTAATGCAGCCATTAAGAGATTCATCCTCTCTAATTTAGTGGGTTTCAGACTGATCTGATCCAGACTAATCCAGGGAGGGTGGGGGGCTGTCACAGAGCTTATGAAGGGCCCCCCCACAACAAGATCCGCCCTAGCAGGCCGAATCTCCCGAAAGGCAGCAGCTGGCTCCCGACCAAGGACAGGTCCCCTTTACAACGTTGGGCTGGTGGTGGATTCTGTGGGTCCCAAGAGGCATCTAGTCCACCCCCTGCAAAGCAGGAATCGCGTATCTAGAATCACAGAGGTGGAAGGAACCGCAAGCATCATCCCGTCCAACCCCCTGTAATGCAGGAATCTCGGCATGCGGTCCCCCATCCAATTTGAAACCACCTCGGACCCCGCTTAGCTTTGCAAATGCGCCGGCATCGCAGCTGAGGAAGCCCTGACAGACGGCCATCCGTTTGAAAACTCCCCGTGATGGAGAGTCTATGGCAGCCGGTGGGAATCTCTCAAGTGGGTCACGGATGCCATCGCCATCCCAAGCTCCTGGGGGACGGGCCGCCTCTCATCCTGGAGGAAGCATTGAGACATCATGACGAGTAGCTGTCAATAATAACCTTATCCTCCGTGAAAATGAACAAACGAACAAACCTCTTTCAATGCTTTCTAAGTCTTATCAGAGGGATGCGGGTGGCGCTGTGGGTTAAACCACAGAGCCTAGGACTTGCCGATCAGAAGGTTGGCGGTTTGAAACCCCTTGACGGGGTGAGCTCCCGTTGCTCGGTCCCTGCTCCTGCCAACCTAGCAGTTTGAAAGCACCTCAAAGTGCAAGTAGATAAATAGGTACCACTCCGGAGGGAAGGAAAACTGCGTTTGCGTGTGCTGCTCTGGTTTGCCAGAAGTAGCTTAGTCATGCTGGCCACATGACTCGGAAGCTGTACGCCGGCTCCCTCAGCCAGTAAAGTGAGATGAGCGCCGCAACCCCAGAGTCGTCCGTGACTGGACCCAACGGTCAGAGGTCCCTTTACCTTTACTTAAGTCTTATCGGGGTCCCAGAGCTGATTTCCTTGCGGAGCAAACAAGGTGCTGCCACTTTCCCTGCCCCACCCGTTTCACCCAGTTCCCTCTCATTTTTATGTGAGAAGACGCTGTCGCGCAGGAGTCCCCTGCCCTCAAAGCAGCTCACCTGGAAAACTTCTCTAAATTCAGGAGCGCAATCAAGTATAATATCACCATAAGGTAAAGGGTAAAGGGACCCCTGACCATTAGGTCCAGTCATGACCGACTCTGAGGTTGCGGCGTTCATCTCGTTTTACTGGCCGAGGGAGCCAGCGTACAGCTTCCGGGTCATGTGGCCAGCATGACTAAGCCGCTTCTGGCGAACCAGAGCAGCACACAGAAATGCCGTTTACCTTCCCACCAGAGTGGTACCTATTTATCTACTTGCACTTTGACGTGCTTTGGAACTGCTAGGTTGGCAGGAGCAGGGACCGAGCAACGGGAGCTCACCCCATTGCAGGGATTCGAACCTCTGACCTTCTGATTGGCAAGTCCTAGGCTCTGTGGTTTAACCCACACTGCCACCCGCGTCCCTTATATCACCATAGTACACCCCTAAACAAATTAAATATCACCATAGTGCACCCCTAAACAAATTAAAACCACAATTGAGCATATGTAGGCATTGCAGGTTATTAAAATATCCACCTAGCTTATAGGGCTGGGGGGACACCCGAAAGGGGGCTGCGTTCCCCACACATTGCCTCTGCCCTCTTTCTTCACCCCCTGCCTTGTCTTATACCCATGCGCCACCGAAAGCTTGAGATCCGTTTTGCTGGAGCATCTTTGACCGTGGTGGGTCTCTGCGGCCCATCCATCGCCTCTCCTCGGCCTCCTTCCTCCTCCTGTCAGCTTTCCTGTTCCCATCGCCTCCCAGTCCCTCCCATCGTCTCCCAGTCCTCTCTAACACAGGATGGGGGGGGGGTTGGGGAGGGGGTCTCCTCCTGTCTTGACAGACGGGGGTCCTCTCTCGAAAGGAACATGCGGCAGCTGCCGGGCCGGCGCTGTCAGGGGGGAGAAAGGACCCTCATCAATCAACGTCCCCCTCCGCCTTGCTCCTGCCCCACTGCAGCTGGGGAGGGTCAGGGCTGCTTTTGAGGCAGAGGAACAATGGGGCCCACCCCCAAACCAGAGAATGGGCCGGGACAGGGAGGTTGGAAGATGCAAGGAGGAGAGAGAGAGAGGGATGGGCCAGGGTAGGCCTGAAGCAGCCAGGGGGGAGCGGGATTCCCCCACGCTTCTTCCTCTGCAATGCCCCCCCTTTCCCAAAAGACTCTCCCCACAACAACCACCCCAAACTCTAAAGCCTGGGATGAACACACCGCCCTCTGGTGCCTGCTGCAGGAACTGCATGGCAATCCCCGTGACAGCGTACTGACCCCTGGTGGTTCCCTGAGGTACAGCGTCAGATCTCAAAGATGGAGCGAGGCCTAAGGGTTAGAGCTGGGCGAGGTTTGCTCATTCCTGCCCCCCCGGAGGTGTGGCTGAGGCTCCAGGTTTGTTTGTTTTCCGCTTTTTTAATGAGTGGGGTTGGGGGAAAGTGGGAAATTTGTTAAGGGGCAGAAAGAGGCTTGTGAGTGTCGCACCCGAAAAGGTCTTGAGGGCACCAGGTTGGGGAATCAGGGGGTGCGGGAGAAAGCCAACAGGATGACGCCACTCACATGCGCCCTGCGCCCCAACTTCACAAATTATGATCTAGAATAGGGATGGAACGCAATGGAAATAATACTTATTTTCATGTTCATTTTTTCTTTCTTTTTTGCACGGGACTTTTAGACAAAGGGGTGGGGGAGAGACACACGCAGACAAAGAGGCAGAGAGAGTCTGGTGAGGAAATGCTGGTTGGTTGGAAATGTGGAGGGGGGGGGGAAAGAGACAAATTTTTTCTCCCACAATAAAGTCCTGAATATATTAATTCCTCCCTGGCCTCTCTGCAAACACCGGTTTCCCTTTGTACACATCAGAATGTCAAGATGGGTTCATTTTATATATTATTTCTGAGCCTGGAAGCTATAACCCTGGCTCGAGGTGGAGAACCAAGCAAATACGCCAAATATTTAATTTTTTATTATTATTTATATAGCCACCACAAGTGGGGTTTTTCACCCCCTGGGGAAAGTGGGGGGTGGCGTTGAGAGGAAAAAGAGAGAGACCAAAGAAAAGAGCGTTTTTTCTCACATGCTTCCATCTCTTCCCACCCCCCCTTAAGAAATTTTACATCTCCATTCACCACCACCACACCCCACAGGGAGGTGTTCCTATTGCTGGCCATCGCCCTGGGCAACAGCAACTGTAACCATGGCAACCTGTTGCCCAGCGACAGGAAGCACACTGTGCCAAGCAAGATGCCCTGACCCCCAGGCTCCCTCTTGGAGAGGAAGAGGGTGGCTGCATTTTTCTAGCTGCCTCCCTCCACAACTCACACCCTCCCAGCCGCTCCTCCTCGGGAGGATCATGGCTGCCCTCTTAGAGGAAGGTGTTGACTGGCAGCCCGGACGCCTGGGTTCCCTAGGCGAGAAAGCAGGCGTAAGAATCCACAGCCCAGGGGAGGGGAGAGGGAACCAGATACCCTTGTGCAAAGGTTTTATTCCTGGATCTGGGGTGAGGAGGGGGACCTACAATGAGCAATGGATGGAGAAGATCAGGAAAGCTGGGGAAATCCTTTGGGAATGTGTGATTTTGGAGTGTGATGTGCCTTCGTAAGTCATGGGGTATGGGGAAGACGGTCTGTTGAAGTCCATCTGGGTCAAAGCCATCCATTCAGCCACCCATCTATCTAAGAACATCAGAACAGACCCGCAGGATCAGGCCAAAGAGGCCTAGTCCGGCCTCCTGATCTCGCAGCAGTTTGCTGCCTCTGACTGTGACAGCAGAACATAACTGTCATGGCTAGTAGCTCTTGACAGCTCTTTCCTCCATGTGTCCAAGGACCCCTGACCATTAGGTCCAGTCGTGGCCGACTCTGGGGTTGCGGCGCTCATCTCGCTTTACTGGCCGAGAGAGCCGGCGTACAGCTTCTGGGTCATGTGGCCAGCAGGACTAAGCCACTTCTGGCGAACCAGAGGAGCGCACGGAAACGCCGTTTCCCTTCCTGCCGGAGTGGTACCTATTTATCTACTCGCACTTTGATGTGCTTTCGAACTGCTAGGTTGGCAGGAGCGGGGACCGAGCAACGGGAGCTCACCCCGTCGTGGGGATTCGAACCGCCGACCTTCTGATCGGCAAGTCCTAGGCTCTGTGGTTTAGACCACAGCGCCACCCGCGTCCCGCATCCCATGTGTCCAAACACACCGGGAATCCTGTGTCCAGTTCTGGGCACCACAATTTGAGACGGGTATTGAGAAGCGGGAAGGTGCGCAGAGGAGGCGGCTGTGATGGTCCAAGGCCTGGAAACCAAGCCTGATGAGGAACGGTTGAGGGAACTGGGTGTGCTTAGCCTGGGAAAAAGGAGACTGAGAGAGGAGATCAAACATCTTAAAGGATGTCCCATGGAAGCTTGTTTTCTCCTGCTCCGGAGGGACTCGAACCCACGACTTCAAGTTACAATAAAAGAGATTCTGACTCAACATCAGGAAGACCTTTTTGACAGTAAGAGCTGTTTGACTGTGGAACGGACTGCCTTGCGAGATGGTGGGTTCTCCATCCTTGGAGATTTTTAAGTAGAGTTGGAGGGCCATCTGTCAGGCATTACGAAATATACTCAGAGTCGCAAAGTGATTTCATGCTCTTTATTCAGCTCATAGTGGTGAGGAGGAATGAATGAAAGTCCCCTCAAAGTATCTGCTTTATATACATTATTTACACAATGGGCTGCACATGATTGGCTAATTCCGGAATTCTACTGTAAGCCAATCAGGTTGTGGATTCACTTCTATCTGGAGCATGATTGGGTGGTTCCTGCCAACCAATCATACTGCTGCATTGTTCTAGGACCAATCAGACTGCTGCATTCTGAATCCTATTGTTCTAGGACCAATCAGACTGCTGCCTTTTGGATCCTATTGTTCTAGGACCAATCAGACTGCTGCATTCTGAATCCTATTGTTCTAGGACCAATCAGACTGCTGCCTTTTGGATCCTATTGTTCTAGGACCAATCAGACTGCTGCAGTTTGGATCCTATTCAACTCAGTACATAACACATTATTTAGCTATGATGCTGGACTAGATGGCTTTTGGGAGTCCCTGTTCTATGACTCTAAATTAGCAGCATCCCATGTACCAGGGAGGAGACGTCAAGGGGCTAAACCATGAAGTTTGGGGAATTTGAGAGAGAGAAAAAACTCTACAGGATGGGGGGGGACGCAGTGTGCCTTGACCGTGCTCAGCAGCCACAGAAGACTGTCTGCTTGGAGAGAGGGGTGGCAGGGTGCACGGAATAGAGTATCCTGGAAAAGGGAAACAACTCCACGCTGCAGCATTTTTTATCCTGATGCCCCCAAGTTAAGGGGGCATATGGAGGGGGGGGGGAACCACCATTGTAGGTGTTTGAACAGAAATCTCGCATTGTTTTATTTACAGCATCTGTTAGTCGCTTTCCTGCAAATGTCGCCAAAGGGAGGCACAGAAAGTACCAACAAAATTAAACATTTACAGTGTTAAAGAGTCAACTGTTGTTGTTGTTTTAGAACGAGCTCGCGCCAGAAATACGCAGCGTTCGTTCTTTGCACGTTCGTAAGAAAGAAAGAAAGGAAAGCGTTAAAACTCAGGCTCCGTTGGAAAGCAAACCAAGAGAGCAGCGATCAGTCGAAAAACCGATCAATCGATCAAAGGCAAGGTCTTACGAAAGGCAAGATCAGGAGAAAATTTTGCCCTGGTGTTTAAAAGCCAAGGGTGATGGGGCCTGCTCCCTCTTTTGGGGGAAATTGTTCCAGAGATGAGGCCTAACAGCCATGGCCACCCTCACCTCTCTAGGCTGGGTGGGCTTCATGGCAGCACCCGGCCTCAGGGCACCTCGGGGCCCCGGAGCCCTGATGATGGCGACTGTGGGGTCCCCCCCTTTTGTCTGGTTCGGCACTCAAAGCAGCACCAGGCGGCTGGAGCGAGCCCTCTTTTTAACCTTGTGTTGCTGTGGGGCACACCTGGTGCGCACCAGCCTGTTTTGGACTTGTTATGTACTGAGTTGAATAGGATCCAAATTTCAGCAGTCTGATTGGTCCTAGAACAATAGGATCCAGAATGCAGCAGTCTGATTGGTCCTAGAACAATAGGATCCAGAATGCAGCAGTCTGATTGGTCCTAGAACAATAGAATCCAGAATGCAGCAGTCTGATTGGTCCTAGAACAATAGAATCCAGAATGCAGCGGTCTGATTGGTCCGCAGGAGCCACCCAATCCAACTCCAGGTGGAAGTGAATCCGCAACCTGATTGGCCTACAGGAGAATCCTGGAATTAGCCAATCACGTGGGGCTCATTGTGTAAATAATGTATATAAAGCAGACATTTTGGGGAAACTTCCATTCCTACTGTGAGCTGAATAAAGAGCATGAAATGCACACTCGACTCCGAGTATATTTCAAGACTACAACTCCCCTCAGGCCCAGCCATCACAGCCGTTTAAACTATATTTTAACGATGTTTTTTGGAATGCTTTTGCTGATTTTACGATCAGTTCACATGTCGTGCTCCTCGCCTTGGTACAGTATTATGAAAAGTGCAGATTGGAAATACTTCCGCCATAAATAAGCGACTACATTTTGAGCTACAGCTCCCATCAGCCCCAGTTAGTGTGGCCATTGGGGACTCTCAACTCCCATCAGCCCCAGCCAGTGCGGCCATTTTGGACCATAACTCCCCGTAACTTCAGCTCATGTGACTACTGGGGCCTCCAAATCCCATCAGCTCCAGCCAGTGCGGCCATTTTGGACCATAACTCCCCATAACTTCAGCTCATGTGACTACTGGGGACTCCAAATCCCATCAGCTCCAGCCAGTGCGGCCATTTTGGACCATAACTCCCCATAACTTCAGCCCGTGTGACTATTGGGGACTCCAACTCTCATCAACCCCAGGCCAACATAGCTATTTTGGACTGCAACTCCTATCAGGCCAAAATGGCTGTGCTGGCTGGGGCTGATGGGAATTGGGAGTCCAA
The DNA here is from genome assembly GCF_964270895.1 of Podarcis filfolensis. Lineage (NCBI taxonomy): Eukaryota > Metazoa > Chordata > Lepidosauria > Squamata > Lacertidae > Podarcis > Podarcis filfolensis. Next base: position 4,325,897 of record NC_139615.1, read on the forward strand.
ACCATCCGGAGAGCGACAGGTTGGGGAAGACTGGGCATTGTGGGTAATTCAGAAAGACCCCATCTCAGCCCTGCTAGTTCAGCCAGATAAGCCCACCAGGGTGCAGGTACAGCGCCTGGGGGTCACCATAATACATTTCCCCCAGGCCCCCCACCTCAGACTTGGGGGAAGTGATATTATGGGGTACTTGTGCGAGAGCCAAGCCTGCATCTCTTTCCCACCCCCCCAGCTCTGAGGCAGGGGAGGAGAGGGGGGGAAATCTTGACGAATTTCTGTCATTTCAGAAGCGAGTTCGTTTCCCCAAAAGGTCAGGCAGCTGCTTGTCAGACGGATCAGAAATAACCATCTCTTATTTGGGTTTTGCTACGGTGACGGGGGAAGAGACCCAAAATACCACAGGGACTCAAAATTAGCCAAGGAAATTGCTTTGAAAAGGGCCTCGGCGGCAGGCAAAAGATGCTCTCTTTGCTTTCATGCGCCGTTGTCGTGTTGGCTGAATGATTTATTTGAGCGCATTTCGCCAGTCCACAAAAGGCCAAGGTGAGAGGCAGGTCACCGTCAAGGACCCCCGTTGCATTACTCGCAGGATCTGTCCCCTCAAAGGGATCTGCGCCCCCCAAACCTAATGTGCTTTGCTGCAGATAAGAGAATGAGGTGCCTGGATTTTGGCGTGTGGGAAACAGAGGCTCCTGAAGGGAACCTCCTATTGGGGTTTATACTATTTATTTTATTTACGTATTTTTCGCTCTATAACACGCACCCGACCATAACACGCACATAGTTTTTAGAGGAGGAAAACAAGAAAAAAAATATTCTAAACAAAACAGTGGATGTATGATTTTTGTGGTTCATGCTGTGGCCACAGACATGTGATCTGACGGTGAGTTTAGGGTAGCCCAGTGCAAAAATCCTGAGGATCCATGTGGATCCATGCTTTGTAACCACGTTTTTGCACCACTGCGGCCCCAGGCAACAGTGGGTGTGTGATTTTTTTGGTGCAAGCTATAGCCATGGACATGCTATGTGATCTGATGGTGAATTTGGGGTGACCCAGTGCAAAAATCCTGAGGATCCATGTGGATCCGTGCTTTGAAACCAGGCTCTCTGTCCCTCTCTTCTCCCCACTCAGCGGCTCTTCTCCCGCTTTGCTGTTTCAAAGCGAGCAAAGCGAGCCACGGAGGAGGGAAGGAAGGGGAACCATGGATCCTCTGCTCACGACTGCAGCAGATCCCCCCACCACCCGTAGGCATTCGCTCCATAACACGCACAGACATTTCCCCTTACTTTCTAGGAGGAAAAAAGTGAGTGTTATGGAGCAAAAAATACGGTATTTTGTTACATTTACATCCAAACTTTCCTTCCAGGAGTTCGAGGTGGCATGCACAGTTCTCCCCCCCCCCCACCCATTTTATCCTCGCAACAGCCCTTTGAGGTACGTTGAGGCTGTGACTGGCCCTCAAGGTCACCCAGTGAGTTTCATGGCCGAGAGAGAATTCGAACCCTGGTTCCCGAGGTTCTGGTCCCCAACACATTAACCACTACACACCACAGTTGAGATCCTCTTGGCCAGGACTAGATGGCAGCAACTCCGGTCGAGGGTGAGGTGGGCACCATTTTCATGCACCCTGGTTCCCTTTGGGATGAGAGTGGTGCTTAATGCCAGGGCGGAAGGTGCCGGAACCTGCCAGAAACCCTCACTGGGTAAGTGCTTGTGCTACTGGCAAGGAAAAACACACGAGGAAATCTATACAGGCGGTGGCCATTTTACACACGTCCAATTGATGCGCGACCACCGACACACAGGTCCTTTCGGACCCAGAACAGGGCAGAATGGGGGTGGGGTGGGGCGGGCTTATGTGCGCACTGCTGACACATGAGGGGGCCAGGAACAGAACCCCTGCGCAAAATGGTCGCCACCTGTATACAGAAAGGAGGCCAAAATGCTTGTTTACAAAGCTATTGTACTCCCAACCTTACTGTCTGCTTGTGAAACATGGACCACTTATAAACGCCATCTCCAATTCCTCGAAAGATTCCATCAACAGTGTCTCCGAAAAACTTTACACATCGCTTGGGAAGACAGGCGAACTAATATCAGTGTAGTGGAAGAAGCAAAGATCACCAGTGTCGAAGCAGTGATTCTTCAACATCAACTTCACTGGACTGGTCATGTTGTACGGATGCCTGATGATCGTCTTCCAAAGCAAGTACTCTATTCCGAACTTAAAAATGGAAAGCGTAATGCTGGTGGTCAACAAAAGAGGTTCAAAGACTGTCTCAAGGGAAATCTTTAAAATTGTAGTATAAACACTGACAACTGGGAAACACTGGCCTGCGAGCGCTCCAGTTGGAGAACAGCCTTTACCAAAGGTGTCGTGGGCTTTGAAGACACTCGAACTCAGGACGCAAGGGAGAAACGCGCTAAGGGGAAGGCATGCTTGGCAAATCCACACCAAGATCGACTCCCACCCAGAAACCAATGTCCCCACTGTGGAAGGATGTGTGGATCCAGAATTGGCCTCCACAGTCACTTACGGACTCACTGTTAAAACCATTTTTATGGAAGACAATCTTACTCGGCTACAAGGGGTCGCCAAAGAAGGCAAAGATAGAAAGGAGAATTCCTGGATGCCAAGATCCAAGACTGGGGCAAGTACTCTTTGGTGAGAAGAAAAGCATGGAAATATAGGCTGCTAGATCTTTAAAATAAGCCCTTCTAAGTTACGAGAGATGCTCTGGGAACTGGGGTTGGAGTGCCCAGGAGAGGGTCAGAGGGGTTGGGGAAATGTCTGAAGGACCCCAAGATACATCTGAGCCTGGGGAAAAGGAGGCTGTCGTCTTGGGAATGGAGAGATGGATTCAGGAGAGGAACTAGGCTGGTTAGCAGAGAAGGGGGACCAGCCCTGTGACATCAGATACCCCAGACAGGGCACCCCGTCCCATCCACAAGCAGCCTTGTCTTTGGGTGGGGAGCACGACTAAGGATAAGCCAGATGTTAAGTTGGCAAGAACATTGTCTCTTCGGACAACCTCCATCTCCCAGGAGATACCAAGGCTGGCACGGACAGACCCTTTCAGGCCCACCAAATGGACTCTGGCAGCTTGCCGCATTCAGAGATGTCTTCACCCTGCAGGCGCAGGGGGCCTGTTGCTTCTTCGCTTTGGCCTAGCCATGTTCCTAGTCCTCCTTCACATCATCCGAGGCGGTGCCGTCCCCTGGAACAGCAGTCGGGGAATGCAAAAGGGCAGGCCGCATTGAGTCACCAGAGATGTATCTTTGAAAAGCTGGTATCACCGGATTAATTTCTTTACATTTTCCAGCTCAGTTAAACTAAACAGTTTTGATCGGATTCTGAACAAATGTGCAACTGCTCATTACTGCTTGCTGTTATCTTCCCCGGAGGGCCGTGCAAACTGTGATTCAGGATAGTGCTTTTCATAGGGTAGAGGTTCTACGGTTCGGTCCACGGTACCAAGTCGGGGGCTGAGAAAGTTTGGGAACCGCTGGAACAGAAGGTGCAGGAGGGTGTCGCTTGTGGGAAGAATGTTTCAGCTTTTGGCGGGTGGCGCTGTGGGTTAAACCACAGAGCCTAGGACTTGCTGATCAGAAGGTCGGCGGTTCGAATCCCCGCGACGGGGTAAGCTCCGTTGCTCGGTCCCTGCTCCTGCCAACCTAGCAGTTTGAAAGAACATCAAAGTGCGAGTAGATAAATAGGTACCGCTCTGGCGGGAAGGTAAATGGCATTTCCGTGCGCTGCTCTGGTTCTCCAGAAGCGGCTTAGCCATGCTGGCCACATGACCCGGAAGCTGTACGCCGGCTCCCTCGGCCAGTAAAGTGAGATGAGCGCCGCAACCCCAGAGTCGTCCGTGACTGGACCTAATGGTCAGGGGTCCCTTTACTTCATAGTCCAGGGACCTACTTCATAGTCCAGGGATGCGGGTGGCGCTGTGGGTTAAACCACAGAGCTTAGGACTTGCCGATCAGAAGGTCGGCGGTTCGAATCCCCGAGACGAGGTGAGCTCCCGTTGCTCGGTCCCAGCTCCTGCCAAGCTAGCAGTTTGAAAGCACACCAGTGCAAGTAGACAAATAGGTACCGCTCTGGCGGGAAGGTAAACAGTGTTTCCATGCGCTGCTCTGGTTCGCCAGAAGCGGCTTAGTCCTGCTGGCCACATGACCCGGAAGCTGTACGCCGGCTCCCTCGGCCAGTAAAGTGAGATGAGCGCCGCAACCCCAGAGTCGGCCACGACTGGACCTAATGGTCAGGGGTCCCTTTACCTTTACTTAGTCCTCTTGGACACCCTTTGTGACCTAAGTATTGCTCTGATTTAAAGACCTTGGCAGACACCCAGAGTCCTCCCAGGGCTAGGAGTTCGAGTCCTCCATCCGGCTGTGAGGCCCTTGGATACAGGCCCACAGCCAGCGAACCTGCCTCTCATTTCCTCAGCGGAGGGGCTTTCTTCAGAGGAAGCGAGGGAGGGGGGAAAGACCCCATTGTGTGCACCGCCAGGGAATGATTGAGAAAGCTGAAAGACGACCTCGCCATGCGTCTCCACACACCGGTGGCGCAGTCAGCGAAGCCATCCTTTGCCACCTCTTTCTCCGAGGTGTTAATTGGGACGGAGAGGGGTTGCGTCTGCCTGCCTCTCTCTGTGTAAGGACTGGAGCAGCTGGCAGAAGAACAGAAGTGAGAAATGACGCCAGGAACTGGAGGGAGGGGACCGGTTGCGGGTGACGGGGACAGCCAGCACACAGGAAGCAGCACCTGAGCTCAGCGATGGGTTGGGGGGGGGTTGTGTGTGTGCCACAGAGCTACTGAGTTAGAGGTTACCCAAAAACCATCTAACCCAGCCCCGACAACGTGTATTCCAGGTTGCTAGACCTCAGGACTGGAAGTAACAAGTGGTGGTTTAAAAAGCGTGCAGGTATATGGGGAGCTGGACGCGGGTGGCGCTGTGGGTTAAACCACTTAGTCTAGGGCTTGCCAATCGGAAGGTCAGCGGTTCGAATCCCCGCAACGAGGTGAGCTCCCGGTGCTCGGTCCCTGCTCCTGCCAACCTAGCAGTTCGAAAGCACACCAGTGCAAGTAGATAAATAGGTACCTTCTCTAGCGGGAAGGTAAACGGCGTTTTCGTGCACTGCTCTGGTTCGCCAGAAGCGGCTTAGTCCTGCTGGCCACATGACCTGGAAGCTGTACGCCGGCTCCCTCAGCCAATAAAGTGAGATGAACGCCGCAACCCCAGAGTCGGCCACGACTGGACCTAATGGTCAGGGGTCCCTTTACCTTTATATGGGGAGCTGGGTGAGATCTTTGATTTTCCGGATGAAACTTCCAGCTGGATGTTTGGCGCCGCTCACTGAGCTAAAATGGAGAGAATCGCACATCATTTGGGATATCTAGAACCTCCAGGCACTTTTAATGCAGTTTGGCATTCTGTTGTTGTTGTTGTTGTTGTTGTTGTTGTTGTTGTTGTTGTTGTTGTTGTTAAGAAGAAGAAGAAGTTTTATTTCTAGCCCTCCCTCCCCAGCCAAGATCGGGCTCAGGGCAGCTAACACCAGGTATAAAAACAACTGATTAAAATACAACTTAAAGACAAGATTAAAATACAACATGAAAATGCAGCTTCATTTCAGTAGCATCGCAAATCAAAAACTTTTTGGGGATGAAAACGTCAAATCTTCACCAAGGCCAACTATACAGACTGGGCCAGAAAAAAGCCAGGGAAGTCCCCAAATAGGAGTTCCATCACAGAAAAGGAAAAAGGAAAGAGGGGAAGGGGATCAAGTGGATTCCAAGCCAAAGGCCAGGCAGAACAACTCGGTCTTACAGGCCCTGCGGAAAGAAATCAGATGCAACAGAACCATCGTTTTCGATCACAAAACTGGCAGATCTGGAAGTATACTGCGCAATCGGATAACGCTAATATTTGGACTTTCTTACTTGAACCCACATGGAACCGCTTATTGCCCGTGTCATAGTTTTGTCTTTACCTTCTAATTTCCACCTGCTGTTATAACTGCTCTCTCTCTGTTGCGTATGTGTTATGAAATAAAATCTTTACAAAAAAAGAGGAGTGACTTCAACGGCTTCCTGGTCTCACCCTCATAACTAGGAAATCAGGGGTGATATACTAGGCAAATGAAGTAGGTCTGCTTAATATGCATTTTTTAAAAAGTCACAAGGATTTTTGCCCTCCCAACACATCTTCCCAAGTCCAGTTGATCATGCCTCTGTATTCCAGTAGCTGGGAACTATAGTGTGTTCTTGCGCCCGGGTCCTGGTTTCAGGTTTCCCACAGAAATCTGGTCGGCCACCAAGAACACAGGATGCTGGATTAGACGGACCACACCGGATTGATCCAGGAAGGCTCTTCTGAGGTAATCATGGCAGGATCAGCATTAAGGCTGTGTACACATTTTATTTTATTTATTTATTACATCGATATACCACCTTTTTTATTATTATTATTATTATTATTTGTAAAGTTTTATTATTTCGATATACCACCTTTTTAGTCCAAGGAGCTCAAGGTTCTCCCCCACCCGCTATTTCATCCTCTCTTTTTAAAAAAAAACAAAATTTAAAAAATATTCATTTTTCTCTTTCATTCATTACATACATCTCAATTTCTTAGCATTTATTATATATTCCTCCCTCCCTCCCCTCGAGGGCCTCCCCTTCTGGTTTGTTTCTGTTTTCACCCACTTTGCTATCTCCTAATAGAAAAAAATATCAATAACATAACATCAAGCTGAAAATCTAAAAATAAAAGTAAATACACAATAATATTTCACTATTATCTAAACATTTTCTCATACTAATAATGTGGATGTTTATTTAAACCCTGCCGTCAAGTCTGTTGACTTTCTTTGTTTCTGCAAATATAATATAAATGGTCCCCATTCTTTTTCAAAGCCTCTGTTGTCTTTTTCTCTTCGTCTCTCTGTCATTTTTGCCAGTTCTGCATTGTTCATCAACTTCTCTTGCCATTGTTCTTTTGCTGGTATATCTCCAGTCTTCCAATTTTGTGCAATCAACATTCTCGCTGCTTTAGTGGCATACATTGCTATTTCACCCTCTCAACAACCCTGTGAGGTAAAAGGTAAACGGACCCCTGACCATTAGGTCCAGTCACGGACGACTTTGGGGTTGTGGCGCTCATCTCGCTTTATTGGCCTTGGGAGCCAGTGTACAGCTTCCGGGTCATGTGGCCAGCAGGACTAAGCCGCTTCTAGCGAACCAGAGCAGCGCACGGAAACGCCGTTTACCTTCCCGCCGGAGTGGTACCTATTTATCTACTTGCACTTTGACGTGCTTTCGAACTGCTAGGTTGGCAGGAGCAGGGACCGAGCAACGGGAGCTCACCCCGTCGCGGGGATTCGAACCGCTGACCTTCTGATCGGCAAGCCCTAGGCTTTGTGGTTTAACCCACAGCGCCACTCCAGTCTTCCAGTTTTGTGCAATTAACATTCTTGCTGCTGTAGTGGCATACATCGCTATTTCGTCCTCTCAACAACCTTGTGAGGTAGGTTAGGCTGAAAAATGGTGTCTAACCATTGCACCGCATCTTGTACCTTTAAAGTGCATTTGGAGCAAATTCTTTCCCCCAGAGAACCCTGGGAACAGGAGTTTGCCCCCGGCAGAGTTAGACTTCCCAGCAACCCGCAACAAACTACATTGCCCAGAATTCTTTGAGGGAAGAAATGTGCTTTCCGGACGCAGCGCATACAGGGCCCAATGGCCCAGGAAAAGGAAATTTGGGCTTCCAAGAGCCTATCTCCCTTTTCTGCCACGTGCAACCCCACCCCGGTTTTTATTTTTATTTAGTCCGCTTGCCCCAAATATGTCACCAGCCCCACAAGCGCTTGCTTCATCTGAAACAGCCACTCCCTAAGACGCAGAGCTCTCATTTCCCAGACACCCAGCGACGGCTGCGTGCAAATCTTCCGACACTTTTGTGGTTTTTAATTAAAAAATAACAACAGGCATTTCTGAGTGCTGGCGAGAAGAGCGCTCTTTGTAATTAGGCTGTTTGTTTGTTTTTTGAAAAAAAAATTTCCGTAGCTATTCAGTTGCCTTAATTTCCAATGCAAGCTTGCCCTAATAGCCTTAATGCTTTGGGAAAAAATAAAGCCTACTTGTGATGTTAAGGTCCTGATTGGTTGCCACCTCGGCCTTAACACACACACACACACACACACACAAACACAAACACACATACTCATCTGCTGTTATAACTGCTCTCTCTGTTGTGTATATGCATTATAAAATAAAATTAAAAATCTTTTTTAAAAAACCGGGAGTGACTTCAATGGCTTTCGTAGTTTCCTGGGTTCGCCCCCATAATTAGCAAAGTAGTGGTGGGACTATGAAGTAAAGGTAAAGGGACCCCTGACCATTAGGTCCAGTCGTGGCCGACTCTGGGGTTGCGGCGCTCATCTCGCTTTACTGGCCGAGGGAGCCGGCATACAGCTTCCGGGTCATGTGGCCAGCATGACTAAGCCGCTTCTGTCGAACCAGAGCAGCGCACGGAAACACCGTTTACCTTCCCGCCAGAGCGGTGCCTATTTGTCTACTTGCACTGGTGTGCTTTCAAACTGCTAGCCTGGCAGGAGCAGGGACCGAGCAACGGGAGCTCACCTCGTCTCGGGGATTCGAACTGCCGACCTTCTGATCGGCAAGTCCTAAGCTCTGTGGTTTAACCCACAGCACCACCCGCATCCGTGGACTATGAAGTAGGTCTGCTCAATATACAAAAAATAAAAAATAAAAGTCATGAGGAGATATATATGTATATCAATCAGAGCCCAGCCCTGAAAATCTTTCGGGGAAATCACATCTGCAGGGCACAATCGTTCTGCTTCTCCTCTCCTGTCTCTGCCACCTTTGCCAAATCCTCAGTGCATCTCGATCTTTGCTGGCTCCCAAGGAACCTGTTTATTGAGCATTCATCCTGATTTATCTGAAGGGAGATTAGATGATGCTGCCCTAGACTTCCCAGCGCCTCTCCCGGCCATTTCCCTTATCACAAAACGTCTCCTCTTTCCTGGAAGCTGATTTGTCACAGCACTAGACCTCCCAATCTTCTATATATTTTGGAAAGCGGTTTCACCATCCGTCCATCTGTTCCTCTGGGGGTTCAGACGCCTCTCCAGAGATTGCCACCAAACTTTGGGGTTCCTGAGGTTTGGGGGTGGGGGGCAGTGGTCTTCGTCAATGTTTGGGTGTTGGGCACCAAGCATGTCTTTGGTGTGAGTTTACCCGGTTTTGGTGTGATGATTTCAAACTCACAATTCACACTATACATTTAAAAATCACAATATTTTTTTGCTTCTGAAAATTCCCACACAGTTGGTTGACAATAACTGCACACCCTGAATTTGTGACTGGATCATAGCTGTCAATGTTTTCCTTTTTTTAAGGGAAATTCCCTTATTCCGAATAGGATTCCTCGCAAGAAAAGGGAAAAGTTGACAGCTATGGACTGGATCCCACCCCAACATAGTGATGTTGCAAAGCCCTTTCGGTTCTCAGCTCAGCTCCTGCCTCTGTAACCCATCGTTTATGTTCAATCTGGACTTGGCAATGGGGTCCCCTGCTGCCCCCTTGGTAGCCAGAATTCTGTGGGGCGGACCCCACACTTGTAGGACTGGTTTCTAATGAAGGGATTGGGGGTTAGATTAGGTTCAGTTTGCATTTGACAGGGGGAGCCTACAAAATTCACACTTCCCGAAGCGTTTCACACTTCCCGGAATACCACCTCCAAAAAATTCTCCGAATGTTGCAACTCAGTTCTCCAGCTGAGCAATGGGTACAAAAATTCACACACCAGGGTGGAAGTGTGCAAATAAACACACCCGCTCATCAGAGCGATGTACCAAATCGAGGGGAAATGGCTTGCCAAAAGGTATTCACAAGTCAAAGCTGCGTTTGGAAATGTGTCGAAGTCACGCTAAAACAGCGCTGGTGAACTTTCACCAGGATAATTTTAACGGAGAGCTGTGAGTTGCTGAAGAAATGCGAAGAACTGGATTTAAACAATCAGGAAAGGGACAGAGAACTTGATAGATCCCCTCCTGAATCTACAACACTTTTACTCTTTCCCTATAGCCTCCAAGCTCTCAGAGGCAGGTCTTAGTCGTTGTCCCCCGGAGCTTGCAGGAATTTTTCAGCTGATTCGAAGTGCCCACATTTTCCCTCCCTGAAAAAGAGAAAGAAGCAGTGACAGATTGTAGAAGGCGGTTTCATTTGGGGTGGAGGAGTTGCAGTCGTCCCCTCCCGTGCCGTTGGAAACCTGTGTGTTCAGCAAACCTCAGGAACAATGGACCCCGTCTATCAACTCTCTGGCGGTGGCGTGGTCAGGACAGGAGGAGCGGATAGGCAGGGGGGGTTCCTAGAAACCAACTTTTATTAAAAGAAGGGGAAATATATAGGGTTTTAATTTAAAACCGACATCAATCACTCACCAGGGAAGGAGATCAGCAAATGTCTTCCCATTCCCACAGCTCCGTCCTTGGAAAGGAGGAATAGTGGAACAGCTGTAGCGGCGGAGAATGGCAGGCCAGGGTGTGCAGAAATGACACCATGATTTCTTTTTCCTACCCCCCATCCAAGGCCCTCTCCCCTCCATGAAAGGGGGAGCGCGAGAGAGGCCTAGGTTTTGTCTTGCTTGAATTGAAGACGAGGGACCCTGCTTAGGTGGAACTGAGGGAAAGGGGTGGAGGCGAGCTGGGCACCTTTGCGGAGAAAAATACAACACACACACACACAAGCTGCTTCCTATCACTCCCATGTCCTAAGAACGTCAGGAAAGAAGAAAATATGGCCAGCAGGCCAATGGCTCCATCTAGTCCAGCATTCTGTTCTCACAGTGGCCAGAGGGAAACCCACAAGCAGGATTCGAATGCAAGATCCCTCTTTCCTCCTGCGTTGTTCAGCAACTGGCACTCAGAAGCATTTACTGCCTCCAACTGTTGCTGTTTGAAAGCACCCGTTGCTCTGTCCCAGCTCCTGCCAACCTAGCAGTTTGAAAGCACGCCAAAAAGTGCAAGTAGATAAATAGGTAGCGCTCCGGCGGGAAGGTAAACGGCGTTTACGTGCGCTGCTCTGGTTCGCCAGAAGCGGCTTAGTCATGCTGGCCACATGACTTGGAAAAACTGTCTACGGACAAATGCCGGCTCCCTCAGCCAGTAAAGCAAGATGAGCGCCGCAACCCCAGAGTCGTCCACGACTGGACTTAACGGTCAGGGGTCCTTTAACTTTTTACCTTTTTGGGGGGTGTCCATCTGCCAGAGCTGCTTCAGTTTATATTCCTGCATTGGACTAGATGACCGTCAGGGTCCCTTCCAACTCTACCATTCCACAATTCTCTGAAAGCCCACAGTATGCTTTAACCCCCCACCCAAATGGCGGCCTCTGGCTTGACTGAACATTCCCATCGCTGGCTGCAAGCACAAAGCGGTTGGAGCACTTAATGAGGAGTGCGAGGGTGTGATATTTCCGTGTGAACCGTGCCTGCCTGCCTGTTTTTGGCCCCAGGAATTGCACCTGTGCATGCGTTTATTCTGTGCCTGAGAGCAAGCGCGCATGTCCCCCTCTCTCCCTCTGCGCATGAAATTCTATGCGCCGGCGAAGAGCCGTGCGCTCCTCCCGTCCCTGGCACCTGCGTGTCTTCCTGTCTCCGTGGGCCCAGGTCTCTCTTTCGCACCCCTCCTGACACCCCTTTCCATCTGTCCGTCCCATTTGCAGGGCCACCTCTCCTCCATGCGCCTAACAGATGTGCCACCTTCCGGGGGGGTGTGCGCGCATGGTGGCAGGTGAGGTGGAGGCTGGCTGGTGTGTGTGTGTGTGGATTTGACACCCAGCGAGGTGCCAGCTTCCGTGCTCCTGACTGTGCGATTTCACAGCTCTGTTTCCTGACGCGGGTGCCCTATATCTGGGCCTCTGCCCTCTCTGGAGAGCAAGGGGGGTGGGATCAGAGCTACCTGGGAGAGGCGCATGAGTTGGCCCCCCTACTGGGGTTGGAGGGGGCTGGCAGTGGGGCGGGAGAGGAGAGCTCTTCTGATGAACTTTATTAATCCCCAGACACCTTCCAGCCTGGTTTTGGAGAGGAAGGAATACATATCAATAGTCCCTAATTAAGACAAAAGGAGTGGGAAGAACCTTTGATTGCATTTCCATTTAAAGCAACGCTAATGACATTTCCCTTTTATGTATAAACTCTGATCTCACCTCGTTTGCATGGAATGCTCCCTGCCATTTCTTCCCCACCCAAATCCTCGCCCCGCAAGGCCCTCTGCCTCTGCCTCAATGCGCTTTTCCAGCCGGCAAGGTGGTGATGTGGCAACATGACAGCATCTCCAAGGATGAGCAACGTGGCAAAGTATGCGGCCCCCGATTGGTCCTCTGGACCCCCGAGCCCGCTCTCAGAAGACTTCCCAGATGCAGCAGCCGGAAAGCCCACCATCTTGTGCTTTCGATGATTCAAACACATTGATTCACATGCTGCCTGAACAATTTAAAAATAACTCTCTACGTTTTTGGTTTTTTTGAGTGTGCTCACTGATGGGGGGGGAGGAGCTATAGATCAGAGGGAAGGGAGTCTGCTTTTGCATGCGGGTTCAATCCCTGATGGAATATCAGGTTGGGAGAGGAGCCTCTCTGAAATCCTGGCGACCCATTGCTGCGGTTAAGGAGATGTTGGTAATGTTCTTTCCAGCACAGTGCAATAGCTTCTGTATCTTTCAGAAGTGTGGTACCGTCCGCTGAGTGTAGGGGGCGTATGCCATGATTTATTGGCCCATAGATGATCTTAGTGGCTTTGAAGAAACTCTGTGCATCATAAGCGTCAGCTAAGTGCTAATTTCTTGAGGGGTTTTTTAATCCACTAGGCATTTTTTAGTTCTCTGGTTCTTCTTTGAACCTCAGCCTTAGCGTTGGCATAAGTTTTTTTCTTCGTGACACAGTTTTTATCTCTTTGCCAGATCTGAAAGGCCCTCCTTTTCTTGTCAATCGTACGTTCAATCTCACTGTCATTCTCATCAAACCAGTCCTGGTGTTTATTGGTTTGGTATCCAATAGTTTGTTCACAGGCTGCAATAATGGATGTTTTTAACTTGGTTCAGTGTTCCTCAATGTTATCAGGGAATTCTGAAAGCACATGGGCCTTAAGAGTCGTTTGGAAGCAGTCCCACTTAATGGGATCTTGAAGGGCTTGAGTGTTCATTTTGCGCCTTGGTTTCCTTCCTTGAAACCTGCGTTGCGTTGAGGTATAATCTTGATCGCCACCGTGGAGCATATTAGTCGGTGATCTGCCCAGCAGTCATCAGCGCTCGTCATAGCTCTGGTAAGGAGCACATCACGGTGATCTTTAACACAGACAATAACTATAGCTGTCAACATTTCCCTTTTCTTGCGAGGAATCCTATTTGGAATAAGGGAATTTCCCTTAAAAAAAGGGGGAACGTTGACAGCTATGACAATAACATAGTCTAAGAGGTGCCAGTGGTTTGACCAAGGATGCCTCCATGAAGTTTTAAATTTATTTTTCTGTTGAAAGAGTGTGTTGGTAATAACAAGGTTCTCATTGTTGACAATACTTATTAGCAAGACGTTCCAGTGGTCCAACTCCATGTACGGCACCTTCCTATTTTGTGCTTTTGTTGGTTCCAGACATTTGGGAGTCAAAGGGATGTTTCTGAAGTGCAGTACTCCAAGTGAGGAAGAAAAAGAGAGGCGGCTAATGCTTTGATTTTATAAGAAAAGGAGTTGACGCAGTCTTTTCACCTCAGCTCTCCTGAGAAAACCTCACCTTGCTCTTCTTCCAGACCCTCCAAGTGTCCCTATTTTCCAGGCGCATCCATCCCGGTTTCTGATTTGATCCAGGAATGTCCCGCTTTTCCTTGGAATGCCCCTATTTTCATTGGAGAAACATTGGAAGATACGGAGTTATCTGAACCCCCGAGCTGTTTGTTCCTGTACATTTTGTTCCTGTACAAAATGGTGGACTTGGGATGAGTTGGTGGTGGTGGTGTTATAAGAATTCTAAGGTCTCAAGCGTAGTATAAATATTCATAAATGCACACATATCTAAATATACAAAACGTGTCTGAAATAGTGTGGGAGAGCAATCCTGAAGCCATTTTGATTTCTCCCCATGGCCTCAGATATTCCTCTGCAGTAAGGGAGGCAAATGGGGAAAGCCTTCCTGTTGTCTTTTCGCTTTCAAATCCTGTCTTAAGGGCGTATTTGTGTAGGAATAGGGTGAGCCTGTGACCTGGACTCAGGAACTAAAGTATTAACCACCACAAAAGAATGGCCGGGCTGCCCAGGTAAAGCAATCAGGGACCATTATCAGGTATCCTAGCAGACAGGATTTCTGCTGTAGATGCCTCCTTCTGTGATGCATGTATGATGTTTTGGGGGGTGATCTTGGGCTACAGGGCGGGCAATTTCAAGAGTCTATAGAAGGGCTTGTTCTGGGTTCTCTCCTCCCTCCCTGCGTATGGTGAGTTGGGACCCTGTTGCAACTGTTTAATAAAGATCAGAATTACCAGCCTCAATATACTCTGGCCGGCCTCCGTTATTTTCTCCTACCAATAGGGAACCCACTTAAGGACTCTATACGGGCTCTTGGATACCCCATAAGGGAAAAGGAGCAGTTTTTCTTATAATAGTGGCTGTCGCTGCCCTGTATTCCTGGTACAGTGGTACCTCACAGACGCTTCAGGTTACAGACTCCGCTAACCCAGAAATAGTGCTTCAGGTTAAGAACTTTGCTTCAGGATGAGAACAGAAATCGTGCTCTGGTGGCGCGGCAGCAGCAGGAGGCCCCATTAGCTAAAGTGGTGCTTCAGGTTAAGAACAGTTTCAGGTTAAGAACAGACCTCCGGAACGAATTAAGTACTTGACCCGAGGTACCACTGTACTGGCAATGGAGAGGTGGCTTTCCTCCTCGGACGCCATTAGCAGCCCCCTCCCAGAATCCTACTGAATTTCCCAGCATCCTCTGTTCTGACCCAAACATCTTTCCCATCGACCCTACAAGAGGAGAGGGCAGGTCCATTTCTGCGTCCCGGATTTGAGCTCCTTCGCCTGGTCACTCTGGAGCGCAGCAGTCCTCCCCTTGGGCATTTGACGGTGCCAGGCTGGTCCTGGGTCTGACAGGCCAATGCGCGCACACACACCCCGATCCCTCCTCGCATTTGGCCAGCGGGCTCCTGTGGGCACCCGGCCACATTCCAGTCGCCGACACCTTGGTGTTGGCCAGGCGGGGAGGCTGTGTGGTTTGGGGAGCCTCTGGCACACGGGCAGAAAGGACGGAGCCGGAACGGAGCGGCCCCCACGGAGAAGTCAAATATTGACGGATTGAAAAGTTCAAGCCTTACAAGCGGGGAGAATCAGTCATCCCTCCTGGAGGTCGGAGCGTGAAAGGAAGTTCTGGTGGGAACCTGTCTGAGAGCCGGGGGGAGCGAAAGGCCGCCTGGACATAAAGCAGCCAGGACAAAAGGAATGAGATGGGCCCATGAGCCAAGAAAAGGGTTTATTCCACCCCCCAAAAAATAGAAAAAGAAGTGTATATATCTGTGTGTCTCCCCTGCTCTGCGAATTGATTTAGCATCAGAAAGGTGCGCCAAATCTCAAAGGCTCACATAAAGGTCATCGCTCACTTGGTCTCTGGCTGCCCGCCTTTGTTCATTATCCAACCCCCCTCCCAAAATTAGTCCCCCCCCCCCAAAAAAAGCTGCAGGTTTACATTTTCCGCAGAGTTAGATGTCAGCTGGAGGCTGACACAGAAGGTGTTTGGGCTTACCAGCTCGCCCCATCAGCGATGTTTCCAAACTATTTCGAGCCCCTACCACCCAGCGGGTGGCGCTGTGGGTAAAACCTCAGTGCCTAGGACTTGCTGATCGTAAGGTGGGCGGTTCGAATCCCCGCGGCGGGGTGAGCTCCCGTCGTTCGGTCCCAGCTCCTGCCCACCTAGCAGTTCGAAAGCACCCCTAAGTGCAAGTAGCGGGAAGGTAAACGGCGTTTCCGTGTGCTGCGCTGGTGCTGGCTCACCAGTGCAGCTTCGTCACACTGGCCATGTGACCCGGAAGTGTCTTCGGACGGCGCTGGCTCCCGGCCTCTTAAGTGAGATGAGCGCACAACCCTAGAGTCGGTCATGACTGGCCCGTACGGGCAGGGGTACCTTTACCTTTACCACCCACCCAGCCACCCTTGGCTCTGCAAACTCGTTCCCAGTGCCCCCCGCCGCACCCTACGAAAACGGGCAGCCATTTGTGCGACCCACGAAGGAAGGTGGCGACGCCATAAAAATTCAGAACGGTTAACGATTATTTGTGTGTTTATTCAAAATGCAATTAGTTTGATTGATTCAGCCAAACGGAGGGACTTGATCCAGTGACGCCAGCTTTTCAAAGTCACTTTGACCGCCCCCCCTTGCCTTTTAGTGCCCCCCCCCCGGAAACCCCATTGTCCTTCCAGGGGGTGGTACTGCACCCTTGAGGAGACAATGAGTTAACTCCCTAACCCCAATTCTTCTTGTTCCACGTGGCAAACTACTGAGATACTTCTGAAGGGGAATAAATTCGCCCTCCTGCAGTTTCCTTAAGGGTGCTAGGGGTTGTTCAGAGATCCCTCAAGCTACAATTCCCAGAGCAGTTTAATAATCAAGCCGGATCAGGAATTATAGCTCTGGAAACAGGACGCCTCCGCACAGCTCTCAACACCTGGAACAAACTACACCTCCCAGAATCCTTTGAGGGGAGGAAGCCATGACAGTTTAAAGTTGGTGTCATGGCACTTTAAAAGCGTCTGGTGTGATTTGGGGCCCAAACGCCCTGACTTCCTTGACCGTCACCTGCTCCAAGACAAGCATGCCAGGGGTTTGTGTGTGTTTTCAGTTTGAGGGCCATTTTCCCTTCGCAAGAATATTCCAGGGGCCACATGCCAGTGGTGGGCGGAGCCAGAGGCTAAAGTGGGCGGAGCAACGGAGACAAGTTTTACCTTAGTCCCATAGGCTGGTTCCCACATGACGCTCTGTCCTCCATCCAGCAAGAGGCGTTGAGCAAGGGTTCGAGGACCCGTTCCGGTGAAGTGAAACCACGAAGCAAAGCCAGTGGAGAGTCCCTCCCAGGGGCTTGATGGAGGGGGTCTGAAGGGCCACATTTAACTCCAGGCCTGAGGACTTCTGGACTAAGCGGATCTAAACTACAATTCATTCCCGCTTCTAACAAATCCTGGCCTCTCTGAGCAAACCTAAGCAGGATCTTGCCTGCCTGGGAGGGAGAGAAAGAGGAGGCGAGACCTTTGGGACTCCCCGCCACTTGAGGCAGGGAAGCAGCTCAGCGAGATCTCAGGCAGTAGGGAGGGGTGTCTTTTCCAGAGCTCTGCCTGGAGGTGCCGCCAGGGACTGAACCTTCTGCATGCTGTTGAGCTGCGCCCCCTTTTGCCAGATAGGAAATAATAATAATAATAATAATAATAATAATAATTTTATTTATACCCCGCCCTCCCCGGCCAGAGCCAGGCTCAGGGGGGCTAACACCAGTAAAATTACAGTAAAAACATAATGGGGGGGGAACCAATTTAAAATACAGGTTAAAATGCAATTTATAATGCAGCCTCATTTTAAAAGGAGCCCATAGATCAAAACCATAAGGGGAGGGAAACATGAGGCAGAACAGCTCTGTCTTGCAGGCCCTGAGGAAAGATGTCAAGTCCCGCAGGGCCCTGGTCTCTTGGGACAGAGCGTTCCACCGAGTCGGGGCCAGTACTGAAAAGGCCCTGGCCCTAGTTGAGACCAATCTAACCAGCTTGCGACCTGGGACCCCCAAAACGTTGTCATTTGTGGACCTCTCCACGGGGCATACCAGGAGAGGCGGTCCCGTAGTTATGTGGGTCCTGGGCCGCATAGGGCTTTAAAGGCAAAAACCAGCACCTTAAACCTGACCCTGTACTCCACCGGGAGCCAGTGCAGTTGGTAAACTCCACAGTGCTGTCTCTTCAGATCTCTTCCTGCAGGCCTAGCTCCCCGCCACCCAGACGTGTCTCACCGTGCCGGAAAGTCACCCCAGCGCCCCCCTGGCTTTCACATCTGGACCCCTCACCATCCTTCCATTCCTCTTTAGTTGTTCTCACTTCTTTGCCATCCTGCCTGTGCGCCTCTCTCTCTCTCTCTCTCTCTCTCTCTCTCTCTCTTTCTTTCTTTCTTTCTTTCTTTCTGTCTTTCTCCTCTCACTCCTCACACCTTCTTCTGTGCTCCCATCTCCCTCTTCTCACCCCTTCCGCCTCTTCCTCCTCCTCCTTCTCCCCACACCTCAGCCTGGTCTCACCCCCCCTCATTTATTCCCCCCCCACACACACACACTCCAAACATACACACACTTCCTTCTGCTCTATATTTAGCTCCCCATGGAAACACAAAGTTAATTTGGTTTAATTTTTTGCACCGATTGAGGAATCGGCATTTGCAAAGAGATTAAAAGGTTAGATAGCGCTTCTGGATTTGTGGGTGGGTGGGTGTAAAGGAGGCTTAAGACCTCCTTTCTTTTCTGAAGCAAGATCCCCCCCTTTCTTCCATCATAGTAACACTTGTTCCGAGTTTGTGCTGATCTCTGGGATTCCTGTCCCCTTTCTCCTAAATTCATAATTGGTTTGGGGTGGGTTGTTGTTGTTTAGTCGTTTAGTCGTGTCCGCCTCTTCGTGGCCCCCTGGACCAGAGCATGCCAGGCCCTCCTGTCTTCCACTGCCTCCCGCAGTTTGGTCAGACTCATGTTTGTAGCTTCGAGAACACGGTCCCACCATCTTGTCCTCTGTCGTCCCCTTCTCCTTCTGCCCTCCATCTTTCCCAACATCAGGGTCTTTTCCAGGGAGTCTGCTCTTCTCATGAGGTGGCCAAAGTCTTGGAGCCTCAGCTTCAGGATCTGTCCTTCCAGTGAGCACTCAGGGCTGATTTCCTTCAGAATGGAGAGGTTGGATCTTCTTGCAGTCCATGGGACTCTCAAGAGTCTCCTCCAGCACCAGAATTCACAAGCATCCATTCTTCGGCGATCAGCCTTCTTGATGGTCCAGCTCTCACTTCCATACATCACTACTGGGAAAACCATAGCTTTAACTCTACGGAACTTTGTTGGCAAGGTGATGTCTCGTGGGGTGGGGCGGGGGAACAAATGCTATGTATTTAAAAACGAAATAACGAAAACCTATTCCGCCTTTTGTCGTTGTTCCAAATATGTGGTTCAATCCAGTCATCCACACCCTGACAGATTAAATCTGGCAGCAGGAAAGAATTCGTAAGACGTTCTATAAGCATCTTTCAAAAATGGCAGAGGTCCAGAGGTTCAGGTTTGTCTCGAAAGCTGCTGCCTGCAGCCACCAGAGGGCACCTTTCTGAGCATGGAACCCAGTAAACAATGACATGATCTTTGGACCAGAATCATAGAATTATTAAGTTGGAAGGGACCCCAAGGGTCATCTAGTCCAACCCCCCCATGCAGCAACAATCTCTATTATTATTATTATTATTATTATTATTATTATTATTATTATTATTATTATAGCATCCCTGGCAGATGACCATTCAACTTCTGGTTAAAGACCTCTTCCCACTATCGAACAGATCTTACTGCCACAAAGTTATTCTGGTTGGACTAAATGGGCCATTGGCCTGTTCCAGCAGATTCATTTTATGTTCTTCTTTTCCTGTCTCCTTAGGAATTCTCCCCCCAAAAGGACAAGCCCACGGACACACTAGACTGCGCCCCTTGCCCATTCGCAACTAGCTGCGCCAAGACATTCAAAACTTCACACATGAACACACAGGCTGACACACACACCCCGGACTGCTACAACCATTCACACTTTCAGCAATTCTGCTTGGAAATAAAAAGGCCCAGGACATAGCCGTCAACTTTTCCCTTTTCTTGCGAGGAATCCTATTCGGAATAAGGGAATTTCCCTTAAAAAAAGGGAAACGTTGACAGCTATGCACCAGGACCAGCTAGGGTAGGCATAAGAACCTAAGTACAGTCATACTTTGGTTCTCAAACTTAATCCGTTTCAAAACCAAAGTGTTCCAAAACCAAGGCGCACTTTCCCATAGAAAGTAATGCAAAATGGATTAATACGTTCCAGACTTTTAAAAACAACCACTAAAACAGGCGCTATGGTTACCAGATTTTTTTCAGTGAAACCGGGGACACTTTTTTTTTTGGAAGCTGAGTAGCAACAGGGAGTCAGTAGTGGGGGTGGTGAGGCAAAAGACTCTGGGCCCAAGCACACATGCATATTCTATAAAGGTGCAAAGCCCTTCTTTCGCACCCTGTGAAACATAAATGCGCACAGTTTTTAAAAATCTGGGCAACGGCGTGCCGCACGCCCGTGACTCCCGAGCCTTCCCCAATCTCCTGCCCCCTTTCCATTTTGTTTTGACAGATCGGGGGAGGCTCAGGAGTCGCAGGTGGGTGTTGCCCAGGAGGGGCGCAAGGTGCGCGGTTTCTCTGTCAGGTAAGGTGCAAAGCCCTTCTTTCTCACCTTGTGAAACATAAATGCGGAGAGTTTTTTAAAAACTGGGCAATGGCCCGCCGCCCTCAGCTGATTGAGCCTCCCTCAATCAGTCAAAACAAAGGGGGAAGGGGGCAGGAGATCTGTACCGCCGGACGTCCCCGGTTCCCCTTTGGCAGTGGCAGAAGACACATCATATGGGACTTCCAGCGAGGAAAAATGGCGGGCGCCACGGCAGCGAGCAGCCAGAGCCAACTGCACTACCAGGCTGGCTCCGGGCTGCTGAGGCTGCCTCTGCCACGTTTCCCGGGGACAGATTTGCAAATCTGGGGACATTCTGGGGACGAAATTTGTCTGGGGACAGATTTGCAAATCCGGGGACTGTCCCTGGGAACTGGGACGTCTGGTTACCCTACTATAACATGAATTTTACTATCGAACGAGACCATGGATCCATAAAATGAAAGCAATAAACAATGTACTGCAGTCACACAATCAGTCAATCAGTAGCTGAACTGGGTTCCACACAGTCACAAAAAAAGAGCCGTGAGAACAAAAACAACAAATAAACAGCAAAAACAGACAGACCTCAGCGTAACACTCAAAACGGAAGTGTGGCACTCAAAACAGAGCACATTTGGCTTCTGAAAAAAGTTCGCAAACCGGAACACTCCCTTCCGGGTTTGCAGTGTTTGGGTTCCAAGTTGTTTGAGTACCAAGGCGTTTGGGAACCAAGGGACCAATATAGAGCCTGTCAGATCAGGCCCATGGCATCCTGTTGAACACCTCTGACCCTCAGATATTTCTTCCTAATGTTGAGTCTGTTGCAGGAATTTATGTATAGGTTGGGGGGATGCAGTGGCATAGCGTGGGTTGTCAGCACACAAGGCAAGTAATTTGCACCCCCTAACCCATGGATTTGCGCCCCCTAACCCGTGGATTTGCGCCCCTAACCCTAACCCCCAGATGTTGCGCCCGGTGCAGCCGGCCCCCCCTGCACCCCCCACGCTACGCCACTGGGGGGATGTTGCCCCTCCAGCAGATATCATGCACATGCAGCCCACTACCAAAACCAGCACAATCACTTTTGTGACTTTTGTGATTTGTCCCCACAAACCACTTCATCACGGTTTCTTCCTATCTATTCAAAGGCCCTCTGCTGCACGATACCAAATGTAAGAATTCACTGATAAATGTATCTGTGTACTGGCTCACTGGGAAAACTTTAGAAATTCATTTAGACATGTGAGCTCAGCTCCTCAGCAGCCCCTCTGCCTGAGTGATAATCCCTGGCATCCTGATACCTGAGTGCCAGACAGGTAGCCATTCCAGAAATAACAAAAGGGTGTGATTAACTTGGAAGGGAAACAGGGAAATGTAAATATCTCTTTTGTTTCACTTGAGGGGTGTTTGGTGGAGGGCAAGGGGAACCATGGGGCAGGGTCCAGGATGCTCAGATTACGGCCACCAGACCTCCCCTTTCATGATGTAACCGTGATTTAACCGTGATGTAGTTTGGAGGGGGGTGTAACATGGGGATAAGCAGCTAATAAAAGTTTGGGGGCTCTTTTGTTCGGGGCTTCCATCTTGTTGCACCTGGTGGCAGGTGGGAGTCCCGTCGCGACAGTCTTCAATCAAGACCAAGCCTACTGGCTGCTGTTTTGCTCTGGTATTCCTGGCTGGTGTCCTTGTTTTTCGTCCAAGGGAGCCCTCAGATTTCTCCATTAAGAAGTCAGAATCTCCTTTCTTGTCATTTGAACCCATCGGTTTGGATCCTGCCCTCTTGAGCAGCAGAAAACGAGCTTGCACCATCTTGCACAGATACATTAAGATCTCCTCTTTTCCGGCCGAAACAGACCCGGGTACCACAACTGTTCCTCATCAGGCTTGGTTTCCAGAACCTTTCACCCTCATTTCAACTGGGCTTGCGCAGGAGAACCTCGCTGGGATCCTGCTGTGTGCAGCTCATCTTTTTCCATCTCCATCCGCGCTGGCCTCACCGACACCCGGCCTCAGCCAGAACAGCCAACATCTGGGTCCCCAGGCTGGCGCCCAAAACGGAGCAGCCTTTTCTGTTAGCCGCGCGTTAATATAATTGATTACCACGAGACGGGCCTTATTTGCGGGGGCCATTTAGTTAATTACGCCTGGATGGGGGAAGCGCGCTCGCTAATTGCTGCTCTTGGACGGCGCCGCCAAACGGATGCAGGTGCAGCTATGCCAGAGAAGCCTTTGGAACGGCTGGTTTGCGCCGGCGGCTGAGAGAGTTGGGAGCCACAGAACTAAGCCCTGCTTCTCCTTCGCCTGCCCCCCCCCCCCGTTACGAATCAGGAGATCCTCTCCTCCAGGGAAAATCTAGGGAAGAAGCAGACCCAGAGGAGGCAGCGGGGCTTCCGGATTTCAGTTGCTGCAGAGTGAAGGAGGGGAGAGGGGTCTTGCGTTCGAATCCTGATTGCGGGTTTCCCATTGGGGCATTGGTTGTCCACTGTGAGAACAGGATGCTGGACTAGGTGGGCCGTGGGCCTGATCCTGCATGTCTCATCTTATGTTCTTCAGACTATAAATACACGTTCAAGCTAGGGAGACTTCCTGGTTTGGCTCTGGAAAAGTACTTGGATGGGATTGGGGAGCTCTGGGCTGTAATGTTGGTGCACAAGAGATAGCATGGTCTGTATCCCCTGGAGCAATTGTTGGCGGGGGGGGAGAAGGGGGGTGCATGGCAGAGAAAGAAAGGGTATGGCGGGAATTACTGAAGGAGCATCTCCACCCCCATCGTTCAGCACAGACACTGAGCTCCGAGGGCCATCTGGAGGTTCCCTCCCTGCAAGAAGTGAGGTTGCAGGGAACCAGGCAGAGGGCCTTCTCGGTGGTGGCACCCGCCCTGTGGAACGCCCTCCCTTCAGATGTCAAGGAAATAAACAACTAGTTGACTTTTAGAAGACATCTGAAGGCAGCCCTGTTTAGGGAAGTTTTTAATGTTTGATGTTTTATTCTGTTTTTAATATCCTGTTGGAAGCCGCCCAGAGTGGCTGGGGAGGCCTGGCCAGTTAGGCGGGGTACAACTAATATATTATTATTATTATTATTATTATTATTATTATTATTATTATTATTAGACCCAGAGGAGAAATGTGCATGGCTCCGGGCCTGTGGAACTCCCTCCTACAGGAAGCAATGATTGCTATCAACTTGGACACCTTTAAAAGCGTATTAGACAAACTCCTGGAGGAGAGGGCTGTTCATGGCTGCCAGCAGCCTTCCTCCCTTCCCTCTTCCTTTTGACAGTGTGATGGCCTGGGACTCGGACTCGGAGCCAGAGGAGTCTCAGTCTGCACCGGATCCTTTGCCCCAGGCGGCATCCGAACCTAGTCTGGGGCCTGATTCTGAAGAGCCCCCGTCTGCCCAGGTTCCCCTGCAACAAGCACCAGCTGGGCCGAGTCAGGGGCCTGATCCTGCCCTGGCTCCAGATGTGGGGATTCCCTTGTTGCCTCCAGCTGGGCCATCACTTACAGCTGCTCCCCTACCGGTTGGGTCAGGAGAGGCTGAGGCGGCCCCTGGGTCTAGTAACCCACCAACGTCTCCCGAGCTGCAGAGACTGAGGTCGGAGAGGAGGAGAGACCTGAGTACTCGCAGGAGGAGTGCTCGCCTTCGGGCCAGACAGGGAGATGAGTCGCCGGGGGATCAGGACCGGCCGTTACCCCGACAGAGATAAAAGGCTGTTGGACCCCACCCCAGGTTGTGGGAGCAACATTGCTGTATGCTAGATCCTGCCTGAGACCCTGTGCCTGTCCTTGCCTGGTCTCCTGCCTCAGCCCTGTCAGACTAACTCCTTGTGGAACCATAGAATCCTAGAGTTGGAAGAGACCACAAGGGCCACCGAGTCCAACCCCCTGCCAAGCAGGAAACACCATCAGAGCACTCCTGACATATGGTTGTCAAGCCTCTGCTTAAAGACCTCCAAAGAAGGAGACTCCACCACACTCCTTGGCAGCAAATTCCACTGTCAAACAGCTCTTACTGTCAGGAAGTTCTTCCTAATGTTTAGGTGGAATCTTCTTTCTTGTAGTTTGGAACCATTGCTCCGTGTCCGCTTCTCTGGAGCAGCAGAAAACAACCTTTCTCCCTCCTCTATGTGACATCCTTTTATATATCTGAACATGGCTATTGTTGTAAATAAAAATATGCCCTTTTCCCTTATGGGGTATCCAAGAGCCCATATAGAGTCCTTACATAGGTTCCCTATTGGTAGGAGAAAATAACAGAGGCCAACCAGAGAATATTTGAGAAGCAAAGCAGCTAGTAAGCTTGATCTTTATTGATCTGTTGCAACAGGGTACTCCCCTCACACGCAGGAGAGGAAGAGGACCCCCCAAAAATGCTGTGCAAGGGCTTATAAAGACTTTTGAAATTCCCCTCCTCTAGATCAAGACCACCCCCAGAAACATTATGCATTCATCACAGAAGGGGTGTAACCTAAGACCACCCCTCAGATAAGGCGGTCTAAAACAGAACATTTGCATGTTGTTTTCTCCTGTCGCTTTGTTTATTTCCTGTCTGGCAGGTTACTTGATTGGATTTCTTGGGGAGCCTGGGCAGTCTTTTGTAATGATAAGGCTCACACCCTTATTCAAACACAGATTAAGACAGGATTTGTGAAGGAAGAGACAATGGGGAGGCTTTTCCATTTTCCTTTGACCTTGCAGAGAAAACATTTACTCAGTTCAGGAATCAAAATGGTTCCAGGTTGGCTTTCCTGTGCTGATCTATGTACGTGTGGTTATGAACGTTGCCATATATCTAAGACCATAAAATTCCTATCACACTATCATATCACCCCTTAACC
The DNA here is from genome assembly GCF_964270895.1 of Podarcis filfolensis. Classification (NCBI taxonomy): domain Eukaryota; kingdom Metazoa; phylum Chordata; class Lepidosauria; order Squamata; family Lacertidae; genus Podarcis; species Podarcis filfolensis. The sequence goes on from NC_139615.1 coordinate 4,351,244, forward strand.
TCCTCTTCTCCAGGCTAAACATGCCCAGCTCCCTTAGCCGTTCCTTATAAGGCATCGTTTCCAGGCCTTTGTTTCCAAGCCTTGAATTTGGGACTGAACCTGGACCGTGTTACTCAGGTTACCCCCGGGCCCAGCACAGACAGCTCACTGGAGGCTCCCCCCCCCCCCCGGAACCATCCCATTGGACGTACCCAGGGCAGATTTACAGTAGCTGGCCTAACACCAGATTTCTGAGTGCGGGGATGGACTTTGGTATTAACGGCATCCTGAGCAAGGACAAAATCCACCCCAATATTTCTTATTTTTACAATAATTCCTTTTGGTGCAGCTGCTTTCTAATGGATCTTCTCATATAAATATAGGTTTTATTATAATTTCACGCCACCTTGGCTTAATAATAATAATAATAATAATAACAATTTTATTATCTATACCCCACCCGCACAGCCCTAAATCTGGGGTGGGAGGTTAAGTGGGGCAGATTGTTGGTTCGATGTGAAGGGAAGGGTGAGGTTTTGTTTATCTGCTAATTACTGGGTGTTTGAATACTGCTAATGTTGTTTGCTACTGTTTATGGGTCTGGTTTGCTGCTTTTGTTTCCCCATAAGTTGTATTCTGTATGAAATGTTAATGTATTATATTATCCCTGCTTTTCCCGCTATGCTATTATGCGTGGGCCTATATTTTTCTTTAATGCAAGTTCCTCAGAGACCTGCGGATTACAAGCAACTTATATGTTGTGTTTTTATTTTCTTTGTCATGGGCTGGACAGGGAGAGCCAGGTTCAAATCCTGACATGGTCATTTGTGAAGCTCAACCACTACTTCTTCTTCCCTTTCAGGTTTGTTGTGAGGGTGAGGTGGGAGGTGCAAATGCCAAAAGCCAATCAGGAATAACTTCCTCTCCATCCTCCCAGCTGGAACCTGGTGCCCAAGCAGAGGTTTTGGCCTACAACTCCCATCAGCCTTAGGCAGCAGGGCTTGATGGGAGTTGTAGTCCAAAACCTCTAGCTCTGTACCAGGCATTCTGGTCTCTTTTCTCCTGAGTTCTCTGTCCAACCAGGGCATGTAGCAGCCAGGGTATTGTGCAACTAATGGGCTGAACTTCAGTGGTCTGGTTTAGTCTTATCTCCTCCCCATAACGACACACTGATCTCAGCTAATTTGCACAATACATTGGTACCTTGGGTTACATACGCTTCAGGTTACATACCCTTCAGGTTACAGACTCCGCTAACCCAGAAATAGTACCTCGGGTTAAGAACTTTGCTTCAGGATGAGAACAGAAATCGTGCAGTGGCGGCGCAGAAGCAGCAGGAGGCCCCATTAGCTAAAGTGGTGCTTCAGGTTAAGAACACTTTCAGGTTCAGAACGGACCTCTGGAACGAATTAGGTACGTAACCAGAGGTACCACTGTATATGGAGCAGAAACTGGGCTCCCTTCGCCCAGCATCCATATTTATCATTTTTGTTCAACGGGAAAGAAAATCAGCTGTGATGACCTGCTGCAGGGGGTTGGACCAGATGACCCATGGGGTCTCTTCCAATGCAACAGTTTCATGAGTCCGTGAAAAGCGTATTCTTGGCAAATAGGACAGTCATGTTTCTCTTGCCCACTTAACCAGATAGGGAACCCCAGAGGGGTGGGTGTGTGAGTGAGTGAGTGAGTGAGAGAGAGACCCAGTTAACCATGGCCATTGTACTTTATTGATAAGGTGACATTGGCTAGTATCCAGGACGTCAATCCAACGCGTCTGGTTCTTGGTCCCAGTTAGGGTTCTCCCCTCTAGGCTTGGGCCCACCACTCTTCTTGGCCATCATGACCTCGCTTACGCCCAGCAGTGTGACGGCTGTCTGGGTTGCAAGAGTGATACCTCGGTACTTCACCAAGAACGGGTCGAACAGCCCTTCCTTGGCGGCATCAATGGTGCCCGGCTCCTCGCTCGCCAGCCTGAGGCCCGTGTTCTGGGTGCCCAGCTGGTGCTGCACCTCAATCTTGGCCATCACCTCATTGACCGGCAAGCCTGCGTTTTCCGCCAGGGTAGCCGGGAGGGTCTTCAGGGCTTGGGAGAACTCCAAGATGCCGTACTGCTCGGATCCGGGAAAGTACATCCCCAAGGTACTGAGCCGCACCGACAGCGCCATCTCGGTGGCCCCGGCGCCAGGGAGCATCCGGGCGTCGCTACCCAAGACCTTGTAGACGTTGATGCCATCGTGGATGGCCTCCTCCACACAGTCTAGCATCTCCGTGGTGGCCCCTCTGAGCACGATGGTGACCACAGGGCAAGCGATGCCGTCTTGGCTGAAGACGACCACGTTGGTGCTGCCAATCTCGCTCATGTAGACGCGGCGGCAGTGGCCCAGCTCCTCAGGCGCCGGCGGGGTCACGGTCAGCAGCAGCGTGGCCCCCACCGCCTTGCACAGGTGCTGTAGCTCCATCCGGGAGCGCAGCCGGACGACCATCAGCCGGTACCGGTTGGCGTAAAAGAGCGCCATGTCGTGTACCTTCCCCCCGACCACCACCACGGTGACGCCGGCTCTGGCCAGGTCCAGAATCCGCTGCTCAATGATGTTCTCTTCGCTTTTGCTGAAGAGCTTGATGTCCGACGCGCTGTTGAAGACGGCGGTGCTCTTCGCCTCGAAACCAGACGGGCCGAAGCAGCAGGAGTAGGCCGCGATGCGGGCCCTCTCCATGCGCCGGACGATCCCTTCGGCCTCCGCACAGACGACCACCCCTTCCACCACGCTGGAGTCGGCCACGCCGCCCCCGAGGATCTTGCAGACGCGGATGAGGTCCGCGTTGAAGGCCGCGCGGTCCGGCGGCAGCACCAGGATGCAGGCCTTGGCCACCAGCCTGGCCAAGGCTTTCTGGTGGCCGAAGACTTTGCTGCCCACAGCGGCTTGCAGGACCCACAACACCTCTTCGACGTCCCGTGGGTTCTTCAGGACGTAGCAGGACAGGCCGGGGAGCAAGCGCAGGACCTCCTTGCAGGCCATCTCGTAGCCGGCCCGGATGTGGACCACCGGCAGCCCTGAGTGCAGGAGCTTTTCGGCGTTCTCCAAGAGCGCCCCGGCCAGGAGGATGACGAAATTGGTCCCGTCCCCCGTCTCCACGTCCTGCGTCTCGGCCGCGGTGCGGAGAAGGCAGGCCACTGGGTTCTCCAGCTCCAGCTCCCGGAGGATGGTGGCGGCATGGGAGGTGTGGAAGTTCTTGCCGAGGTGGTTGACCACCAGCTTGTTGCGGCCCAGGGGGCCGTAGCAGGTGCGCAAGGAGCGCACCAAGGCCTTGCAGGCTGTGAGGTTGCTGAAGAGGGTTTCCTGCAGGCCGCTGAAGTACTTCATGCCCGCCTTGAGCATCTGGGGCAGCCCGGGGGCTTGGGGTACGTGGGCAGCCATCACCTGTGGAGGGAGAGGCACAGGGTGGGCTTCAGTGTTTGGAAAGTCCGCCTGGCAGCGGGAAAGCGCCATCCCCAGCCCCTGGCAGAATTTAGGGATGTGGAAAAACAGCCACGGCAGCCATTTTGTAAATACAGGGCCATTTTGTAAATACAGGGCTAGGTATATGGCCTCAGCCCAGTATACCTGAAGGAGCGTCTCCACCCCCATCGTTCTGCCCGGACACTGAGGTCTAGCTCTGAGGGCCTTCTGGCAGTTCTCTCACTGCGAGAAGCTAAGCTACAGGGAACCAGGCAGAGGGCCTTCTCGGTAGTGGCACCCACCCTGTGGAACGCCCTCCCACCAGATGTCAAAGAGATAAACAACCACCTGACATAGAAGACATCTGAAGGCAGCCCTGTTCAGGGAAGTTTTTAATGTGTGACATTTTAATGTATTTTTAATCTTTGTTGGAAGGCTGGGGAAACCCAGCCAGTTGGGCGGGGTACAAATAATACTATTACTATTACTATTTTGCCTCCTTCTCCTCCCTCCACCCTTTCTCCCCTGCTGTCTCTGCACCTCTCACAGCCTCCCAAAATCCTCATGAAGATTCTTCAACGTTTTAGTGAAAATTTATCCCAATAGACCCATTTTTTCTATACAGATTCCTCTAACGCACCTACTGTTGAAAAGCAATTTTCCCAGGTGTAATGAAGTTTTGCATAGAATATTTTTTCTAACATATCCATTTTTGCAAAGCACTTTTCCTTAATACAGTATACCGGATTTTCCCAAACATAATGCATTCTTGTATGCCTTTTTCACTCATCTGTGCATTTAAAGTGGTACCTTGGTTCCCAAACGCCTTGGTTCTCAAACGCTGAAAACTCGGAAGTAAGTGTTTCGGTTTCTGAACATTTTCGGAAGCTGAACGTTCAATGTGGCTGTTGGCTATTGTTTCCGGGGCACCTGCACCAATCAGAAGCTGCGCCTTTGTTTTTGAACATTTCAGAAGTCAAACAGACTTCCGGAATGGATTAAGTTTGGCACTTTTGCTTTTGCTAATTATTTTGCGTTTTTGTTTTTAAGCCTTTTCCAGTTAATTTGCTTTTGTGACTCTGTGGAACCCAGTTCAGCTACTGATTGATTGTGCAACTGCAGAAATGGATAAAATCCTCCCATCCAAACAAGGACTACCAGTAGAGCAGGTATGAATTTTATTTTTTTAAATTTTTATCATCTACAATACTGTCTTATTTTATAGTACAGTACATTGATTATTTTTTTCATTTTATGGGTCAATGGTTTTGTTAGAGAGTAAAATTCATGTTAAATTGCTGTTTGAGGCGTTGTTTTTAAAAGTCTGGGACGGATTGATCCATTTTGCATTACTTTCTATGGAAAAGTGCGACTTGGTTTTGGAACGCTTTGCTTTTAGAACGGACTTCCAGAATGGATTAAGTTTGAGAACCAAGGTACCACTGTATATGGATACTTTGCCCTAGCATATGAATTTTCGAATGCATTATGCGGCTGGAAAAATGCACGGTAAAATCCAAGAAGGGCACGTTGTGAAGGATGGCTTGTGTTTTGGTTCGTGTGTCATTTCGGCAAATGCGAACGAAGTAAATTTGCCTTTTTAATGTAAGTAAAGGTAAAGGGACCCCTGACCGTTAGGTCCAGTCGTGACTGACTCTGGGGTTGCGGCACTCATCTCGCTTTATTGGCCGAGGGAGCCGGCGTACAGCTTCCAGGTCATGTGGCCAGCATGACTAAGCCGCTTCTGGCGAACCAGAGCAGCACACGGAAACGCTGTTTACCTTCCCGCCAGAGCGGTACCTATTTATCTACTTGTACTTTTGACGTGCTTTCGAGCTGCTAGGTTGGCAGGAGCAGGGACCGAGCAACGGGAGCTCACCCCGTCGCGGGAATTCGAACCCCCGACCTTCTGATCAGCAAGTCCTAGGCTCTGTGGTTTAACCCACAGCGCCACCCGCATCCCTTTTTAATGTGAAGTGGATCAAATCCCCCCCCGGCCCCTGTTATGACTCCCAGGAACCCTGTGCAATGTCCCCTCTTTTCCCCTTCACATCCTGCCTCAAAACCCACCTTTTCCACGAGCCCCTTAACACCACAACTTTCTTCCCATGCCTTCCTAAAACGGAGCCTAAGAATATCACTTAGCTCTAAGGCTTTACCTGCTGCTTTCATTTTGTGTCTGTTTATACAGACTGCCTTGTAATCTAGCCCGATGGAAGGTTTTAATAAATAAAACGCATCTGTGTCGCCAGGGGTGGACTTTGGTACTGTGGCACCCTGTGCGAGGCCAAAATTGGGCGCCCCCAAATGGATCTCCTCAGTTATGGATCTTCTCAATTTTGCACCCCATCGGCTTGGCGCCCTGCGTGGGGGAACCACCCTAAATCTGGTGCCAGTTTCACTGTAATACTTGCAGATTCGTCCTTGTTTATGGCTGCCTGCATTCCCTTCCCCTTCCTCTGTTCCTTTGGGTTATTCGTCGTATTGTAGGTCCCTTGCGGGCAGGGACCTGCGTGCTTAATTTTTGGCAACGGCACACTTTCCAAAGGTGCCACGATACAGATTAAGATATGTGTGTCTTATACCAGCCGTCCAAAATTGCTAAGAATATGGCTGTGTCAAGCCTCAAGTTTAACCCTGTGGGCTGCTTTCCCTTAAAAGAAAATACCGTATTTTTTGCTCTATAAGACTCACTTTTTCCCTCCTAAAAAGTAAGGGGAAATGTGTGTGCGTCTTATGGAGCGAATGCAGGCTGCGCAGCTATCGCTGAAGCCAGAACAGCAAGAGGGATTGATGCTTTCACCGCACAGCGATCCCTCTTGCTGTTCTGGCTTCTGAGATTCAGAATATTTTTTTTCTTGTTTTCCTCCTCCGAAAACTAGGTGCGTCTTGTGGTCTGGTGCGTCTTATAGAGCGAAAAATACAGTAGATTGCCAGTGGTTAATGCCTCCCCCCACCTTCACTCTAAGGTCTTGGGGCTTTAGACAGCCTGAAAACCCCACCCCTTCACTTGCCCCTACAACCTTTGGCCCGTGCATCAAGAGGCAACCTACTGGAGCAAAGCGAGAAGAGACGTCTGAAGATTGCCAGGGAGCTCCGAGATGCCAGGACTCGGCTGGCAGAATCAGCCGTTTAACGGCTGCTTCTGGGGTGGGAGGTCGAGGGGGGTGATGTCACAGTGACGCATTCCAGCGGGCACAGAGCACCTTCCTGTGAGGCCATGTGGCGACCCAGGCACAAAGTAACCCTCCTACTGCACTGTCCCTGCCAACTGCCAGCCCAGCTTCTGATGCACAAAGCATGTCTCTGCTGGGGTAGACTGCCATTGGACGAGACGTAAAGGTGCAAAGGCGCTCGTATCTATAGTGGTACCTCGGGTTAAGAACTTAATTCGTTCCGGAGGTCCGTTCTTAACCTGAAGCACCACTTTAGCTAATGGGGCCTCCCGCTGCCGCCACACCTCCAGAGCACGATTTCTGTTCTCATCCTGAAGCAAAGTTCTTAACCCGAGGTACTGTTTCTGGGTTAGCGGAGTCTGTAACCTGAAGCGTATGTAACCCGAGGTACCACTGTATTGATGTCACAGGCTGCAGAGTTGTCCCAAGACATTTCTGCATCTGAGCCAGAAAAAAAGAAAGAAAACCGGTACCTTTTATCATATGTGGTGGACCTGTAAAGTAATAAAAATTTCTGGGAAAAGATATGTAATGAAATGAAAAAAATGTTTAAAATAACCTTTGTTAAAAAAAAAACCCCAAAAGCTTTTTCTATTAGGAATTATAGGTACTGAGATCCCAAAAGACCCAGAAAAGACTGTTCACGTACGTGACAACAGCTGCACAGATGCTACCAGCCCAGAGATGGAAGGAAGAGACAGCCCTGACCAGAGAAGAATGGCAAACCAAGTTGATGGACTATGCCGAAATGGCAAAATTAACTGGGAAGCTCAGGAACTAAGAAGACAAGAACTTCAAAAAAGAATGGGAAAAGTTCATAATTTATATACAAGATCATTGTAAGCAGGTTAAAACATTGGCAGGGTTTTAAACACACTTGTAATGTAACAGAATCGATGGATAATTTAGAAAGATTTTTTAAAAATGGAGAAGTATTGATATGCAATTGAAAATAGGCTCAATAGGACCCATGGAAGGGGGGGAGTCAGGAAATTCAATCTTGATATTTGGATTTGGAAATTGGTTTTGTTGTATGTTTATATTTTTTGAAAATCCAAGATGTATTTCATGAAAGGAAAAAAAAGAAAACCTTTCACTAATGACGTAGGGTGCCATCCGTGGCAACACACTCCTATGGAAAACCTGTTGAATGGACTGTAGCTTGTCATTCCCTCTTGTAAGAAGGTAAAAATAAGGCTGCTGGATCAGGGGGTCTCACTGTGGCCAGCCAGATGCCTCTTTTGGGAAACCCACAAACAGAATCCGACCTCAACAGCACTCTCCCTCCAGCAACTGCTATTTTCTAGGGACAGCCCCGGATTTACAGAAGCCGTCCTGGTTTCTGATTTGATCCCGGAATGTCCCGCTTTTCCTTCGAATGTCCCTATTTTCTTTTCTTTTTTTTTATAAATATTTATTCGATTTTTCAGTTTTATACAAACAAAAAAGAAAAGGAAAAAGAAAAATATTAAAAACAAATCAATTTCGATATCAATTTTCAATAACATGTTTCTTTGACTTCCTCATACCTCCCCTTCTTGTTTTCTAGTTCAAAATGATTATCCAGCAAATCCTAGTCTCTTAACATTCCTTTTAACTAACACCTTATTTTCCAATCAACTTTTTTAAATTTTATAACTTAAACAATATTTATCCCATTTCTTTTTATCATAACAGCTAGAGACCACATAAATTCAATCCAGAATCTTTCAAAGTTCATTAATTTTGCAATATTTCTGTAAATAGTCCTTAAATTTCTTCCAGTCTTCTTCTGCCGACTCTTCTCCCTGGTCGCAGATTCTGCCGGTCATTTCTGCCAGTCCCATACAGTCAATCAACTTCATCTGCCATTCTTCCAGAGTGGGCGAATGTCCCTATTTTCATCAGAGAAATGCTGGAGGGTATGCAGCTGGTACCCAGAAGATCGCGGCCTCCAGCCACAGAGGCAGAGCCAAGCCATTGTGGCTAGTGGCCATTGACAGCTCTCTCCTACGTGAATTTGTCTAAATGGATTTGCAGCTGGAAGAATTAGCCAGTTGGGGCTGGCTGATCTCTCACGTCCCTGGTCTTTAATGGAATGTGGGGAAGGTGCTGTTTTGAGGGTTTAGGGCAGGGTTTGAGGAGCAGAGAGTTACTACTGTATTGTCTTTTTTTGGGGGAGCCATAAGGGAAATAATGGAGCCACCCCAGGAATTGGTGCTGTTTTGGAACGGGCTGGATTAGATGCTCTGCATGTGTGATGGCGAGACTCTGGGATTGTGCTAATTCCGCCGTGGGGCAGGCGTAGTTTGGGATGGCCTCTGTTATGTACTGAGTTGAATAGGATCCAAACTGCAGCAGTCTGATTGGTCCTAGAACAATAGGATCCAAAATGCAGCAGTCTGATTGGTCCTAGAACAATAGGATCCAAAATGCAGCAGTCTGATTGGTCCTAGAACAATGCAGCAGTATGATGGGTCAGCAGGAGCCACCCAATCCAGCTCCAGATAGAAGTGAATCCACAACCTGATTGGCCTACAGGAGAATTCCGGAATTAGCCAATCACGTGCAGCCCATTGTGTAAATAATGTATATAAAGCAGATACTTTCGGGAAACTTTCATTCCTCCTCACCACTATGAGCTGAATAAAGAGCATGAAATCCACTCTTGACTCTGAGTATATTTCAGCCTCCTTCTCATAACTGTTTTTCAAGCCATCTGTCCAAAATCCAGCAAAACGGATTTGAACAAAGACGCCGCTGGGGTCCTGATGTTACCCTGCAAGGGTAACTGGGTGGCACTGGCTGGTCTGAACCTTCCCACCGCTCCGAGATAAGCCAGATGGGTGAGCCAAACAGGCCTCAGAGCACACTGTGCCCTGGCATTTTGTCAGAGGGTGGCATTCTCCCACCCGCTTGTAATGGGGTACTTAGAAAGTCATCACTGGGCAATTTACCTAATGATGCCCCTCGTGTGAAGACTTTAATGACTTTGGTTTTTTTTTTAAAAAAAAAAATCCCTTCATTTATTTAGACCACGTAAATTTCTCAGCCGGCAGCTGGACTGTTTGGGTAGCAACAAGACAGCCGGACCGACTTTAGCGTCCAAGGAGAAATTTCTGGGCACGCCTAAACTAACAGTCTGTGTTCCCAGCGCTGGAAGAGCGAGTCGGCTTCTGGTAACGCAGGGGGTTTTGGACGGCAAGGAATCCGAAGTCTCTGGGAAAACTTAGCACCACTGTTTTCGTTCTGCGGTGGCATTGAGGGGAGGGCTGAACCCTTTCAGGGCACACTGTGATAGGAATTTTGAGGTCATAGATATAAGGTAATGTTCATAACCGCATGTACATAGATCAGCACAGGAAGACCGACCTGAAGCCATTTTGATTCCTAAACTGAGCAAATGTTTTCTCTGCATGGTCAAAGTGGAAAAGCCTCCCCATTGTCTTTTCCTTCACAAATCCTGTCTTAAGGGTATGTCTGTGTTTGAATAGGGTGTGAGCCTGTGACCTGGCCCAGGAACTAAGTATTTATCACTACAAAAGACTGGCCAGGCTACCCAGGAAATCCAATCAAGTAACCTGCCAGACAGGAGATAAACAACAGGAGAAAAACAATATTAAAATTTCTGTTTTAGACCGCCTTTTCTGTGATGTAGGTGTGATGTATCTGAGGGGTGGTCTTAGGCTACACCCCTTCTATGATGTATGTATGATGTTTCTGGGGGTGGTCTTGATCTACAGGGTGGCAATTTCAAAAGTCTTTATAAGGCCTTGCTTGCCATTTTTCGGGGTCCCTCCTCTCTCCTGTGGGTGAGGGGAGCACCCTGTTGCAACAGATCAATAAAGATCAAGCTTACTAGCTGCTTTGCTTCTCAGTATTCTCTGGTTGGCCTCTGTTATTCTCCTACCAATAGGGAACCTACGTAAGGACTCTATATGGGCTCTTGGAAACCCCATAAGGGAAAAAGGGCAATTTTTGTTTACAACAACACCCAATGCACATTTAAAGCGCACAGCTTCCCCCCAAAGAATCCGGGAGCTGCAGTTTGCTTTGCAAGGGGAAACTACAGTTCCCATGATTCCTTTGGGGGGGGGCATTGAACCCTCATGGTCCCTTCCAACTCTATGATTCTGCTGGGGTTATGCTTCGGCTGTGCATCTTAAGAGCCACAGCTTCAGACTTCCTGCTTGGAATTTGATTTTAATTAATTTTTATAATGAAATGTTTTTAGAATTGAAATATACTCAGAGTCGAGAGTGGATTTCATGCTCCTTATTCAGCTCATAGTGGAAGGAGGAATGAAAGCCCCCTCAAAGTATGTTTTATATACATTATTTACACAATGGGCTGCACGCGATTGGCTAATTCTGGAATTCTCCTGTAGGCCAATCAGGTTGTGGATTCACTTCTATCTGGAGCTGGATTGGGTGGCTCCTGCCGACCAATCATACTGCTGCATTGTTCTAGGACCAATCAGACTGCTGCATTCTGAATCCTATTGTTCTAGGACCAATCAGACTGCTGCAGTTTGGATCCTATTCAACTCAGTACATAACAAGAATGTTGCACTATTTTATTGTTGTTAGCCGCCCTGAGCCCGGCTTCGGCTGGGGACGGCGGGATATAAATAAAATTTTAGTATTATTATTTATTATTGGTGTTGTCCTTCTTGTTGAAACGACCGACGGAAAACGGTGGCCTCAGATTCAGCCTTGGCACAGGAATCCGAACTGCCCCCCCAGCTGTGAGGGGTCTTCCCCCTGCTCCATGGGCCTGGCTTTCCCCCCCTTAATTCTTGCTGCTGCTCTGGCCCCTGAAATCTGACCCCCTGACCCTGGGCCCTCTCTCCTAGGAGGACGCCACCAGGGCCATGCAACCTTTGCCTTCTCTTTTATGCCCTTGCTTCCTTTCCAGATGTTGCCCTGGCGCATTCCTAATCGCTCTGGTTCCCTCCGTCCCAGTCGGTTCCCCCCCTCCCTCAGCCCTCCTGTAGCTCTCCCTCTTTCACATGATAATGCCTTTGCCAGAAATATTTGGGCAGTGAATTACAAAATAATTTAAAAAAGCTGCTGTGTATATGTTTGGTGAGTGAGAGCAAGACAGGAGGAAGATTTCTGCTCCCAGGGGATCCCGAGCAATAGTGAGTTTGGCCCTCGAGAAATTGCTTGGACTGTTGAGAAGACTGATTTGGGCTTGCAAAGAGGTGTTCTCTCCCAGGGCTGGGCGCAGGAGAAATGATGCTAAATGAATGGTGATGTGGCTTTTTGGGCTTACCAAAAAAAGGGGAAAAAAGAAAAATGAGATTTTTGCAGCATTCACAGTAGGCTTGTTTTGAGTGAGTCTTGCTTCGGAGTTCGCCAAATGTTGAAGGGGTGGTGAAAGAAGGATTGTATCCAGGGGTATGTCTTTCTCCAACCTGTCTTAGAATGGGCAGTCTCTGGTGTTAAGTTGTGGGTGAACATACCAGACAACACAGCGATTCTTCAAACAGCTCTTGTTTATTCACAGGCCAGAACAGAACTGAACTGGAGGGTTCAGCCAGCCTGCTTATATAGAGCTCCACTAGAACGCAACAGTAACCATTTTCTGTAACTATCCAATCACTGAACGTCACTTTCAATCCCTTATTTGCATATGTGGACCGGAGTGAAAACTATCTACAGTATCCCCCCCTGCTGGCCCAGGGTGAGAACTTCAGTACATAACATCTGGCGACTAGAATGGGCAACTGCTAGCCCAATCTTGCAGCCAGGGGCAAAGCAACCCCCTCTAGTCAGGCTGCTAAGATAGAGCTGAATGGGGCACCCCATGTTTCTAGCTTCCAGTCTAGAGACCTAGGCTCCACTTGCACTGTACATTTAAAGTACTACTGTACTACTACAACAGTCATGACTTCCTCCAAATAATCCTGGGAATGACGGTTTGTTAAGAGTTACTATGGGGCCCCACTCCCATCAGAGAACCGCAATTCCTGGAGTGGTTTAACGGTCAATTTCTCTTGCCAAGGGACTCTGGGATTGTAGCCCTGGGAGGGTTCTCTGAGCAGCGCCTTAAAAAACGACAGCTCCCAGGATTATTTTGGGGAAGCCAGGACTGTTGAAAGTGCTGTGACGCTGCTTTAAATGTATCGCACAGTTGCGTTGCCAGCTCCTAACAGCTGGGAGGCAGGAGGGGGGCTGAAATATACTCAGAGTCGCAAGGTGATTTCATGCTCTTTATTCAGCTCATAGTGGTGAGGAGGAATGAATGAATGTCCTCTCAAAGTATCTGCTTTATATACATTATTTACACAATGGGCTGCACATGATTGGCTAATTCCGGAATTCTACTGTAAGCCAATCAGGTTGTGGATTCACTTCTATCTGGAGCATGATTGGGTGGTTCCTGCCAACCAATCATACTGCTGCATTGTTCTAGGACCAATCAGACTGCTGCATTCTGAATCCTATTGATCTAGGACCAATCAGACTGCTGCCTTTTGGATCCTATTGTTCTAGGACCAATCAGACTGCTGCAGTTTGGATCCTATTCAACTCAGTACATAACAGGGGCAAAGAGTTTTTATAAGAGAAATTGCAAGGTGGGTGGACAGGAGAGCAACATGCAAGGAATGGATAGCTAGTTCTCTATTTGTTACAAGAAACTGCCTTATACCATCTTAGGCCATTGGGATCCATTAGCTGCCTACACTGACTGGCAGTGGTGGCTCTCCAGGAATCAATGGCTCTTTCCACCCATCTCAGAATTCAGAAATGCAAGTTGTGTAGAAGTTGGGTGGAGGGCCATGTTCATTACTGTGAGAGTAGGTGACATACCCCATGAGAAAAATGAGAACAGGTGACCTAGGCCCCCAACAGCTTAAAAGACACCTCCAGCCCTACAGACCCTCTCTGGTGCTGAGATTGACATAGGGGGTCCTTTTGGTAGTAGCTCTGCCCTTAGAGGCTCATAGAGGTGGGTGCTGACCTGGGAAAGGGCCTTATCTGTGGTGGCCTCTAAGCTGTTGAACTCCCTCCCCACAGGGGTGCGCTTGGCACCTTCATCACACAGCTTTAGGAGAATGCTTGAGGTGCCCCTCTTCACCTTTGCTTTTGTGGGGTATGTTTGTAGGAACCTCCTTATTTTTATGGTTGTAAGTTGTTTTAAATGGCTTTTGATGCTGGGTTTTGACGCGGGTGGCGCTGTGGGTTAAACCACAGAGCCTAGGACTTGCCAATCAGAAGGTCGGTGGTTCAAATCCCCACGACGGGGTGAGCTCCCATTGCTCGGTCCCAGCTCCTGCCAACCTAGCAGTTCGAAAGCACGTCAAAGTGCAAGTAGATAAATAGGTACTGCTCCGGTGGGAAGGTAAATGGCGTTTCCGTGCGCTGCTCTGGCTCGCCAGAAGCGGCTTAGTCATGCCGGCCACATGACCCGGAAGCTGTACGCCGGCTCCCTCGGCCAATAAAGCGAGATGAGTGCCGCAACCCCAGAGTCGGCCACAACTGGACCTAACGGTCAGGGGTCCCTTTACCCCAACCTTTGATGCTGTAACCCACCCTGGGACCTTGAGGTAAAGCGTGAGTAATAAACGAAGGCAAACAAAACAAAACAAAGCAAAATGGAGTGAAGTAAGGAAAACTTGCTTGCTGTAAGCTATGCAGGCCTTTGCTCAGAGCCAGAGAGCTCCCCCAGCCCTAAGCAAAAGCACAAGTTGGAGGCAATAAGCCTGCAATGCATCCTTTAAATGTTTTGATTCCCCCCCCCCCCCAGGAGCTTTGAAACACAGAAGCGGACGCCTTGGGGATGCTGACTGCCTTGAGGTGTTTTGGGGTGAAGGGGCTCAGCCTTGCCAGTGTGTGTGAGGCCTCCTCTGTTGCTCTCCACCCCCCCCCCACCTCTGCCTGGAAGAAGGAGAATCCATTTGGAGTCTCATTATTAGCATCACCCGTGACTCCCAGGTAGCATAGCATCCTCAGTCCGCTGCCAGGAAGGTAGATTAGCTGGATGTTTTGCAAGGTCTTATCGGCCCGGGAGCTGCCACTGGTCTTGGATTATCAGCAGGCTCCCAGCGAGCCCTGTTATTAAGTCCCTATCTTCCGGTTGCCACCACAAGCTGCTCAGGCGGTGGTGCGCCTTTGATGGACGTGAGTTGGCAACAAAGGGTACCATGGGGAAAGGAAGGGAAATGCAGTCTCATCAGTGAGCTGAAGTGTCAATTTCAAGAAAGCTGGAGGTGGGGGGGCAGCAGTGGCGGGGAGGAACGGGACAGGAAGGGCACGTTGCCTCAGGGGATGAACTATATGGAGCATTTTCTCACAGGTAACCAGCCATAATACAAAACTAGGTGGAGAAAATGAGTCTGCTTTACAGGTCGGGAAGGTTGTGGCGTGCATAGGCTTAATTCCTGTGTTTTGGGGTTTCCTCTAAACAGAGAGGTGTTTAGGGCATCATTCAATTGTGTGGCCATCGCTGCCTCCTGCAGGAGCAAGTTCCATATTTTGACTATGTGCCATGTGAAGAAGGACTTTCCTTCTTCTGTCCGGAATCTTCTAACATTCAGCTTCATCCCATGACTAGAGTTCTAGTGTTACAGGAGAGGGAGGAAAACTTCTCTCTATCCACTTTGTCCCATAGCTGTCAACTTACAGATTTGAAAATAAGGGACCAGCAGCCTCGAAAATAAGGGATCAGCAGCCAAAATAAGGGATTTTCCGGGCACAGGTATGTTCAACTTCTGAGCCCCTCTGAGCCAAAGGCAGAAAGCCCAGCCAGCAGCCAAACGAAGCCTCATCAATAAGGGGCAGCAGCGGGACATGGCACTGAGATAAGGGACTGTCCCGCCAAATAAGGGACGCTTGACAGCTATGCTTTCTCCATGCCAGTCACCATTCTATCATCAGGTAGGTAGCCATGGTGGTCTGACGCAGTCAAAATATATAAGAACATTTTAAAAATTGTCCAGTAGCACCTTAGAGACCAACTAAGTTTGTTCTTGGTATAAGCTTTCGTGTGCAGGCACACTTCTTCAGATACACACTTTTATCTTTTCTCTAAATACACTTCTGCTCGTCCCGTGCCTAGAAAACACGGGTCTGAGCAGTTTATTGCTTGTCCCATGTTTTCTAGGCAAGGATCTGAGCAGTTTTCTATTTCCCCCACCAAATTACCCCTGATAAACCTGCTGTTTTGCGCTGAATTCGGAGCAAATGCCAATTGGCAGGAAACCCAACTGACATTTGCTCTGGGCTCATCCACACTTACACCTGTCTTGTGCCTAGAAACCATGACGCCGAGCAGTTTCCCCCTTGCTCAACTCCTTTTCCAGGGAAAACACGCTCTTCAGCTCTAAATTGGGGCAAATGCTAAAGAACAGTGAGGCAAGACAAAGTGTGGACATGCTCTCTTTCAGTGTTAAAGAGCAGGTTTAAGTCCAGATGAACCCTGCAACTCCGCTGTAGTCCAAATCCCAAACTGTTCTGCCTCCTCTCCGTCTCCTTATCTCTCAGGCACATCGGACTCCCTTTTGCGCTGCCCTTTGCAGGCACTGGTTTGCTCTTTAAACCTCTGTGTCTGAGCAATTTCTTTTTCGTCCCAGCGCTTTCCCTGGGAAAACCCACGTCGTTGTGGAATACCAGATTACCGTTTGCTCTAATTCAGCAGGAAAACATACATTTTCCCAGGGAAAACGCTGGGGCGAAGAAACTGCTCAAGACATGGAGCTTTAAAGTAGTGCCGACCCATGTCTGCAAAGCGCAGCGCAAAAGGAAGTGTGAACGAGGCCTCTGATTCACATGGCTTCCGCCTCTAGCTACCATTCCTCAAGGTGGATCCCTTGCGTGGCTTCAGAGTTTAGACAAAGTGCAAACTTAATTGCTCATTAGTGTTGATTGCCTCCCATCCATGACCAGGCTATGTGATGCCACTTTGCATAACACGGCTCACGACAGCCTCAGCAAGCGCACAGCTCACCTGGTCACCGTCTTCCCTATTACGGCGAGATGCATCTGTATTTAAATTATAGTGATTATTTCTAAATTTGCATATTCTAGAAACAGCAATTAGCATATCTGCAAATCTGTATCCTCTTCTGCCCTCTTTTTTCAGTGATGCATTTCCTCTTTTGGGCCGTGCATAAGTGGCCACTCTAGATGAGTGTAAGTGGCTGCGAGTTTGTAGCTTGGAAGAATTGCTGCTTTCAGTCCTGCTGCAATCTTGCCCAGCTGTTTTATAGTATTTTTATCGACTTTACGTCTTTTATTGTATTGTGGTCTTGTTAAAATGTCAGATTGCTATTTGTGTTTGGCTTTGTGCGCTACCCTGAGAACTTTTAAGTAGAATATCAGCCAACAGTGTTAGCAATCTTGACGGTAATGGTGCTAGCCAAGAGTCCAGCTTCTACAACTGGCAGCATTCCTCAAAGATGATCCTTTGCTTGTATGTGTGAGTTTCATGTTTGATGTAGCGCCCTTCAAATATTGTTGGACTCCAACTCCCATCATCCTCAGCAGCCATCATGGCCAATGGTCAGGGACAATGGAGGCTTGACTCCAGCGATATCTGAAGGGACTATGTTGAGGATTCCTTCACTAAGCAAAGGTACGTCCATGGTTGGCCACAATAATGTGGAGGGAGGGGGAATATTATTGCTCATGCATTGTGATCCTGCAATATTGTGATTATTGATTCTTTCATATTGGTATCAATTAGAAATCTGTGGACATGAAATATATATCCTGCTGTACCTTTGCTTAGTGGTTCATTGACTCAATGTGAGTCACCTCCACACACACCCATCTTGTTCATTTTCATGTTGAATCCATTTTGATGTTACAATGGCTGGCATCTTGATCCCTAGGGCATTTTCTCCTGGTTGAAAACAGGCCTCCTTATCTTTGTATTTTTGCATTTGGTAATCTGTGCCTGAGCGTTCAGATTTTGAGCATGTTGATCGGAAGCCAAAAAACCGCAGCAGGGGTTGCACTTAATTGAGCTGCTGCCAAACTTCCTGGCGTCTCATTCAGGTGATCTGAATGGCATTTGCAGTGGTCAAAATACGAGTTAGCTAACCAACAATGTGCTGCTGCCTTTGAACTGAGTCCTGCCACCTCGCTTTGCCCAATGGTATGGAAAGGGCCTATTAAGGACTGTGGGCGGCCAGAGTACTGCATATTCATTTGAGGACAGTTCCTTCTCGCTACACACAATGTAAAAATCACCTTTTCCTCAGGTGGTGTATACTGGTTGTCAGGGCTGACATGTCCCCTTCCAGCTCTGGCAATAGCAGATACGCCTTAGCAGAGCAACACTATGGAGGATCCAACGCAGTGCATGCTGGGAGTGTGGCTAAGACAGAACAGCAGCTGCTGGATTATTTATTTATTAGTTATTACTCAACATCAAAAAAACGAAGATCATGGCCACTGGTCCCATCACAAATAGAAGGGGAAGAAATGGAGGCAGTGAGAGATTTTACTTTCTTGGGCTCCATGATCACTGCAGATGGTGACAGCAGCCATGAAATTAAAAGACGCCTGCTTCTTGGGAGGAAAGCAATGACAAACCTAGACAGCATCTTAAAAAGCAGAGACATCACCTTGCCAACAAAGGTCCGTATAGTTAAAGCTATGGTTGTCCCAGTAGTGATGTATGGAAGTGAGAGCTGGACCATAAAGAAGGCTGATGGCCGAAGAATGGATGCTTTTGAATTCTGGTGCTGGAGGAGACTCTTGAGAGTCCCATGGACTGCAAGAAGATCAAACCTCTCCATTCTGAAGGAAATCAGCCCTGAGTGCTCACTGGAAGGACAGATCCTGAAGCTGAGGCTCCAATACTTTGGCCACCTCATGAGAAGAGAAGACCCCTGGAAAAGACCCTGATGTTGGGAAAGATGGAGGGCGCAAGGAGAAGGGGACGACGGAGGACGAGATGGCGGGACAGTGTTCTCGAAGGGACCAGCATGAGTTTGACCAAACTGCGGGAGGCAGTGGAAGACAGGAGTGCCTGGCGTGCTCTGGCCACGAAGAGGCGGACACGACTAAACGACTCAACAACAACAACTCTGACAGTTGGCAATTTTATTTTGTCACAGACACTTGTAAGACACTGTGGAAACCTTCCCTTTCCCGCCACCCACCCAACATGGGATAAATAAACGATGAGGGAAGAATTAGTTCCCTCAGACATATTCTGAGTGGGCTGGTATCTCGACGTATGAGGGATAAACGTCTCTCACATCGTCCAACGCTTTTTTTTAAAAAAATGGGGCCTTATCACATCGCTCCCGCCCCGGGCTCAAACTTTATCCAATTAGGTGACGCTCTGAACGTGATTGACAAGCCTTTTCCCTCCACAACGCTCCCTTTTTGCGTCCTCGAGCCTGTGTAGTGATTGACATCGTCAATCCACCGCCCCGCCCCTCCGGCTCCTCCCCATTCCCAGCTGACACGCGCAAGGCAGGAACGCTGTCTTTCGCTCCTCCTCCTCATGTCCCTCACTGGTCTCACAGCCCCTCCCCGCTTAGCAAGTCCCGCCTCCCTCCGATTACAAATGACGAGGCGAGCGCGCGCCTCCTCGCCCTCGCAACGGTTGCTTGAGGCAGCCTTTTAGGCCGCGAGCCCCTCCCTCGCCGCCCCATTGGTAGCCTCGCGGAGCTCGCGCTCCTCCCCTAAGCTTTTTCCGTTTGATCCGTTGCCCGGGGAAACGTTGAGGGGTGGGCGGAGTCTGGGAAAGGACCAAGAGCGTTTGGAGTTGTAGGGGGGGAACAGGTGCCAAGTTGGGAGCTGGGAAAGGTGGGTATTGTGGAGGATTTGGGGGGGGGAGACGGACGCAACGTGGAAATGGGGCAGGGGTGGGGGCTGGTTGGTTGGGGGGGGCAAGGGGGAAATAGGGGACGGTGGCTGGAAAGGGACAAGTGGGTTCCAGTGTGGTTAAGGTGCTGCACCTGGGCTCAGGGAGACCCAGGTTCGAATCGTGACTCAGGTTAGGGCTGTTATAGAAAAAAATAAAATAATAATAATAATAATAATTTTTATTTATACCCCGCTCTCCCCAGCCAAGGCTGGGCTCAGGGCGGCTAACAAGCAATAATAAAAACAAATTGAATGAATACAACTTAAAAACAAGATTAAAATACCACATTAAAATATTAAAATGTTAAAATGCAGCCTCATCACAGAAGGAGAAGGAAAAAGAAAGAGGGGGAGGGAATCAAATTGGCGCCAGGCCAAAGGCCAGGCGGAACAACTCTGAATAAAAAATTCCTTCCAGTAGCACCTTAAAGACCAACTGAGTTTGTTACTGGGAGTTGGTCTCTAAGGTGCTACTGGAAGGAATTTTGTTTGTTGGTTTCGACTACGGCAGACCAACACGGCTAGGTAAAGGGTAAAGGGACCCCTGACCATTAGGTCCAGTCGTGACCGACTCTGGGGTTGCGGTGCTCATCTTGCTTTACTGGCAGAGGGAGCCAGCGTACAGCTTCCGAGTCCTGTGGCCAGCGTGACTAAGCCGCTTGTGGCGAACCAGAGCAGCACACGGAAACGCCGTTTACCTTCCCGCCAGAGCGGTACCTATTTATCTACTTGCACTTTGACGTGCTTTCGAACTGCTAGGTTGGCAGGAGCAAGAACCGACAACAGGAGCTCACCTCGTTGCAGGGATTCGAACTGCTGACCTTCTGATTGGCAAGCCCTAGGCTCTGTAGTTTAACCCATACCGCCACCCGTGTCCCTTACACAGCTACCTACTGTACCTGTAAATAGAAAAAAATAGTGGGTTTGGCTTTTGCTGCTCAATTCCCCAAGGGACTCTGAGTCCCCTAAGTCCATGATCGGTCAGAGATGGATGGATGGAGGCAAGATCCATAGAAAGCAAGGCAGATCTTTATTTTTCTGTTGCAACAGAGTTCCCTCCCCTCCTTGCAAGGAGGCAGGAGAGAACAATGGTGTGCAAGCCCCTATAAAGACTTTTGAAATTGCCCATCCTGTACCCCAGGACCACCACCCCCCAAACATCATACCTACATCACAGAAGGAGGCGGTCTCCAGCAGAAATTTGAGAGGGTTGCATCTCTTCTGTCTGCCAGGATACCTGATCATGCCTTACTTGATTGCCTTTTCTGGGTAGCCTGGCCATTCCTTTGAGATAGTAAATACTTTTAGTTCCTGAATCTCTTACACATATTGATAGTTTGCTCAGCTTAACAGATACTTGCCAGACTGTATTTACAGGGAGGTGTAAGCCTCTACAGTCCAAAGACCATTGGAAAGCTATTCGCATTTCCTTCCTCCTTGCAGAGAAATGTTTGAGGTCAATTTGAGAGAGTCAAAATGGCTTCGGGATTGCTCTCCTGTACTATTTCAGACATGTGGTTTATGTACTTACATACTGTATGTGTGTTTGCCTTGTACAGTACATTTATGAACATTTATTCTATACCTGAGACCTTTGAATTCTTATAACATGACTTTCCCTATTGTTATTTTTTATTACATTTCTTAGTCGCTTTATAGAAAAAAAGGTCTTAACAATATAAAATACAACCAGATAAAATCAATTAAAAATTAGGGGAATCAACCCTCCCTAGGCTACTGCCATTTCTCAGTCTACCTCCCGGGATTGTTGTGTTGATAAAATGGGGGACAGAGGGCAGGAAGCCTTGTCTACTGCTTCAAGCTTGGAGAGGAGGGATGATATATCTATCTCCTGGCAAATGCTGAGGACAAAGATCCAGAGTTCACGTTAAAGGTGGCCAAATTCTGTGCAGTTGCCATAAAATTTAGGGAACAAGCTGTAATATCATCATGATTAAGGTTTTAAATGACAACTTCGGGTTATATTTTAGTGAGTAAGATCTAATTTATATATTATAATTGCTGCTATATCTGTACTGTCCCTGTTATACTGAACTGCAAATTTAAATGTATCCCTATTTCATGACTTCCCTGATTTTGTATGTGAGCTGTGACCTGATTTTGTATGTGAGTATTTGGTCTGTGACCAAAATAATAAATTCATTCATTTGATACCCCTATTACTATTATTATTATTATTAATTTATTAAATTTGTATACTGCCCTTCAAAGGGCAGTTACCCTTGCATTTGATACTGGAGGTGTCGATTTTTAGGACCCACCTTATTTTTGTGATTGTAAGTAGTTTTAAGCTGCTTTTTAATGTTGTGTTTTGATGTCGTAACTTGCCCTGGGACCTTAGAGTGAAAGGCAGGTAATTAATAATAACAGCATAACATAACTGTAATAAAATAAAGGGGGTGACAGTTAGTCGGTGACAGTGCTGGGTCCTGGCTGGAGGATGGATGCTGATCACATTCACATGTGTGGGTTGGTGAAAGACGTGCCCAGGGGGCTTGAGGTCAGCAGGTGAGGTGGGAGAGAGGCAACTAGTTGAATGCGATGATAGAGAGAATTGATGGTGTTGGAAGGAGGATGTTGCGTGGGTTGAAAGTTGGTAGGTGGAAACTGACTGGCTGGGCATGGAAAGGTGTGTAGAGTGATTTGGTTGGGAAGGTGACATGAGGCTGTAGTGATGGACAAGGGATATAATAGACGAAGGCGGAGATTAGGGAGTATGGAGAAATAGCAGTGCTGCCCACCAAGATTTGTGCACGGGAACAGGTTGATCTGATTGCTGGGCTCATGGAGGGGCATATTATTTTTCATTGCGCTTTATTTCTCCTGCCCAAGGAGTGGATAGATAGTTCTCACCTCATTTTACCCCCACACCAAGCCCGTGAGATAGTTTAGCTCAGGCTTCCTCAACCTCTGCCCTCCAGATGTTTTGAGACTACAGTTCCCATCAGCCCCGACCACTGGTCCTGCTAGCTAGGGATCATGGGAGTTGTAGGCCAAAAACATCTGGAGGGCCGAGGTTGAGGAAGCCTGGTTTAGGCTGAGAGAGAGAGATGCAGGGTTGCCCTCTGAGCTTCATGACTGAGTAGGGACTTGAACCCAGGTCCTGGCCCCTGAGACACACTGGGGGCCACATTAAAGGAGGGCAGAGGAAGCGGTAAAGAGAGAGAGAGAGGGGAGGGTGCAACGAACAACGGCGATGACTCTAGCCAAAGAGCCATTCTTTCTGGTTTGTGTGCCTTGCCTTTCTTCACGGTGTTTATGACTTTTTACAGGATCCCGTGGTGAAAGATGAGTGCCAAGCGGCGTGGCACGCCTGGCGAAAAGAAAGGGAAGAAGACCAGCAGCCGTACAGCCCCTGTGCCAGTGCAGCAGCAGAGCGAAACGCCCCCAGAGCCGCTCATCCCTGAGGAGCCTCCTGGTATTTCCACAAAAAGTTGTTTCCCTTTCAGGTGTACCGGTCCCAGATCCTCTGGGTAGATCCTGCTGAGTAGGCTGAGTGCCCCTTTGATCCGCCACCTCAGGAACGTTTGGCACCCGTGACGAGGCTTTTTGCCACTGGAGCCGGATCTTTTAAGTGTTGTGTGTGGGCTCCATCCTCGGGGACAGCTGTGTGCACTCACTGCTCCTCACAGGCCTCACAAAACTGCAATGTAAATAATGCAGTTGCCTACGGTGGCTTATTATTTTGAAGGGCTTTGCTAGCTCTGGGGAGGAGCTCATCAGACTGCCAAATGAGCTCCCCGCACCCTGCTCTCACAGCCACAAGAAGTTTCCCTCAGCCCTGAGTTGGCTTGTGAGATTTCTCACTCTTTCAAACATACCTTTGCTGAAAGAAAAGAAGCTGATTGCTCAGATTGCAGCGTTTCATCTCTATTCTTTTTCCTTCTTCGTTTTTGTGGTGTGATCCCAAGCGTTGCAGAATACACACAGGCCTCCTCGTAAGAAGGGTAACATCCAGGTGGGGGGCAGCTGCAACGTTTTGGGAACCTTAGAGTTGAGAATGCCCACCTTCCCAGCTGCTTTTGTCCTCTCAACCTAACTTCCCTCCTCTCTGCCAAGGGCTAGAGGAGGAACCGATCTATTTGCTGATCTGGACTACCTTCTGCCAACCTTGGAGGAAGACCCTTGAGCTCTATGCCTGCCCTCCATCCTCTTCCTCCCACTCTCCCCTCCAGCGTTGCCCGCTGCCATTTGGAAACATTTCTGACGATTCTTTATTTTGCAAAAGTCCAATGCTGTGATTCCGTCTTGGCATAAAAATGGCTGAAGCTGCATGTGACCAGCTTCGCTGGACCAGGGTGTGTGGATGGGGAGTGTGTGCAGGCAGCCTTCGGGTGTGCATCCTCTCGGTTCCTGATCCAGCAGGCAGTAGGAGCCCAGCGCCTCTTTCTGTGCACCGATCTCCTTATCTGGATCAGGCCGGCTGCTTTGGCGTAGCGCTGGCCAAGCAAACACTTGTGATTTCCTCGTCGTTAGCATCCTTCCGAGCCATGCGTTTGGGTCTTTTGAATAAAATAATAATAATATGTTGCACCTTGTATAAGCTGAGCTAGGAGACCAGAGCGGCCCCCCCCCAAAAAAAGAATTCTTCTATTTCTGGACCTCGCCCTGTGGCATTAGAACCCCCCAAAGGTCATTGTGGGCAGTAGCCGCATCTCGTGCCTTCTGTCTCCCACTCACCCCGCCCCCTTAGCACCCCCCGTCCCCATTCCTCCGGTGTGTTTCCACAGTAACCCATCGGGATTTCCAAACGGCAGCTCTTCAAAGCTCCGAGCAGCGCTTGCATCCTGGCGGTGGTCCTTCGTCTGCCTAATGTAACCGGGCGCAGAGCCCCTCTCCACCAATCCCATCTGCCACGACAGGCAGGGAAATGACATCCCCTGTCAGGCGATTGAATGCTGCCTGAATTGGGAAGTACAGCTGTGGCTGGGCCCCCACGAGCCGGAGCCGCGGGAGGCTCTTTTTCGGCGAGCGCAGGGAGTTTGATTATGGAACAGGGAGTGCGGGAGAGGAGATGAAAGGGAGCTGGGCGAGAGGAGGGGAGGGAAGAGGCTGGACAGAGGTAGACCCTCCTGAAGGAACATTGTGGTTCAGAGGAGGAGGAGGAAGCCCCTCCGATCTGAACCTGCCCCTTGGCTAATCGTCCTGTCGGCCCCCCTGGGCTCCTTCGTCTTGTCCGCGCTTGCTTATTCATCTGTTTGCTTGTTTATAATTTTTATAGATTTTTTAGGGGGGGTTAAAAAAGCCCAGCTGGCAAAATCACGCATCGCCTCCAGTACTGATTTTAAACTGCACATAATCTAAATACAGAGCAGTGAGATGGGAGGAGGTCCACATGGGACGTGCTTCGGCATCAGGAAAGCTTATCTATTTATTTGTTACGATCATTTGATTTTGAAGCGGGGGGATGGATGCCAGCTGCTGGAAGAAGCCGCCTCTTCCTCCTCGCAGCTACAGGTGTCTTGCGGGTGTCCGGCCGTGGATGGATTCTGCTCTGCCAGGAGAGAAGCATCCAGTGGCCTTGGGCTCCAGCCTGGCCGCTGAGAGGTGCTGCCCCACTCCCAGAGCTGGTTAAGGCATATTATTCAAAGGAGAGTATTCCCGAGGTCTCCGAGGTGCAGAGGTGAAACAGATGACATGCCTGCGATGTGTGTGCAGGGGAACTCAGCCGTGGAGCCTGCTTCTAGTTTTCCAGGTTTTGCTTGTGCGCCACAAGACATGCCGCTCTGCGGGGGGCACAAACAAATGGCAGAGAGCCAGCCTTGCTCTGGACATCTCTAACCAGGGATGGGAGGCTGAGCAACGTTCCCCAGTGCTCATGTTACAGATGTGGGGCAGAAGTATCCTGGGCCCATTACCTTTGGGGGGGGGTTTGTTTTTGTTTTTACAATGACCCCCTTAGCCAGCGTGGTGTAGTGGTTAAGAGCGGTGGACTCGTAATCTGGTGACTGGGTTCGCTTCCCTGCTCCTCCCCATGCAGCTGCTGGGTGACCCTGGGCCAGTCACACTTCTCTGAAGTCTCTTAGCCTCACTCACCTCACAGAGTGTTTGTTGTGGGGGAGGAAGGGAAAGGAGATTGTTAGCCGCTTTGAGACTCCTTCGGGTAGTGATAAAGCGGGATATCAAATCCAAACTCTCCTTCTTTTTCTTCTTCTTCCTCTTCCTCTTCTTCTTCCTCTTCTTCTTCTTCTTCTTCTTAGCTGCAGCTTTTGGCGGTTCTAGGGGGAGACATGATTTGCTTAAAATGTGTGTGTGTGCAAGGGTGGAATGGGGCTTGTAAGGGGCACCAAAGTTTCCTCTCAAAATTCCAAATCCTCTTGGATTGGACAGGTTGAGACTTCTGCCTTTCTTTCCTTGCTCTTGCTTCTCTGCAGGTGGACAGATTTTGACTCCATTTTTCTCCAGCTTTCATTGAGGTTTCCTGGACCCGTGGCTCAAAGAATCATAGAACTGAAGGGTTGGAAGGGAGCACAAAGTCATTTAATCCAACCCTTCAATGCAGGAATCACAGCTACAGAATCCCTGACAGATGGCCATCCAACCTCTTCTTAAAAACCTCTAAGGAAGGAGAGCCCACCACCTTCCAGGAAGAAAGTTCTTCCTGATGTTTGGTCAGAATCTCCCTTCTTGTCACTCGAATCCATTGGTTCGAGTCCTGCCCTCTGGAGCAGCAGAAAACAAGCTTGCTCCATCTTCCATGTGACAGCCCCTGAGATATTTGAAGGTGGCTATCCTATCTTCTCTCAGTTTTCTCTTCTCCAGGCTAAACATACCCAGATCCCCAACTGTTTGGGGAGAAGAATGCCTGAAGCGATGGCACCTGGGGAGGGGGACCAGTTTCACAGCCCCCCCATTCCCACCCACTCTGGGAGAGCCAGTCTTAGGTGTCATCTTTGCAGCCCACCCATCCCTATGAAGGGAGTGGGCAACAGGCCATTTCTTGCCTGGAGATCCCACCTGCAGGGGCCGCCTCCTGTTCTTCATCCCACCTTCTCCCTGTCTTCCCTCTCCTCCAGCAGTGGGTGGTGGCGAGCGGGGGAAGGAAAGGAAGCAGGATGGGACCTTGTCTGTCAGTTAACAATAGCAGGTAACCCCTGATCAGATGGCAGCAGTAGGAGGAGAGCAGACGGCATGCGTCTCCCCAAGCTGGGTTTGGTTAACAATTGAGTTACCAGTCCTCGGAGAGATCCCTCGCTTGACAAAAAGCGCTATGAGCCTTAACGAGAAATGAGATCTTCCAGTTATCCTGGGAGAGGCATCCTCTCTCACCTAGAGTTTAGGGTGGGGATGAAAAACCTCACATCCAAAGGCTCCAAGGCTCTTTGTCCGACCCTCAGGCCCTTCCCCAAGCCACACCCCTCCTCTCCAGGCCACTCATTGGCCCTGCTCGGCACCTCCTTGAGTGCTTTTGCCTGGCTGGACTGTGTCCTTGAATGGTGGATAATGGCTTCTGCTTACCTGGATGGAGGATGGAGAGAGAGGGGTGTGTGTAAACCTCATCTGTTACATCCCTTGCTCTGCCCACTTTTTGCCTCTGGCCCTGCTCACCACTGGCATGCAGGCCCTTGCCTCCAGGAGAGAATGTGGCTGGACTGGAAAAACTACCTTGGACCTGGCTTATGGCCCATTTGCCAGGACAATGTATTGGAAAGGGGTTGGCCTTAGTCACGTTTGTAGCTGGGGGGGCAGGCATGCCAGCTAGACCGAGGCCCAACGGGCTGAGGCACTTTGTTACACTCCCCCCCCCAAGTTCTTAAGCAGCGGGCTGGGCTCCCCTCAATATTGTGTGGTTATGTTGCATGACATGTCAGCCCATCGTGTGAAATCGGTCCCCTCCATAGTGGGGGCAAGCCAGCGGCAGGCGCTTAGTGCCAATAGTCGGAGGAGGCCTTCTCTTTGCAGAAACCAACCGAGCTCTGAGGACTTCTTTGGCCATTGGATCTCCTCTGCAAAAGGCCAGTTAGTCAAAAGCAGGCTTTCTCAACCTTGGCCCTCCCGATGTTTTTCGCCTACAACTCCCATCATCCCTAGCTAGCAGGACCAGTGGTCAGAGATGATGGGAATTGTAGTCTCAAAACATCTGGAGGGCTGAGGTTGAGAAAGCCTGGTCAAAAGCTAGCCACATCCTCTGGATGTGTTTGCTGCAGCAGTACACCATAGCTACTCTTCTCTGATTTGCCTCCCTCCGAGGGAAACGCGCCTGCTGCAGTTTTTCCCCTCTCCTGCTCCTTGCTTGCTGAGTCTGCTTTCACGTTCCAGTTGTGCCAGCTGCTATATTCCTCCGGCTTGCCATATGGTGAGAGCCGGTGTTAATTTTGCACATCCCACTATCCCAGCACAGGGGCTGCCTGCGGTGGCCTTGCCTGCCATCCCTCAGTCCTCTGATCTTCTCCAGGGAAAGTTGCAGCAGTCCTTTTATAGGAGGACAACGCAGCAAGAGACAGACAGCTATACCCAGGTGTTCTCTGGTGCCAGCCTCACATCCATCAGGCTCCCAGAAGGAGAGCTTTCCATCCTCTTGATCGAGTGTGGATTTGGATATGCAGCCTCAGGCACTGAAATGTCTCTGGCAGGCCTCCCTCCTTCCCGCCTTCCCTTTCTGTATCTCCTGCAAGCCCTTCTCTGGTGTGGGGGGGGGGGAGGAGAGAGAAATATGGGGGAGAAAATAAACCCTTCTCAAACTGCCGCTTTCAATAACTATTACACATTTTAGTGCATGACAACTCCTGACACACAAGCAGGTTTACGGGGAAGTTAATTGTAATTTGGTTTGACAACTCCAAATGTTCTGAAGAAGAGCTGAACTCTTGTCTCCTAAAATCCATGAGGTTTTTTTTATTTCTTTTTAAAGAAACACAAAATTACTGTTTGGGTTCTTTTGATTTGCCAGTTAGGATCCACGCCGCAGTCCTGGTTTCAAAACCCACGCTTAAGCACACGCACAGAGCACGCTGAAAGCCGAATTTCCATGATTTTTTGAAAATCAGGTGTGTACAGTTCCCTCGGAGTTTGGCAGGGCTTTGTGCAAATGAATGTCAGCTGGAGCAGGAGATCCTGCCGGGCATTACCCAGCTCTCTTTTAGACTCTCTGAGGAGGGGATGAGGCCAAACTTCACCAAGCTCTTGACAAGCTGGGACTCTTCTTTAGGAATCTGACGGCAGGATTAGATCAGAGGGGGTTCATCTAGCCCAGCATCCTGTTTTCACAGCAGCCAGCCGATGCTGCAACAGAAAGCCCACAGGCAGGATCTGAGCACAACAGCAGCCCTCTCCCCTCACTTAGAGAATCATAGAACTGTAGAATCGGCAGGGACCCGAGGGTCATCTAGCCCAACCTCCTGCAGTACAGGAATCTCAGCTAAAGCATCCGCGACAGGTGGCCTTCCATCCTCTGTTTGAAAACCTCTAAGAGGGGGTCCGTTCCACTGTCAAACAGCTCTTGCCATCAGAAAGATCTTCCTGATGTTGAGTCGGAATCTTGTAACCGGAAGCTATGAGTTCGAGTCCTACCATCCACAGCAGGAGAGAGCAAGCATGCTCCATCTCCCGTGCAACAGCTCTTAAGTGTCTGGTGCGGTGTTCTTGGCTGGCTGCAAGGAGTGTCGTGAGTGTCTCTCGGGTTCCTCAAAGCTCTCTCCCGGAGCAGTTGGGGCCTTCCCAGAAGCACCGCCGCCGAGTGTTCCTATGCCAAGAGACCTCTTTGCTTTCTTTTTTTTCCCTGCTTTGTAATTTTTTATTTATAAAATTTTCAAATTTAACAATAAAAAAACACAAAAACATTCCATTTGACTTATACATCCAATTCTAATCTTTCCACTTTCAGACTTCCTTCAGTCTATCTGGAAATTTCCATGTTTTCACAGTTATTCACATTTCTTGCATCTATATTGTTTTTGTTTTTTTTAACCAAACTAATCTTAACAATTGTTATAAAACAATATTTCTTTCCATTATTATCACAGAGCTTCTTGAAAACCTACAAACGTTAATTGACCTCCACATATATTCTTAATATACTCTGTAAATTTATTCCAGTCCTCGGTAAATCTCTGGTCTCACCGGTTCCGAATTCTCCCCGTTAGCTTGTCTAATTCTGCGTATTCCATCAGCTTCATTCTCCATTCTTCTTTCGTCGGGATTTCTTCCTGACCTCTTTGCTTTCTTGGAGGGCGGAGCGGGTCTTGAGAGCCTGGGATGGACTTCCAGTGGAGACCTTCATGTTTTGAGCAGCTCCTCTAAAGATGCAAAACCCGAAGGGGATCTGCCAGAACAAGCTGGGTTCTTGTAGCATGTGGATGCCTGCAGATGGCCGTTGCACTCAGCTAGAGCCCACCCAACTGGGTTCCAGAGCTGTGGTTTAAAATAGAGTAACTCCAGCCAGCTTTAAAGAGTGGCTGGGAAAACCCAACCAGATGGGCGGGGTATTATTATTATTATTATTATTATTATTATTAATAATAATAATAAAAGCTGAGCCTGCAAAGGCCCAGCCAAGGAGGCGGCTGCCTGCTTTGTGTTGCCGACGAGAGGCCTGTGAGTTCGGAGGAGCACTTATCTCCAGTCGACCATCGACTATGAGGAAAACAGCCATTTTTAAGGCAGCCTTACTGGGCCTCCTAAGCCCATCCTTGTTTCAAGGCCATAGTTTTGAGGCCAGGGAGGCCCCAAGTGGCGAGACAGCGCTGTGTGGGGCTGTTATTATTGCATTTCTATCCCACCTTTTCCTCCAAGGAGCTCAAGGTGGCATCCATAGCTCTCCCCCTCCTCATTTATTCCCCACAGCAAGAGGCTAGACACAGAGAGGCAGTGGCTGGCTCAAGGTCGCCCAGTGAGCTTCATGGCTCAGTGGGGTTTCGAAACCTGGTCTCTCCCAGTTCCTAGTCCAACACTCTTATCATGTTGTCTCATGCTGGGGGTTGGCAGGTGCTGGGTGACCCATAGGAAGCTCATCCCCCCCATTGCAAAACTCTGTATTGGGGGGGAAAACCTCCCCCATTGCAAAACACCAACGCTATTTGAATATTTAAATATATGAACAACTGGATACCTGTTGACTTTAAATGGGTGGGAACATGGGGTGGTGGTGGGTGTTTTTTCCATGTGAGGAAAAATACTAGTGACCTGTGCCATCCCCTCCCCCTGCAGTGACTATGGGATGTTGCCATTGGTCTAACTCAGCATCATCCACACCAGTTTTTTTCCAACTTGGCCTTTTCTGGATGTTTTGGACCACATCTCCCATCAGCCCTAGCCGGTGCTCAGTGGCTGATGGGAGTTGTAGTCCAAAGTGCCTGCCGGACCCTGGGTTGGAAGAAGCAAGGCTGCCCTGTCTGCCTTAGCAGTAGCTTTGCAGGGTTTCAGGCGTGAGCTTTCCCCAGCCTCACCTGAAGAAGCCCGGGACTGAACCAGGACCCTTTTGCAGGCCGCGAAATGAGCTGCGCCATGGAGAAATAATTAGATCTTCCTCCTTGCAATTTGGAACAGTGCACCCCTCCCTTTCCCTGATTGCAATTACACCCATGGGTGGGTCTCGCTGAGCTTGGAACGTGGTATTGGTGGGGCAGGAGCTGGAGAGAGGGAGGCTCGAACACTTGTGCTGAATGCAGACACCTGCAAGTGCCACTCAGATCCCATCTGCCTTCTAAGCCTTTAGGCAAAACGCAACCAAGTATTAATTACTTTTTTAAAAAGAGTGTTTTTAATATATAAACAGAAGCTTTTTTGGAATTCTGTGACAGCTGCCTTGATCTGCATCGGAGAACAAAGCCTTATCCCCTAGGATGGGCCTGACAGCAATTGCGGGTTGTGTGTGAATGAAGCAACGTGTGGTTCAAGAGGTGTGCAGACCCTCCCCGCCGATCTTTCCGTGCTATTGCGAGGGGGTCTTGGGGTGCACCTCTCAGACCGCCCAGCCTAGCTGCCTGCAATCTCCAAATGTCTTTCAGTTTGATGCTGACTGCATTCTCGATGGCCCTTCGGTTTTCAGCACGCCGCCTGCTTATGAATTTATTTCCTTTGCCTCCCTTATTTTCTGTGGGGCCTCTGGGACTGTGGGGAGCTGCAGTCTACCAAGTTGCCCTTGGAATCTCTCTGCGGGTGGCATTCACTTTTGGCCAGGGGCCAGTTGCCAAAAATAGCTGGATTAGGAAGGACTGACTGTGCCTGTGGCCCTGAGTGCTTCGTACCTTCCTTGGCACGAGTCGTTCACACTTCTGCTCTGCCCTTGCTATGTGGTTGCGGCGCACTTGGGTGTCATGGAGCCGGGAGGGACCTAGGAGGTCATCTACTCAAGCCCCACTGCTCAGTGCAGGATGCAACCACAACGCCCCTGGCGAATGGCCATCCTTGAAATGCAAACTGCACACCGTATTCCAAATGCACACCGTATTCCAAATTACTATTGCACCATAGAAAAGGGTGCAGAGCCAGTGTGGTGTAGTGGTTAAGAGCGGTGGACTCGTAATCTGGGGAACCGGGTTCGCGTCTCCGCTCCTCCACATGCAGCTGCTGGGTGACCTTGGGCCAGTCACATTTCTCTGAAGTCTCTCAGCCTCACTCACCTCACAGAGTGTTTGTTGTGGGGAAGGAAGGGAAAAGGAGATTGTTAGCCGCTTTGAGACTCCTTAGGGTAGTGATAAAGCGGGATATCAAATCCAAACTCATGAGCTGGACAGTGTGGGTGCTCTTACCCAGTGTTGCTCTTAACCAGAGTGGAGTCTGCTTTGAAAGCTGGTCAGTAAATATCTCTGAGCAACCACACCGACTTCTTTAGATTTCTCCCATTTCCCCCCTTCTCAGTGAAATAGAATAATTGAATCATAGAGTTGGAAGCGAACACTAGTATCATCTAGCCCTGCCCCCTACGATGCAGGAATGTTCTGTCCCAGGTGGGGTTTGAACCCACAACCATGAGAATAAGACTCTCATGCTCTACCGACTGAGCTATTGGCCGGTCTAATGATTGAACCATCAACTTTTCACTTTCCAGAATCTCTCATCCCTCTTGGACTCCTTTCCTCTTTCAGAATCCCTGGCCACGCACCTCACCAACTTTCCCCCGAGCTCATTAAAATCAGCTTTCTGCGTCTGACTCCGCTCAGTTTTCACATCCCTCGCTATCATAAATTCAAAGATGACACGGTCACTTTCCCCCAAGGTTCCTGCCACTTCCAGTTCATCAAATCGTTCTTCTCCGTTGGTCAGGATTAACTCCAGGATAGCAGACCCCCCCCTTGCTCCTTGCTTCACCTTCTGAGGAACGATGTTGTCAGCCGAGGAAGTCAAGATTTTATTGGACGTTGCATTTGTGTGCAGATTTAGACATTCAGCAGGTGTCCGGATAGTTGCAAGCTCCTCGTCTCTGCCACAGTTTGCCTCGTGCGAAAGTTTTGTGATCTCTTCCAGGAAAACAACACCCTTGCCCTCCGGTTAGTTGGGTGGCTTGCAGGATGTTGCCACAACACTCTCACTTTGGTTTCTTCTCCTCTCTCCTTACCCAGGTGCTTTCAACAAGACTGAGCCATGGATTTCTGCACAGCTGTATTTATTATTTACATGTAAAGCTACTGTTCTCTCCCTCTCTGATGGGTCTGCTCCTTTTGAGCAATATTCCATATTCCAATCATGTCTCATCCCACCAGGTATCGGATCATACCTATCTTCCCATAGTAGGTTTTTGAGTCCATTCTCTCCGTTTTCCATTGACTTTGTGTTAGTATATAGATTTTGGTCTGAAGCTCAACATCAAAAAAACGAAGATCATGGCCACTGGTCCCATCACCTCCTGGCAAATAGAAGGGGAAGAAATGGAGGCAGTGAGAGATTTTACTTTCTTGGGCTCCATGATCACTGCAGATGGTGACAGCAGTCGCGAAATTAAAAGATGCCTGCTCCCTGGGAGAAAAGCAATGACAAACCTAGACAGCATTTTAAAAAGCAGAGACATCACCTTGCCAACAAAGGTCTGTATAGTTAAAGCCATGGTTTTCCCTGTAGTGATGTATGGAAGTGAGAGCTGGACCACGAAGAAGGCTGATCGCTGAAGAATGGATGCTTTTGAATTCTGGTACTGGAGGAGACTCCTGAGAGTCCCATGGACTGCAAGAAGATCCAACCTCTCCATTCAGAAGGAAATCAGCCCTGAGTGCTCACTGGAAGGACAGATCCTGAAGCTGAGGCTCCAAGACTTTGGCCACCTCATGAGAAGAGAAGACTCCCTGGAAAAGACCCTGATGTTGGGAAAGATGGAGAGCACAAGGAGAAGGGGACGACGGAGGACGAGATGGTGGGACAGTGTTCTCGAAGCTGCCAGCATGAGTTTGACCAAACTGCGGGAGGCAGTGGAAGAGAGGAGTGCCTGGCGTGCCCTGGTCCAGGGGGTCATGAAGAGTTGGACACAACTAAACGACTAAACAAATTAAAAAAAATAGATTTTGGATGCTCTGGGTGTTGTAATTTTAAATGTTTCTCTGCAAAATCATGGGCACCACCTCTGGCACTCTCCCTCTTCCCCACATGGCCTTGCCTTGGCTCAGCACTCATCCCTGGACTTTTGCCTTCCTCCCCTAGGGGATTTAAAGTTAAGCTCTCTTGATCAGGCTTTCAAGACTTACAGTCTTAGGAGGTCCATTCAGTATTTCTACTGGCTGTGTTCCTGTGTGGAACGTCAGCAGGAGCCTGCAGTAGCCGAGGAGCCTTGGCAACCACTCTGATATATCTTGAATACATACCCCCTATCGAAGTCGGAGGCAGCAATACTTCCAGATGCTGGTTGCCGGAAACCAGAGGAGGAAAGGGAGCTTTTGTGCTTGAATCCTCCTTGCAGGTTTTCCGCAGGCATCTGGTTGGCCACTGTGAGAACAGAATGCTGCACTAGATGGGCCTTGTGCCTGAACCAGCAGACTCTTCTTCTTATGTTTTTATGGATGGCCACCAACTTTTTGAGAAGATGTGTCAGGTCTGCACAAACTGCCTCTAATCCTCTTAGGAAGATGTTTCCACTCGCCATCACACTGGGTGTTGTTCTTAATGCCCCGTGGAGCCTGGGGTTGATGCTTCTGCTAATGACCCAGGGCCACTGCCCAGTGACACAGCATGTCTCCTCATTCTTTCGGTCCTGAGAGCCATGCTCTTTCGCAGACCTTCTTGCCCTTTGTGTTCTTCTCTCGACAGAGTGACTGCCAGTTAGTGTAGACCAGGGGTGGCCAACTCCCAAGAGACTGCAATCTGCTTACAGAATTAAAAACTGGCGGTGATCTACCTTACCTCTGTTTTGGGGGGTTCAAGTCAAAGTTGTTGGCTTTTTTGGGGAAGGAAAGCAATGTTTTGGGGGGTTTCAGGTTAAAGTTGTTCAGCTTTTTTTAGGGAGGAGGAAAGCCCTGATTTTAAGGGTTTTTGCGGAAAAGGAGGAACAGCCGCTCACCAACAAACAGCCTCACATTGTTAACTCCTTCTTCCGTTCTGCAGATCGTGCAACAATGGAGGGCGGGCCGAGGGGGCGGGGCTGGAATCGATTTTAGCAACGCTAAAGGGACCCAACGATCGATCGCAATCTACCAAAACTTCCCAGGGATCTACCAGTAGATTACAATCGACCTGTTGGACATCCCTGGTGTAGACAGTACAGAGGTAGATGAACCCATGGCCTGACTCTGTGTAAGGCTTCTTGGGTTTGACTTGATGGAAACCTCTGCCCTTAGGTGTCCTCTCAAGAGCGCATCTTGGCTCTGGCTCTCATAAAAAACCCCAAAACCTTTCATCCTCCCTAGTAGCATTGAGTGCTCAGATCTCTTGATGAACCCACCATCTTCCTGGACTCCTCCTAAAACTTCTGTACTAAACTTCCTGAGTGAGTGTCTTTCTACAGAGCTGTGCTGATGACTCTGGGTTGGCCGGGTGGATCTGTGTGGGGCTGGGGTGGGCGACCCTTCCTCAAGAGGGGGCAAGCGTGTGTTCTGCACTAGGTGGTCTCCTTGAACCCTCAGACTCTGTGATTCAACAGGAGTTGCCCCCAACTAATTGCCTGGTACAAGCAAGGCCTGTGAGAGGGAGGACTGTGTCAGAAAGGTGTGTAGACCCGTAGATCCCTTCTGCTGTGCCAGCTTTAATAATAATAATAATAAATTTTATTTATACCCCGCCCTCCCCAGCCAAGACCAGGCTCAGGGCGGCTAACAACTGGTAATAAAAACAAGTTGATTGAAATGCAACTTTAAAAAAAGATTAAAATACAACATTAAAACATTAAAACGCAGCCTCATCACAGGAGGAGAAAGGAAAAAGAAAGAGGGGGAGGGAATCAAATTGATTCTAAGCCAAAGGCCAGGAGGAACAACTCTGTCTTACAGGCCCTGCGGAAAGAAATCAGATCCCGCAGGGCCCTGGTCTCATGAGACAGAGCGTTCCACCAAGTCGGAGCCAGTACTGAAAAGGCCCTGGCTCTGGTTGAGGCTAATCTGACTTCCTTAGTGCCCGGGACCTCTAGGGTGTTGCCATTTATGGACCTTAAGGCCCTCCATGGGGCATACCGGGAGAGGCGGTCCCGTAGGTATGAGAACTTCCGGCACCACCTCTGCCCCAAAGATGCCACAGTCCTTGGGTGCACTTCTGATTTCTGCTTCTCTGCCTTTTGCCCTCCTCTTAGGAGATGTTACTTCGGTATCCTTGTACGAGATGGAGGAAGAGAGCCAGGAGGAGTTGGCTATCCCTCCCAGCCCTGTGGAGGAAGAGGCGGATTTGGTAAGTTGGGAAGCCGAGTATATGTGACCTTGCCACAGAGAAGATCTCACATAGCAGGGGGGAAAGGAAGGGTGGCCAGAAGCTTCCAGCTGGACCCACTTTTGAAGGACTGTGCTTGTGCGTGTGTGAGAGAGAGATCCAGTCTTTTTGATGCTCTTGCCACCCTTGAAAACTTTAAACTACTCCTGCGTAGCTGAAGTCTGTGCAGGCTGAAACAGGTGGTGGGAACGACTGAACCTCCAGTTCTCTTTGCCCTCAGCGTTTAAGAGTTACGGATCAGGTGCGTTTCTCTATCCCAAACTCGGATGTGTTCCTTGACAAGCAGTTGCTGCACCCTGTCACGGAAGCAGCTGTCTCAGTCCACGAGAAAGACCCCCTTGGCTGGGTGACTTCTGCCCCTCTCCAAGGCTGCAGGTGCCAAAGGTTCCTGGCCCTGCATGTGACTCCCTTCTGCATTTGGCTAGCTGTCAATGCCAAAGGGAGAGGATGCCTTTCCCGGAGGGAAGTGTTGCCTTTCTGACTCAGGTGACGTCCGGCTGTTGCAAGGCCCAGATCCTTCCTCCAACAGAGACGCCCTGAACAGGAGACCAGAAAGCGGACGGGTGCCTGCATGGAACGTTCCACAATTTTGTCACATTTGGGCTAGGAACATCTGGCTCTGTGCTTCCATGCCAGATGTTATGCTAATTTGATCCTGATTTCCCAGGTTTTTCTTTGAGAAGCTCTTGGGAATGAGAAAAAGAAGTCTTAATGCGTTTTGAAAAAAATACATACACTTTCTCTCTCCAGGACCAAAGAGTAGCTCCTGCCCAACTCCCCATTTCCTTCTTTTTCAGTCTGCGCTGCTCCTACCCTTAATTTTCTTCCCCTCCCCTCCCCCCCCCCATTTACCTTTTCCTGCGCCTGGAACTGTGTTGCCTTAATGACTGAGCGCCATGATCTGCGGAAGCTCTCTGGAGTGACTGTCTTGCAATCATCTTAACAAATTAGCCCTCTTCTCTCTCCCTCTTTGAGTGCCCCGGTGGGGGTTTGGCTGAACAAGGGGAGGCGGAAGAAGATTGTGAGTCTTGGACTCCCAGTTTTCACGAGGCAGGCCCCGCTGGTGACTCGCATGATTCATTTGCGTCGGGGTGGGGTCGGGTGGGGGGTTTGAACTGCAGAAGGTGATGGGTTTGGGGGCGAGGCTTCTCCCCGCATCTTGCAGGGCTGGGGGAGCCAAACTGAATGGTGTGGGAAACGTGTGCCTGATTTAGGAGCCTGTAGGGCAGGATGATCAGGACCATGCCAGGAGGGGAGATGTTTTTTCACCGTTCCCCCACCCTCTGCATCCCACAGCCCTGATGAAAATTGCCCCCGAAGTGGCTGCTGTTCTTGGGATGTGGAAGGCAATGAGTCCCCGCCCTCCCTGCGTGGTGTTGTCCTGATCAGCAACCCACCCCCCCACTCCAACACTTGCTATTTAAAGAACAAGAATCAGACACAACAATTGCATGCACCGATTTTTGCATGCCGTCTAGTTTGTTCCGATTCAGAGGCAGGCTGCTTTTAAACTGGAGGTGTGTACAGCCTCAACCTCCATGAACTGGTGTCATCTCGTGTGGCCGCTCACACCTTAGACTCAGTCTGATGCAATGGAATAGCAGGCCAGGCTCTGGGCTTGTATGGTTCCCAGTCCTGCCCCTAAACACGTGGGGTTGGGGGGAAGACGGTGCAATCCAACGCGGTCTCTGCAAGCGGCTTGTCCTGTCGGGTGTGCGCGCTCTGCCTCCCTTTGCTTGAGCTTGGCCTCTTTCCCTTTTCACTCAGAAACCCTGCATTGAAAGCCGGATCGCCTTGTCTGGCCTCAGAGATGAGATGTGGACAGAGGACCACAAGGCCGCCATGGATCAGTTTCTGAAGGACCCCACCCAACAGATGCTTGTCTTCTACATTGACGACTTTGCCGGCTTGAAAGTGGAGCCGGTCATGCCATACCAGGTTGGTTTGGCTCGGTCTGTCACGGACCACCTGAGAGGCTCCTCTGTGTGTTTGGTAGGGGTAACAATGTGGGAAGGTTTGCCGTTTCCTCCGCAGTGCAAAAGCGTAAGAGCACCCTGCCCTGGGGCTGAATCTGATCCATCTAACCTGGTGGCAACATCATGCTTCCAGGAAGCCCACTAGCAGAGTTTGGCCCTCTTCACCTCTTCTTTGCCTTCGGCACCTAGTATTCAGTGATATACTCTGGGTGGCGCTGTGGGTAAAACCTCAGCGCCTAGGACTTGCCGATCGTATGGTTGGCGATTCGAATCCCCGCGGCGGGGTGAGCTCCCGTCGTTCGGTCCCAGCTCCTGCCCACCTAGCAGTTCGAAAGCACGTCAAAGTGCAAGTAGATAAATAGGTACCGCTTTACAAGCGGGAAGGAAAATGGCGTTTCCGTGTGCTGCGCTGGTGCAGGCTCGCCAGAGCAGCTTCGTCACGCTGGCCACGTGACCCGGAAGTGTCTCCGGACAGCGCTGGCCCCCGGCCTCTTAAGTGAGATGGGCGCACAACCCTAGAGTTGGACATGACTGGCCCATACGGGCAGGGGTACCTTTACCTTTACCTTTACTGTCTTTGAACCTGGAGGCCCCATCTATCAATAGCCACTGATCCTGAATTTCCCTGGTCCTCTTAATAAGTGGGGCCTTTCCAGCCTTTGATACTTCATTAGTAGGTTTCCAACTGGCCAGATTGTATCAGGAGTTTTTTTAATCCCTTGCCCACAGGGTGTTTGCCTGCATAGGGCGTAAGGTGGCCATCTTTGTTTCAGTCTTTCTTCTTCTGAAGGTTGGTCTCTTTGCTCTTCAGATTAAATTACCCCAGATCCCCAGGCTCATGTTTCCCAAAAGCAGTGGGGAATCCAGTTCTTAATTAAAAGCAAAAGATTGCATGTTTGTTTGTGACAACCTGCCACTCAACCTCTGCCTACTCCCAATTTATTCTCTGGAGGCATTTTGCCTGCTCTTTGGAACAAGTCTCTGCGGCAGGCACCTGTGCTGTGGACGGATGTGGCAGTTATGGGGCTGTAGCAGACACTCTGGCATCAATCAGCCCCAGTGGTCCAGTCCTGGGCACTGAAAATATGTGTAGACTAGACTCAGGGCAGTTTATAAGCTCTGTTCCCAGAGCTGGAGGTCACTAGGATACGTTTCTGCTGATGATCCTTCCATCTCTAACTCAGCATTTGTCCCCGCAGGAGCAGAAGCAGCTCACTTACTTCATCCGCCAAGAGAACGCAGAGATTACAGAAGAGAACTTCCACGAGGTCGTCCAGTTTGGCACTGTCCGGAAGCCCTACATAGATTCCTTGATCCGCAATCTCAACGCCGTGTATCTCCCCCAGCTCTTTCGCAAGTCAACCTGGCCCGAAAGCATAAAGAACGAGTTTTTCTCAGAAATTTACCACTTTATGACCTCTCTCACAGGTAGGACTCCCTGCTCTCCTTCCTTCCTGGATCTGACTTTTATGTAGGGCTGGGCTTGCCATTTTACTGAGTGCTAACGAAGACCTCCCTCTAAAGATTTGCCAGATCAAAAAAAGAGATTCCAAGTGAGCACGGTGGTGATTGCCGTTCAGCAGTGGGATGGTCTACCCCGGAGGGTGTTCATTGGAGGTTTTTAAACAGAGGTTGGATGGCCAGCTGTCAGGGATCTTTAGCTGTGATTCCTGCATTGGACTAGATGACCATTGGGTGCCTTTCAACTCTAAAATGATATGATAGTTCAGATCAATCTGCAAAATTCAGTACACGTCACACTCCCTAATGCACATCATCATTGCTGCCTGGCCCACAGTTTCTCAGCCTCAGAGCTCTTCCTGCTGATATTTCATTACCCATCCTGTTCTTAGGCCATGAGAGGAGGTTTACCCCAGAAGTTGCATCCTTTCTCAATATTCTGTTGCTGACACCTTTCCTTTGAGCAGGAGGAATGTTGCTCTGACATCACAGCACCACAGCTAGTGGTTATAGAAGGCCGTCCTATTCTCCAAGGAATGCATTGCCGGCAGCGACGACTGTGGCATGCTGCTTGGAGGCCGGATCTGCTGTCTCCTCAGTAGCTCCCCCCTCCATGCCACCTCTATGCCCATCTCTTGGTGGATAGGAGATGCTGCTGGACTCCTCCTACCCACATAGATCATTATTCCCCCCCTTGATCTTGATGTAGATCTCCACTCACCATTTCATCCCTGGCCAGGGTGGGGTGGGGCACCATTTTGTGGCTCGCCTCAGGTGTCAAAATGTCTTGGGCCATTCCTGGGTTACCAGGTGGCTACCTGACCAACAGAAAACAACGAGCCTTTTGCCTAGGTTTACACATCAGACGGCTGCCGGTATGCTTAATGCAGACATGGCCAAACTTGGCCCTCCGCCTGTTTTGGGACTACAACTCCCATCATCCCTAGCTAACATGATCAGCGGTCAGGGATGATGGGAATTGTAGTCCCAAAACAGCTGGAGGGCCAAGTTTGGCCATGGCTGGTAGTGTCTTTGTACTCAGAGTTTCTGGGTGCCTTGGTCTTTCCCCCGGTCACCCTTAAACTTGTGCATGTCGGAATGTATCCCTGCATTTCTTCTTATTATGGAAGGCATTAGGGAAGCTGAGCGCATCTGCTTAAACATGCCACTTGCATAAATTCCTCCCATGAGGTTTGGCTTTCCCACACAGCTTGGGACATTGGGTCAAGGGAGAGGGCTGTGCGGTAGCAGGTACAGTGGTACCTTCGGTTACATACGCTTCACGTTACATCTGCTTCAGGTTACAGACTCCGCTAACCCAGAAATAGTGCTTCAGGTTAAGAACTTTGCTTCAGGATGAGAACAGAAATCGTGCAGCGGCGGCGTGACAGCAGCGGGAGGCCCCATTAGCTAAAGTGGTGATTCAGGTTAAGAACAGTTTTAGGTTAAGAACAGACCTCCGGAACGAATTAAGTTCTTAACCCAAGGTACCACTGTATGTCAAATGTGATGACTGTTGGCGCCCTGCTGAGGAACCATAAACCATGTTTCCTGTTTTGTGTCTTATGAGAGACCCCTTCCTTCCTTCCTTCCTTCCTTCCTTCCTTCCTTCCTTCCTCCCTTCCTCCCTTCCTCCCTTCCCTTCCCTTCCCTTCCCTTCCCTTCCCTTCCCTTCCCTCCCTCCCTCCAAGACCCCCCACAAACAGCAATTTGCCAGACCGGTGCCTTTCTGCTTTGTCACTCTTTCTCCATCTTTGTCCCTCTCTAGACACTCGCTCCAAAATGAGGGGCCGCACCATCCTCTACATCCCAATCGAGTCCCTGGCCATCAAGACGGAGATGGCCTTGAAGGACAAAGCCCTGGTTCAGCGGCTGGAGAGTGAGTGGCGGATCTCTGGGGATTTGGGCCCTGGAGGTGGGGGGTGGTGGTGGTGGTAACAGGATCAGCAGGAGAGGAAGACGGCTGATGGGGAGGATGAAGCTTGACCGAGAGGCTTGCCAGCCGAGCAGCAGTGCTTGGACTGTAAGTGAATTAACCCCTCGCAGCATATGAGCTGCATCCATCATTCCCAATCACAGAAAACGGGTTTGTCAGGCTGTGAACGTCTGCAGGGCCCCTTTGTGGGGTTATTAGTTCTGCTGCAGGCGTTTTCTGTCAGGAAATGGAAGGCAGGGGCAGGTTAGGCCTCTCCCTAGCCCTCCATCCCACCTTCACGGGTTGCCTCGTTGGTGAAATTGCTCCTCTCCTCTCCTCTCCCCCATCCCACCGCCCATCTAAATTCTGCACCACGCACAGAACACGATGTGCAAATGGAGAAAACAATGGCACCGGGATGACCCACACACAAACGCATACTTTTTCTGCATTTTTAGAGCATTCCTTATTAAAGCATTCATTTTTCCATCTGTGCTGGCAAGATCTGGGGGAGATGTGCAGGCTGGGAGAGAGAGAATGACTAGGAGGCCTGGGAGCAGACAGCCTGCCATGTGTCAGGAAGAGAAGAGAATGGCTGCAGGGCCCAGAAATTTCCTTCAAGCGCTGCTTGGATCCTTCAGTTTGTTGAGGAGACTTTCATCTGTCCAAGGACCAGCCTTCTAGAGATCTGTTTTGGAGTCCATGTGGTGGGATTTGAAGCGAGCACGAAGCATTTCCTGCCCTTGTGCCCATGAGAGCTAGAGGCTTGATCTATTCAAACAGACATAAACCTTTCCTCCATGCCCAGCATAGGCCACCACAGTGCTTCGTCTTTGTGGGTTTGGGAGGTGCAAAGGAGACACCGTAATCCGGGAGATGCAGTAACACCTGCTTCAGCAATTCCCCTTGAGGTTATTAAATAATAATACAACAAAGATAACAAATCATAAAACAAACTTGTCTGCCCGTTCTCTGGAATGGTGGAGCGGTCCATGGAGGAGCAAGTGCTGATAATTTGGGGAGAGAATGAGGAACTCTCAAGAGCAGGCATAGGCAAACTCAGCCCTCCAGATGTTTTGGGACTACAATTCCCATCTTCCCTGACCACTGGTTCTGTTAGCTAGGGATCATGGGAGTTGTAGTCCCAAAACATCTGGAGGACCGAGTTTGCCTATGCCTGCTCTTGAGAGCTGGAATTTAAGCAGACTGGCCAACCAATTCATAAACTCACCACGGGGGATCTTGTGGTTTATGTTATAATTCTGTTCGCAGCAAGTGGACTCCACTTTGTCCAGCAGTGGCCAACCAGATCCCTTCAGGGTACCCCAAAGACCTGGAAGGCCAAAGCTCCCCCCCCTTTTTAGCTTCCAACAACTTACAGCTGTCAACAGACCACCCATAAAAACCTCAGAAAAGCACAGCAGCTGCACCAGATCCAAAGGCCCAGTGCCTACGCGAAGCCAGAAAGCGAGACCAGAGTGCAGCAACCATGCTCTCTCCTCTTGTCACCATCAGCAACCAGCTTTCTGGTCCTGGAGGCTGCTGCACGGCCATCTTGAAGGGTAGCCATTGGTAGCTTTCTCCTTCTGTATGGTATCCCCCCATCTTCCTTTTAAAGCCATCAAAGCCAACAGGCAACCCTGCACCTTATTGAATCATAAGCCTTCATAAGGCACCTCAAAGGGCATCTATCCACCGGCTGATGCAGGAAATCTTGTGGCAGTGAGTTCCAGAAGTAAATTATGTCCCGTGGGAAGAAGGACCTTTCTTTCATCTTTTCTGAATCTTCCACTGATCTGTTTCATAGGGTGACCCTACGAAAGTTCCACTTTTCCTCACTTTCTGCACATCATGCACAATTTTATAAGCCTCATGTATTATGTGTCATACCAGTTTCCCTCCTCCCAGCACCGCCCCCCTCCCCCCCCCGAAGGCTGCCTCGTGACAGGCGGGTGGCTGATGTATAAGATGCTAGTGGGGGTGAATCATTCTTCGCCCTGCTCTCCAGCACCTTTTCTCTTCGGATCTATTAAAATCCTGCTTTTGTTATTATTTTGGGGGAAGAGGGCTGGTGGTGACGCTGAGGGGAAATGTGGACACACCAAAAATCTCGAGAATAAGAATGTGGGGTGGGAGGGAGAGGAACTTTGGCCCTTCATCTCAAAATCAGAACCGTGGTTTTGTTCTTGAGGTACGTGGAGCCCACTGCTTTCACCACTAAG
This sequence comes from Podarcis filfolensis, assembly GCF_964270895.1. NCBI lineage: Eukaryota > Metazoa > Chordata > Lepidosauria > Squamata > Lacertidae > Podarcis > Podarcis filfolensis. Next base: position 4,395,019 of record NC_139615.1, read on the forward strand.
GGTGCTTCCAGACAGGGACGATATCTCACAAACGGGCTCCGAGATCTGATTTGTTCTGTGTCCACATGCACGCAGTTGAAGTCTTTCACTTTCCATAGCTGTGCTGCGGTTTCATATCCACACCAGTGGGTTGTCCTCGAGCCAGTGTGGTGTAGTGGTTAAGAGCAGTGGACTCGTAATCTGGTGAACCGGGTTCGATTCCCCACTCCTCCACATGCAGCTGCTGGGTGACCTTGGGCCAGTCACACTTCTCTGAAGTCTCTCAGCCCCACTCACCTCACAGAATGTTTGTTGTGGGGGAGGAAGGGAAAGGAGAATGCTAGCCGCTTTGAGACTCCTTAGGGCAGTGATAAAGCGAGATATCAAATCCAAACTCCTCCTTGATTGAATCTTTCCGTTTACTGGCCCCTCCCTTCAAGGACAACACCACCCTCCACTAACATTTCCGCTGGTGGTGCTGTGGTCTAAACCACCGAGCCTCTTGGGCTTGCTGATCAGAAGATTGGCAGTTCAAATCTGCACAATGGTGTGAGCTCCCGTTGCTCCGTCCCAGCTCCTGCCAACCTGGCAGTTCGAAAGCACGCCAGTACAAGTAGATAAATAGGTACCACTGCGGCAGGAAGGTAAACGGTGTTTCCGTGCGCTCTGGTTTCCCTCACGGTGTCCCGTTGCGCCAGAAGCATTTAGTCCTGCTGGCCACATGACCCGGAAGGCTATCTGTGGACAAACGCCGGCTCCCTCGGCCTGAAAGCGAGATGAGCGCCGCAACCCCAGAGTCGCCTTTGACTGGACTTAACCGTCCAGGGGTCCTTTACCTTTTCTTACCCCATTATGGGCAATTTCTGAATCTGCGCATGTGGACCTCTAAAAAATAATAATACCACAGTAAGTGTGGAAGAGCAAATATCGTCAACCCTTAGCTGTCATGTTTCATGATAAGCAGAATGGAGCTTGTGCTTTTTGGCAGAAGTGGCAACGTTGAGGAAGGTGGACTGATGGTTGGACTCAATGTAAGGCAGCTAGCTGTGACACAGCTTATTCCTTCGTGGGATCTCTTCATCCCAGGTCTGGCCACTGCTGCTTAACCTGCCCCAGTTGGCATCCTACATATTTCAAAGGGCTGCTCTCCGAAATACAAATGGTTTATGCCCTCCATTTGTCCCTGCTGCTCAGCCCAGAGCACCTATTTTCTTTATCCCAGCACTCGAAGGTACACAAGGGGAGGCATCCCTGGCCATTGTTTTGCCAGAGCACAGCCCTTGAAAAGCAGCAAGGGACACCTTTGCTATTCTGGGTGTTAAAAATGCACAGTACTTGGTTTTATTTTACTGCTGTTTTTAATGGGCACATTACCCATCCTGAGCCTTCAGGGTACAGACGCTTTGAGATGCCTGTTCTGTCCTTTGTTTTCCTTATCTTGCCAGGGTCCCTCTCTGCGCCTTAAGGGAAAGGGCACGACCTGCCTGCTCCAGCCTATTCATCTGCCTCAGGGCAGAGAGGAGAGAAAAACCCAATATATATATATTTCTCTCTCTTTCCTTGCGACCCCTTTGCTCAGGAACTTCTTGTAACCTCTCTTAGTGCATTTTGAGTGACATTCTTGGGTTGGGGAGCACTTTCTTCCCCACACTCCCAGAGTTCCCCTTTGAAGTGAAACCGGGGCTTGCAGAGCCCAAGAGAGGCTTGAGAACTGAACCAGAGCAGGCCTTAAATGCGGAAAAGGCACTGGCCGAGCTGCCACTTGTGGCCATACGACAGGTTGGGGGCATCACAACTGTCCCCCCGCTTTCCCGACACAGTGGTCCCTGAGGGGATTTCTCCCTCAGCTGTTCTCCTCCAATACTTCTGGTTTTGGAGCCAGGTTGAAGGAGAAATTACCTCAGGGGCATGGGTTGCAGGGAGAAAAGTCTCTGGGGGTGGGGGCGCACGGCACCCCCATATGGACCTTCCTTTTGTGCTTTGAACTGAGCCCCCTGTGTTTGAAGAGACAGGCCCGCCGCCATCTTGTGCGGCTTGTCTCTCTGGGCCCGTCCCACCATCCCCTTGCCCCAGCCGCGTCTCGTCCCCTTTGTCTCCCAGGGGCTGCTGGTTCTGTTACTGCCCCGCAGGCAGAAAATAAAAGAAAGGCTGAAGCGCCGGCGAGAGAAATCGCCAGTCAGATCCGGCACAGCGGCTCGTTTGTTCCGCCCTGCGCAAATTCAATTGAACATCTCGCTACGGACAAGGGGAAAAGATGTTGACTGAATTATGCAGCGCGTGTGTCTCTATTAGGAATAATAAAGCAGAGCCTGGCAAAGGTGTGCCTCACCAGGGGTTGTTCAGTCCTTTTCTTCCGTATGCAAATGGCAGAGGAAGCCCACTGGGGGAGCCTGCTGGGCCTGGGTTGCCCCCTCAGCCGCTGTACTGTGTGAGGGACATGTCAGACATCCTGTTCTGAAGGTGCGGGCCCACAAAATGTTCTTGTGTGCATAAAAATAAATGCCACAGGTGTGCAGTCATACCTCGGGTTGAAGTTGCTTCAGGTTGAGCGTTTTCGGGTTGCGCTCTGTGGCAGCCCGGAAGTAACGGAACGCGTTACTTCTGGGTTTTGCCACTCGCGTATGCGCAGACGGTCAAAATGACGTCATGCGCAGAAGCGGTGAATTGCGATCCGCAGACACGGATTGCATTCGCTTCAGGATGCGAATGGGGCTCCTGAGCGGATCCCGTTCGTATCCAGAGGTACCACTGTATATTTTTAGTGTTGGACAGCAGCCTGCCCCTACCTGCCCCTCCAGGTGTTTTGGACTACAACTCCCATCAGCCATAGCTGGCTGTGGCTGATGGGAGCTGTAGTCCAAAACATCTGGAAGGAGCAGGTTGGGGATATATTGTCATAAGAGCACCATCCCTTGAGGGATCTGGGCCTGGCTGCAGTTCCCCACTGCCTGGATGTACACATGGCCTCCTGCAGGCCTCTCTGTAGCCTTTTTAGCCTCGGGTGAGAAGAGCTTTGCGCCCAGGATGGGGAAATGGGAGTCAACAGACACACCTCCTTCATCTCCTGCCCCAACACGGGTGAAGTGGCTTGCACTTCCATGCTGTCGCTGCCTTTGGCTTTCTTCTGGCGTCCAGGAGAGGCGGCTCCTTGTTCGCTCTGCCTCACTTGTGGTGTTGCATAAATTGCCATTACCGTTGGCTTTTTGCAACAAAGGAAAATAAAAAGGCCTTTTAGTAACAACAGGCATTAATTGACCCGTTTTTTGGATTGAACGCCGCAGCACTTCAGTATGGCCCAAGCTCATTTGGGCATGTGGGGGGAATAGACTCCAGAACGTTCTTATCTCTCCTCGATTTTGTAGCTTTTAAAACACAGGCACACACGCAAAGCACAAAGGGAGACGACCCGTTCATCTTGTGCCTTGTTTTATCTCCGAATTTGAGTATAGGATTTTCCCCCCCAAAGCGTAAAAGCGGAGCGTGCCCCTTTTCAAAGTTTAAAAGCATTATGAAGAAATCCCCCACTGCCATAGACAGATGGAGGATTTGAAATTCACATGATTGTCCCATAATGAGAGGCCTGTGCGGTTGGCAGCGCCCAGCCTGCAATGTTCGCCGCGCGCATTAAAATCTTCCCATGGCTGGATATTTTGCATGGCAATGCATGCTTGGGTTAAGCATCCAATTGGCTACCTTGGGGTCGTCTCTTGTGTGACTAAAACCTCAGCTGTTATCAAGCACTTAGAGATACTTGGCTATTCTAATCCCTGGGCTGTGTGATTGTCTTACCCCTGTAATTTGGCACAGAGACTGCAGCTTCCACGCTGCGATACTAACTCTTCCTAGATGGCTGCTCTCTAGCTATTAGCCTCTTCCATTCCAAGAGCAGGGGGGGAAAGCAGCAAACTTGGTGAGCTTCAGGTGCCACAAACTCTCCCCGCAACTGAGGCCCTGCGGCTCCTTTCGGCAGTTTCCTCTTCCGGGGGTTCTCATGCACCTGGAAGTGTTGTTCCCCCCTCTTTCCGCAGCCAGGGGAGCCCCCTTTATGATTCAGACCTGCAGGGCCCCCTCCTCTTAGCTCTCCCCCAGAATGCACTTGGACACGATGCATTTGGGATCTATCAGACAACAGACCGCAAAGTAGAAGGTAATTTCTGCACGAGCCCAGGCGCAGCAGCCAAAGTCCCATATTAAAGAGCAGGGATGGCGGCGCATTTAGGCGAGTGTCAGAGCCTCGTGTGCAGAAGGGCTGGGACAAAGAATTTGCCGCGTTTCCCTCTCCTTTCTGATGTACAGGAGGAGAGCGGTGTGGTTTGAAAAACATCAAAGCCCCGACAACGCTGCCATGGCTCAAAACAGTGTGCGTTCACACAGAATGAAGGCAAATGGCATCAGGTACTCTTGGAGGGAACCCCCTCCCAAGGAACATGCCTGATTTCTGTGTGACTCACCCTGTCTCTTTGTATAAGAGTATATTCTCCACCCAGGGGACTCTGTGCAGTGAAGCCATAGCATGATATATCCCAGAATTCTTTTTCTGCTTTCCAGAGTGGAGACAGATCTCTCTCTCTGGCAGACACTCCATGAGGTCCCTCCACATATCCACTCCTGCTCAAGCACTGCAGCGATTAAAGTGTTTTAGGCGTTGGTGAAGCACCAGTTCTTATGCACATGTCCAGAGACTCTTAACCTGTGATCTTCTCTCTTTTCCAATGGTGTACTGCATTGATCCATAGGCAACTCAAACCATGTCTTAATGTTAAGCTGTTAGCAGTCAGTTCACCGGTCTGGTGGATTTTTCCGTGCTGAGCGTCAGGTGAGGCATGTGTGACTGCCCCACAGATTCACTGAGCAACTTTGGGTTAGGCTCCACTCTCTGTCCTCACACATGGCAGGCAAGGCAACTGCTGCTACTATGAAAACTGGTCAGGGCCTTTTGTGCTGAGGCAAAGCATATACCGTATTTTTCGCTCTATAGGATGCACTTTTCCCCCTCCAAAAATTGAGGGGAAATGTGTGTGCGTCCTATGGAGCGAATGCAGGCTCCTTGGCTTCAGCGATAGCAACGCGAAGCCCCCAAAGCGCAGAGGGAGCACTCCCTCCTTGCTCCAAAGGCTTTGCATTGCTTTTGCTGAAGCCTGGAGAGCGAGAGGCGTCGGTGCGCACCGACCCCTCTCGCTCTCCAGGCTTCAGGGATAGCCCCACGCAGCCCTTCCGGCAGGGAGAGGCTGCACGTGGCTATGGCTTCTTTAGCCTGTATGCTGCTCTTTGGGGCGGGGGGGGGGGGGAATAAGATTCTTTTTCTTGATTTCCCCCCCCCTAAAAACTAGGTGCACCCTATGGTCCGGTGCGCCCTATGGAGCGATAAATACGGTGTATATATATACAGGGGTGAAAGGCACCAAAGCCTGCACTGTGAGTTGATTCCTGAAGCTTGGCAGGCCCGGGGGCCATCTGATTTGATTTGATTTTTATTTGCTGTTGCTGCTGTTGTTCCAGCATCCATGATTCACTGGACCCGGCAGATCAAGGAGGTTCTGAGGGCACAAGAGGCTGTGGAGAGCAGAGAGAGCTCAGGCCCGCTGGAAGAGATCGAGTTCTGGAGGAACCGCTGTACAGACCTCTCCGAAATCAGCAAGCAGCTCTGCCAACAGGGCGTGAAGCACATCGAAACCATTCTGGCCTTTTCCAAGTCTTCCTATGTGACCCCTTTCCAGCGGCTTGCCAAACAGATCCAGGTGGGTGCAGGTTGGGTAGGGCAGGGAGGGAATTGTCTCAGGAAAGGGGGTTTAAGTTTCTTCCACACCAAGCCCTTCCTCCAGTCTGCCTCTCCTTCATGGGAAGGGTTCAGGAGGAGGTTGAGCCGTGTCTGTGTGGGCACGGATCCTGCTTCAGTCCTCCTTTATTGCTCTGTGGTTGCTTTGCAGGATGGATCAGAGCAGGCCCAGTCAAACCTCCGATTCCTCTCCATCCTGAAAGAACCGTTCCAGGAGCTATCCACCCTTCGCCCCCAAAACATCCCCGAAAAGTTGCCTCACCTCATCAGCCTTGTCCGAATTGTGTGGGTCAACTCCCCGTACTACAACACCCGAGAGAGAATCACAGCGCTGTTCAGAAAGGTGAGGACTGCATTTCTCTCTTCGAACCTAGACCATTTCCTTCCTTCTAAACAGGTTTTACTAGTGCAAATAATGTCCAAAGCAAGCTGTAAAATTCGGCATAAAAATTCGGCATAACAGCATAAATGTTTATAGATAGCAAAAGACTATCTGGTCCTCTGAGGGAGGCTAAGTCACACAGGAATTTATGCCCAGCTGCTCTGACATGCTCCACAGCCCTGACCCAAAACCCTTCGCCATCTCTCCTTCTCCTCGCCTTGGAACTGGTGCTCATCAAAGTTTTGTTCCTTCCATTCTTCTCCATATCCCAAACCTCACTATCTTTTTGCTCTTGTGTGGCCCAAATCCTTTGCATCTGAGCTTCCCTGGTATGTCTAACCAAGCTCTCCCCTTTAGGCTGCTTGTCTGCCTGTCGCTATCCTAGAAGCAAGCTAGGCATATGCTGTTGGTCCAGGCAAGAGTAGGATGGTTAAGCCTTGTACAATTTTGCCTATAAGCCTATCTTCCGTTTTATTCCTTAATGTCATTCTGGTGTTGGTAATGATGAACATCTCTTCTTTCAAGCCCAGTTCTCTGGCTCTGCTTATTACCTTCCCCGACCCCCAAGCAATTTGAAGTAATTACCTGGGGTGCAGTGCAACTTCCTGAAATATGCCATTACTGTTCAAGAGATATTTGAAATATAAATGCTTTTAAATAAAATCAAATTACTCTGGATAAAAGTTCTCAAAATCATATCTGTGTTATCATGTATGGACACATGAGTTAGCGTGTAACACATGATAAGGGACATGGGCATGCTTGGCAACATATATGAGAGGAAAATTGCCATATGGGAACATTGGGCAATACTAGTTGTTTTTTAAGGTCTGTCTAAAACAGTGGTATCTAATCTGTGACTTTCCAATTGCTGTTGTTGGACTACAATTATCATCATCCCTGACCATTGGTCATGTGGACTGGAGCCATTAAGTGATGGAGTCCAATCACAGGTTAGATGTTTGTGGTCCTAAGGATTAACTTGGAGGTGGTGCTGAAGTGGCCTCTCCTGACTTCTCCCTAGATGAGCAACAAAATTATCCAGATGTGCTGCAAAGACATCTCCCTGGACCGGCTCTTTGAGGGCTACATCAACTCTACCCGGCAGACTCTGCATGGCTGCATCTCATGCATGTCCTCTTGGAAGGACAGCTATCAGCATGCCGCTCATATGCACAACAAGTAAGAGGCCTTGGGCTGGCAGTGGGTGTTGGCCTGGGAACAGATGGGCTGCCATATCCCGTGTCAGGCTGCTGACCCGGAACATTTGTTGAAGGATGCCATCAGTCACTGGAATGTCCAACGGTGTATTTGCAAGACTGAATGTCCTTTATCTTACTAGCAATTTAGTCTCATTACATCTCCTATCTCCACCTTAAATTCTTCACAACATTATCTCTTTTCAAAACACATTGCTTTCCCACAAAGGAGGCATGCAGTGGCAAAGTTACTTTTGATTTCAAGGCAACACTTTGGTTCTGAAAACAGAGAATTAAAAATAAAATAAAAGTTCTTAACACTCCCTTGATCGTTTAAAACTTCCTTGGCTCAAACAATTTGAGCATGCTTTTTCTTCTGCCTTCAGTGGTTTAATGATTGACTTTTTAAACCCAGAAAGTAGCTTGCCCACCAGATGTAAATTTCCACCGGCAGACAGAGAACCCTCTCTCAGTCATAAATTATAACCATCTCAGATATAATTAGAGAAAGGGAGGGTTTTGCAGACCCTATGCCCATTAGGGCTTTTATGTGGCTTTGCGCAAGATGTTTATTCCTCCGCTCATAAGTCATTTAACCCTGTCCATGTTCCCAGGAACTGACAGCTTCTTGGTCTCTTGACGTAGAACACAGCTTTTTCAGAGCACCAGAGGTTCTCTCCTGTTCGCTCTTATCTCTAGAGTGAATTTGATAGCCAAATGTATGCCTGGTTCTCATCAATCACCATGTAATAATCACCAGCAACCTGCTGACAGAAGGTGTTCAGTCCACCAAGTTCCTCCCCCGGAAGTCCTGTGCCTCATGGACCGCTTTCAGTCGTGCTGCATTCGAGGCCCTTTGCCCTCCTTCTTGCCTGAAAGATACCCTCAGCTGATTTCCTCCATGCTCTGGCTCTATTGGTCTTCCTGCTGTGTCAGATGACCTCCTAGCATTGGCTGTGTCCGTTCTAGGGACAGGAGGCCTGGGGAGAGCTGAGGTTGGGCAGGGTCCCTAGCATGGAGCTGAGGAGCCATGAAAGAAAGGGAAGGCCCATGTCCCAGGGCTTATAGCACCTGCTTTGGTTCTAGGTTGAATCCCCGGCATCTCCAGGTAGGACTTGGAGAGATTAACTGTCCAAAACCCTGGAGAGCTGTGTAGATGATTCTGAGCTAGATGAACCAGTGGTCTGACTCAGGAAAAGGCAGCTTCCCTTGACAAGAGGCAGAGCTGAAAGCAGTTTGCAAATGGGATCAGCTTCTTGCACTCACCCCCGTTCAGTGGGTTGGAAGGTTTCATGTACTGTTGCCAAAAAAATTTGACCCGAGGCTACGACAGTTGGAGGAAAGCAATGTGTGTGCACACCACAGGGAAACCAAGCCCTTCCCAAGCCATTTTCAGCTCTTCCTTTAAACAATTTTGTACTATCCCCACCCCCATTTAATCCTGCAGGAGGCAGTCATAGCCCCCAATCCTTTAAAAGAGGATTCAACAAGTTCATGGAGGTGCGGGCTTTCAGTGGCTCCTAGTCACAACGGCTGTGCTCTTTGTCAGTGATGCTTCTGAATGCCAGTTGCTAGAAACCGCAAGAGGGGAGAGTAGCTTGCATCTGGTTGGCCACTGTGAGGATGCTGAACTTCATGGATCCAGCAGGCTCTTCTTATGCTCCTATTGACTGTGTCTGTTATTTCCTTCTGCAATGGCCCCCATGTTCTCTAAGCAGCCACACAGGCTGCCTAGGCTGCTCTCGTCTATCCTTCAGTGGCTGCTTCCCTGCCAGTCGGCTGGACCTGTGGAGAACCAGCCTGCTGCGTGTCTGTCGGGTGGATATTGTTTGAGCTGCAGCGAGAGGAGAGCCATGCGGGGCGGCTTAGTAAGGCCCCCTGCTTGCCCCTCACCCGGATCCCAGTGTCGGCTGATCCCTGGCTTCTCCGGCTTCCGTTCTGGCCCTGGCTGTCTCTCCTGTTCCCCGATTCTCCTGGCTGTACTTCAGAAATAATGCAACATAATCTATCATTATGATTAGGGATGTCAGGCTTAAGTGGGTGCCTGGTCCTTGACAATTAAGTCTAAGTGTTACTTGTCTGCTTCAAATTCAAATTAGTGGGGCTGGATCAATATCGTAAAAGATATAAAGACATTTAACATGCGAGCGGCTCTGATGCAAGGCAGGCACGGCCAGGCCTGGATTAGGCACTCAAGCCGTGCTCCTGGGGCGAGGATCTCATATGTTCCCAGAGCTCTTTGATTAGATGATTTCTCCAGAACCCTCTTGCCTGCGGGGGTGGGTGGGAAGGGGCGGAGGGGAGAGAAAGACAAACAGGGGGTGACTGGCTGGCTATCTTTCAGCTTCTGTGTTCTTTCACAATATGCTTGGACTCTGTCTTGGGAAAGGTTCCATTCCTTTTTGTGTTTCCCCCAGGATCTATATGTTCACTGGATACACCCTCATCCTGTTTCTGACCCCTGTATGGGCAGCCCCTTAGGCTGGGTGGGAACAAGGACCCCTTGCCCTCAAACATGACAAAAGTTGTCTGTTCTCCTAACTATGCATCTCCTCCCACAGGCTTTCTGGGAAGGGCTGGGTACTGGACCAGACCAGCATCTTTGCCCAGGTCGATGCCTTTGTCCAGCGTTGCAAGGACCTCCTGGAGGTACGTGGGATGTCACAGCAGAAGTTCTGGTCTCAGAAATTCATTCATTCTCTGATGTGTCCCCTGTTGCTCTCCCCATTTGGAAAGATCTGTGGGTGCATGCGGCTTTGATAACCGGGCTGGGTCTTTTGCAGGGCACACTAGGCCCATGTGATTTGGGATCTGCCTGAAACATCAGGTTGCCTGACTGGGGATCTCCACAGGCTTTGGCCTTCTCCTGGAGGGCAGAGAAATGTCCGTGAGGAGCGGTACGTTTGGGTTAGGGATTTTATGTCTGCTCAATAGGTCTGCGAGAGCCAGCAGCACTTTGCGCGCTGGGAAGACGGCAAGCAGACCCCGCTGCCCTGCTTCTTTGGCCAGCGTGGGCCCCAGATGACCAGGAGCCTGCTGGAGATCGAGGAGACCTTCAACAAGTACCTCGGCCAGCTCCGCAATGTGAAGGGAGGCATCCTGGATGTGAAGAACACCTCTTGGCATGAGGACTTCAACCGGTGAGAGATCCCCCTGGCTGCCCTTGAGCTGGGAGGGCTGGCAGGAGACAAGTCTTCCCTTGGGTCCTTCATTCAGTATACAGAAAGAGGGAGGGAGCAGAGGGTGCTGGGGAGGCAAGCACAGCATCTCCTGAGGCAGAGCCTGCTGCTCCCAGTCAGGGCACTGCACTCTACCTTCTCCTTCCAACGTCCTCTCCCTTCTCTCTGTGAATCCCTGGGGGCATCAGCTTCCGTGCTGGCATCAAGGACCTGGAGGTGATGACTCAGAACCTGATCACCTCCGCCTTTGAGACCGTGAAGGACGTGGAACGTGGTGTGGAGATCCAGGACATCTTCCATCACTTGTCATCGCGAGAGGTACTGCTAGCGACGGGCCCTCCGGCCGAATCTGAGGCAGGGCTGAGCTCTGTAGAGCTGGAAGGGGGAAGGGAGCATTGAGCTATCAGTGGGATAAGACTATCAATGGCTACTAGCCATGGTGGCCTCCAGTGGGGGAGGTGGCACACCTCTGAACACCAGTTGTTGGGTAGCTCAAGTGGGAAGAGGCCTACTGAGCTAATTCCTGCTTGTGGGTTTCCCTTGGGGGCATCTAGTTGCCCCCTGTGAAAGTGGGATGCTGGACGCGTTGGGCCTCCTTTGGTCTGATCCTGGCTTTCCTTACAAGCAACTCTGAGTGTGGGCATCTTTGCTCATAGTGGGCTTGAACATCTCTGTGGCATGAAAGTAGAGCTTGAGCAGGTATCACCTTGGACAGAGTTCAGCCTTCTGTGACCTAGCTGGTACAATAGGAGCCAACGGTTAGGCCGGTTGGCTGCTGGCTCCCAATATGACCAGCATCTCAAGAGCTTCAGGAGGACCTCGGAAGGTGGTTCATTCCAGCGGGGCAAGGGCCGGTGGCTTCTCATTGTGGGAAGGCCATCCCACCAGGCCTCTTTTCTCTGTCCCAGGCCATCAAGCGCACCTTCGACAAGAAGACGGTTGACATCTTCATGCTGTTCAACAGAGAGCTCTCCCTGGTCAACAAGGAGTTGAGCAAGAGGACCCCTTTCCTGCCGCCACACATGTGCCATTACTCGGGCCTGGTGCACTGGATGCGCGCTCTGCGACGGCGCATTGAGAAACCCATGAATGTAAGGCTCTTGCTCTAAGGACTGCAATAGACCCCGGTGGCCGGCAGGGCTGGTCCCACCATTAGGCAGAGTGAAACGTCCGCCTCGGGCGTCAGCTGCTGAGGAGCATGTAGTGGACTTGGCTTTGCGTGCTATGCAGCCTGTTCTGTTTCGTGTGAGCAGGAGTCAGGGGGACAGGAGTGGATTAGCATACTGTCTCCAGGCCCACCAGGACTGCATCAGACATGCTGGTCGCTTCCTTTTCCTGCTCCACCTCGGTCAGAACTGTTAACATAGAACTGCATGGTTGGAAGGGACCCACAGAGCTTTCAGTGCAGGAATCACAGCTTTTGCTCCTGCGGTTGTGAGTCATTCTCCTGTTCCTGTTAGGTTAGCTTTGCTCCTTTTCCTCTACCATTTCCCTCCTTTCCCCTGGTCAGGGTACCAGGCAAGGTTCAGACCTGGCAGAGGCTAGCTCTCCCCCTGATCCTGGCTCTTGCATACAGTATCCGCAGGATATCCACCTTGGTATTCTGTCCTGCGCTAGTGAAACGATGCTCAGTGATTTAGAGACTGTCCTGTCCTACAGTAATGCACGTCTCCTTCGCATTAGTCTTGTTTTGCTTGGGCAGAGGGTGGGAAGGTATTCCTCTCCAGCCCTTCTAAGATTATTTTTTGGCGGGGGCAGCTATCTGCAGGTCAGCAAAACAACGGGCCCTTGGCATGGTCGCGGCGGCTGTTCTTTATTCATCAAGCAACCTCATCAATTTTTTTTGTCTATTTCTCAGCTATTTACCTCAATAACATCCTCCGTCTCTGAGTTCCATCTGACAGGTTTAATTATACGTTGGGTAGAAACAAAACGGCTTTTCCACCATCAATCAAACCTCCCCCCACCCGGCTCTTCGCTCTGTGCACACTTGAAAATTGAAATTGCCAAAATCCGCGTTGGGATGTAAAGGAAAGCTGCCGGTAGATCAGCTCCCTTCTGAACCTCCCTGTCCAAAACCGGCTTCTCCCCTGCCAGGAGCCTTCCCTTTATGTTGATATTAGCTGGCAAACGCCTGGACCCCGGCGCTCCCCTGCCCTGCTTCTGATGTTTGTTGTGTAATGGCGAGGTGTGCCAGTCCCTGAACGCTGCTCTTGGCAGGCAGAGGAAACAGGCACTTTCATATTCTCTCTCTCTCTCTCTCTCTCTCTCTCTTAGCGTTTCTCAGGCCCAGGGTGTGTGGGATGCAAACGGTTTTGCTATGCTGTGTGGCAAGAAGCCTGCGAACGGCCACGACTCAAGGCTTCCCACTGGGATTGCCTGATTTCTCAAGTGCTGCGGGCCAAGTTGCAAGCTGAGATGGGGGTCATCAGGCAACTGGGCACGAAGACAAAGGCACACGGGTGGGGGCGTTTGTGGCCTGGGTGGGAGGGAAGAAGCCCAGCGGGACGGGCGAATAACCAATAAGTCTGGCGGCAGAATGCGGGAGGTCTAGCAAGGCTGGGAAGCAGAGTTTGCTTACTGATTTCTGTCTCTCTTTCTCTTTCACTCGGTTCTAGAGCAGCTCTCCCCAGCCAGCTGCCCTCCAGATGTTTTGGACCACAACCCCTGTCAGCCCCAGCCAACACAGGTTGTGTGATGCAAGTTGTAGTCCAAAACATCTGGAGGGCTCCAGGCTGGAGAAGGCTGTCTAGAAACCTGCCGAGGTCAAGCAAGGAAAAAGTGAAGCCACCTCTGGGGCTGCGATCTCCTGGGTGACGCAGATGCCATTAGGCAGTTGAATGCACATGCCTACCCTGTCCATTTCCCTTGCTCCCACTCCACCCTCCACATGGCCTGCAGCTGGCAACCCACGCTACGTCACTGTTGTCACTTGACACATCAACTCAAAACCTGATTTGCACCCCACAAACGCTTGGGTTTCTTGCAGTCTTCTTTTCACAAAGTAAGTTTCCAGCCCTCCTGACTGGGTGCTTCAGAATTAGAACTCAGGACTGTCTGTGTGGAAGCAGATACTTCAAGCAGCTGGGCCAGTCTGGAAGCTGAGCTCCTGCTGAACTCAGCCCACCTTCCCCTGCCATTTTGCAGGAAATCCCTGGCCCTGATAGGCTCTTGAATTGATTGATTGATTGATTGATTGATTGACTGATTGATTGATTGGACTTGCAGGGCTGCGTTCAACTAACTTTTGCTCAGGGTAGACCCACTGAAATGAATGGTCCATAGTTAGCCATGGCCACTAATTTCAGTGGGCCTGCTCTGAGTAAAAACCAGTTGAATATAACCCATGATCCACTTTTTGAGAAAAGGTATCACAAAGCAGTTTACAATATATAAAATAGGATTTTAAAAACCTGTACAGGATACCACATAAAGCATACAAAATGTCCATTTCATGACTGTGCCAACACCTATAACAATGAACTCCACCAGACCCCAATATGCCAGCCCTGATTTATGACCTGTTATTATAAAATTTATTACCAGCAGATCCCAGGACAGGTTTACAACAATTTACAATTCAGAATTAGAAAACAGTCACAGGAGTAGGAATTCATAGTCTCCAACTGCCCTGAAAATTCCAGGACTGTCATGAAAGCCCATAACCCAAATTATCAAGCGGCTTTCCCTTCTGTAGGGGCATGGGTGGCGCTGTGGGTTAAACCACTGAGCCTAGGACTTGCCGATCAGAAGGTCGGCAGTTCGAATCCCCGCGACGAGGTGAGCTCCTGTTGCTCGGTCCTGTTCGAAAGCACCTCAAAGTGCAAGTAGATAAATAGGTACAGCTCCGGCGGGAAGGTAAACGGCGTTTCTGTGCACTGCTCTGGTTCGCCAGAAGTGGCTTAGTCATGCTGGCCACATGACCCGGAAGCTGTAGGCCGGCTCCCTCTGCCAATAAAGCGAGATGAGCGCCGCAACCCCCGAGTCGTCCGTGACCGGACCTAATGGTCAGGGGTCCCTTTACCTTTACCTTCTGTACAGTGTTTCAGTGTGTTACTGAAAGTTCAAAGGAAGCCTGCTGAATCTCAGAAGGGATGAAGTTTCACTGCTGCGGGGCCGCTGTTGAGAAGGCCCTATTATGGGTTTCCACCAGCCCCATTGTGTCCACATGTGGTTGTCCAGAAAACACCTATAACCCTTTCCTGTTCTGATCTTGAACTTCCTCTGTGCTGCACTTTTTTTTTACCTCCGCTGCTGCTACTGGAATTTACCCAGTCACTTGCACCCAGGGAATACTTTCCTGGCTATGTACATTCAAAGGAAAAAGCAAAGTTCAGAAACGAGGGGTTTGGAAAATGTCTTTTGGTAGACAGCGTCCCAGGGGAAGAATGATACGTGCGTCAGCACATATGTTTTGGATCTGATTCCTTCTGATCGTGCAGCTCCCCTTGCAGTATTATTTAGCATGGGATTTCCCAGCTGCTGACAGGTCCAGGGATCTGTTCACACATGACTGGAACGCAGCTGCAGCTTTTGCGGTGAGGCTTGCCAAGTCTGGACAAAACGTTCTAGCTCAGAGAATGGGCCGCCTTTGATACAGGAGCGCCATTGTCCTTGGGGTCACCTTGTTTCAAGGAAGTATGGGGAGAAGAAGACACATGATTCCACAACAGGTTTTGTTCCTGCCAGGAGTGCCAATGTGGGGGCTCAGACCTGTGGGTGCCATGCAGCATGCTTGGCACTGGCACTGAAATTTGTGGGTGCCCGGGCACTTAGGACCCTAGGGAGTTGGCACTTATGGTTACTGTATTTTTGCCAGGGGAGTGAGTAACTTTGGGGAACAGCCCAGTAGGACGTGGATTGAAACTTCACCCCGTGCTGTGATCCTTTGGGGTCTGTTGCATGCGGGGAAAGGGTTCAATGCTTGCCACTTCGCTGCACTCCTAACCCCTGCTCTGCTGCATTTCAGGAGTGGGGAGAAAGAAAAAAATGGATATAAAGCTAATGCTATTAGGGAAGGCTTAAAGTGGTAGAGTTGATTCCTAGAGAACTGAGGAAGGAAATGGCTACGGCAATCTATACAGCCAGAATAACAACACAGTCGGTCATCAACACCTGGGGAAATTGTGCAGTTGAGTTTAAAAAAATAAGTTGGATTTTATTCTCACTGAGCAGGGGAAATGCAAGAGGGGGATTTTTGTTCGCAGCGCTGTGCAAGTGCACTTTGAGTGAACAAAGTGTGGCTGTTCCACAGTCAGTGTCCAGTTTGGAAGCAGGCCAAGCCATCCCTTCTCTGCTGTGTCCTTGTTGGAGGCCATTGGCGTTAACACCCTGGCCCACGGCATCGTTTCCTGAGCGTTGGCTGGGAGACCATCACACTGGGGAAACCAACAAGTGGTGCCTGATTCAGCTTTGCTAATGACAAAAGCTCCTTAAAAGCTTTTTATATTTTTTATTTTGGCACTAATAATTGGCCCAATTTTTCTAGGTGACATATGTTGTTTTCTTTAGTACACCCACCGGAAAGAGTTTAATGGGCAACCAGGATTTTATTTTCCCATTTCGTTTGTGCCCACCGTTGACCCAAGTAGCGAACTAATGTTCTAGCTGAGCTCAAGACTGGGGGATGGATCCTGGGGGAGGAAGGAAAGAGGGGGGCGGGCGTGAAAAGCAGGTGAGCCTCAAAATCATCAGCTGCTCTGCTAGCATTCCCTCCTTCCGACTTGCAAAGACCAGGGTGTGTGCTGTGATAATTAAGTTAATATTACCCCTTTCCCAGTTAGGCATAGTCACATACACTCTTCCAGTGCAAGAGGGGAGGCTGACCACAGGTAGAGAACCAGGACGCTGTGTTTTACTATGGTGGGAAATGGTGGCTGCCAACTTACCGTATTTCTGTGCTTAGGAGAACATGGATCTGCCGGAACATTTTAAGTGAACAGGAGAGGCAGAGCATCAGTCCCTGATGGCCTCTCGGGTGATGGAAAAGACCCTGTGCCCCAGATGCTTCTTTGCATAGTGCACAGTTAAACTGTGGAACTCCCTGCCACAGGAGGCAGCGACGGCCACGAGCTAGAATGGTTTAAAAGAGGGTTAGACAAATTCATGGAGGATAAGGCTATTGGTGACTACTAGCCAGATTGGCTATGTCCTGTCTTTGCTGTCGGAGGCGATAGACCTCTGAATGCCAGTCAGTTGCTGGGGATTACATGTAGGGAGAGTGCTGTTGTGTTCTGGTCCCACTTTCCAGTTTCCTACAGACACATTTTGGGCCCCCATGATAATGGGATGCTGGACTAGGATGTCGGCCTGATTCAGCTGGGTGGTTCTTACGTTGGAGAGCAACCCATGCTCAGAGTGGATGGGCAAATCCCTGGGCCTGCATCTTCAGTGTGTAAGAAGTTTTGTTGTTCTTGTTGTTGAGTCGTTTTGTCGTGTCCGACTCTTCGTGACCCCCTGGACCAGAGCACGCCAGGCACTCCTGTCTTCCACTGCCTCCCGCAGTTTGGTCAAACTCATGCTGGTAGCTTCGAGAACACTGTCCCACCATCTCATCCTGTCTTCCTCTTCTTCTTGCGCCCTCCATCTTTCCCAACATCAGGGTCTTTTCCAGGGAGTCTTCTCTTCTCATGAGGAGGCCAAAGTCTTGGAGCCTCAGCTTCAGGATCTGTCCTTCCAGTGAGCACTCAGGGCTGATTTCCTTCAGAATGGAGAGGTTTGATCTTCTTGCAGTCCATGGGACTCTCAAGAGTCTCCTCCAGCACCAGAATTCAAAAGTATCCATTCTTCGGCTATCAGCCTTCTTTATGGTCCAGCTCTCACTTCCATACATCACTACTGAGAAAATCAGAGCTTTAACTATACGGACCTTTGTTGGCAAGGTGATGTTTAAAGCAGCATGGTTAACAGGAAAACAAAATGTTGAACATAAACATTCAAATAACTTGAACATAGAACATTGTAGTTAAACGCCAAGTATGGTGTTTCAGCTGGCTAAAGATCTTTTCTTAAAGTTCAGTTTGTCACAATGTTACAGGCACATTCTCAGATCCTCAGCGTGCAAACCTTGGATGATAGAAAGATATATTGGAGGGCCTCATTAGTGGATCTCTTAAAGCAGGCAGATTTATTGCAGGGGTGGATTATTGCGTTTAGGTTTGTAGTCCTAAACCATTTGTTGTTGTTGTTTAGTCGTTTAGTCGTGTCCGCCTCTTCATGCCCCCCTGGACCAGAGCACGCCAGGCACTCCTGTCTTCCACTGCCTCCCGCAGTTTGGTCAAACTCATGTTCATAGCTTCAAGAACACTGTCCCACCATCTCGTCCTCCGTCGTCCCCTTCTCCTTGTGCCCTCCATCTTTCCCAACACCAGGGTCTTTTCCAGGGAGTCTTCTCTTCTCATGAGGTGGCCAAAGTCTTGGAGCCTCAGCTTCAGGATCTGTCCTTCCAGTGAGCACTCAGGGCTGATTTCCTTCAGAATGGAGAGGTTTGATCTTCTTGCAGTCCATGGGACTCTCAAGAGTCTCCTCCAGCACCAGAATTCAAAAGCATCCATTCTTCGGCGATCAGCCTTCTTTATGGTCCAGCTCTCACTTCCATACATCACTACTGGGAAAACTATACGGACCTTTGTTGGCAAGGTGATGTCTCTGCTTTTTAAGATGCTGTCTAGGTTTGTCATCGCTTTTCTCCCAGGGAGCAGGCATCTTTTAATTTCGTGGCTGCTGTCACCATCTGCAGTGATCATGGAGCCCAAGAAAGTAAAATCTGTCCCTAACCCTGCACACCTGGCTGGCCATCTTTGCAAGGACAAGCGGTGTGTCTGTTGCCTCCCGGGAGCTGCCTTGCTTGGCTCCTGAGCAGGGCCCTCTCCTCTCCTCTCCTCCTTGGCAGTGTCTCACCAAGGCCCACTTCATCCCCCACATTGGGACCGGAGAAGAGAGCTTTCAGACCTACCAGCTGCTCATCCAAGCCATGGACGAGATTGAGCGGAAGACCTTCCACGAATGGACCCAGACCCTGGACAAGGACAGCCTGAAGCGCCTGGACACCCCTCTCCTCATTTTGAGCACGGAGAAGCCCGGGATGCTGGACATCAATTTTGACAAGTGAGCGAGCTGATTGGTGGCGGTGGGGGGGGGGACCTTGCACCGTGGAGCCTGGGCATGTCCTGGGAGGCCGGACGCCCCTCCCACCCCCTTGTGCCTCTGTCCCTTCTCTTTCCAGGCATTTGCTGAAATTATTTGTGGAAATCCACTACTGGGAAAGGGTGCTCTTTGAGATCCCCCACTACGTGGTCGAGGTTTACGAAAGGAAGGAGGACCTGCGCAACCTGAGAGAGAACCTGCTGCTGGTGGCACGAGACTATAACAGGTACGCTGGCCATTTCGGGAGGGCGATTGCTCTCTTCTGCGCTCGTCATTTGCAGATTCTTTAGCTGTGATTCCTGCATTTTGGGGGAGTTGGACTAAATGACCCCTTGTGCCCCTTCCCGTTCTACAGTTCTGTGGAATAGAACAAGTGAATTTCATAAACGCTGGTGCCTCTCACCTTACGGCCAGCCAAGGCTAATTTGTCCTCCCTACCTGCTGCAATCAGTGGCCTGGGTTATGCCACTTAGGACAGAAGGCAGCTGCTTTTTTGAATCTCTGGTTAACACGTGTCTGGATGGCAGTTAACAAGCAGAGGCACCTTTTAGCCACTCCTCCCACGCTCGTCTGAATGCCCCCCCCCCCTTCTCATTGCTTTGGAAAGGATTTGAATGTTTTGATTTGTAAAGGGTCTGGCACTGTGCAAAGATGGCGGCATTCCTTTGTTTCGTGGAAATGTTTCCAGGTGTCTGGATTGCAGGGCGGGGGAGAGGGGGCTCTGGGCCCTAGAAGCTTTGACCTCAAAGGCCAGAGCTGACCTTGTGGTCCACTCTTAGCACCTCCTCTTGTCTCACTAAAGGAATCCTCCTTCAGTGGAGGATGGTATCCGTATACAGTGGTACCTCGGGTTACATACGCTTCAGGTTGCATACGCTTCAGGTTACAGACTCCGCTAACCCAGAAATAGTGCTTCAGGTTAAGAACTTTGCTTCAGGATGAGAACAGAAATCGCGCGGCGGCAGCAGGAGGCCCCTTTAGCTAAAGTGGTGCTTCAGGTTAAGAACAGTTTCAGGTTAAGAACAGACCTCTGGAACGAATTAAGTACTTAACCCGAGGTACCACTGTATGTGTTTTAGATTCCACTTGATTTTGTAGACAGGGCTGTGCAAAACAGACTTGGGGGCTTCATCCCCATGGAAAAATCCTTTCCCCCCTGCCCCCAGTTCATGCTCCCTCTGAAACCCTCAGTCTGCAACAGCGGCCTGGCTCGACCATTCTCTTTAGGGAGGAACGGGGCTAAAACAAACATGAGGCACACAGGAAAGTCATTTGGGAGGCCTGGGGTGAGCTCTCCCACCTGAGCAATGGAAAACTCCCCTTTCTTCCTGCTTCTGTTTCCTGGGAAGGAGGACATCCCACCGTCCTTCTCCTCCTTGCCTGGCTTGTGACGGTCCGAGGGATGCTGTGTTGGCAACGTACAGAAGCAATGCCTGCAGCCCCCCATCCCGAACCCAAGTGTTGCTACTGTCGCCTCTCCTGCCGCAGGAGGGTTCAGTTCCTCCCGCCACCCCAACTCCCACATGCTCTGATGGGTGGTTGCGGGGGGGGGGGCCCTGATCAGGAGGTTCCTGCGGCATCAGCCTCGCTTCCATATTATGGCGTCGCCGCGTTCATAAGGCGATCCGAAGAGCGGTTTGCTTCCTGACTAAGATTTCCGAAGGTGTGTTGGGCAAGGAGGGGGCTTTCTCTCCCTCCCCCCTTTTGCTTTGCCACAGTCTCCTTTTTGAAGTGTGACACGGAGGCGTTTCTCTGCAGAGAAAGTGTTGTTTGAAACGAGCTTTGTCTTGGCAGCTGTATTTTTATCATGACACAAGTGTAAGCATTTCTTTTGTGCTAGCTTTTTTTCCACTTGGGAATTAATTGGAGACCAAGTTGGTGCGGCGGGAGAGAAATGGGCAGCATTCAATCCCTCTTTCTCATCAAACTCTCCCGGTTAGCTCAGGGAAAGCTGCCTGAGACCATCCTGTGGGCTGGGCTTTTATTTGGTTCAGCATTCAGACGCAAGAGGCTTTTAAGATACACACAGGGGAGAATCGAGCCCGCGAATCCCCCAGGTTAATTAGTCTGGGATAAAGACCACCTCCTCATTCTCTATTAACAATCACCAATGCAGACAAGAATAAATGACAGTTTGCCCTAAATAGGGACTGAAACTGTGCGTGTGCAATTCTGCTTAGCGAAGACTGTGAGTAAAAGGTAAAGGAAAGGTTTAGATTGCCAGTTCTCATTACGTAGCGACGGTTTTAAAAAGGAATTAGATGAATTCAAGGAGCAGTCAAAGCGCCGTTAGCCGTGATGGCTATGTGGAACACCCATGTTCAAGGGCAGTCTATATCTGAATAACATTGGTTCTGAGGAGCAGCAGTTGGGAAGGTCTGCTGTCTTCATGCTCCTGCTTGTGGGTTGGCTATAGTGGGAAATGGGGAGAGCTGAACTAGGTGGTCCATTAGTCTGATCCAGCTGCCGGGCTCTCTGACAGCATTCTTTTTATATATATATATATATATATATAAAATATTTTTTATTAATTTTTAGCATACAAAAATTTTAAAGACATACCACCCAAATTATTATACATATGTCCTTGTTTGGACTTCCTTCAGCATCTCTGGTAGCCTTCCGTCTTGATTATTTCTCCTGCAATTCTTAACTTAATATTGCCTTTACCTTTTCTAGCAAATCATTTCTCCCTTTCCCTTTTTACAATATTTCTTAAATTACTCCTCGCAGAACTCCTTGTAGTCCTACAAACGTAATCCGATCATCACAAATACTTTTCAGATGCTCAGTAAATTTAGTCCAGTCTTCGGTAAACCTCTGGTCTCGCCGGTCTCGGATCCTTCCTGTTAGCTTGTCTAATTCTGCGTAGTCCATCAATTTCATCCTCCATTCTTCTAATGTTGGTAGTTCTTCTTGCTTCCATTTTTGGGCCAATAATATTCTTGCTGACAGCATTCTTAAGGGAACACGAATATATGTCCATAGAGATTTGGGCCAGTCCCGCCTCAGAGACCTGCAATCACAGTGATTTAGGGCAAATCAGGTGCACCTGGAAGGATGCACCATGATGCGGATGATTACCTGCCATTCACCCTCAGAAGGTCCCAGAATGGCTTGCAGTAACACAAACAGCATAGTCCAGAACCACATAAAACCAACCCCAGATGCAAAGACAGTTATGCACTAACGAAGAGCGTTCAGGTAGATCGCAGAAATACTGTTTGGCCGTCAGGGGCTAGGGTCGTGTATTTTGGCTGCAAGACTTCGGTCTTTGCAACCTTTTGGCCGGTTTGGTGGGGAAGGAAGGGCTGCTTCTGTGGCTGGGTCTCATCCATCTCCCCCTGCCGCCCCGGTGCTCAGGATCATCGGCATGCTGTCTGCGGAGGAGAGGGGCCTCTTCCGGGAACGCATCCGCTACCTGGACAGGAAGATCCAGCCTGGCCTGAAGAAGCTGCTCTGGTCCCTCAAAGGAGCAAGCACCGTCTTTATATCGGAATGCCGGCTGCACGCCAGCAAGGTCAGGCTCAGGGGCGTCTTACCCACAGACAGATTTTGTGCCAGATTTTGGAGGGCGCCACAGGCTGAGTGTCCAGGAAGGAGAGTCAGGGTTTGCTCCCTTCCCCGCTCTGGGGCAGCCCGTTCCTCTCCTCTCAACCACCCACTGGAGCGTGCTGTGTCCGGCTCAGGGAAGCCCCTTTGCGTCCCCTCCTGCTGGGGCTGCCTGGGCGCCTGGCGGGTGCAATCGGGGAGGGCACAGGGTGAGGCAGGCGTGTCTCTCCCACCCCTCTCTGGCTGCGTCGCTGCTTGCGCGCCTCCCTGCGGAGTTTGTGAGCAGAGCAGGGAAGCGCCCTGTGCAATCCTGGCACCGAGCGAGGATGGGACAGCTGGTGAGCCACTTGATCTGCTTGCTGGCCCTTCCCTGGACGGGGGCAGATAAGGGGTGCCGTGCGCTTAGAGGGAGGCTTCGCGGGAGGGCGCGGGAGGCCGCCTGGGCTGCGATCCGGGCTCTTCTTACGTGCAGCGCCCAGTGCGTGTCGGATCACGAGATGTAAACTAGCCGGACCAAAGTCCCCCCCCCCTTAAAAAAGGTTGACAACTCTGGGAAATGGGGGGGGGAGGGGTGGCAGCGACATATTTGCACCACGGCACTGGATATGCTTAAGACGGCCCTGGTCAGGCTGCTTTCTGCCCTGGGGTGCTGGGGACCCTGCATGCTGCTGGATGTCTTCCCTTCCCAGACCTCTGAGGGGCAAGGGGGGCGGGCAATTCTAGGGATGTTCTGGGCAGGCTTTCCTTTCTCCAAAATATCTGTTCTGCCTTAGGACCTGTCTGCTCTCCACACCACTTACTGTGCCACGCAAGCACCTACTTTTCGAACGGGGGCGTATCTACACTTCTTCTTGTTCCACCGCTTTCCTCCGGGGAAAATTGCTCTTCGCCGCTCAGTTGGAGCAAATGGCAATTCGAGTTTCCCCCAGATTGCCATTTGTTCCGATCTATAGCTAAAGAACGAGGTTTCCTTTGGAAAGGAGCGGAGCAAAGGGGTTAAGACCCATGCTTTCTAGGCAGGGCACAAGTGAAGTTTGGACAAGCTCCTGATTGGGAGGCAGTTCTCTGGGCTTCCTCTCTGCTGCAAAGAGAACTTCTAAAAAGGAGCCAAAGCCCCTCCCCCCCGACTTGGCCAGCCCCTCTTGTTGCTGTGCCCCCTTGTCTGAAGTCTTTTCCCACCCCCACAGTTATCCTCTGGTTGCCACCCCTCCTGTCCTCCACCTCCAGTGACTGTGGCTTCCTGTGGTGTTATCAAAGTGGCGTGCACATCTGGGGCTATTGGGTTGTTTTTTTAATTTTTATTATGTATTTTGTGGTTTTAGATACTGATTTTATTCTGTGAACTGCCCTGAAACCCCTGGGTATAGGGTGGTATATAAATTCAATTAATCATCATCATCATCATCTGCAGGCAGGGGATGACGACAAAGGGGGACACGTCCTCTCTCCCCAGATGAGCCACAGCCCCCAGATACCCACCTTTCCATCTTCCTACTGTTAATATTATTATTACTATTATTTTAAATGCATGTTTAGCATCTGTAGAACCTAGGTGATATGAGGCCAAATGTACAGGCACTATTCTTGTGAGAAAAAAGCCTTCAAATGTTTTAATTTCTCCCCCTCTCGGCAAAATCCCTGCGGAAGTGCCTACCTGGCAGTGCTGCGAGGTGCGGTTGCCCATTTCCCTTCTGCTCTTTTCCTCGTGGCTCCAGGGCTGCTCTGCCCAGGGGGCCTTCAAGCAGGATTCCCCCAGGCCTCTCCTAATGCAGCAAGGAGGCTGGTCTCCGCACTAGGCATATGGGTTTGGTGCCTCTTCCAGCGCTAAGTCTGCCCCGCTTTCCCCTCCTGAACCTACTTAAGTCTCTTCCTCCCCCCTTCCCTTTGGCTTTCCCACAACAGGTGCAGAACATTGTGAATGAATACAAGGCCTCCACCTTGGCCATCGCCCGCAAGGCCCAGCAGATAAGCGAGGCTTTTCTGGTGCGCATCACTGGCAAAAGGGTCTACAACGACCTGGAGTTTGAGGAAGACCAGGAGGACCACCGGGACTTGGTGCAGAAGAAACTGGTCGCCATCCACGAAGAGTGCATTGACATCATGCGGCAGACATACGAAGTCTTTAAGAACGATGGGCCAGAGGTGAGGAGGCCGGGGAAAAAGCCAGTCTTACTGCTTTGCGCAGCCTCGTTTGGAGTGCTTTGGAAAGAGCTGAATGACGCTGAAGGGAAGTGAAGCACATTGCATGTTTGATTCCTGTATCTGCCAGCAGGTGGTGCTGTTGCTTCCCTTAGCTTTGTTGTGAGCTTTGTTGTGGAATGACAGTCCCAGCAGAGGCCGTGACATTTCGCTGAAGTGCTAAGCGTGCATATGGAGGAAGGTGGGGCTGCCTGGGCATCGGGCCAGCTGTTCCCTCATTAACAGGCTCCGCTTGTCCTTGGCATCCCTGGGCAAAGTTGCTTCCAGAGGGATTCAGGGGCACAACGGACATGCTTGATCCTAGAAAGAGTCAACATTTCCCCACGTGTCCCTCCTCCCCCTCCTCCTGCCCCCCAGGTCCACCAGCACTGGTACAACTACACCACGAAGATGGACAGGATGATGGAAGACGCCCTGCGCCTCAATGTCAAGTGGTCCCTGATGGAGCTCTCCAAAGCCATCAATGGCGATGGCAAGAGCAGCCCCAACCCCCTCTTCAGGGTGAAGGTGATTCTGCAGGACAACTATCCAGGCCAGACCCCTCAGGTGAGCCTCTTGCCGCCTCCCACCTCGGCCTGCCCCTGAGCTCTTCAGGGAAGCTGCTCCGAAGCCCCACACCTCGCCATTCATGTATTTTAATTTTGAAATGCAGAACCCCAGTGTCATGTCGCAAATTATCGTATTTTCCGCTCTATAAGACGCACCAGACCACAAGACACACCTGGTTTTTGGAGGAGGAAAACAAGAAAAAAAATATTCTGAATCTCAGAAGCCAGAACAGCAAGAGGGATCGCTGCGCAGTGAAAGCGGCAATCCCTCTTGCTGTTTTGGCTTCTGGGATAGCTGCACAGCCTGCATTCGCTCCATAAGACGCACACACACATTTCCCCTTACTTTTTAGGAGGAAAAAAGTGAGTCTTATAGAGCAAAAAATATGGTAATTACAGGGTGGGATGAATGTGTGTGGATGCTGCGTCACATTTTGCAATTGCACATGATGATTATGGTGAAATAAACGCTTGCTGATTTTTAAAAAAAATATTACCAGGAGATTTTCTTTCTGCTCAGGTCCCAACCCTAGCCCAGGGGCTCTGGGGTGGAGAGTGATGCTCAGCGCTTCTTCTCTAGGGAGTTTGCTTTGGGCTTCTTCCCCCTTCCTGCTGACCTGTTCCCTTTGGCTTCTGCAGGTGGAGTTTTCTCCAATGCTCGCCCAGCTGGCCAGCATGGTCAATGACATCAGCACCCACCTGATCACCAGCATCTCGGTCTTCCGCCACCTCCCAGAGATCCTCGTCAGGCGCAAGTTTCCCCGGGACCCCATCTACCTCCTCGTGGGTAAGGAGGCTGCTTTGGCTTGAAGGCGTTGTCCAGGCAGCTCCAACTGTCGGTTCTTCACAGACAGGTCTTCTTTGTGGCTTCTGTCCCTCTCCCATGCCAGATCGGAGGCCACTGAGCCACCTCCTCTCACATTCAAAGCTTGCATCCAACAAAGCCCACCAGGACTGGGCGCTTCCGAGCCCAGCCAGGAATGACAGTCAATTCCAAAGTCTTATTCAGTTACTTATTTCATACTTTATTTCAGGAATTCTTAACCCCACCCTTCAGCCAGGTTGCTGAGATGGTTTAAAAACAACGGGTTACTGTATTTTTCGCTCCATAGGACGCACCTTTCCCCCTTCAAAAATGAAGGGGAAATGTGTGTGCGTCCTATGGAGCGAAGACGCCATAGCCCCGCGACCCTCTCCCGGCTGGAGAGGTGACGCGCGGCTATGGCAGCAGCCTCTCCGCTGCGCGCCTTTCCGCTGCTCCCCGACCTGCTCTTTGGGGCTGGTGGTGGGCTTCCCCCCGCCAGCCCCAAAGAGCAGGTCGAAAGGAACCTGAAGCCTGGAGAGCGAGAGGGGTCAGTGCGCACCGACCCCTCTCGCTCTCCAGGCTTCCAAGGTAGCCGCCTGAAGGCGACTGAACGCACCTTAAACGGCACCTTGTTTTAGAGGGGGAAAACAAGAGGGGGGAAATTCTCCCTCTCTCTGCGCAGCACCTCCTGCCGCTTCGCTGAAGGGGCGCTGGGCAGAGAGGGGGAGAATTTTTTTTCCTTGTTCTCCCCCCTCTAAAACAAGGTGCGTCCTATTGTCCGGTGTGTCCTATGATGCGGAAAATATGGTATATCCAATGCGATGCCAAGTAATGTTTTTAGTCAGCACAAGGATTTACGCTTGTTCAGTGGAACTTGCCCCTCTTTCATGCCCCTAAATCTGTTCTAGGGGTTCTGCGATTCCTCTGGGGGTGGCGATTTTGGAGAGGAGGGTTGCATAAATGTAAATCCTTGCACCGATGAGATGCCTTAGTTGGAGACTGCCCAATAAAAGCCGATAAAGGCAGGAGAATTGTAGGAGACCTGAATAAGCCGATGAGCATGGCAAAAACTATCTAAAAGCCTGGGAGAAAGCCTTTCAGGGGGAAAACCCTCAATGGTTCAGTCTCGCCTTGGGTATTGGTTGTCTCCAAGTGGCTTTAACTCCCCCATCACCCTTGGAGACATTCATACACACAAGGAGAAACACCTTTCAGATAAAGCCAACTGTTTTGCCTGTGATTGGTGCTGAAAAGACATCGGAGGAAGCAACGGGTGAGCCTCTTTGAGGACAGCATTCAATCATAATCATCAGGAAATGACATGCTTCTTAACCTCTGTATAGAGAGCATTTGCATAAACATGGGAGATGCCAGGCCCGAGAGCTGATGGGCCTGGAGATGCAAAATGGGTGGCAGTTCCTGGGATTCGAACCCCTGTCTCCTAGATCCTAGGCCATGGGTAGGCAAACTAAGGCCCATGGGCTGGATCTGGCCCAATTGCCTTCTATATCCAGCCCGCTGGCGGTCCGGGAATCTGTGTGTTTTTACATGAGTAGAATGTGCGTTTTTATTTAAAATGCATCTCTGGGTGATTTGTGGGGCATAGGAATTTGTTCGTTGTCCCCCCAAAATACAGTCTGGCCTCCCACAAGATCTCCACCACACCCCCTCCACCAATCCTCTTGCCTCTTGGTCTATGCCTAAAATTGGGGGGGGCATCAGAAGCCCTATTGGGGAGGGAGGAATGGTGTGCAAATGGCATTAAACGGAAGGACAGTATAAGGGGTTAGGAGACGCCCAGAGCATGATTAAACAAAGCAGTGATTTGTGGAGTGCATTTTGTGGAGGGACGGGATGGGTTTTTAGTAGCTGCAGAGTTTGTTAGTTTTGAGCTGGGAAGGGGTCTGAGCCAAGCTGGCCTCCCTGTTAGCTCGGGAGTCATTACATGGTCTTTAGCAGTCCTTGTGTAGTGCAGCTGGCAAGCAAAGGAGAGCTGTGGAATTTGCAAGGGCTTGCAGTCAAGGAGAGAGCGAGGGCGAGAGGTGCACTCTGAACTCCAGCCACGTATGAACCGACTGCGCACACAGGCTTTCGGCTCACCTCCTCCTGGCTTTTGTCTCCTTCTCCTCTTCTCCCCCTCCTTCCCCGCCGCTTCCTTCAGCCTCTTTTCTGGGCTGAGTCCCAGGAAGACTTGGGTGTTATTCTGCCGCTGCTGCTTTCCCTTACCTCCCCCCCCCTCCTTCCTCGCAGATGCTCGCACATTAGGCTTGTTTGTGTCGCCATGTGTGATTCATGGTGGTGGTTTTGCATCTCCTGGAAGCTCTGCGGGAAGTCTGGGTAGATAGGTGACGCTTGAGTAATAGAAGACCTGTGCGGGGAGGTTCAGGCTGAGCCGGGCGCCTTCCCCCATATGCCGGAAAAGGGGTCAGGGAAAGGAGGTGCCTTTGGCTCGCACCTGATAATTGTTCCCAGCTTCTGCTAAAACAGCCTTTGCCAAGCTGGTGCCCCCTGGATGTCTTGTATCGCAACTGCCATCAGCTCCCCAGCAACAGAGGGCACCAACTCTGCAAAGGATGCTGTAAAAGAAAGCCTGTAGGGCTTGTTTTCCTGGTGGTTTGTGAAGCTTGGAGGGGAGATGATGATCATAGAATCATAGAATCATAGAGTTGGAAGAGACCACAAGGGCCATCGAGTCCAACCCCCTGCCAAGCAGGAAACACCATCAGAGCACTCCTGACATATGGTTGTCAAGCCTCTGCTTAAAGACCTCCAAAGAAGGAGACTCCACCACACTCCTTGGCAGCAAATTCCACTGTCGAACAGCTCTTACTGTCAGGAAGTTCTTCCTAATGTTTAGGTGGAATCTTCTTTCTTGTAGTTTGGATCCATTGCTCCGTGTCCGCTTCTCTGGAGCAGCAGAAAACAACCTTTCTCCCTCCTCTATGTGACATCCTTTTATATATTTGAACATGGCTATCATATCACCCCTTAACCTCCTCTTCTCCAGGCTAAACATGCCCAGCTCCCTTAGCCGTTCCTCATAAGGCATCGTTTCCAGGCCTTTGACCATTTTGGTTGCCCTCCTCTGGACACGTTCCAGTTTGTCAGTGTCCTTCTTGAACTGTGGTGCCCAGAACTGGACACAGTACTCCAGGTGAGGTCTGACCAGAGCAGAATACAGTGGCACTATTACTTCCCTTGATCTAGATGCTATACTCCTATTGATGCAGCCCAGAATTGCATTGGCTTTTTAAGCTGCCGCGTCACACTGTTGGCTCATGTCAAGTTTGTGGTCAACCAAGACTCCTAGATCCTTTTCACATGTAGTGCTCTCAAGCCAGGTGTCACCCATCTTGTATTTGTGCCTCTCATTTTTTTTGCCCAAGTGCAATACTTTACATTTCTCCCTGTTAAAATTCATCTTGTTTGTTTTGGCCCAGTTCTCTAATCTGTCAAGGTCGTTTTGAAGTGTGATCCTGTCCTCTGGGGTGTTAGCCACCCCTCCCAGTTTGGTGTCATCTGCAAATTTGATCAGGATGCCCTTGAGTCCATCATCCAAGTCGTCGATAAAGATGTTGAATAAGACCGGGCCCAAGACAGAACCCTGTGGCACCCCACTAGTCACTCTTCTCCAGGATGAAGAGGATGATGATGATAGCCAGATGCCAGAAGGGCTGTCACATGGAAAAAGCTCGTTTTCTTCTGCTCTGGAGATTAGGACCCGAACAATTGCAGGGGGTTGGACTAGATGGCCCTTGGGTCCCTTCCAACTCCAAAGATTCTATGATTCAACGGATTCAAATCCCAAGAAATGACACTGCGATTAAATGTTAGGAAGAACTTTCTGACGTTAGGAGCTGTTCAACAGTGGAATTGACTCCTTCTTTTATTGGAGGTTTTTAAGCAGAGGTTGGATAGCCACCTGCCAGGGATTCTTGAGCTGTGATTCCTGCATTGCAGGGGGCTGACTCGGTGGTCCTTGGGGTCCTTTCCACCTCTACGATTCCATGATTCCTTGGAAGACACCAGAGCACTGTATCATGGAAGGCAAGGATGATTCGGGAAAGGTTACAGAGCTGGTGTCTCAGCACCCCCTTTGCCACTGGACAGGGTGACCTACCAGTTGTCCTCCTGGGGCAGCTGGGAGACAGGGGGGGCACGGTGCAGAAGGAAAGGGTTAACACTGCCCCCTCGGCTGCCACCAGGGCCCTGATCCAGATTAGGCTCCTCCCTTGTGTTACATGGAGGTAAAAGGGACCCCTGACCATTAGGTCCAGTCACGGACGACTCTGGGGTTGCGGCGCTCATCTCGCTTTATTGGCCGAGGGAGCCGGCGTACAGCTTCCGGGTCATGTGGCCAGCAGGACTAAGCCGCTTCTGGCGAACCAGAGCAGCGCACGGAAACACCGTTTACCTTCCCGCCGGAGCGGTACCTATTTATCTACTTGAACTTCGTGCTTTTGAACTGCTAGGTTGGCAGGAGCATGGAAGAGGCCCGTCCTGTTGCCTGCCCTGAATCTGCTGCCCATCCATGTTGGTTCTAGTATTCTCAGAGTGGGCGGGGGGGGAGTTCCCTCCACCCCATTCTCCCTCCCTCTGTCTTGTTCCTTCTGCCCACCATTTTTATTTGAACAAAAAAACCCCCCCAAACCTATTTTAAGGCATTGCTACTTTTGTCATTTTTAAAAAACTTTTCAGTATATGAATCATATCATAACATATTGTCCTTTTTTTTTTTTTAGCTGTATGGTTTGCTGCCTTGTGTGGATATAGTTCAGAAAGGCAGTTTGTAAATATTTTAAATAAATAAATATATTTGATCATGCTTTCTACCAATTTACCCAATAAATCCTGAATCTCCTCCTCCTCCTCTTCTTCTTCTTCTTCTAAAAGGAGCCTACTTTGGCTACTTTCAAAGCCTCTTGTTTGGAGGCCAATTTTAGTTAGAAGTTGTACATTTTGTGAGAGGTTCAGCAGTGTCGCCTTTTGAGTTCCTTAAGAAGTCCTGGGGTAAGTGCTACCAGGGCCTGTTGCATGGCTAATTTTGATGGCGTGGGTCCTCCTGCTCGTCTCCATTCTGCCTGAGGTTGAATGGAAAATAACATAGCGAAACTGACTTGCGAGGTGGTGTGTTGTTCGATAAGAGATTGAGTGTTTTGGGGGGGGCTCGTTTAATTTCATTGTACACAGGTTGCACAATGACAATAAAGGTATTATTATTATTAGATGCCTGGAAAGCATGAACTTGGTCCAGGAAGACTGGTTGCTTGGCTGCCAGGAGCTGATGGCCTCGGCGTGGAGTTTGCTGGTGTCGCTGTCATGACAGCATCACAAATTTGGCTTTTCTTCTTTATCCTCCCCCAGAGCGGGACGAGGACATAAAGAAAATCCAGTCGCAGATCAGCGCCGGCATGCAGTCCAACGCGACACACCTCCAGGCGTACCTGAAGACCTGGGATGTGTACCGCGAGATTTGGGAGGTCAACAAGGATGCCTTCATCAACCGCTACCGGCACCTCAACCCCCTGGTGTCGTCTTTCGATGCGGACACTGCTCGGTAAGAGGGTTTGAGGATAAACCTATAAGGGGCTCTTTGGAACTCCCCACGCTCAGAGGTGAGGGGGTTAACAACAATGCTCACAGCCCAACAAGAGGAGAAGATTGTTGCCTCAATGCCCTGTGTGAGCCACTAAGATTGCGCCATCAGTTTTCCACCTGGAAAGTGCAGCCCGATCTCGTTCTCGGCTCTTGAGAGGCACAAGCCCAGACTGCAAGGCAGGATCAACACTATAGAAGTTGGCACTTGGGCAAATCCATAGGCACAGCAGGTGCAAATATGGTTGCTCCAAAGAACTTTGCCAATGAAAGACCGTATGGAAGAAAGGCAGGGCTGTGCTTTGAAGGAGAAATGAAAGGGACCAGAAGGCGGGGTGGGGAAGGGGGGTGCAATTCAGGAGGCAAAGGTTTGAGAGCTCCACTGAGAGGGCTGTGTAACTAGCAGGGGCCAGTCACCTGCTGGAAAGGTGGAATCTGCCCCTGCAGGCACGTGGGGCCAAGGTTTCTCGGTCAGGGCCTGCTATCTCTCAGTTGCCAGTAGTACACCTGGCTTCACAGCAGTGCATATGAAAAGGATCTTGGGGTCTTAGTAGAACACAAGCTGAACATGAGTCAACAATGTGATGCATCAGCAAAAAAGCTAATGCTATTCTAGGCTAGTATCCAGGTCAAGGGAAGTAATGTTGTTGTTGTTTAGTTGTGTCCGACTCTTTGTCACCCCCTGGACCAGAGCACGCCAGGCACTCCTGTCTTCCACTGCCTCCCGCAGTTTGGTCAAACTTGTGTTTGTAGCTCGTGTTGAGAGCCAATGTGGTGTAGTGGTTAAGAGCAATAGTCTCGTAATCTGGGGAACCGGGTTCGCGTCTCTGCTCCTCCTCATGCAGCTGCTGGGTGACCTTGGGCCAGTCACACTTCTCTGAAGTCTCTCAGCCTCACTCACCTCACAGAGTGTTTGTTGTGGGGGAGGAAGGGAAAAGGAGAATGTTAGCCGCTTTGAGACTCCTTCGGGTAGTGATAAAGCGGGATATCAAATCCAAATCCAAACTCTTCGAGAACACTGTCCCACCATCTTGTCCTCTGTCCTCCCCTTCTCCTTGTGCCCTCCATCTTTCCCAACATCAGGGTCTTTTCCAGGGAGTCTTCTCTTCTCATGAGGTGGCCAAAGTCTTGGAGCCTCAGCTTCAGGATCTGTCCTTCCAGTGAGCACTCAGGGCTGATTTCCTTCAGAATGGATAGGTTTGATCTTCTTGCAGTCCATGGGACTCTCAAGAGTCTCCTCCAGCACCAGAATTCAAAAGCATCCATTCTTTGGCGATCAGCCTAGTACCGGTTTATTTGGTCTTGGTCAGATGCCACCTGGAGTCCTGTGTCTAGTTCTGGGCGCCACAATTTAAGAAGGATATTGATAAGCTAGAATGGGTACAGAAGAGGGCAACCAAGATGATCAGGGGACTGGAAACCAAGCCTTAAGGAAGAACAGTTGAGGGAACTGGGGAAGGTTAGCCCAGAGAAGAGAAGACTGAAAAGTGATATGAGAGCCGTCTTCAAACAGCTTAAGGGCTGCCAGCTTGTTTTCTGCTGCCCTGGAGGGCAGGACTCGAACCAATGGCTCCAAGTTACAAGGAAGGAGAGTCCCACTAACCATCAGGAAGAACTTTGTGGCAGTAAGATCTGTTTTGACAGTGGAACAGACTCCCTCGGGAGGCGGTGGACTCTTCTTCCTTGGAGGTTTTTAGGCAGAGGTTGGATGGCCGTCTGTCATGGATGCTTCAGTTGAGATTGCTCATTGCTGGTGGTTGGACTAGATGGACGTAGCACAAAGTTGCACGATGGGAACATAGGAAGGTCCCTTATAGTTAGTCAGACTGCTGGCCCATCTTGCTCACTATCTGTGCTGTCTGGCAGCAGTGTCTCTCCTGGGCTTCAGGCAGGACATTTCTCCCAGCTGTACCTGGGAACGTTGCTGGAATTGAACCTGGGACCTTCTGCATGCAAAGCAGAGGCTCTTCTCACCTCACTGAGCTACAGCCCTTCCCCATCAGCACATGCTGACAAGACAGCGAGATAGGAAGCTGTCCTACAGGGTAGCTTTGGGCTTTGGCATTTGGGACTTGTGGTGGGGCTGCCCCAAGTGAAGATAAGGCAGTTGCACCCTGGAGGCGCCGTTCGACCCTCTGTGTACATGCAAAGGTTTGTGGATCAGAACCCCCCGCAGTGTTTTCCCTGCTGCCCAAGCCGGGGAGGGCAGTCTGTTTCCCCTTTACATTGCAAACTCTTGTCGAACACCGCTGTGTGCTGCTCAGAAACTCCCCTTCCCCTTCCCCAGAGGAGGCTGCAATTCAGTGCAGCCTGAGTGATGGCTTTTGGGGGAATGAGCAGCAGGAAGAAGAAAACCTGTTTCCATGCAAATGTCAAAAGTGATTTTAAGAAACCCAAACCGGGGAGAGAAATACAGAGAGTCTGAGTGCAAGTTGGATGTTTGTACAGCTCTCCCCCTGGAGACGTCACATTAAGAGCTTTGTAAACAAGATCCAGCTGCTGCAGGAGACTCAGCAAATAGGCTTGGAAGCCCAGGCCGCCCTCGGAGACGCTGCCCGGCGGGGCTGGCCTTGCGAGAGGAGCCAGACAGCTTGGCTCAGGGGCTGTAAAAATCCTCCTTGCTGGGGCAGACAGCCTCTGCCCTTGGTGGGTGCCCCCTCCTCGGGACGAGAGGCAGGCACAGTCCATCTGGTGCCCTTATTGGGGTGGGGGGCGGCACGAAACTGAGTTTTCCGTGATTCATTGTTCATCACTTTTATGTGTTATCTAGCACCATCCGTGAGCCTGGTGCTTTGCTGAATGGGGAAAAGGGTCCTTGCCCCAAAGAGCTTGCAGTCTAAAAATTGACATAGGAGGGACAAGAGGAATGGTCAAGGGGGTTGGGTATATTTAGCTTGGAGAGGTGATCGGAGAGCCATCTTCTAAAAGGCTCTCATGCAGAAGACAGAGCAAGGAAGGAGATTCTGACTAAGCATCAGGAAGAACCTTCTGATGGCAAGAGCCGTTCAACACCTTGGCCAGGTGGTTGACCCCCCCCCCCCCATCGGAGGTTTTTAAACAGAGGTTGGATGGCCACCTGTCAGGGAGTCTTCAACTGTGATTCCTGCATTGCAGGGGGTTGGACTAGATGACCCTGAGGTCCCTTCCAATTCTATAAATCTAGGAGGGAAGAGGTAAACAGAGAAATAAGACGTGGCTTCAGCTTTGCACGCTCAGGCTTTGCTACAACAGAGCATGGGAACTAGGGGCTTTGTGCCAAAGGATTAACAGGAATTGGGTTTGGGGAGAGAAATTAGGGTGTCGTGCTGGCGTTTCAGGAAGCAGCTGAAAGAGTCAGCGAGAGAACTGGAGGGCTTTGGATGGTGGAGGCTGATGGGATGAGGGTCACAAGCAGGGCGTGTGGGGCGAGTTGGGATCTGAGAGCAGAGAGATGAGAGGAGCGAGGTCACAGAGGGGCTCGAAGGTCAGGGCAAGATGCTTGTGCTGATTTGGAGAGCGGGCAGGAAGCCGGTGTAGGAAGGGCTGGTCCAAGACAAAGGATATGAAGATGCTACCTGCCCCCCCCCCACTTTCCATGTACATAAACCAACCAAACTAGAAGCTGAACCTTACAGGAGCAGTGGTGGTGTCCTACAACAGAGGCATCAGGCTAGCTGGGGTGGAGTGGGTACCATTCCACACCTCTCAGCAATTGCCGCCAGAGGTGCCTGCCTCACTTTGCCTATTGGGAGGGTCAGTCTTGGCTGTAGGGATTTCAGGAGGGTCATTGTCTGATCAGAGTAATGACAGAGACCAGTGGCTTTGGCTGCAGACCATTGGATGGAGGTGAGGGGATCAAGGGGAATGAGAGGAAGAACCGAGAGGAGAAGGTTGCTGTGTCCAGGTGAGAGATGGCCAGGGCGTGCTCCAGAATTTCGCAGAGTGATCAGAGAGAGAGAGAGAGAGAGAGAGAGAGAGAGAGAGAGAGAGAGAGAGAGAGGACTGCATTTTCACAGTGCTAAAGGGGGAAGCGACACGACTTGGCTGTGGACCGAATGTGGAGGAGAAAGGAGAGAGATGCGTCCAAGATAAATCACCCAGAGGTCACATGCCTGCTCAGCAGGGTGGATGGGAACGTTGTCCGTGGAAGAGGGAAGCGGGCGGGCTTGGGAAGAAAGACGAGGGGTGGTCTGAGACATGTTGAGCTCATCAGGCGGAGTTTGGACTATTTACTTAGCCCCCTGCCTTTGGTATGCATGCGGAGGCTTGCCTGCTCTCCACCACTTGGAGAAGTTCGATTTCCTTCCTGCCGCCTTCCTTTTCTTTTTTGCCTGATGGACACAGCAAGGCATCTCCTCCGGCCCCTCGCCTTCGGGTCCTTTCCCCAGCTCGGGCAGGGAAGTTGGCGAGACTGCCTCCTTGCCTCCCTCTTCCTCCTCCTCCGAACCCGGTCAAGGCCTTGTGAGATGAAGGCATCCTGGCCGAGAGCGATCCGTGTGTACACGCGAGAGGGATAAACGGAAGGATTCCATCCCTGATCCTTTAATCTTTTAATAATTTATTGAACAAGCATGTTGAGTGCTTTGGAGGGAGGCAGCGAGAGAGAGACTCCGCTTTCCTCCCACCCCTCCGGGGTTTGCCTCTTTCTCTCGAGAGGGAGATGGGAGGCAGGGAGAGGACGCCAGGCAGCCTCCATCTCCTCGGTGGTTCGAGGCTTGCCATAGTTCAAAAAAAGCAAGGAAGACGGAGCTTAAAAGCGGCGTCCTCCACTGGCCCGGTGTCACGGGCAGGTCAAGGGGGTCCCTGGGGCTGGCGGCTCTGGCGGAGGCCTCTTCAAAGCAGCTGCCGTTTGCCTTTTGAACTTTTTCGTTTACAGCATGTTTTACGAGCTTTTGATGCCTCCGTGATCTCCGGCGTACTTCAGTAGCCGAATTCCCAGATTAAAGGCAACAAGCAAAAAAATAAAGAAAGCGACCCCCCCTAAAAAAAACCCCAACCACCACACTTTTGATGGGAAGTTAGTACAGCAGCCCATGAGTCACTGTCAGGAGAGCCTCTTCTGCCATGTTTTATCCCCACAGATGGCAAAGCCAGGGGGCCGAGGCTGTGGAGAAGTGGCAGCGGCTGAGAGGAGCCAGGCCTTCCTTGCGGCAGGATAAATCTCTCCCGTCTCTTTTCTCTCTCCCACCCCCCCCAGCCCTCCCCTGCTGTGTTCTCCTGACTCAGCGCATCTGACACGCCTAATTTACGGGCCCTGCGTGGGACGGAGGCGAATTTGGGCCCCGTAATGAGGGAGCGGCGCAAAGGCTCCCCTCCGCCCGATCCGTCTCTGCCAGGCCCCAAGCGCTGCCATTGCCCCCATTTGTCTCTTTGGAGGCCCCAATTGTGTTTGTTTCCTCCCTCTCCCTGTTAATAGAGTTTGGCTTTGTGTTCCCGGTGACCCGTTGACAGGGAATTAATAAATGAAACAGGAAGACTTAATAAGATCCCTTGGGGCCCGAAACAATTCTCCACCTGCTGGCCTTCCTTGCTTCGATGAGTCAGGAAGATAGGAAGGAAAGCTCTGTTTCAATTAACAAATCGCACGGGGGGAATCTGCTTCTCCCTCCCCCAAGTGGCCGTTCCCATTGCGCAGCCCAGGAACAAGGCCGGATGTGGTCCGAGGGCCACTTTGCACCTTGCGAGGTCCAGACAGCGGTCTGTCTTCCTTTCACAGAATATGCATCATGAATAGCCTTGCATGAGGGTGAATGCATGCTTTTGCCCAAAATCACCATCCCCCCCACAAGGCATATCCAGATATTCCATCCCGTCCCCCAGCCTCTTCCAACTAGCTAGCCAGGAACGCGAAGCAGCGAATTAATCTTGGGATATTTAGATCTGGGTCAAATGATACCCTATTTAGAGTCTAGGTGAGGTGAGATTGCAGATTAGATGGATGTGATGTATTAAAGAATCTGGCTATAATCTATGTAGGTTACGCCTAGGTAAGTTAGATTCATTACTGTGACACCAGAGCATCTGCTGTTCAGGAGTTCGGCAAACTTCATCGGAATGTCAAGCAGCTTTGCAAAAGCCCCTTTTTCCTGCAGCGCAGGCGGGCTTTTGAGTGCAGAGGCGGCGTGCCGACCTCCTCTGAATACCAGTTGCCGAGGTGCAACGGAAGGGGAGAGAGCTCCTGCCTGCAGGCCCTCTTGCGGGCTTCCCAACGGGGCCTCTGGTTGGCTGTGGGGGGGGGGGAGCAGGAGGCTGAGCTTGGGGAAAGAGAGCCCATCTTTGCCTGCAGAAGGTCCCAGATTCCACCCCTGCCTGAAACCTGGGAGACGTGTAGACAGTACTAAACTAGGTGGACCCTAACCGGCTCACTAGGGGTAAGGCACCTTCCTCCATTCCCAGGTGGCTGCTTTGACCTTTCGGTCTGATCAATTTGCCTCTGACTGGGGTCCCGCCATCCACAGAAAGGCAAAAGGCCCCACCCCTCTCTCCAGCTACCCTTGAGTTGTCAGCCCCTCTGCTGGAAACTTGTGGCACTACAGAATTACACCTTCCATCCAATTCAAAGTGCTGACCTTTAAGCCCCAAACGGCCTCAGTCTAGTATACCTGGAGCGTCTCCACCCCCATCATTCAGCTCGGACACTGAGATCCAGCTCCGAGGACCTTCTGGCGGTTCCCTCGCTGTGAGAAGCCAAGTTACAGGGAACCAGGCAGAGGGCCTTCTCAGTAGTGGCACCTGCCCTGTGGAACTCCCTCCCACCAGATGTCAAGGAAATAAACAACTACCTGCCTTTTAGAAGATATCTGAAGGCAGCCCTGTTTAGGGAAGTTTTAAATGTTTGATGTTTCAACGTGTTTTTAATATTGTGTTGGGAGCCACCCAGAGTGGCTGGGGAAGTCCACCCAGATGGGTGGGGTATAAATAAATAAATTGTTGTTGTTGTTGGTTCTTACGTCACAGCTGCTGGGAATTGGGAGTTACAGTTCAGCAGCATGCAGAGGGCTCCCCTGCATGTCGCTGTCTGACAGTGGTTCCTCTATCACAAAGCTGGAGCCTCTGGAAGGAGCGGGGTGGGATAGGATGGGGCCGAGGTCTCCAGGCACAGCCCTCCCGCCTTTCTTACTATGCTTGTATGGCCCCTGCAGGTACATGGAGGTGGCCAACAACGTCCAGAAGGAGGAGACGGTGCTCAGCATCCAGTTTGTGCTCCTGGACTGCTCCCACCTGAAGTCCGCCGTGGTCCAGCATTGCAACGAGTGGCAGCACAAGCTCACCAACCTACTGAATGAGATGGCCACCAGCCGCCTGCGGGAGCTGTATGCCTACCTCCAGGACAACGCCGCCGAGTGAGTCCTCAGCCCTCCCTGCCCCCCCCCCCCCGGAAGTGTTCCCTGCCCTGGCCTCTGGATCCTCCCTCTGACTGGACCCCCTTTGCCCCCCGCACAGCGTCAGCCGTCCTCCGCAGACCCTGGAGGAGCTCAGCCGGAGCCTGCAGCTGCACGAGACCCTCCAGAACGACCTGCCCAAGGTCGAGGGGCAGATCCCCCCCATCCACGAGCAGTTTGCCATCCTCGAGAAGTACGAGGTTGCAGTGGAGGAAGAGGTGCGAGGGGCTTTCTGGCGGCGGCAGGAGCAGGGCGGCCACCTCCTCCTCTTCCCTCTTTCCCTGCCAAAGTGGTCCTGAGCATAATGTTCTCCTTTTCTGCTGAGGTAGACGCTCTCGGAATTAAGTTACGCGCCCTGCTGAGGGCAAGAGGCAGCCACAAATCTGATTGATCTCTGGGATGAGGGTGGCAGGCGTGGTGGCGGACAGGCAGAGCAAGAGAGCAGCTGTTTTGGGGGGGGGTCATGCTTCTCTCTTCTCTCGAGTGCCTCTGCTCCCCTTCCTCTGACCTCTGCCTTCTCCTCCTCCTCTTCCTCCCCTCTCGCTTCCAGGTGCTGCAGCTTCTGGGGGAGCTGAACTCAGAGTGGCTGGCTTTCCAGCAGTGCATCCTGGACAGCGAAGCCATGCTGAAGAAGCACAAGGAGAAGTTCAAGACGGGCCTCATCCACTGCGCGGACGACTTCAAGAAGAAGGCCCAGACTCTCCTGCAAGACTTTGGCACCAATGGTGAATGGCTGCAGGGGGGAGCCCAGTCTCTCTCTCTCTGTCCCACCCACCCCCTTTCCCTCCTTGGTGGCCAGGTCTTTATACAGCCAAGGGCACCTTTTCCTTTGCAAGTCAAAGAATCCCACCCCCTCCCCTTTGGTCGATTGTGTGAAACCTCAGCCTGGGCTTTGCTTGTTTTAAAGGCCTCGGAAGAATCTGTAAAGCAGCCCAGGCTCGATGGAAATCTGGCTCCTGCTGTTTTTACAGGCGTCTTAAACTCTTAACAGGAGGTCTGCAGCCAGCGCTGCGTCTGGTAAATGTGCCTCCTGGCTCCCATCTGCGGGCGCCACAAGGGAGGCTTCTGGCCTGATCCTTTGTACATTTACTTGGAAGTAAACCCCCCTTGGGATTACTGTGCAGCAAGTTCATACTGTTCTCCAGGAAGGAGAAGCCTCCGTCCTGCCTGCTGCCTGATCCCCAGCCACTGAAGCTGCCTTTGCAAGGAAGTGGCTTACCATTGGCTGTGGCAGCAGCAGCCATCTTGTGAGCCAATTGCAAAAGCAGCCACAGTAGCTAAGGACCAGACAGACCGGGTATGTGTGTGTGTGTGTGTGTGTGTTTGTATGTGAGATGCAGATTCTCCTCCTCCTGGAAGGAATCTAGAGAAGGAAGGTGCAAACCTGCATGTAGTTACATGTGCAGTGAGAGCTGCTCAACAATGGAACGGATTCCCTCAGAAGGTGGTGGGCTCTCCTTCCCTGGAGGTTTTTAAACAGTGGTTGGGTGGCCATCTGTTTGGGGTTCTTTAACACTGTTTCCTGCATCGCAAGGGGTTGGACTAGATGACCCTTGGCGTTGCTTCCTGTTGGAGACTTGTGGAATTCAGTCAGTAGCTCACCACACCTCAACCCGTGGGATGTATGTGGAGCCCAGCCGAGTCTTCAGAGATTTCCTGCTCCCAGCAGAACGGCTTTTGCCTAAGTCCCCAGTTAAGGGGGAAACTTCTCTCCCATAAAGTAACAAAGTCTTTATCGTCTCCAGACATAAGACAAAGCTAAACGCTCCTATGGACTGTATACAGTACTTCTGGTCTTTGAAGTAAAGATGCGCATGTACAGAGAGATTCGCTAACACTATCGCCATGCTAGCTATCGCTGCTGTGTAAAACCCGCAGCCTCTTCCCTTGACTCTCGCACATTGAGAGTCAGACCCTGACAGCAAACAGGACGAGACATGGGCATGCATCAGGACAGGACTTTGCATAACGAAAGCATTCCTGAAATGGGAAGGCGAATGAGTCATCAAGCCGCACACTCGACCTTGCTGGTGTTGCTGTGATAACCCAGTGCACCTGCTCTCTTATCTTGGAACATCCAGATGTAGGGGGTGTGCTAACTTAAAACATGAGCCCAAGCACTGTGTCATTCAAACCATTGTTCACACTGCACCCAAACTTCCAGCTGTACAATTCTATGGCGGGAGTAAGCCTCTGTCCTCAGTGGGACTGACGTCCTAGCACACCTGTAACCAGGTCTCTGTCCTTCTCATTCAATGCCCTTCTCTGCCCCTGCCCTGGCCAGGCTGACTTAGTCTGCCCTTCATAGGGGACTTCACCACCGCTAGTGGCATTCAGGATAAAA
Source organism: Podarcis filfolensis (assembly GCF_964270895.1). Lineage (NCBI taxonomy): Eukaryota > Metazoa > Chordata > Lepidosauria > Squamata > Lacertidae > Podarcis > Podarcis filfolensis. Next base: position 4,436,083 of record NC_139615.1, read on the forward strand.
TTCATTGTGGCCTGTGGAGCTAGGGTTCCCCTGTAGCTGTGAGGTGGTTCATGGATCAATACATTCACCGTGGTCAGCTTTTCATAGTTTTAAATCCAGGAATCAGAACTGCAGCACTTGACTCCAGAACTGAGCGCTGCTGCCTTCGCCTATCATCGCCTTCCTCCAGACTCCTTATCCAACTGGACGGCCAACCAGAGAGGGCAGGGAGGAGGAAAAGGGCTTGGGGTTATTGACTTCTCTCTCTCCTCCCATGCTAGGTCCTTTCACCAGCGCCTTGTCCGCCGATGCTGCCCTGGAGCAGATCGCTGAAATGAGGCGGCTGCTGGCCCAGATGAAGGAGGAGGAGAACACCCTTCGTTCTAACCTGGGCATCTTTAAGATCGACCAGCCGGCCTCCAAGGACCTTCAGAAGCTGGAGAGGGTAGGATTGGCTCTGCAGGGAGGGAGCTTGTCTTGACCGGCCCGTCCTCCACTTCCTGCACCAGAAAGAAGGAAGCCGAATTCTGGGGTAGGCCTGCGGGGGAGCTTGCCGTCGCTGACCTCTCTTCTGCGCCCCCTGCAGGAGTTGGATTACATCCAGCAAGTGTGGGAGATCACCAAGGAGTGGGAGGTCCACTGGAACGAGTGGAAGGTAGTGAGTTTCAAGACTCTGAAGACGGAAGTGATGGAGAACATAGCATTCGCACTTTTCCGCAAGCTGAACAAGCTGAGCAAAGAGCTTAAGGTAAGGGGCAAAGCATGGGTCGCGTCCCTGCGACGATGCCCAGCTGGCCCTTCTCAGGGCCACTGGAGGTCATTTTCCGATTGGGGACTCAAAAGGGCATTTCGCAGGATTGGCTAATTTTCCTTCTGTGCTTCCATCCTAAGAAAAGCAATGTCAGGCTTCGGGGAAGTGGCTTCCCCCCTCCCTTTGGCCATGGATAAGCAGAACAAAGCAAATATAGTCTCTTACCATTTAAAGAGATTTCAATGATCACAGCGGAAGAACAAAGAGTCCATTTTCGGAGTAAAGGTGCTCCCACTTAAGGTTTACACCCACTCCCCCCCCCCCCGAGTCTCCCGAGTCACTTCCTCGTCTTTCAACCTGATCTCGCAACCACTGTGCATTCTGTGCAGCTACCTTATCTAATCTCCGTGACCTTGGACTGATCGGTTGGACCCTTTCCAGCGAACTGGTGTCTGTTAACTCTCTCTCTCTCTCTTCCGGTTCTTCTTCTCCTAGCTGTTCACCACCCTGTTCTTCCTAACTTTTGTCCTCTGAACTATGTCCCTCTGTGAACCAGTGGTTCAAATCTATACTGCCCCACTGCTCCTGGGAAGATTCAGGATCCTGATCAGGACCAGGGGGAGAGGGGGGCTCCCACCATTCCTCATCTGTGCAGCCCTCCTTGGCACGGTCCCTGACAAGCAGTCTCCCAGGATTAAAGGTGGAGGCATCAATAATTGCTGCAGTGGGTGGCCTGGATTCTGTCTTCTTGGGAGAGGAGGCAGGCGCAGCAAGATGAGTGCTGAAGGGCCCATTGGCAGTTGCCTGCAATCCCAATATTAGTTCTGATGATGATAATAATAATAATAATAATAATAATAATAATAATAATAATAATAGTAATAATATGACAGGGTTACGGCAGCAGATGTTTTTCAGCCCTCCACAGTGGTTATAATCTCCCGCTGACTGTTTTCTGACTTTAGGATCGGAACTGGGAGATCATTGAGACCTCCAAGTCGAAGATCGAGCAGTTTAAGAAGACCATGCCCTTAATCACAGACCTCAGGAACCCGGCTTTGCGAGAGAGGTAGGCAGTTCGCTTACTGGCTAGGCTGTTCCTTTTGGGGAAGGTTAATAAGGATCCTATGGAGCTGAAAAAGAAGGGTGGACCATGGAGACCCCTCCGTGACATGACCAAGGCCACAATGAATGGTATACCTCCTACAGACGTCGTCTAAGCTCCGATCATAGATTTAGGATGTCGTTTGTGAGCTGAGAAGAGCCCTGCTTCCCATGAAGGCAATGTTACTCCACAGCACTGTGGAACAGGCCGTCCTGGATATATTTTAGGTCTTGCACACCTGGTGGTTGCAGGGGCTCCTGGCACCTACCCCATGATTTCTGATAATGATTTTCAGGTGTCCTTGGGCCTGGGGCACTGGCCTATCTTCTCATCAACAAAGCAACGTGGGCAGAGACCAGGGCGGTGGAGACGCTGGGAATTGTCTGGCCAAGAGGAAAGGTTCCCCAGACTGCCCATGAATAGCCAGGGTTCAAAGGCATAGGAAAGATTCTTCTTGGTGCTGAAGTGCTCAGCTCTTCACCCAGAAAAGAGAGAGACCCTCTGACTGGCCTGTTCTGGTTCCCTGCAGGCACTGGGAACAGGTGAAGGACCTGGTCCTCAGGGCGTTTGACCAGGATGCCGAGGATTTCAGGCTGGAGAACATCATTGAGCTTGGTCTCGATAAGCACGTGGAAAAGATTGGCGAGATCTCTTCCTCGGCCACCAAGGAGCTGGCCATTGAGCAGGTAGCGTCGGCTGCTCTGGGGCCCTGCCCCAACTTCCTCGGAAGAAAGGATGCCTTGAGCATCACTTGCAGGGGCCCCACTTCATCCCCACATTGAGCAGGGGTGGGGAACTGGATCAGACCAGCTCCTGGCCTCCTTTACCACCCACCTGCCGGTCACCTGGTCGCCATTTCCCTTTGCTCAAAATGCCTGTAAATGGCAGGGAGTCACTTTTTTTTTACTGTATCCCGCCTGACATCATACATAAGCTCAGGTGGGTGTGGCTTGGGGAAGTGGTCCTGCTGCTGCTTTAGCCACCGGGTGCCCAGCCTCCAGTCTCTCTCTCTCTCAGCATTGGCAATTGGCCTTCGTTGCCTTCCCTGCAGGCTCTTGCAAACATTGCCAAGACCTGGGACGCCACCACTTTGGACATCGTGCCGTACAAGGACAAGGGACACCACCGTGTCAGGTAGGCCCAGTGCAGGGGGTGTAAAAAAAGGGTGGCCCCTTCACCCAGGATGGCGGCACATGCCATAGCAAGACCCAGGTTGCATTTCTGTCATGGGCTCTGGCCAGCATCTGTCCAGTTGGGCTGAATAGCTTCAAACATTTGGTCCCCTCTTTTTTAGGTTTTTGTCTGCTGTCCATATCCCTGATTTGAAAATTTTGTGGTTGCCTTATTTTTGTTAATTTTTTTAATGCTCTCGTTAATATTTTTATTGTTGCAAGCTTCCACAATCATTACTGCTGCGGTGGAAGGGCAGAGCACAGTTTTTCTGAAGGATAAATAAATAAAACGACCCGGGAGATTTAGGAGCTTGTGGTCCAGACACTGTCTAAAGTGGGGTTTGTCAGTCTAGTTATTTTGGTGTACATTCCAGCCCAGCCAGAAGCCAGAGAGGGATTCTGATCTTGCATGCGTGCTCTGACCTTACAAGGGTTCCAGACTTTGGGCCCTGCCTGCAAAAGCCTGTGCTCACGTGCTCCCTATTTCTGCAGAGGAACCGAAGACGTCTTCCAGGCTCTGGATGACAATCAGGTGGCCTTATCCACCATGAAGGCCTCGCGCTTCGTGAAGCCCTTTGAGAAGGATGTGGACCGCTGGGAGCGCTGCCTCTCGCTCATCCTGGAGGTGATTGAGATGCTGCTGACGGTCCAGCGACAGTGGATGTACTTGGAGGTGAGGCTCGCTTTCTCCAGAAGGCAGAAAAGGTGGTAGCAACAGCAGCGGCAGAGGAAGCTGCTTGGGTGCCCATAGGGGGTCTGCTTGCCTCCTCCCACTCAGCCGCTCTACAGCTGGGGGGGAGGCAGCAGGCGGACCATTTGGGCAGCGCGGAGCCTGCGTGCACCCAAGCCACCACGTCTTTCCCAGGAGAGATGTGTGGCTCGGGTGCGCTGCAGGCCCTGCAGTGAGTGCTGCCCAGCATTTTGTCACCCCCCTCAGTGGTGACATCCGGGACAGATCGCCCCCACCGCATCCCCCTTCTTCCGCCCCTGAGCAACAGGCACTTGGGGGCTTTACTGATGGAAATGAGAAACTCTCTCTCTCTCTCTCTCTCTCTCCCTCTCTCTCTCTCTCTCTCTCTCTCTCTCTTTGGGCAACAAGTAGCTCAGACAGGCCTCTGAGCTAGCATTAATTATGAGCAGATCAGAGGAGGAGCATTAGAGGGTTTCAGTGATGGCTATTCTGCATCTCCCACAGAAAGAGAAAGAAGCAGGTCCTTCCTTTGTGCTGCTATGACCAGTCTCTCTTTCAATCAGAAAGCAAGGGTAACATTTTAAACAGAATCTGAGAGAGGGGGGAATTACCCACAATCCTCAGGACATGTTGCACTGGATCCTGCTGCACAGAAAATGTGGCACCCTTTTGAAGGAGGCCCAGCCAGCTCTGTAAATTCACACCTCCATTGGTCCAGAGGACTCCGGGTGACTTAATATCTTCTTGTCTTCCTGGTCATTTTCTGGATCTTCTCCCTCCTTGAGTAGACTCCTGCTCCCAAGGAGACTCCTGGCAACCCAACAAGCCCTCCTACACTGACTCTGAGCTTCCTAGGGTACCCTGCTGCCTTTGCAGGGGTGAAGGGAGAGAGTTCAGGATGAAGGCAGGGCTCTGGAGGTGGTGGGAGGGGTTGTTGCAGGGGCCTGCCACATGAAACTTCCACAAGCCAAGGCACTTCTGGTTGCCTTGGGACCTTTGCGGAAGAATTTACTGTTACTCAGTATGGAGGAATGGTGGTGGCAATTAATGGAAGTAAAGTTGATATTGAAGAAAAAACATGGTTGGCATTTACCAATAATAATAACAATTCAAGAACCCCGCTTGGACTTTTCGCGGGGAAAAGAAATGAATGATTTTGAGACACTTTGACTTAAAAGAAATAATGTTTAACAGGAAGTGGAAAGGATTGATGGTTATCATAGACTGAATGTCTTGTTTTCTTCTTTTTGTAATATAACCAGCAGATGGAAAATCAGAAGCCCTCTTTATCTTTATTGTTTCTCTTCCTTTTTCTGTTTTTCTCCACTTTTCTCTTTCTCTCTTTCCTTTCTTCTTTGTGCTTCTTTCTCTTTCCTTTACTCTTTCCCTTCCTCTCCTTTTGTTGTTCTTGCCTCTCTTTGTTTTCTTCTCTTTTTTTCTTTGGTGTCCTCCACTCGGAGCCTTTATTGAGGTCCAGAGATTGCATACTCATGGGGGCGTAGATGATTGATGGAGGACCCCGGGTGGGAGGCAGGGAAATGTTGGTCTTCCAGGGTGAGAGGCTGGGAGGAGAAAGGAAAGATTCCAGGAGAGATCTGAAAGAAGAAAGGAATATCTGGGGTCAGAGCCAGGAGGAGCTCTCTGTGGGTGCTAAGGGTTAAGATGGAACTCTGTGTTCTGCTTATTCTATTTTATACTTCTTGGAGCTGTTTTTTTTAAATTTATATTAGTTTACTGTACCTTAAAGGTAAAGGGACCCCAACCATTAGGTCCAGTTGTGACCGACTCTGAGGTTGCGGCGCTCATCTCGCTTTACTGGCCAAGGGAGCCGGCATGCAGCTTCCGGGTCATGTGGCCAGCATGACTAAGCCGCTTCTGGCGAACCAGAGCAGCGCATGGAAATGCCGTTTACCTTCCCGCTGGAGTGATACCTATTTATCTACTTGCACTTTGACGTGCTTTACTACTGCTAGGTTGGCAGGAGCAGGGACCGAGCAACAGGAGCTCACCCCGTCGCGGGGATTCAAACTGCCGACCTTCTGATCGGCAAGTCCTAGGCTCTGTGGTTTAACCCACAGCGCCACCCGCATCCCTGTACCTTACTGTATTACAAAAAAACCTTACATGATAAAAAAGAGACCTTTGCAACTTCTTCCAAGTCCTCGACTGCCCTGGGGTCCCAGGCCTCTTCCTCCAAGGAGGTCTCCCCAAGAGCCTCTCAGATCCTCTGTGCTGCTACTGTAGGCAAGGCGGGCAGTGCCTGGTGGCCTCCACCCTCAAAATTACAGGTGATCCCAGCGATTCGTGCCTCATCCTCACCCTCTTCCTCCTCCCGCCTCCCTTTCCCAGAACATCTTCTTGGGGGAAGACATCCGCAAGCAGCTGCCCGGTGAGTCATCCTCCTTTGACCGCATCAACAGCAGCTGGAAGACCATCATGGACCGCTTTGTGAAGGACAACAATGCTCTGCGTGCCACACATTACCCAGGTGCTGCTGCTGCTGCTGCTTAGCGGGAGGGGATGCAAGGAGAAGCAAGGGGGAAGGTGACAAAAACTCAGGGGTGGGGCTGTGCCCTCCTGATTTGCAGGAAGGAGGCCCCAGGTTCAGCCCAACACAATAGCCTCAAGTGACAGGTGACGAGAGAAGTCTCTCTCACTGCCAGAGACCTGAGAGAGCAGCTGCCAGCCAGAGGCAGCAGCACTGGACTAGATGGGCCCAGATGGTTTAAGGCAGCTTCCTATGAAACATTAGGAAGAGCTTTCTGGCAGCAAGAGCCATTCAACAGCAGAACGGACTGCCTCATAAGGGGATGGGCTCTCCTTTGCTAGAGGTGTTTCATCTGTCAGCGATTTAGTTGTGATTCCTGTATTGAAAGGAGTTGATGACCCTTGGGGCTCCCTTCGAACTCTGTAATTCTATGATATGTTTGTGATGGGCAGCATAGCTCTCAACTTTCAGATTTGAAAATAAGGGATCAGCAGCCTCACCTGTCCCGGGGACAGTCTACGGGATATCTAATAATCTGGGATAGCAGCGGGAAGCAGCGCTGGAATAAGGGAATTTCCCCCCCCCCAAAATTGAAGGTTGACAGCTATGACGGGCAGTCCTGTTTGGTGCAGTGCGATTAACTGTGACAAGGGTCAGGGAAGTAGGGGACAGGCCACACAGGACCTTGCTAGTTGTCTCCCGCTTGGACTACTGCAATGTGCTCTACGTGGGGCTACCTTTGAAGGTGACCCGGAAACTACAACTAGTCCAGAATGTGGCAGCTGGACTGGTGACTGGGAGCGGCTGCTGAGACCACATAACACCGGTCCTGAAAGACCTACATTGGCTCCTACATTCAAAGTGTTGGTGCTGACCTTGAAAGCCCTAAACGGCCTCAAAGGCCCAGTATACCTGAAGGAGCGTCTCCACCCCCATCATTCAGCCAGGCACTGAGGTCCAGCTCCAAGAGCCTTCTAGTGGTTCCCTCCCTACGAGAAGTGAGGTTGCAGGGAACCAGGCAGAGGACCTTCTCGGTAGTGGCGCCCGCCCTGTGGAACGCCCTCCCTTCAGATGTCAAGGAAATAACTCTCTGACTTTTAGAAGACATCTGAAGGCAGCCCTGTTTAGGGAAGTTTTTAATGTTTGATGTTTTAATGTGTTTTTAATATTGTGTTGGGAGCCACCCAGAGTGGCGGGGGAAACCTAGCCAGATGTGCGGGGTATAAATAATATATTATTATTATTATTATTATTATTATTATTATTATTATTATTATTGCTGCAGCATGGGCACTTCAGCACCTGCAGAAGATGTGCGGATAGGCCTAAGTGGGTGGGTTTCTTTTCCAGGGGCAGCGGGGCCATTTGTGACTGTTTTGTGATGCTCCCTCTGCCACAGGACTGTTGGACAAGCTGGTGGAAATGAACAGTGCTCTGGAAGAGATCCAGAAGTCCCTCGACATGTACCTGGAGACCAAGCGCCACGTCTTCCCCCGCTTCTACTTCCTCTCCAACGACGACCTGTTGGAGATCTTGGGCCAGTCGCGCAACCCGGAAGCCGTCCAGCCCCACCTCAAGAAGTGCTTCGACAACATCAAGTGCCTCAAGATGCAGAAGGCAGGGACACGCCCCCCCCACATACCAGCCCCCTTGACTGCCAGCGACTGCCCCCAGCCCCACAGCAAGGCCCACTTTGCTTCTTCCCCAGTGCCTTTTCTTCTTTCTGCTAAATATTGTGGCTAATGGGCAGCTGGCGTTCTCCTCATCCTGGGCTCTTTCTTTTTTTTTTTATAAATATTTATTAGAGTTTTCAATTTTATACAAACAAAAAAGAAAAAGAAAAAAAAATATTAAAAACAAATCAATTTCAATATCAATTTTCAATAACATATTTCCTTGACTTCCTCATACCTCCCCTTCTTGTTTTCTAGTTCAAATTGTTTATCCAGCAAATCCTAATCTCTTAACATTCCATTTAACTAACACCTTATTTTCCATCCTGGGCTCTCTCTTGGTGGGAAAGAAACCCACCAGTGACTGGGACGAAAACCTTAGCTCTTTCTTTCCCCCTTAGATTGGCAATACCAACCGATCCGAAGCCTTGGGCATGTTCTCTCTGGATGGCGAGTACATAGATTTCACGCACTCAGTGCTGCTGGAGGGACCCGTCGAGGTGAGTCCTTTCCGGCCTTCTGCTCAGCACCATCCTGGCTCTCTCCCTGACTGTGGAAAGGAACTGCAGTGCCATGCTGGGGAAACCCAGCCAGATGGGCAGGGTATAAATAATAAATTATTATTATTATTATTATTAAGCGCTGCAGGCATCAGGAACCCAGTACTGATGGGCAGGTGCTAAATGAGGCCTCACTACACCTGGTCTCTCTCCCGAGACTGCTCACACTCCCTGAGTTGGGGTTAGTTGAGCAGTGTCTAGCTCGGGTCCCCTTCCTGGTCCTCTGCTGCTATGTCTCAATAGAGGCCATCTCTAGCCTCTCCACGTAGCCCTCTGAACCCCTGCCTCTCCCACTCCCTCTGCTGCCACCCTTGCGGCTTTCTCTGCTTTCTGAGACCCTGTGTCGGGTTCAGCGCGACGAGGGTGGAATAATGTGTCGAGAGAGCCATTGCTACCTTTTTGGGAGCCAGGGATCCCTTCGGCGTTTCTCCCCTTGTGCCTTTGTGCAATAAAGTTGTGATGCTCGCACGCAGCAAGCCTGGACGCCAGCCCTGCTAGTCTGCCCTCAGAACGGACTAGCTGGGGATCGTTGACCTTGCAGGAGTGGCTGTGTGACGTGGAACGGGCCATGCGCTGGACCCTGCGGGAGGTGCTGAGGAACTGCCGCCTCGCCTTGAAGAAGATGCTGACCAAGAGGGACAAGTGGGTGAAGGAGTGGCCTGGACAGGTGATGAACAAGGCCAGGGCCGTCTTTAGCAGATGCGGCCCCGGGGTGCAAATATCCGCTCAGCGCCCCCAAATTACCACGGATGGGGGGGCTCGAAGCTGCGCACTGCCAGCCATGGGTGTGTGTGCGCAACTCTCCCCCATGCCACTGTGGGAGAGCAATCCCCGCAGAGGCTTGGGAGGGAAGCTGCGCACTCTCCAGCCATAAAGGGGGCGCAGCTTCTATTCTAAGCCTCTGCAGGGATCGCTTTCCTCCCGTGCAGGCTTGGGAGGCAAGCTGCACGCCCGCCAGCCATATGTTTGACGGGGCGCAGCTGGTGGACGTGCAGGGAAAGGGGAGGCCGCCAGCAAAGCCGCGCAGCTCCCCCACTCGCTGGGGCGCCCCTGAGAGGCCGGCGCCCTGGCGCAACGAACCACTAAGCCGTATGGGAAAGGCGGCTCTGGACAAGGCCAGAATATGGAGAGGGATGGGGTGGTCACGCTGAGGACTTAGCCGGCACCAAAGCAATAGTGGAACAGACAACCTTGGAAGGGGGTGGACTCTCCTTTATTGCAGGTTTTTCCACAGAGGATGGCTGGCTGTCGGGGAATCTGTGACTCCTGCAGTCTAGGGGTTTGGACCAGATGACCTTTCCAAGTGCACAGTTCCATGTCTATGACTCTATTAGACTGTGCCTTGGGCACAGATTCTGGCCTGGCCTTTGACGCCTAAGGGGTGTGTGCTTTTAGGGCACACCCTTATTCTTGCAACTGTCATTCATGCTAATTGTTTTTCATACTGAATTTTAAATTGATATCACCAGCCCTGGGACCTGCTGATGAACGGTGGGCAGTAGATTTAATAACAGTAATCATACTCAGTACTACTCCATGCTAATTAGTGACCCCAGGAACTCTTTCTCTCCCTCTTCTAAGTTGTACTGACAAACAGGACGTTTTCCCCCTGCCCCTTTAAATGCACGTTTGCGGGTGAATCGGAGATTCCAGTTGCCTGTGATGATGAGTGAACCAACCCAGAAGTATAAGCACCCACTCCTGAGTGCCTAGCGAAAGTTCTGGCACTGAAAAAATTGGGCCCAGGGTTTGCTTGCAGATGCTTTCTCCCCCAAACTGGCAGCCCCTCCATGCTTACCCAGAATCCTCTCCTTGCAGATGGTGATCACCGCTAGCCAGATCCAGTGGACGGCAGACGTTAGCAAGTGCTTGGCCACCTGCAAGGACCGAGGGGACAAGAAATACCTCAAAGCCATGAAAAAGAAGCAGGTGAGACAGGGGCTGGCAGATCTACCCATTCCTGCATGTGGGTCAAGGCACCCACAGATGAGCACATGTGGGCACCTGTGTCCCCTAAGTTGGGAGGCTGACAAGATCTGCTTCTCTGTGGGAGGTGTGTCTAGGGAACCCAAGTCCGAGGGACGTGCTGTCTTTTGCTCTCTGGCTATCCAGTGCTTTGGACGGGGTGGCCCTTCGAGGGACCCTCTAGGTGATGCTGCCGGTCTGCATCTCCCATCAGTTACTCCTGAGCATTGGCCATGCTGGCTGGAGCTAGTAGGGGTTAGGAGACCCAATAGCACCTGGGGGGGGGGAGTCACGGAGTTACCCTAGAGAGCTGTCAGGTGACAAGGAGGAGATCAGCGTGTTGGAGGTGCCCACTTCAGGAGAAGTTCCTAGTGGATTGGGGTATGGGAATCTGGGACCCTGAGAGGAGTTTGACCCCAGGGAGGGTCCCAGTGGCTCGGAAGGTGGAGACGCCCTGAAAATGCCAGGTTCATTACAAAAGCCTTTAAGCCATCACAGCTTCTTGCTTTTTCACGCAGAGTCCCGGATTCCCAAGGGGCCTTCCCTTCAGTATAGCACGTAATGTGTTATTGGAACTTCATATCCGGGTGTCCCTCTAGCGCATTTCTTAGATCTGTGCCTCCCACTCCCCCCCCCCCACTCAATATGGCATCACTTCCCGTATTCATGAAAACAAGATCCAGGTCACTTTAATGCACCTAAGAAAGTTTTCCACCATTTCCCTGCTGCTTGGTCCGTCTCCCATAAAGAAAGCGGGGGGGGGGGGGCTGCCCATGAGGCTGCTGCCATGGCTGCGAAGGGTCTCAGGGTTGCAGAGCGGCCATTACGGCTTGCTTCTCTTGGCTGCTGCATCTGCATCCCTGCCCCAGCCTCTGAGGAGGAGACATTTGGGGCACGATGACACCAATGTGGAATATGTCTCCATTTCCATCTGAGGGATGTTGGAGGGTGTGGGGACCTTTGGGCTCCCACGTTTGGGGCCCTGCCTCCATCTCCAGCCGGCCAGATCCTTCTGTAAAGGATCACGGGCAGGCCACAGAGACGGGCAACCCTCCTCCATGGTTTCCTGGCCCAACCAAATACGGAAGCTCCATTTTGCCCGCCACAATCAGGCCCTTGCTCCCCGCGCAGGTGTCCATGCTGAACAAGTATTCGGAGGCCATTCGAGGCAACCTGACGAAGATCATGCGCCTGAAGATTGTGGCGCTGGTGACGGTGGAGGTCCACGCCCGGGATGTCATTGAGAGGCTCTACAAGAGTGGCCTGATCGACGTGACGTCCTTTGAGTGGCTGAGCCAGCTTCGCCTCTACTGGGAGAAGGTGAGGAGGGCAGCTGACATGGGCTGGGGGGAGGCTGGGTGGTGCAGTGGGTGAGCAGGGACAGAGAGAGAGATGCATATTTACCGTGTGCCAGTGGTGAGCCGCCGCTGCCACCCTCCTCTGGACAGCTAACAGTTCCCAGCCCGGTTAGCTCTGCGCCCATCCTTGAGTGCCGTTTCCCTCTGCTGTTTGTGGTGCGGAAGCGCAGGAAAAACTGTTCTTGGGGAGGGTCTGAGCCTAGGCTGGAGCCTGCGTGTGTGTCTCTCGCCTCTTTTCTCACCCAGCGGGTGGCAGCCAGATCGCTTGGATTGGTTTGGAGCTCAAATGGAAGCAGCAGACTTTTGGTCTGCATCCTCTGCACGTTCAGGCCTCCACATCTAAGCGGCACGGCGTCTAGGAGGCAGGCGGGGAGGCTGCTGGGGGCTGCCCTCTGCACTGACCCTGGCTACCAATATGGCCTTGTGCAGCCTCCCTTGCTTTTGTGCTTGCCCTCAGGAGAAGCCGGGTCCTCACAGAGTTCCAGGAGCTGGTGTGAGGAGGGGAGAGCTGGCTGTCAGTCCAAGTTGAGACCACAGGAAGTGCCTGGGTCCAAAACACAGCAGGGGTCAAGTCCAGAGCAAGGCAGCCAGGACTAGAGGAGCTGGAGGCAATGGTGGAGGGCCTAGAGTGCCAGAAGAAGCAGGATTAGATAAGTTCATAGAGGAGAGGACTATTGATGCCTACTAACCATGATGGCAGGGAAGCCCTCCTCTCCACTCTTGCAGGGAATTGTGCCCAACTAAGTCCTACTCGGTGGGACGCGGGTGGTGCTGTGGGTTAAACCACAGAGCCTAGGACTTGCCGATCAGAAGGTCGGCAGTTCGAATCCCCGCGAAGGGGTGAGCTCCTGTTGCTCGGTCCCTGCTCCTGCTAACCTAGCAGTTCAAAAGCACGTCAAAGTGCAAGTAGATAAATAGGTACCGCTCCGGCGGGAAGGAAAACGGCGTTTCCATGCGCTGCTCTGGTTCACCAGAAGTGGCTTAGTCCTGCTGGCCACATGACCCGGAAGCTGTATGCCGGCTCCCTTGGCCAATAAAGCAAGATGAGCACCGCAACCCCAGAGTCGTCCATGACTGGACCTAATGGTCAGGGGTCCCTTTACCTTTACCTAACCATGATGGCTTTGCTCCGCCTGCCCCAGCCTGGTGCCCTCCAGATGTTTTGAGCTACCAGCTCTTTATCTGCCACAGCCAGCATGACAACGGGCTCACCCACACTTCTGGTTGCCCCATAATTTCTAGTCACGGGTCAAAGAGGTTCTCGTCTTTTTCCGCCACTTTTCCTTGGAACACCCGTTGCTTACTGCTGAATTGGAACAAATGTCAATCCGCAGAGAACCTGATTGACATTTGTTCCGATTCAACAGCGGGACAAAAAAAGGAGCCTTTCAGACCTATGACTTGAAATCACCGGACAAATGGAAGTGTGAGTGAACCCCATTGATACTGGGGTTGATGGGAGCTGAAGTCCAAAGCATCTGGAGGACACCAGGATTGGGAAGAAATGACAGTTTTTAGCAATGTGGGTCCCGGGGGGGAAACATGGGGCATCATGTGACTGCAAGTGGCAACTCTGTGTTGGTGCAATGTGAACAATGGTTTAAATGGCACAGTGCTTGGTCTCATGTCTTGAGTTAGCACATCTGGATGTTTTGAGATAAGGGTGCCAGGTGCACTGGGGTTACCGTAGCAACACCAGCAAGGTTGTGTGTGTGACTGGCTGAGTTGCTCACCTTCCCATTGGTTCAGGAATGTAGAGACAGGTATAATCGTCTCCGGGGCATTGCTTTCATTATGTGAAGTCCTGTCCTGATGCTATCCTGCTTTGCTGTCAGGGTCTGACTCTGAATCTGTGGGATAGGGGAAGAGGCTGTGAGTTTTACACAGCAGCGTCAGCTAGCATGGTGATAGCGTTAGCGGATCTCTCCGTACATAAGCATCTTTACTTCAAAGACCAGAAGAACTGTATAAAGTCCATAGTGCTGTTTAGCATTGTCTTCTGTCTGGAGATGATAAGCGCTATGTTACTTTGAGATGTGTGGCAGAAGAGTTTTCCCCTTAACCGGGGACTCTGGAAGAAGCCATTCTGTTGCGGAAGGAAATCTCTGAAAACTCTGCTGGGACTCCACATCCTCCTGATGCGTCACACGGGCTGAGATGTGGTGAGCTACCAGCCGACTTCCACAAGTTCCCAACACCCCGCCACCCCTCTCCTATGGAAAATCTTTCTTTCAGGAGCTGGACGATTGCGTCATCCGGCAGACCAACACCCAGTTTGCCTATGGCTACGAGTATCTGGGGAACTCTGGGCGGCTGGTCATCACCCCACTCACTGACAGGTATCCCACGAGGGCTGTGAGCCCGACCAGGAGAAGCCTAGTGGTTTCTGGCCATGGAAGTTGGCATGCCGTGAAGGGCCTGATGCCAGCGCTGAAAGGCTACAGCCTGGGTCTGTCTGGGTCGGAAGACTGGGGGAATCTGCTGGGGGCAGCAGGAGGGAGCCTGGGAGGGAGAAGAGGCAACTAATAATGTTTGGGGAGGGGTGAAAAAGAAACGAGGCAAGGAGATGGGCCCAGATGGCCAGTGGGGAAGTGGGAAGCCGGTCATGGGAACCCCTAGCCATCCTGCTCTACAAGGAGAGCCTGAGATGTTTGGGTTCCTTTGGCCTCTCTTCTGCAGGTGCTACATGACTCTGACCACAGCCCTCCACCTCCACCGGGGAGGGTCCCCCAAGGGCCCTGCAGGTACTGGCAAGACGGAGACGGTGAAGGACCTGGGCAAGGCTCTGGGCATGTACGTCATTGTGGTCAACTGCTCCGAAGGCCTGGACTACAAGTCGATGGGGCGCATGTACTCCGGCCTAGCGCAGGTAAGGGAAAGTGTCAGGTTCTGGCCCTGCTCCCAAGGGCTCCCCATGCCTGCCCTGGCCCTCCTCAAGCTCTCCACTTTGCACTCTGCCAACAGACCGGGGCCTGGGGCTGCTTTGACGAGTTCAACCGCATCAACATTGAGGTCCTGTCCGTCGTGGCCCAGCAGATCCTCTCCATCCTCTCGGCTTTGGCCGCCAACCTGACGCGCTTCACCTTTGAGGGCCACGAGATCAACTTGGTGTGGTCTTGCGGCATCTTCATCACCATGAACCCAGGTGGGGAGGCCGGGAGGATCATTCTGGGCAGGGGGGGCGTCAGGCTTCGGGGAATTCTGTCCCTCCCCCGGTGGCAGCGAGAAGCAGAGAAAAAAGTGTTCTTACTAATGAGTTTATTCAGTCATCACAACAAGAGACAAAGGAATGCAGTCTGTCTCCTGTTAATGGCGTTGCTCCAACTGAGCTCCTCCCCCCTCCCTTCCTAGCAACAGCACTTAACGGTGGCCACCGGGGGCTAATTGTCTCTGAATCCTTTGCTCTTGCAATCTCAACGAACACTGTGTTCTGGGAGAAGGGGGATCAGAAATACTATCCAGTGATAGTGTGTCAGCTGGCTCCTCTCTGTCTCCTCCTCCTCTTCTCCCAACACCTCCCATCTCTTCTGTTTGCCTGTCTCTGAGCTGGGACCTTCCTCAAACCACTGCTGTAATTCAATACTGCCTTCCTCCCCCCTGGAAGCTTCAGGAAGAGAAGGGGTGGGGCGATCTCCACCAGTCCTCCTCAATCCCGTCCCCTTCAGTCCAGTCCCTGACAGGTGGGCTCAACTGGGGTGTGTGCGCCTCCACCCGTGGACATTTGCCAGTGCTTCCGTGTTCTCGTGGCAGGTTATGCTGGACGCACGGAGCTGCCTGACAACCTCAAGTCGATGTTCCGCCCCATCTCCATGGTGGTGCCTGACTCCACCCTCATCGCTGAGATCATCCTATTTGGGGAAGGCTTCAATAACTGCAAGGTACTGTTGGGATAGGGACGCGGGTGGCGCTGTGGGTAAAACCTCAGCGCCTAGGACTTGCCGATCGCATGGTCGGCGGTTCGAATCCCCGCGGCGGGGTGAGCTCCCATCTTTCGGTCCCAGCTCCTGCCCACCTAGCAGTTCGAAAGCACCCCTAAGTGCAAGTAGATAAATAGGTACCGCTTTATAGCGGGAAGGTAAACGGCGTTTCCGTGTGCTGCGCTGGTGCAGGCTCGCCAGAGCAGCTTTGTCACGCTGGTCACGTGACCCGGAAGTGTCTCCGGACAGCGCTGGCTCCCGGCCTCTTAAGTGAGATGAGCGCACAACCCTAGAGTCGGACACAACTGGCCCGTACGGGCACGGGTACCTTTACCTTTACATTACTGTTGGGATATAAGGGACACGGGTGGCGCTGTGGGTTAAACCACAGAGCCTAGGACTTGCCGATCAGAAGGTCGGCGGTTTGAATCCCCACGACGGGGTGAGTTCCCGTTGCTCGGTCCCTGCTCCTGCCAACCTAGCAGTTCGAAAGCACGTCAAAGTGCAAGTAGATAAATAGGTACCACTCCAGCGGGAAGGTAAACAGCGTTTCCGTGATCTGCTCTGGTTTGCCAGAAGCGGCTTAGTCATTCTGGCCACGTGACCCGGAAGCTGTACGCCGGCTCCTTCGGCCAATAAAGCGAGATGAGCGCTGCAACCCCAGAGTCGGCCACGACTGGACCTAATGGTCAGGGGTCCCTTTACCTTTACCTTACTGTTGGGATGGTTCGGGGAGGGGGTGGGAGCGCTTTGCTTGGGCAGAGCGGGTGAGCGGAAAAAGCGCGCTCCCAATGAGGTTCGCCAAACTGTCTCCTCCCCTTCCCAGATCCTGGCCAAGAAGGTTTACACCCTCTACTCGCTGGCTGTCCAGCAGCTCTCCAAGCAAGACCACTACGACTTTGGCCTCCGGGCGCTCACGTCCCTGCTCCGCTACGCCGGGAAGAAGCGCAGGGTGCGGCCTGACCTTTCTGATGAGGAGGTGAGGAGCCCCCTGCCTTCGGCAGTTGTGCTGCAAAACGTGGCCAGCACAGAAGGACTGTAGCTCAGCGAGCGGAAGGTCCCTTGGTCAATCCGTAGCAGCCTCTCCAGGTGGGGTTTGGAGAATCTCCTGCCTGAAATCTGGGAGAGTCGCTGCTGCCAGTCCGTGTAGACATTACTAAGCTAGGTAGACCAATGGTTTGACTCCGTATAAAGCAGCTTCCCCTGTTCGTGGAAGGCTAGTGGCTGCCAAGAACTCTGGGGTTGGAATGAAGAGGAAATCACTCGTAACGTTGATGTTGTGTGTGCAGGTTTGGGAGGGGAAATGACCTTTGGCTCTCCATGTCTGCCTCTGGTGGCTTTATCAGTCACACAGCTCCTCCTTTATGCCACGGGGACCTCCCTGGGGTGCTTCATGGAGCGCTTGGCATCCTTTCCCCCCCCCATACCACATACCCTCCGACCAGCTCTTCCACACTCTCCACTTGCAGGTCCTCCTCATGGCCATGAAAGACATGAACATAGCCAAGCTGACGTCCGGCGACGTGCCTCTCTTCAACGCCATCACTCAGGACCTCTTCCCAGGCATTGAGTGCCCCGTCATCGACTATGGAAAGGTCAGCCATCCCGTCCCCTCCCTGCCCCACAGGGTTTGCCTCTTCTTCTTGGGAAATCTGGCAAGAGCCCCACCCAGTGCTGAGCTGCTGCTCTCCAAGGGAAGCCCCTCGCAGGTGCAACCCACTAACCCACTGGAATTCTTGATGGTAGTGGTGGATAAAGCAGGGACTTTATTGGGAGAGAGGATCATAGAATTGTGGAGTTGGAAGAGGGCACGAGGGTCATCTAGTCCAACCCCCTGCAAGGCAGGAATCTTTCATCCACTGTGGGGCTCAAACCCACAACCTGGGATTGAGAGTCTCAGGATCTACCGACTGAGCTAAGATGTGGCATGAAAAACAAGGTGCTGCCTATGCAGCCTTCCTTCCAATCTGGGCATTTCTTTCTTTCTTTCTTTCTTTCTTTCTTTCTTTCTTTCTTTCTTTCTCCCTCCAGCTCAAGGAAGTGCTTGAGGGGGAGCTGAGAGAAATGGGCCTGCAGGTGATCCCCTTCACCATCACCAAGGTGATCCAGCTGTACGAGACCAAGAATTCTCGCCATTCCTCCATGATCGTGGGCAACACGGGCAGCGGCAAGACCGTCACCTGGCGTGCCCTGCAGGCCACCCTCTGCACCCTCTGCAAGAGCGGAGACACGACGGCCAACATAGTCCGGGTCAGTTGGAAGCTCCTTCGCCTCCCTGGTGCCTGGCTCTCTGACACAGGGCTGCGCAGGGGACTGGCCGCCCTCCTTGCCTCTGCCAAGTCTGGCTGCCTCTTCCTCTTCCTCCACCTCCTCGGGGGCCCATCCCAGACATCTTCTGGGACTTGCTGGGCTGGGTGGGGCTTCTTCCCCAATGTCCACTTTCCCTGTAGCCCCCCTTGCTGGCTGGCTTCTCCGCTGCATTCTTTCCTTGGGACAGGAGGCAAGTTGATCGCCCTTGATTCAAAAACGGGGGGCAGGATTAGCCTCAACCCTCTAGCTTCCGTTTGCTTCTCCCGAATTGGATAGCCATAAAAAGTAAATAAAGCGCAGAGGTCTCTCCGGGTCTTAGCTAGAAAAACGCACCTTGCTTCCTCCTGACTTTGTCTCCCCGCCCCTCTCTTCCTCCTCCCACCTTCCCGCTCTCTTTCCTTGCTGGGCCTGCCTGCTTCCAGGAGTACCCCCTGAACCCGAAGGCAGTTTCCCTGGGCGAGCTGTACGGAGAGTACAACCTCAGCACCAATGAGTGGACGGATGGCATTCTGTCCAGCGTCATGCGATTGGCATGTGCAGGTACACCAGGGCCCCTTCCTTCACTCCTGCCATGTTGCTAAGAGAGAGAGAGAGAATAAGAGAGAGAGAGAATAAGAGAGAGAGAGAGAGAGAGAGAGAGAGAGAGAGAGGTACCAGAGTGCCTTCCTGCTTAGAAGCCACACTGTCTCAGACCTATAGGCACCCATCTTCTTCCCTGGGGGCAACTGAGTCCTCCTGCCCTGCAGGCCAGACTGAATCCAGAGTACTTAGAGGCCCCAAATGTATAACAGAGCAGGCAAAAGGCAGGTGGGTTGGACGGTGACACCCACAGGGAACATAAGCAGAGCCCTGCTGGGTTAAACCAGGCGCCTCTCTAACCCATCATCCTGTTCCTTCAGGAAACCCAAGAAGCAAGGCAGAAAGGCAGCCACTCTCCCCTCTTGTCTGCCCCCATTGTCTCATATTAAGAGCTACACTGCCTCTGAACCTGGAGGCTCTATTTTGCTATCCGTAGCTAGTGACAATACTGCTCCCTTCTATGCATTTGTCTCCATTCCCCATTCAAGCCAGTGGCTACTGCCGCCTCATCTTGTGGCAGCCAGTTCCACAGGAGATGCTGCCGCCCCCATGATGATCGGGAGCCGAAGTGTGTGTGCTGGAGGGGGAGCTGAGCCCCTCCTGTCCTCCTTGTTACTTGCTTGTGGCCACCGAGTCTGAGCCACAGGGAGGCTGTGCAAAGCATGCCCATGTATTTGGGGCAATTTCCCACCCACTCTCAAGGCCAGCTGTGAACTTCAGGCAGCTAAAGTTGGAGCCCATGTCACTGTACAGGCGCCCAGGGAGATTAGGGGGCAAGGGAGAGGCCTGGCTTGAGCAGAGGCCTCAAACTACAGACTGCTCTGGCTGAGCTCTGCCATAACTCCTGCTATCTCCTCTCCGGCCCTCGCTAGTGGTCCATCGTCTTGGTTTCACCTTTGCTGTGGCCTGGCCAGCCTTCCCCCTGTCTGCCTGCTTGCCTATCAAAGACCATTTCCTGCCCCCCACCCAGCAAGGGGGGGCGCCACACCCCAAGGAGCTACTGGGTGTAGCCAGGAGGCACTAGGTGCATGCTCTGTGTGGGATTTCCTCTTGAGGGCTGGGGGCACTGAGCCCCAGGCCTAGGGTGGGAGGGAAATCTGTGCTGAGCCTGGGACACTGTCGCCTGCCTCTCCTGAGCTCCCCCCCCAACACCCCCAGCTCATGCCGCTTTGCCTGATAGCCTCACCCTGAGGGGGCACCGGTGATTATCTCCGAGTGCCGGCAGGCGGCCTCCCGCGGGCATTTGCTTTTTCTCATGCCAGCGGGGCAATGGCACTGCCGTTTCTAGGAAACGGTGGGAGAAGGAGCGGGGGAAGGCCTTCCTCTGACCCCAATCTCTATGATAATTGAGGATGGGAACCTGTTGGCGTGCATGTTGATTTTGGGTGGGTGAAGGTGACCCACTGTCTTTTCCTCTCGGGGGATCCCTGCTCTGTGCTGGAGGGCTGGCTGCTTTGCAGGAGGCGGGGCACAGGGAACAGAGCATCGAAAGGCAAGGAAGAGGGCGAAATATTGGTCCAGGCTGGGGCATTGGGCTGCTTCAGAGAGACCCTTGTCGCTTATGGGTTTCTTAATCAGCGTCCGACCCCTTTCCTTCCACCCCCCTGCCGGTACAGTGTCTGACTCTCTTGTGAGACAGATTGGAAGACTTCTGGGGTTCTGTTTGTGCTGCTGGGGCTGCAGTGTTGCGTGTGGCTAGCTACCTCACACCTCACCCCCCCCCCCAGTGTTTGGATTATGCTGAGCAAGATGGTTACAGGGGTGGCTTGACTCATGTGCCATGACTCAGTGCCAGACTCGGTTCCGCTTGCCCTCGTAAACCTTCCGAATGCTGGTGGGGGGACGGTGACCCCAATTTGCACTTGAGTCAAATGATTCCAACTGGCTGCTTGAAAGATAGCCCCCGTGAGTGAAATAATCAATGTGAGCAGTGGTGGGAACAGGCCTTTCGAACAACTCCCTTGCAAAGCTGAGTGCTGGTTCTTGCTGGGCTGCTCCAGCTCTGTGGTCTGTTTTCCACCTTTGGGCATCTGAGGCCCAGACCTTTGCTTCCCCTGCCAGGCCTTGCTTCCCCCCGCCCGTGGATGATAGCTCCTAACACTCTAACCCAGACTCCTGTCCCCATCTGACCCCCCCACTGCAGGACTTCTCCCTCAACCCCAAAGCCCTGAGCCTCGGGGAGTTGTTTGGGAGGTATGACCTTGCCACCAGCGAATGGCACGATGGCGTTCTGGCTTCCATCATGCGCGAGGTCTGCACAGGTATTTACCCTCCGGGAGGCCCACCTTGGCCGTGCCAGCTGCCTGCCTTGGCTGCCAATCACTCTTCCTTTCTGAGCAACCTGGCACCTCTCTCTGTCTCAGACAATCAATCTCTTCAAACAAGACCTTGGAAGAAATTCTCTGCTCTGCTTTGGAAATTTCTGTGTGTTTCAATCCATTCTGTGTGTTTCAGTCCTTGTCCCTGGTGCCCCACCCATTGCCCCTTGCTTGTTGACCAGCGGGTGTTCTGTTCCCCTGAATTACAGAATTTGGCTTTCAGGGAATCCCAGCCCTCACTTTTTTAAAGGGCATGTTTCTAGCTCTCCTTGATGTAAAAGGTAAAGGGACCCCTGACCATTAGGTCCAGTCGTGGCCGACTCTGGGGTTGCGGCGCTCATCTCGCTTTACTGGCCGAGGGAGCCGGCGTACAGCTTCTGGGTCATGTGGCCAGCATGACTAAGCCGCTTCTGGCGAACCAGAGCAGCGCACAGAAACGCCGTTTACCTTCCTGCCAGAGTGGTACCTATTTATCTACTTGCACTTTGACGTGCTTTGATGTAGAAGCGTGAAATTGATGACCGACGAGTCTGTTAAAGGCTCTATCCAGTATGTCTTCCGAAATACATTTAAGGATCCAACAAAGATCTGCGCACAAGATCCCTCTCTTCTCTGGTGGCTTCCAGCAGCTGGTACTCCGAAATGCTGCTGCCTTCGACCATGGAGGTAGAGCTTAGCTCCTCTGGCTAGTAGCCATTGACAGCCTTTCTCCTCCATGAATTTGTCCAACCCTTTTTTCCAAGCCTTTTAAGCTGATAGCCACCCAGTCGAACTCTGGCTGTGGCTCTTCCAAGACTCAAGGAGAGGCAATTTTCCCTCAGCCCTTAGTTATACATTGTGGCTTCCATGTAAGGTATACAAAGGAGGGCAGCGAATTCACTGTCCTGAGATCCTTCCCGCTGCAGCCCGGGAGGCAGGAATCCGCGTTATGGACTTGGAGTTCTTAACGTTCCTCTTTGCCCAGACGAGAAACCTGACGAGAAGTGGATCCTCTTTGACGGCCCCGTGGACACGCTGTGGATCGAGAGCATGAACTCTGTCATGGACGACAACAAGGTGCTGACCCTCATCAATGGCGAGAGGATCGCCATGCCCGAGCAGGTAGGCCCGAGCTGCCCCCACAAGCCAGCCCCTCCAGCAGCTCCTTGGCCAGAACTGATTGGTGGTTTCCATTCCCCCACAGGTTTCGCTGCTGTTTGAGGTGGAGAACCTCGCCGTCGCCTCGCCCGCCACCGTCTCCCGGTGCGGAATGGTTTACACGGACTACAGTGACTTGGGCTGGAAGCCCTATGTCCTTTCCTGGATCGAGAAACGCCCAAAGGTATTTGAGGAGGGGGAGCAGTGGGTTGTAAAAGTGACCGGGTGCCGGGACCCCCGCGGTTGAGTCTGTCCTTTCCCCCCACCCTGTTCTTCTCTGCCCTGCTCATTTCATACCCCCAGGAGAGCTGAATTCGCACTCGGCCACAAAGCTCCCTGGGGGACCGTGGGTCAGTTGCTGCCTTCCCTCAGCTTAACCTACCTCACAGGGTTGTTGTAAAGGAGAAAATGGGGAGGACGAGAAGTACATATGCCACATTGAGCTCCTTGGAGGAAAGGCAAGATATAAACGTAATAAATAGCAACAATAAAGTAGCCCTAGCTACTGACCGTGTGAGGGTCAGGGTCAGGGCCGGATTTTGGTTTGATGAGGCCCTAAGCGATCGAAGGTAATGGGGCCCTTTATATGTCCAGCTGTCCTTTGTCAACAACAAATTGTCGTCGTTTTTTGTGTTGAATACATGCTATATGGTCATTTATGGACCTCATAGGTAACTCAAGCCATTTGCCCATGTTGCCATGCAACCAGTCCATGCAGAATGTAGGCACCCTATATATAGAAATGAGCAAACCAGTGATATTTTAGAGAGCAGGCTAGCAGGCGGGGCCCATTACTTACACCATAGGAGCCTACACAACACAAAACACTGTTGCTGTAGGTAGGTTTTATTTTATTTGTTTTTTATCTTATATTTTTGGAAATGTACATCCAGGGATTTTTCCCCTTTAATTTTTTGGGGGGCCCCTAAGAGAGTGGGGCCCTAAGCTGTAGCTTGTTTAGCTTATACGTAAATCCGGCACTGGTCAGGGTGGGATGGAGAGGTCCTAGGGAAGCCCTGAAGAGACAAATGTGGGTTTGCGGGGGTCTTCAGGAGGAGCAGATCAAGTAGCTGACAGTCAGCGAGCTTCCCTTTGCCCCCGTCTCCTCCGTCTCAGACCGAAGCGGAAACCCTGCAGCGGATGTTTGACAAATTTACCAACAAGATGCTGACCTTCAAGAAGGACAACTGTCAGGAGCTGGTCCCTATCCCCGAGTACAGTGGGATCGTGTCTCTCTGCAAGCTGTTCACATCCTTGACGTCGTCTGATGAAGGGGTAAGTGGCAAGCGAGGGTCAGTCAGCCGCTCTGGAGGCCCTGGGCGCATCATCAGCCTCCGCCCTCCTCTGGCCACCTAGCATTTGGGGCGCGTTACGTCAAGGATGGCCCCCTTGCCACTCTCTAAAAAAAGAATTATTAAGAATATTACAATGAGTTAAAGTAAAAAAGAAAGAAAAAGGGAAAGCATATATAAAACATTTTAACAGACAGAGGAAAACAATAACAAAACGACATTGAAATATAATTAAGATTACAGAACTATATAACATATATGTAAATGCATGAACTTATTGTTTTCCTCAAATATACAGTGGTACCTCGGGTTAAGAACTTAAACTGTTCTTAACCTGAGGTACCACTTTAGCTAATGGGGCCTCCTGCTGCTGCCACGTGATTTCTGTTCTCATCCTGAAGCAAAGATCTTAACCCGAGGTACTATTTCTGGATTAGCAGAGTCCGTAACCTGAAGCGTCTGTAACCCGAGGTACCACTGTACATCAATTCATGGGTCATTATGGTTTCCAAAAATACATTCCAAATACAGTCATACCTCGGAAGTCAAACGCCTTGCGACTCGAACTTTTTGGCTCCCGAATGCTGCAAACCCGGAAGTGATTGTTCCGGTTTGCGAACGTTCTTTGGAACCCGAATGTCCAACGTGGATTCTGCAGCTTCCAATTGGCTGCAGGAGCTTCCTGTAGCCAATCGGAAGCTGTGCCTTGGTTTCTGAACATTTTGGAAGTTGAACGGACTTCCGGAACGGATCCCCTTCGACTTCCGAGGTACGACTGTATCATTAAATTTGTCCAGATCATAGAATAGTAGCGTTGGAAAGGACCACGAGGGTCATCTAAGTGCAGTCCCTTGCAATGCAGGAATCTTTTGCCCAACTTGGGGCTTGAACCAGCGTTCCTGAGATTCAGAGCCTCATCCTTTACCAAGTGAGCTATCCTGGCACTGTTAAGTTTTGTTCCTAGGGAGGTAGCTTCAGCGGGTTTGGGGGGGCAGTGGGTCTGAGGAGAGCTTTTCTGAACCCCCCAGCTGAATCCCGCGGACAGTGAAAACTACTCAACGGTGGTGGAGATGTACTTCATCTTCAGCATGATCTGGTCCCTGTGTGCAGCCGTGGATGAGGAGGGCCGGAAGAAAATCGACATCTTCCTTCGAGAGATTGAGGGCTCCTTTCCTAACAAGGTCACTTGGATGCACTTCCCACGAGGGATGGCAGCGACGGGTGGGGTGGGGTGGTGCTATGAGGCTGAGCCAAGTCCTGCAGCTGTTGTGCTTGCTGGAACAAGATAGGCTACCCCAAAGGTGAAAAGAGGGCATGTGATTTAATAGACCTAAAGGGAGGTGGGCAAGAAAAAATGGGTCTTCTCTCTCTGGTGTTAATGGAGAAATCTGAGGGCTCCCTTGGACAAAAAAATCAAGGACACCAGCCAGGAATACCAGAACAAAACAGCAGCCTTGGTCTTGATTGAAGACTGTCGCGACAGGACTCCCACCTGCCACAAGGTGGAACAAGATGGAAGCCCAGAACAAAAGAGCCCCCAAACTTTTATTAGCTGCTAATCCCCATGTTACCCCCCCCCCCGCAAACTACATCACTAATACATCATGGTTACATCATGAAAGGGGAGGTCTGGTGGCAGTAATCTGAGCATCCTGGACCCTGCCCCATGGTTCCCCTTGCCCTCCACCAAACACCCATCAAGTGAAACAAAAGAGATCTTTACATTTCCCTGTTTCCCAGCCAAGTTAACCACACCCTTTTGTATTCATCTGGGTTTGTTATTTCTGGAATGGCTACCTGTCTGGCACTCAGATATCAGGATGCCAGGGATTATCACTCAGGCAGAGGGGCTGCTGAGTAGCTGAGCTCACATGTCTATATGAATTTTTGTAGTTTTCCCTGTGAGCCAGTACATAGATAACATTTATCAGTGAATTGTTACATTTGGTATTGTGCAGCAGAGGCCCTTTGAATAGATAGGAAGAAACTGTGATGAAGTGTTTCAAAAGTGATTGTGCTGACTTTGGTAGTGGGCTGCATGTGCATGATATCTGCTGGAGAGGCAACCCCCCCCCACACCTATACATAAATTCCTGCAACACTGGGAAGGTGCACAGGGCATCCCTTTTGCCCACCTAAGAGCCAGTTGCAATGAAAAACCCTTCCACTGCCCAGAGAGATCCATGATCCAGGCCCAGCTTTAGGCCTCTGCAAGGACTACTGAAAATACACCCCTCTGACAAGCTAACTTCTTTCCCTCCCAGGATACAGTCTACGAGTATTATGTTGACCCCAAGCGGAAGCAATGGTCTTCCTTTGAAGATAAACTGCCCAAGATGTGGAGGTACCCATCCAAGTAAGTTAACAGCTTTTTGCATATTGCCCAAGATAGAGGACGTTCTCTCTGCCAGTCCCAGGCAGGGAAGGAGGAGCTTAACGGGAGTGTGACTCAGCCCCTAAAACTTAAAACCTGTGTTCTTCAACCTTCTGTAGCTTAAAGCAGTGGCGTAGTGTGGGTTGCCAGTGCCCGGGGCCACTCAAAAGGGGTGGGTAAGAGGGAGGGAAATTCATGGTGTACACATGCGCATTCAATTGCCTAATAGCGTCTGCATCACCCAGGAGATCACAGACACAGAGATAACAAAAAAAGAGTCGTTGTCTGAAGAGGTCATTTCCTGATTCGCGTGGAGAAGCCATTCTCAGTGAAGCCCAGTGATGGAACAGCTGATTTGAGACAGCACTGGGCATTGAAATTTTGTGCCCCCTAACAAGTTTGTGCCCGGGGCAACTGCCTCTGTGGACGCCCCCCATGTTACGCCACTGGCTCAAAAGCAGTAGGACAGCGGCAGGAAAGGCAAAGGAGACCCCTGCCTCATACCCTGCGTACCAGGTCTATGGGATTTGCTGCCACAAGATGTGGCAGTTGGGAAGAAAATAGTGATGGATGAGGCAGGGGAGGAGGAGACGGGAGTCCATGAATGGCCGTTCGTAGCCAGGAGGGACTATGGCCTTCAAGCCTGGGGAGTCGGCCTGTGCGTGAGAAGCAGGTTGCTGGATGAAGTGGACGTTTGCTCTAGCCTAGCAGGGCCCATCTGAAGTTCTTACACGTAAAGAAAGTAGGAGGGAGAAGCAGCTAAAGGGGCACCACGGAGAACGGGCTCATTCTAGGGATGGCGGTGTCCTGTCTTCATTATGTGTGTGTGTGTTGGAGGGTCTCAGGCGAGTTTTTTGTTTCTTGCAGCAGTAGCGGGGTGTGAGTGACAGCAGAGGGGCACCTCTACGATACACACATAGTTACCCTCCCCGCTCCCTTTGCCTGCCTTCTCTTGTTTCCCGCATCCTTTCCCTTTCTGGCTCCCGAGCAGCCTGCCTTCGCCGTGCCACCGAGTCGCTCGGCCGATCTTGTTCTTCGAGCCAGTGGCTCGGATCCATTTCCCGCCCCTCACTCCCCTAATCCGATCAGTGGCCTGAAATTGCCGGAACGTGGTCCCCGAGCTGCCACGGGCCGCCGGCCGCCTGCATCCTCGGAAGCCGGGCGGAGGGACAAGCCTTCATTAACGGTGGCTTCCTTCCAAGCTGTCAGGCTCCGGCGGGGGTGACAGCTGCGCCAATTGCGTCTCGTGTCGGATGTCTTCATGCATTTAGGCCAGTGTCCTTCCTGGAGCCGTGACAGCCGCGTCGGGAAGGACCAGAACGGCCCCCGGGGCTCTGGCGCCCTGCGTGTGTGTAAGAGGGAGGGGAAGCAGCCAAGCTTTGGCAGGTCCCAAGCATGGCAGGAGCTGATGCCTCGCCCCTGGGGCTGAGCCCGGATCTGCCCTTCTCTTCCCAGCGCCCCCTTCTACAAGATCATTGTCCCCACCGTGGACACCATGCGCTACAACTATCTTGTCGACGCCCTCATCTCCAACCAGAACCCAGTGCTACTGGTCGGCTTGGTGGGGACCGGCAAAACCTCCATTGCCCAGGGCGTCCTGCAGACCCTGGACAGCACCAAG
Organism: Podarcis filfolensis; assembly: GCF_964270895.1. NCBI lineage: Eukaryota > Metazoa > Chordata > Lepidosauria > Squamata > Lacertidae > Podarcis > Podarcis filfolensis. The sequence continues at coordinate 4,463,373 of NC_139615.1, forward strand.
TGGGCGGTTCTGGTCATCAACATGTCCGCTCAGGTAACAGGTTGAGGGAGGGGAGGGTCCTGGCTCCTCCCCTGGCATACCCCACGCATGGGCTCCAGGGACGTGGGCAACGTCTCTGTCAATGCAGGCCTCACGCTCCCCTCCCGCCTTTGCAGACCACATCGACCAACGTCCAGAGCATCATTGAGAGCCGGGTGGAGAAGCGCACCAAGGGCGTCTATGTGCCTCTGGGCGGGAAGAGCATGATCACCTTCATGGACGACCTCAACATGCCTGCCAAGGACCAGTTTGGCTCCCAGCCCCCCCTGGAGCTGCTCCGCCTGTGGCTGGACTACGGCTTCTGGTATGACCGGGCCAAGCAGACCATCAAGTACATCAAGGTGAGGGCAGGATGCGGAGCCAGACAAATTGCCCAGTGTGCAATTGCCCAGTGATGGTTTCTTCTTTGAAACAGACGCTCTTGGGGCAGGGGGATCATTGGAACTTGGTTGCATACATATGCGTATTACGCTTCAAACCCAATAGCAGCGTTGATTTCTGTCAGCGCCACGGCAGAGGGGAGGACGTTGCTCTGCACCCCACAGACCCAGCCTTGATTTCCCCCTATGATGCCCCGCGGCCCTGTTTGCGAAAAGACAATAAAAAATAAATAAAAATCCAGACACGTTGAGCGCAATTGCACATTTAACGTAATTGTCTGATTTGGCTCTCCGCCGTTCAAGAACTCTGCAACCTACAACCAGAGACGACTGTGCACAGAATACTTGTTGTTGTCTCTTTCCGGGAGGCTGCGCATCTGAATTTCAGGAGTGTGCGGTGGGGGGGGGGGCAAGAATGAGCAGGAGGGCGTGCCGCGCAGCAGAGCCTCCCGGCTGGAGTGTGGCGCATGCCACTGCAGCTATTACAGCCTCCACTTCCACTCAGGCCCCCCGATTTGTATGCTGCCTGCCTTCCTCCCCCCCCCACACCTCCACCTCGGCGGGGTCCCTCTAGACTGTTTAGTCGTCGCGCTACTCAAACACTTTTATAGAAAGAGGCGGGGGGAGGTTGGGCGGGGGGAGAGAGAGAGCGAGCGAGAGCGAGAAGTCTTTTATTTTCTTTTGGTTTTGATCCGTTGCCTGTTTGCCTTCCCCCCAGGACATGTTCCTGATGGCAGCCATGGGGCCCCCCGGAGGAGGGCGAACGGTGATCTCTAGCCGGCTTCAGAGCCGCTTCAACCTCATCAACATGACCTTCCCCACAGTAAGGGCTGCTTTGGTCTACGCAGGCCGGCTGGGACGCTCCGAGGGCAGGGGTTAATCAGGCAACCACAGCCGCAGACGCCGCCTGGCTCGCCCCCCCTTGTGCGTGCGTGTGTCCACGCCGGCAACCTGGTTTGGTGGCGAGGGGCTCGTCCAGCTGGCCTTTTGGCTTCCAGAGTCTTTCTGAGATCAAGGGGGACAGCTCCCCTTTCACCTCCGCACACCCGAGGTGCCCGCGGCCTTTTATTTTCCTCTCCTGCATAATGCAGGGCCTGTTGTCCAAATCGTAAGTTGCCCAGGAGGCGTGGGGAGAGCTTGGCAAGGCGGACGATGGCGCTGGCAAGGAAGCGGCGCCGGCCCGAGATGAGTCCAAAATGGCACCTCCTGCTCAATCACCCGCTCGTCCCATTCAGAGCGGGACAGGGCGGTGCCCGTTGCTGGGAACCGCAGGAGGGCGAGGACTCTTGTGCTTGGATCCTGCTTGCAGGTTTCCCATAATGGGCATCTGCTTGGCCACTGTGAGAACAGGACGCTGGCCTGATAGAGCAGGCTCTTCTGATGTTCTTAGACCCATTGAAGTGAATGGACAGGACTAGTTTGGGTTCTTTCATTTCAATGAGTAGGACTTAAAGGTAAAGGTAAAGGGACCCCTGACCATTAGGTCCAGTCGTGGCCGACTCTGGGGTTGCGGCGCTCATCTCGCTTTACTGGCCGAGGGAGCCGGCATACAGCTTCTGGGTCATGTGGCCAGCATGACTAAGCCGCTTCTGGCGAACCAGAGCAGCGCATGGAAACGCCGTTTTCCTTCCCGCCGGAGCGGTACCTATTTATCTACTTGCACTTTGACGTGCTTTTGAACTGCTAGGTTAGCAGGAGCAGGGACCAAGCAACGGGAGCTCACCCCTTCGCGGGGATTCGAACCGCCGACCTTCTGATCGGCAAGTCCTAGGCTCTGTGGTTTAACCCACAGCACCACCCGCGTCCCACCGAGTAGGACTTAGTTGGGCACAATTCCCTGCAAGAGTGGAGAGGAGGGCTTCCTGCTGCCCCATACCCACGACGGTCCAGCTTTGTCATACCTTTATGGTCAGGCTGGGGGCTGGCGGGGCTGGGATAAGCTGAAGTGTATGACTGAGCGAACAATTGATTCCCACCGAAGTATTTTAAGCCACTTCTCTTCCTTCCAATTTCCAGTTTCCCCAACCTCACAACAGCTCTGCTAGGCAGGCTACTGTTATTCCCATTTTACAGGCGGGCCTCACAGGACCCTGGCTGAGGCTGGGGAGTGAACGGTGCGGCCGAATCTTAACCCCTGCAATGCCAATAAGGAGGGTGGGAGGGTAGTATGTGTACTGGGGAGCTGGCAGCCCTGGACTGGCAGTGTGAAGATTAGCTGCTCTTCCTGGCTCTCCTCTGCCACCACTGGAGGTGTTTTCTCTTTCTCTCTGGACTCTGCTGCTTCCTCACCTTAGAGCAGAGCAGGAGGAGCAGGCTGGCCCCTTGCCCCTCACAGGGTGGCCTTGGGACTCCTGGCAAGGTTGGCAGCTCGTGGCGAGGATTTCCCGCTGAGCTGTGATGCCCATCACAGAGACGGACAGGACTAGTTTGGGTTCATTCATTTCAATGAGTAGGACTTAGCGCCCCCTGTGCATTGCAGGTGGCAGGACTAGATAACCCTTTCAAAGCTATAGTTCTGTGAATCCTTGGGAGAAACCCAGGGCAGCCCAGAAGGGGGAAGGTGACGCCCAGCTGCCTCGGGCCAACGCAGCAGGTGCTGGTATGGGGGGGGATGCCACATGCCCATGTCATGCCCTCACCCTGAACAGGACTCCCAAATCCGACGCATCTTCGGCACTATGATCAACCAGAAGCTGCAGAATTTCGACGAGGGGCTGAAGCCCCTTGGGAACACCATCACCGAGGCGACTGTGGAGCTCTACAACAACGTCGTCCAGCGGTTCCTGCCCACCCCGGCCAAGATCCACTACCTCTTCAACCTGCGCGACATCTCCAAGGTAAACAGGCCTGCTCAGACTCTGGGACTGTTCCCTACAAGCTCGGAAGGGCCTTGGGGGCGGGGAGGGCGGTAGGGGTGGCAAATAGCCTGCGGAAGGGGGTGCCGCAGGTGAGTCTCTGTGGCCGGAAAACGGTGGCGCAGTCACGCAGTGCTTCCCCATCCTTCAGAAGCAGGAATGGGAGGCAGGTGCCTTTTGATTGATGCCGCTGCAAACACAAGGAGGGGGGCAGATCACCCACAAGTTCTGGGCTCATTCTGCCTCAGGCAAGGAAGCAAGTCCTTGTTAGCTCTCCACAGCTTTGAGTTAGAGAAGCTCCTGTCTCTCTCTCCCCCCCCCCCCACCTTCGCCTTTCCCCTCGGTGTCTTCCTGACATCTTCATTTCTCTTTTGCCAAATGCTGCGGCTTTTCTCAGAATCAGAATGTTTTCCACCCCTTTTGTCTTCTGCTCCTACATCTTACAGAAATGTTGTGGGGTTAAGCCAGAGACACAGGGGAGGCTTCTAAGCGGGGACTGAACATATCTGCATCGCCCTCCATCTAAAGCAGCCTCCTTCCAACCAGGGGCCCGCCAGGTGCTCTGAACTACAACTCCCACCAGTCCACAGCCAGCCCAGCTGATGTGGGAGTTGTAGTCCAAGGCACCTGGAGGGCCCCAGGTTGGGGAATGCTAGTTTCACCAGCACGTAGACAGAATGTGCCTGTTTCTGGGGTCTTCCTCTGCCTGAAACCCGGCAGACGAGGCATGATGGATTTTTCCCCTGCGTGTGCGATCCTCTGTGCCAGCCCAGCGGCTGGGAGCATTAGGATTCCAGGCAAGCTCATCTCCTTCCCGCCAGCGCCGCGGCGCTCCCACATCAAACGGGCACAGCAACTTTGGAGAGAGTTTGAAGACATCAAACGTGCGCTGAACGTTTGTCCTCGGCCCTGAGCCCTGTAGCGCTGCTCGTGCACATCAAACGCTCGCAGGTTGTGAGCAAGCCGGGCTGCTTCTGCTGCCAGGCCTGTTGCCCCCCCCCCCACTGCAGCAGTCGCTAGTCAGCTACCAGGAGGTGGTGGGGTGAGGGCAAAGGAGGATTTGGGACTCCTCTGCTTCCTGGGCAGCGCCACCTGTGAATGTTCCAGCTTAGAAGGGCCTTCTGGCTTTACCCTGGCTTCCCATAGGAAGGAGTGGCAGCCACAACCTGGATAGCTTTAAAAGAGGATCATACATATTCATGGCGGAGGGGACTTATCGATGGCTACTAGCCACAATGTCTACACTCTGCCTCCTCAGTCAGAGGCAGTAAATGCTTCTGAATGCGAGTTGCTGGAAATTGCAAGAGGGGAGGGAGTGGACGCCGGGACCATATAACACCAGCCCTAAAGGATCTATGTTGGTTCCCAGTACATTTCCAAGCACAATTCAAAGTGTTGGTGCTGACCTTTAATCCCAGTTGGCCTCTGCCCTGTATACCTGAAGGAGCGTCTCCACCCCCATCGTTCACTGAGGTCCAGCTCCGAGGGCCTTCTGGCGGTTCCCCCCCCCCCCTGCGAGAAGTGAGGTTACAGGGAACCAGGCCGAGGGCCTTCTTGGTAGTGGCACCTGCCCTGTGGAACGCCCTTCCATCAGATGTCAAGGAAATAAACAACTATCTGACTTTTAGAAGACATCTGAAGGCAGCCCTGTTTAGGGAAGCTTTTAATGTTTTCTTGTGTTTTTAATATTCTGTTGGGAGCTGCCCAGAGTGGCTGGGGAAACCCAGCAAGATGGGCGGGGTATAAATAATATTTTACTATTATTATTTTTATTCTTATTATTATTGCACCTGGGTCCTGCTTGCTGGTCTCCCATTGGGGCATCTGGTTGGCCACTGCAAGAACAGGATGCTGGACTAGAGGAGCCACTGGCCTGATTCATCAGGGCTCTTCTTGTGTTCTTAAGCCTCCGGAGAGAGGGCTTGGCAGTGTCTCTTGCTTGAAAAATATGGGTTATTTAAGATTTCTGCCCTCTGCTTCTCACCGAGCAAGGCAGGTTCTGGTAAATATGTCCTCAGGACCAGAAAAGTACAGTCATGGAACTGTAGAGTTGGAAGAGATCCTGGGGGTCTTCCAGCCCAGCCCCCCGCAATGCAGTCAGATGGTGGTCCGAGCCATTGAGCTGTGGTGCCACCCTTCCTTGGGACCAGAGGCAGGCGCATTTAGGGCCCTTTGCCGAGGGTGGTTGTGGGATGGCTCTCCTTGGAAGACCAGCTGGGGGTGGGGCCCATCCTCGGGGCTGGCCTAGAAGATGCTTGCCTGGGGTCCATAGTGGTTCTGTCGTCCCCGCTTGTCTCAGGTCTTCCAGGGCATGTTGCGAGCCCACAAGGACTTCCACGACACCAAAGCCAGCCTCACCCGCCTGTGGATTCACGAGTGCTTCAGGTACAGATGTCCTGCTTGCCGTCTTCTGCCCACTGTGCAAGAGCCGCCTTTTCCATCCTGGTGCCTGAGAGCAGTGGTGGGAGTTCTCTGTAAGGCCTCCCCCCGGCTCACTTTCATCATTTCCTGCTGCTTGTGGAGGCTTTTTGTGCTCTGCCCCTCGCTGCCATGTCTCCTTGGGAGACCCTGCCTGTGGGCAGTGCCGTGGCCGTCAGAAACTGACATTAACAGTCGCCAAAACACCCATGTGATGCCCAGGCGCAATTGCCGGGTGGGAGAAGAGGGTCACTTGGAGCTGTTTAGCTGTGGGTCTAGGAAAAGTCCTCCTACCTCCCAAAGCTGCTTCTGGGCTTTAAGGAATTTGGGTGCCTCTTCCCCTCGGCCTGGACCCCACAAGGAGGCTTCTGGATTCATGGGTGACCTCCGAGGACATGGATCCCTTTTTTTCTCCATCAGGGTTTTCTCCGACCGTCTGGTGGACGCTGCAGACATGGAGACCTTCATTGTCCTCTTGAGTGAGAAGCTGGGCACGCACTTTGACCTGACCCTCCACAACCTTTGCCCCAACAAGCGCTCACCCATCTTTGGTATGTACCGGCTGTTCTCTGGAGCTAGAGAGGCAAAGGGTGTGTGTGATGGAGGTGCCAGTTTAAAGATCCCCCAATCCCCTTTGGGGTTGTGAGATGAGGTGGTGCTGTCTGTCTCTCTGTCTTAAAACTGGTTCCTGATTGGAAGTTGATTGACTTCACCATCCTGAGTTGATTAATCATTTAGATCTCCATCAGTTTGCACAAGGAAGAAAAAAAGCACATGGTTCATTTTTAGCTTACACACACACACACACACACACACACACACACACACACACGTTGCATCAGGACTCATCTTAGGAGATGTATTTGATTTTGTTTGTTTGCTGATTATTAATGTTTAAAATTGCATCTCTCTTTTCTACCATATGGCACTTGAGCTCATCCGAACCATTCTCTGCTTGCCATGATGACTCTGCTCTGCCTCCACCAGTTGTTGGAAACTGCAGGAGGGGCGACTGGCTCTTGCCTTCGAATCCTGCTTGCAGGTTTTGCACTGAGACTTCTGCTCAGCTGCTTTGACGGCAGGATGCTGGACTAGAGGGGCCGCTGGCCTCATCCGGCAGGGCTCTTGCTCTGCTCTCTCACTCAGACCTGGGAAGAAGGGCCTCTGCTAAGGGAGCGTTCCCTGTCCACTGTTTTTCAAAGCGCTTGTAGTTATGGTTGTAAAAGATTGAAAGGGGAGCGGAGTAATAAGAACAGATTCCAGTAATACAGTATGATCCCATCTTACTTGCATTTAACTTTCACGATTGAAGGCCGCTAGTTGACCTCCCGCAAGTGAAAGGCAAGCAAGGAGGAGAGCTTAAAAGCCCCTTTTGCCTTGGGTAGCTGGCTTTTAAGCTCTCCACCTTATTTGGAAAGCTGGAGGCTCTCTGCCCTGGGATGCTCGCGTGGGTGCGGTTTCAGTAAATGCATTGTTGTTTTGAAAAACCCCACATAAGATGCGATCGCACCGGTAATACCGATTGCCCCTCTTTCCCTCCAGGGGACTTCATGCGCAACGTCTACGAGGACCTGACAGACATGGCCGTCCTGAAGGCCGAGATGGAGCGCGCCTTGGGCGAGCTCAACCGGACGCCAGGAATGGTGCCCATGCGGCTGGTGCTCTTCCGGGACGCCATTGAACACAGTGAGTGAGAAAATCCCGGCTGAGACTTCTCTCTCTCTGCTGTTTCCATGAGACGCCCCCCCTCCATGAACCAGCATTGGGGAGGACTCTTGAGCTGAGTCTAGAAGGCTAGTTTACCCCCGGACCAGGGCAGCACCCTCCTGCAGGTGGGGTTTGACAGCCACGTCCCGATTCTCCCTGCAGTAACCCGCATCGTCCGGGTGATCAGCCAGCCGCGAGGCAACATGCTGCTGGTGGGCATCGGTGGCAGCGGGCGCCAGAGCCTGGCACGGCTGGCCTCGTACATCTGTGAGTACTACACCTTCCAGATCGAGGTCTCCAGGCAGTACCGCAAACAAGAGTTCCGGGAAGGTAAGGGTGCCCTCCGTCTCCCTCCAGCTTTAGGAGTCTGGCCCACAAAGCCAGCCTGGGGTAGCTACACACCCTCTCCTTTGACCGGCCCTCCCCTGGCTGCTATTTCCCGCAGACATCAAGAAGCTGTACCGCCAGACTGGGGTGGACCAGAAGCCCACCACCTTCCTCTTTGTGGACACGCAGATTGCGGACGAGTGCTTCCTCGAGGACATTAACAACATCCTCAGCTCCGGGGAGGTGCCCAATCTGTACAAGCCAGATGAGTTTGAGGAGGTTCGTGTCTCTTCCACACCCCATGGAGCTCTGGAAAGACTAGGACTGGGGAGGGCAGCGCAGGGATCCGTGCCGTTCTGCTTCCTGCTGCAACAGACAGGCTGAATGAGTTCTCCTCCTGGGAAGGGAGAGGTCCGGAGGGTGGCAACATGAGAACAGGGCTTTCTCTGCGGTGGCTCCCCATCTGGGGAGTGCTCTTCTCAGGGAAGTTCGCCTGGCGCCTTCATATTATACACCTTTAGGTGCCAGGCAAAAATGTTCCTTTTCAACAAGGCCTTTGGTTAATCCGATTTACATCCTATGCCCTTTTAAAATGTGTGTGGGGTTTTCGAGGGGGGGCTATTAGGTTGTTGCTTTTATTTTTATTAGGTATTTTGTGGTTTTATATCTTGATTTTATTCTGTGAACCACCCTGAGACCCCCCAGGTATAGGGCGGTCAATAAATTCAATCAGCAGCAGCAGCAGCAACAACAACCTCTAGCTGGGAGATTACAAACTAGAGGATTGCTGTTGTTGTTTATTGAATTAATAGTCCCAGGCAGCACATGATTTCTTTAAAAAGGAGAGGTGCTGAGGCTACATATTAGGAGACACCTTTTTGGACCAAGGGGCTAGTCCAAGCCACCCCCACCCCCAAAAAAGCCCCAGGTGTGTGTGGACCTGGCTCCTTATTGTGATGACCCTGGTAGGGCTGTGACCATCATACCTGGTCTCTTGAGTTGTGACCCTGCCTTGGAGCCTTTCCCCCCAGCATCTGAAGACCTGCAGAGCTTGAAAACCTCCCTCTCCAGGAGCTTTGGGCTTCCTGCCTGCCCTTCCTCTCCCCTTGAGTTTGGGGAGGGGTCGAGCATCTGGGCCTGCGTGAACCCCCAATAATTATATTTAGAGGGGAATTTAGAAGAAGCTGCCTTACTATGCTGGGTCTGTCCACCCGGGTTCATAGAATCATAGAATTGTAGAGCTGGAAGGGACCACAAGGGTCATCTAGTCCAACCCTCTGCAATGCAGGTATGTTTTGCCCAACATGGGGCTCAAACCCGTGACCCTGAGATTCAGAGTCTCTGCTCAGCTGGTTAGAGCACTGTGCTGCAAGGTTGCAGGTTTGATCCCCGTATGAGACAGCTGCATCTTCCTGCATTGCAGGGGATTGGACTAGATCAGGCATAGGCAAACTCCAAATGATTTGGGACTACAATTCCCATCATCCCTGACCACTGGTCCTGCTAGCTAGGGATCATGGGAGTTGTAGTCCCAAAACATCTGGAGGACCGAGTTTGCCTGTGCCTGGACTAGATGATCCTCAGGTTCCCTTCCAACTCTCTATGATTCCACCATGCTCTGCTCCTCTCCTTGGCACAGAAAGTTTGAGGCAGAGCTAGTGAGCAGCACCTGAACTGATGACACGGAGTGATTCGTTGTTTCCACAAGGGGCGTTTCAAAACTGGCAACAGGTTCCTTTTCCTTGATCCTCTTTCTTTCCCCTCTCTCTGCCCCCCACCCGCCTTTCCGTCCCCAGATCCAGAACCACATCATAGATGCAGCTCGGACAGAGGGCATCCAGGAGAGCCAGGACAGCCTCTTTGCCTTCCTCATTGAGAGGGTGCGGAACAACCTGCACGTGGTGCTGTGCCTGAGCCCAGTTGGGGATCCGTTCAGGTGAGGGGAGGGGGAAGCTGCTGGGATCATCGGAGCAGAGGCTGCTGTCTAGACAGGCACAGGGGCGGCTTCTGCTCGGAGCAACAGCGACCCCTGGTGGACACAGGGGGCGGCTGGAGAAAAATGGCCGTTAATGGCAGGCTAAGTGGGGGGGGGGGCAAACGAGAGGGCCGTGGGCAAGGTCCAAGGAGTAAGGGAAGCGGGGGGGAGGCATAGTTGGTGCAATGCCAACCCACGTCTCTCTCCGCTGTGCCTCAGGAACTGGATCCGGCAGTACCCTGCCCTGGTGAACTGCACCACCATTGACTGGTTCTCTGAGTGGCCCAAGGATGCCCTCCTGGAAGTGGCGGAGAAGTACCTGGAAGGCGTGGACCTGGGAACTGTGGAAAAGGGGAGCCTGGACACGGTGAGGGGGAGCCCCTGCCCCTCCCAAAGCGGCGCAGAGGGGGGCTGTCCTGAAGGTTGGCAGGGCTCGTTTGACAATGAGAAACCAAGCCTGTTGTGCCTGCGGAACACTCTGACACTGGAGGTTCAGCAGGCGGCTGCTGAAAACTCCGCCAGGCCTGTGCATCCTTCCACAGCGGTTAATTGGTGCATTTAATTTCTTTTTTAAAAAAAAGAAATCTTTTGTGTGGTTTCATCTTTTTAACGCTGTAAACCACTGATTAAATTTTTTGTGGCGTAGCAGTATACAAATATCTTTTTATAGATAAATGTGTGGCTGCAGGCAGTGGGAGAGGGTTCCTCTTCCAAGATGCATGAAGGCAGCAATGTTTCTGATGGCCAATTGCTAGAAGCCACAGGAGCACTTGACTCCTCCCTGATTCTCTCCCTCCTCTCCATCCTGTCTAGATGCAAAAGCGAGTGGCTAGGATCTTTGTGACCATGCACTGGTCCGTGGCCAGGTACTCACAGAAGATGCTGCTGGAGCTGAGGCGCCATAACTACGTCACCCCAACCAACTACCTGGAGCTGGTCTCTGGCTACAAGAAGTAAGGGGGCCCTTCTGGTCTCTCTCCAGGGAAGCAGAGTGGGATGGCCGAGAGCCTGGGAGTGTATGGAGATCCATGGGCGGCCCAACTTCTGGGCTAGACTGGGCTGCAGAGCAGTCATGGAGCCTTCCCCTTCCTCCTTTGGCAGGCTCCTGGCTGAGAAGCGGAAGGAGCTCTCGGACCAAGCCAACAAGCTCCACAACGGGCTCTTCAAGATCGATGAGACCCGGAAGAAGGTGGAGGTGATGACGCTGGAGCTGGAGGAAGCCAGGAGGAAGGTGGCAGAATTCCAGAAGCAGTGCGAGGAGTACCTGGTCATCATTGTTCAGCAGAAGCGAGAAGCTGATGAACAGCAGAAGGTGGGTGTCCGAGTCCGGGCTCCTGGGATGCTCTCCTCGGTCGGTAAACTAAGGTCCATGGGCTGGATCAGGCCCAGTTGCCTTCTGGATCTGGCCCACGGACGGTCCAGGAATCGCCATGTGGATCGCCAGCACGTGGATTGCCAGCATGCATGTTCATTCCCTCTCCCTCACGTGGTGGCGGCAGCAGCGATGCCCCCCTCCCTCCTCCTGGCTTCTCCCTGCCCTGCCTAGAGGAGGAAGGGGGCTGGGCTTTGTTGAGCCGCAGCTGGCTGAGCGCCCCTCTCGAGCGACCGCCATTTAAAGCAGCCCCTCTCCGGAGCCCTTTCGCACGCCACTCATTGTCCCTCTGCTGCTGCCGTCGCCACCAGCCCCTGCCGCTCACAAGACACAGGTAAACCTGCCTGATGCTCTTGCATATATATTTGTCAAAATATAGTCCAGCCCCCCACAAGGTCTGAGGGACAGTGAACCAGCCCCGTTTGAGGACCCCTGGTGCTGAGACTTCTCCTCTCCCCACAGATGGTGTCAGCCAACAGTGAGAAGATCGCAGCAGAGGAGATTAAGTGCAAAGCTTTAGCGGACACCGCCCAGAGGGACCTGGAGGAGGCCATGCCTGCTTTGGAGGAAGCCATGAAGGTAGCAGGAAGGGGAGGGACATTGTAGAAGCCCTGCTCCATGGGCTGCAGGGTCTGCTAAGTTAGGCAGCCTGTAAGAGCTGTGCCAGATCTCTGGGAAACCAAACAGCACAGCGGATTTTAGGGCGGACAGGATTTGTGACCCACAGAGTTCCTCTGCTGCAATGCGCACGACTATTTCACTTCAAACAACAGCAATGTGTTTTTTATAATATATTTATTAAAGTTTAGGAATTTATATAAAACAGAATAAACAGAACAATAAAAACAAAAACAATAACAATACATACAATCCAAAAAAGAAAAAACACACATACAAAACAGGTATAGTTTCCATCCCTTATATTCATAAAACTTACTTTCCCGACCTCCTCATACCTCCCCTTTCTGTATTCCATTCTCTAATTAAGTCAATTCAACAAATCCTTTCCCTAATTTCTATGTACTTTTTAACCTTTCTTTTCTTAATCACATAATCATTACAGCTTTTAACTCCTTAATTTCTGAATCAACATCGTTCTAGCCTTCAATAATTTTGCAATGTTTCTTAAGATAGTCCTTAAATTTCTTCCAATCTTCTTCCACCGTCTCTTTTCCCTGGTCTCGGATTCTGCCGGTCATTTCTGCCAGTCCCATATAGTCTATCACTTTCATCTGCCATTCTTCCAAGGTGGGTAGATCTTGTGTCTTCCAATACTTTGCGATGAGTATTCTTGCTGCTGTTGTAGCATACATAAAAAATGTTCTGTCCTTCTTTGGCACCAATTGGCCGACCATACCCAGGAGAAAGGCCTCTGGTTTCTTCAGGAAGGTATATTTAAATACCTTTTTCATTTCATTATAAATCATTTCCCAGAAAGCCTTAATCCTTGGGCAAGTCCACCAAAGGTGAAAGAATGTACCTTCAGTCTCTTTACATTTCCAACACTTATTATCAGACAAGTGGTAAATTTTTGCGAGCTTGACTGGAGTCATGTACCACCTATAAATCATTTTCATAATATTTTCTTTCAAGGCATTACATGCCGTAAATTTCATACCGGTGGTCCACAACCGTTCCCAGTCTTCAAACATAATGTTATGACCAATATCTTGTGCCCACTTGATCATAGCTGATTTAACTATTTCATCCTGTGTATTCCATTCCAACAGCAAGTTATACATTTTTGACAAATTCTTAGTTTTGGATTCTAATAGTTCTGTCTCCAGTTTTGATTTTTCCACCTGGAAGCCAATTTTCCTGTCTGACTTAAAAACCTCCATTATTTGGTAATAATGGAGCCAATCTCTCACTTTATCTTTCAATTTCTCATAACTCTGCAATTTCATTACATCCCCTTCTTGTTCCAAAATTTCCCAATATTTCGGCCATTTAGACTCCATATTGAGTTTTTTCACAGCCTTTGCCTCCATTGGGGACAACCACCTGGGAGTTTTGTTCTCCAGCAGGTCTTTATACCTAATCCAGACATTATACAGTGCTTTCCTGACAATATGGTTTTTAAAAGCTTTATGCGCTTTGACCTTGTCGTACCACAAATATGCATGCCACCCAAAAATATTATTAAACCCTTCTAGAGCCAAGATATCTGTATTCTCAAGAAGTAGCCAGTCTTTCAACCAGCAAAAAGCCGCTGATTCATAATAAAGTTTAAAATCTGGCAGGGCAAATCCCTCCCTTTCTTTTGCATCAGTTAATATCTTAAATTTTATCCTGGGCTTTTTGCCCTGCCAGACGAATTTTGAAATATCTTTCTGCCACTTCTTGAAAACAGTCCATCTTGTCAACAATTTGTAATGTTTGAAACAAAAATAACATTCTAGGCAATACATTCATCTTTATAGCTGCAATTCGACCCAACAAGGAAAGCTTCAATTTTGACCAAATTTCTAAATCTTTTTTTACCTCTGTCCAGCATTTTTCATAATTATCTTTAAACAAATTCACATTTTTAGTTGTCATATTGATCCCCAAGTATTTCACTTTCTTAACCACAGTTAAACCTGTCTCATTCTGAAACTTCTCCCTTTCCATAGGTGTTAAGTTTTTTTCCAATACCTTAGTTTTGGATTTATTCAATTTAAATCCTGCAACCTGGCCAAAATCTTGAATTAGTTCTAAAACCCTTTTAGTACTAGATTCTGGCTCTTGTAACGTAAGTACCAAATCATCTGCAAATGCTCTCAATTTGTATTGTTTATTTGTTTGTATTTGTATTTGTATTATCAGAAAGGACCAGCTGGTTAAAGGGGTACAGGTCGGAGCTAAACAAACAACAGCAATGTGTTTCTTACCGACTCTAGGCAAACAGAGATCCATTCCACCAAATTGGCGCTCTCCCAGCTTCCCTGTTAGGCGGCAGTAATGCCACCAACCTGCTTGGCATTAAAAGAGGATTAGAGATATTCGCAAAGGAGGAGGAGAGGGCTATTGGACGCTACTAGCCAGGATGGCTATGTTTTCCCTCCACTGTTGGAGGCAGCAATGCTTGCAAATGCCAGCTGCTGGCAGGTCCTCCTCGCTGGCATCTGGTTGGCCCTGTGCCAGCAGGCTGCTGGACTAGATTGTCCATTGGGCGGATCCAGCAGGGCTGTTGTAATGTTCTTAACCACACAGCATTCTGTGCCTGTGTGCATGCTCTGGCCCCACCCTCCCTGCACAGCCCCCACATGCTGGGATTTTCCAGATGTGTGGTGGTGGCTGGAGATTTAGGATGCTCTCCATTCCTCTCCAAGGGTTAGAAGGGTGTGTGTGTCCCCCTTTCCTTCCTGTTTCCATGCTCTGACTCCCTGCCTGACTCTCCCTTTGGAGCAGCCGCTTCTGAAAGGCCCCTGTGCCCCCCTTTCCCTCCCCCCAGGCTTTGGAATCGCTCAACAAGAAAGACTTGACCGAGATCAAGTCTTATGGCCGCCCTCCCACCCTGGTGGAGACAGTCATGCAGGCGGTCATGATCCTGCGAGGCAACGAGCCCACCTGGGCCGAAGCCAAGAAGCAGCTGGGTAAGTAAGGAACCTAAGGCAGGCCCAGAGACAACATGTGTGCGGACAGATAACATGGATCTGGACCGTGATGCAGCACTGCCCCCTCCCCAGACCTCTTTTTTTCTGGGAGGGCATTTGCCACCAGGGTTAGAGACAGCCTGCTTTTGGGCTTCCTGGAACTGTCCTGTTTTGGTCACTCTGTGGGGCCTGGTTGCAGAAGTCCAAAGTGCCATCAGCACAACCCAAAAGGGCTCTCCTGGCATCTCCCAGCTCCCCTGATCTCAATTCTGCTTCTCCAGGTGAGCCCAACTTCATTAAGCAGCTGGTCTACTTTGACAAGGACAACATCTCCGACAAGGTGCTCAAGAAGATCAGCGCCTACTGCTCTCAACCGGACTTCCAGCCAGACATCATTGGGCGCGTCTCGGTGGCTGCCAAATCCCTGTGCATGTGGGTTAGAGCCATGGAGGTGAGCATCGAAAGCTCCCTCTGTGGAAGGGCCCGGCAGCAGCTTTTTGCATGGTGGGAAGACGCTTTGGGGTTCAATCTTTGCAGGTTGCACTCCATCCTCTGCTTCTCCCCACCTTCTCCTTCCCAGATGTACGGCCGCATTTACCGTGTGGTGGAGCCCAAACGTGCTCGAATGAATGCTGCCCTTGCCCAGCTGGCAGAAAAGCAGGCCGCCCAGGCCGAGGCTCAGGAGAGGCTCCGAGAGGTCAGTTGGCCTTCGAGGGCAATCCGGGAGTGCGGTTTGGCCGCAGGAGTCATGGAGACTCTTGGCCTCTCCTTATTGCATTGCAACCACATCTTGTACACATTTAACTTGTGGCATCTCAACCACACGCAGTTGAAGTCTTGACTGGTTAAAATTTTGTGAGTTAAATCCAAGCTGTGGGAATGGATATAGACACTTGGAGAGGATATATTGTTTAGTTATTGTCCTTCCTTGCTCACGTTTGTGAGATCAGCAGAGTACCATCCTTTGCAGCTAAACTTGGAAGCGAAGTCAAGGTTGATTTAATAAACCAGGATACTTTAAGGCAAACTGGATCTTCCTGGTCTCACCCCTTTTCTCCCCCTTTAAAAACAACAATCACACACACATGTGAAGAGATAAAAGTAGTGTTTACTTGCATAAACTAGGTTTTGAAGCAGCAGTTACCGTAGCAAAACGAAGGCAGGTTTAAAACTGCTATCTAAGTTACAAAAGTACAAAATGTACGTTCAGAAGTGGTGTCTGAGCTGCAGAACTCAGCTCAGGGTTAGCTTGGAAGCATGATGAAGAGAAAGAAGGATGCCCAAGCAGGAAGGAAGGAACCATTTAGGAAGACAAAGGAAGTGACCTCTCTAGCAGTTTTTTCCAGGAAAGCTCTGTGAGCCTCAGTCCCTTCATGTGCCTGTTGGGTTTTCCTGATGCAAAAAGAGCTTTCAGAGCTGGGGTGCAAGGCCCTCTTGGCACGCTGGCTCCAGAAGGCTTAGGATGCTTGACCGAGGGCAGTTTGAGTGTGTGCTTTGAACCAGACTTCTGCATAAGATGTGGCCCTATTGTATAATGGCGGTGGTAGGGCGTTCCCTCTGTGCATCACCCCAGGCCAGCCCTTGTAGGCATCTTCCCAGCGAGGAAGGCCCTGGCAACGGACCTGCTCCTAAGGCCTCCTCTCCACCCTCGCCCCAACCCCTGCTCAGGTGGCAGAGAAGCTGGAGATGCTGAAGAAGGAGTACGAGGAGAAGCTGGCCCAGAAGGAGGAGCTGCGCAAGAAGTCGGAGGAGATGGAGATCAAGCTGGACCGAGCCGACAAGCTGGTGTCGGGCCTGGCGGGAGAGAAGATCCGCTGGGAGGAAACAGTCAAGGTACGACTCGGGGGCTGCTCCACAGACCCCTGTCTGTCCCTTGGAGTAGAGCATCAAGTTTTGACAGGACCCTTTCTAGGACCCAGCAAGGGAGACCAAAGCCTTGGGACGTGCAAGGGGGTGAGGGGAGGCTACAGAAGATGAAGGGAATGTGGGGTGCAAGAAAAGAGCTTTTTAATATCTCCAAGGGCCCCTTTGCAAGGGGAACCCTCTCCAGGGCTCCGTCCTTCCCCTGATCTCCTCCTCTTCCTTCCCTTCAGGGCCTGGAGGAAGATATAGGCTACCTGGTGGGGGACTGTCTTTTGGCGGCCGCCTTCGTGTCCTACATGGGGCCCTTCCTCTCCAATTACCGGGATGACATTGTCTCGCACATCTGGATGAAGCAGGTGAGCCTGGTGCCCCTTTCCTGAGAGGCCAGCTTCTCCCTCCCACCATTCCTTTACAAGAATCCCGCCCCTGGTGGAAGGACACGAGGCTGGCAGCAAGGAGCTGGCACTGCCCCACGTGCCACATCATACATGTTCTGCAATGGTGAAAAATCAGTCTCTTAGCATGGCAGCACCAACACTCTGGCCTCCCTGCTTATTGACATTGTGCCGGAGCCTTTGCTGTGCTCTTTCCGGCACCTGCTGAAAACATTTTTCTTTAGGCCAGCCTGCCCAGACCTGTAGAATATTGATGTGAGTTCTGATCTTGCTTTTAATTTACTGCAGATCTCATCTTTTGAACGTTGCTTTTACTGATAATGTTATGGTTTCATTCTCTTTGCAAACCACTTTGACGTTTGTTTGGTTTTTTGCCACCACATGGGGTATAAATTTTATGAAATACAGTGGTACCTCGGGTTACATACGCTTCAGGTTACATACGCTTCAGGTTATAGACTCTGCTAACCCAGAAATAGTACCTCGGGTTAAGAACTTTGCTTCAGGATGAGAACAGAAATCGTGCAGCGGCAGCGCAACGGCAGCGGGAGGCCCCATTAGCTAAAGAGGTGCTTCAGGTTAAGAACAGTTTCAGGTTAAGAACAGACCTCCAGAATGAATTAAGTTCTTAACCCGAGTTATCACTGTAAAGAAATAGCCGGTGTAAGCCTCCCAGGGTGTCAGCTGGCCAGGCTGACCAGTGAGTAGCTCGGAAGCCGTGTCGGTCGCCTTCCGCTCATGGGAAGAGGAGGCCATTCTGGGTGGGGCTTGACTGGTTTCCCTGCTTCTGCTCCCCACCCGCAGACTCGAGAGCTCCATGTGCCTTGCTGCCCCCGCTTCACCTGCGACAGCTTCCTCGCCAACCCCACCATCGTGCGCAACTGGAACATCCAGGGCCTGCCCTCTGACAACTTCTCCACGGAGAACGGGATCATTGTCACACGAGGCAACCGGTGAGCCTCGGTCTCCGAGAGGGAGCTCAGGGCTCCCTGCACCCCCGGAGAGGCTTTTCAGGCCCACCACGGCCCTCTCCCCTTGGATCATCTATTGGGGGAGGGAGGCGCCCAGAAGTCCAAAGGTGAGATGCCGAGGGGCCCCAGCGCGCCTCAAGCCCCAGTGTGTCTTTTCCAGGTGGCCTCTCATGATCGACCCCCAGTGCCAGGCCACGAAGTGGATCAAGAACATGGAAGCCAAAAAAGTAAGGAGGAGCTCCATTGCAGATGCTTGCTTCTCTAGGTTTGAACCCCCTGCCCTATGATTTCTGCACCCTCCTCTCTGTTTGCTGTTGCAGGGCTATACAAATGCTCGTTCCCCTTCAGTTCCACCCCCCTGTTCCTGCTTCTAAGCAGAAGTGCATTCGAATGTTGGTCTAGCAGCTGGATCCAACATCTGTTTACCTGCCTGGGAGATTCTCTGACGTGGGTGGCAGCCAGAGAGGTGTTCTGGCGGCCCTCCCATGCTCCCGCCCCCTCTGCCTCCCACAGGGCCTCAAGATAATTGACCTGCAGATGCCCGACTATATGCGCATCCTGGAGACGGCCATCCAGTTTGGCACTCCGGTGCTGCTGCAAAACGTTCAGGAGGAGCTGGACCCCACACTGGCCCCCATCCTCAACAAGTCCGTCACCAAAGTGGGTGAGCGCCTGGCTTCTGCCTGCTGCTGGGAAAGGAGGTGGTGACTTCTGGGAACCCTTTTGTGTTTTTCATCCAGGTTTGGGATTTGAGGTTTGGGGGGGAGAGGAATTCGAAGGAGGAATGGATGCCAGCTTCCTGGGAAGGGGCTGGCATCTTGTCCAGAGGGAAAGAGGGCCCAGGTGAAAGACCCCCTAATCCCACCCCTATCTTGCTCCTGACCTGTATGTCTTTGTAGGCGGCCGCCTGCTGATAAGGCTGGGGGACAAGGAAGTAGAATACCACCCCGATTTCCGATTCTACCTCACCACCAAGCTCCCCAACCCACACTACACGCCGGAGACGTCCTCCCAGACCACCATTGTCAACTTTGCTGTCAAAGAGCAGGTAGGGAGCAAAACCAGGGAGAGCGTTGCCGCTGCTGCTGCTAGGCTCCTGTCTTGCTCATGGGCTTCCGATCGGGGCATCTGGTTGGTGAGAATGGGGTGCTGGGCTGTGGTGGGCCCCCTTTGGCCTCACCCAGGCTTCTCGCTGCCTCGATGCTGGAAATTCTTTCCAGCTCCTGGGATTTGAGGTGGGAGGAGATGGGCCGTTTGGAAAGGGACAGATTCCACCCCCTGGAGAAGACTTCATAGGAGGGAAGAAGAATTGCCAGGAGAGCAGGCAGAAAGGGTGGGGAGCATCCGTCATGCCAAACGATGGGGGGAGAGGCAGAGGGGTCCGTACTGAGTGTCCTGGGCCTCTTCAGGGGCTGGAAGCTCAGCTGCTGGGGATTGTGGTCCGGAGAGAGAGGCCCGAGCTGGAAGAGCAGAAGGACAACCTGGTCCTCAACATCGCAGCTGGCAAAAGGAAGCTGAAGGAGCTGGAGGACGAGATCCTGAGGTAACGGGGCTGGGCAAGGGGACATGCAGGTGCTGTGGAGAATAGGATCCTTTTGAGGGTTCGTCACTTGTGCGTGCGCAGACGCTTTATGTGTGTGCAGATGCTTGGACTACTGCAACGCGCTCTACGTGGGGCTATCTTTGAAGGTGACCCGGAAACTGTAATTAATCCAGAATGCGGCAGCTAGACTGGGGACCGGGAGTGGCTGCCGAGACCACATAACACCGGTCTTGAAAGACCTACACTGGCTCCCAGTATGTTTCTGAGCACAATTCAAAGTGTTGGTGCTGACCTTGAAAGCCCTAAACGGCCTCGGTCCTGGATACCTGAAGGAGCGTCTCCACCCCCATCGTTCAGCCCGGACACTGAGATCCAGCGCCAAGGGCCTTCTGGCGGTTCCCTCATTGCGAGAAGTAAGGTTACAGGGAACCAGACAGAGGGCCTTCTCGGTGGTGGCACCCGCCCTGTGGAACGCCCTCCCTTCAGATGTGAAGGAAATAAGTCGCTATCCTATTTTTAAGAGACATCTGAAGGCAGCCCTGTTCAGGGAAGTTTTTAATATTTAACGCTGTATTGTTTTTAATACTTGATTGGAAGCCGCCCAGAGTGGCTGGGGAAACTCAGCCAGATGGGCGGGATATAAATAATAAATTATTATTATTATTGTTGTTGTTGTTGTGCCTGAAGAGCATCATGTAAACAATGGCTTTAAAACAGCATCTGCTGCAACCTCAGCAAAGTTGAAGGAATGGGCAGTGGAGGCCACGAAGCCTGTGTGGTTGGGCCTGTGGGGTGATATGTGGCAGTCCTTACTGACCAGGAGAAGGAAGGTGGCTGCTGTCTTCTGCACTCCCTTTACCCCCTGGGTCTCCAGCCTTTTGTGGAGGCTGAGCATGTTGCAAGTCTGCCCTTCCCTCTCCTCTCTTCCCCATAAACTCAGCCGGCAGTTCTGCAGGCCCTGACCCCACCTCCTCCTCCATCATCTGGGGCTTCTCCAGCCAGAGAAGGCATCTTTCCCACCCTGCCTCTTGGGCAAAGCTGCAGAGCTCTGCTTCTGGCCCTCAGGCCCTCTGGGGAGCGGGCACAGATGTTCTGCCCTTGCTTGTGCCCTTCCCTCCCCGGGCTCACCTCTCCTGCTTTTAACTGTCAGGTTGCTGAACGAAGCCACGGGCTCCCTCTTGGACGATGTGCAGCTTGTGAACACACTCCAAACCTCGAAGGTCACAGCCACCGAAGTCACAGAGCAGCTGGAGACCAGCGAGACCACGGAGATCAAAATCGACACCGCCCGGGAGGTGAGAGGATGGTTTCTGGTACTCAGAAACATTGCTGCCTCTGACCATGGAGACAGTGCATAGCCATTGTGGCTAGTAGCCCCCAATAGCCCTTGCCTCCACGAATTTGTCTAATCCTCTTCCAAAGCCCTCTTGGTTCCTGGCCATCACTGCCTCCTGTGGCAGGGAGTTCCGTGGTTCAACTCTGTGTTGTGAGAAGAAGCGCTTTCTTTTTTGTCTGTCCTGAATCTTCCAATATCTTCATGGATGTCCGCAAGTAGTAGTAGTAGTAATAATAATAATAATAACAATAACAATAACAATAACAATAACAATAACAATAACAACAACAATAATAATAATAATTTATTATTTGTACCCTGCCCATCTGGCTGGGTTTCCCCAGCCAGTCTGGGCGGCTTCCACAAAGACCAAAAATACACTAAGATGTCACACATTAAAAACTTCCCTGAACAGGGCTGCCTTAAGATGTCTTCTAAAAGTCAGATAGTTATTTATCTCTTTGACATCTGGTGGGAGGGCGTTCCACAGGGCGGGTGCCACCACCGAGAAGGCCCTCTGCCTGGTTCCCTGTAACCTCACTTCTCACAATGAGGGAACCACCAGAAGGCCCTAGGAGCTGGACCTCAGTGTCCGGCTGGACGATGGGGGTGGAGACGCTCCTTCAGGTCTACTGGGCCGAGGCCGTTTAGGGCTTTAAAGGTCAACACCAACACTTTGAATTGTGCTCGGAAACGTACAAGTTCTAGTCTGATGGGAGAGGGAGGAAAACTTTCCTCTACCCACTGTCTCCAGGTGATGCATTATTTCATAAACTTCAGGTGGAACCCCCCCCCCGAACTGAGGGTCTTGAGGAAGAGTTGTGGGTACAGATGCTGTGCCTGAACCCCTCCTGGGTTTCTCCACAGTCCATAGGGGCTAGTAACTTGCTCTTTGACTGGTGAAGTACTGATTCTGCAGGAAAGGTCATTTCTGTGGCAGTGAGCGGTTTGTGTGCTGGGGTAGAGGCCTCACCCCATGGCTGATTCACCCCCAGTGGCTCCTCTCCCCCCCCCCATCTCCTGGTGGGCACCCTGCTCCTGCCTTCTGGCTGCTTGCCAACTCACCTGTCGCACGTGCTCTCGCCAGGCCTACCGACCATGTGCTCAGAGGGCATCCATCCTCTTCTTCGTCCTCAATGACATGGGCAGGATCGACCCCATGTACCAGTTCTCCCTCGATGCCTACATCGACCTCTTCAACCTCAGCATCAACAAGAGCCATCGGAGCACCAAGCTGGACGAGAGAATCCGCTTCCTCAACGAATACCACACCTATGCTGTCTACAGGTAACCCACTTTGTGCCGGGGGGGGGGGGGGAGCCAACCACTGCCACCACTCTTTTCCCTGCTGCACCTGGCAATTATTGCCCTTGGGGTCTCCTTCCTGAGGAACGAGGCGTGTTCAGTTTAACTGGGAGAAGTTGTCGACAATCCTCAGACTTGCCCCATATAGTCCATACAGTGGACACTTGGGTTGCAAACGTGATCCATGCGGGAGGCCAGTTCGCAACCCACAGTGTTTGTGACCTGCGCATCTGCGCATGCGCAGGTCACCATTCGGTGCTTCTGCACATGCACAAAGCGTGATTTAGTGCTTCTGCGCATGCGCAAGCGCCAAAACCCGGAAGTAACTGTTCTGGTACTTCTGGGTTCAGCGGGGTGCGCAACCTGAAATCACATAACCTGAAGCGTCTGTAACCCGAGGTATGACTGTATAGTCAAATGACAGGACACCTGTTCCAGACAGGTGCTGGAAGTTCAGCTTTCACCCTCTTGAATATCTGAGAAAGTGTCCCAAGCAACTGCTGGAGGTGTGGAGACAAATCAGGCACTTTCTATCACATGTGGTGGCTATGTAAGAAAATCCAGGCATTTTGGGAGAGTATCCACTTAGAACTACAAAAAAATGATAAAGATTTCCTTTATGAGAAAACCAGAAGCTTATCTTCTGGGGATTACAGATTTGGATATTCTGCAAAAAATGAAATGAAAAGTATTTTTTTATATGCCACAGTGGCAGCAAGCGTTCTTATCGCTACAAAATGGAAGAGTGATGAAATCCCCTCTATTCATGAATGGATCCAAAAGCTAACAGAATATGTGGAGTTAGACAGTTTATCAGAAATAATAAAGAACAAACCAAAACGGGAATTTGTCTCAAAATGGGAAGTCTTCAAAGTTTATTTGAAAAACAACCTTAACACGTTAAACTTTGTCGCAGCATTTGAATAACTTCAGTAGTAGCTTTAAGAAAGATATGAGACCTAAGATAAACCAATAATTAGTTAATCTATGATAATAGTGTGTATTGGCAACAAATAATATATAATTGAAATAAGGAATAGACGGGAGGTCGGGTCTATAGTTCAAGGACCACTTGTTGCTTTATTGATTTGTAATTAATATTGTCTTTATCACTGTTTTTATTTGTATTTTTGTTTTGTTTTTTCCCTTTTGGTGTATCAATAAAAAATAATAAAAAGAATATCTGAGAAAGGAGGCTGCTGTGAGTTCTCTCTGAGCTCCAACCCTTCCTTCCATTTTCTGTGTGGCTTCTCTTAGATACACCTGTCGGGGCCTCTTTGAGCGCCACAAGCTGCTTTTCAGCTTCCAGATGTGTGCCAAGATCCTGGAGGTCTCCGGCAACCTCAAGATGGACGAGTACAACTTCTTCCTGCGCGGGGGAGTGGTAAGAGCTCAAGAGCCACCCTTACGGATCAGACCAAAGGCTCAGTAGCCTTCTATTACTGTGGCCAGCCAGGACAAGCGGGACCTGAGTGCGAGAGCAGCACTCACCCTTCCTCATCCCCAGCAACTGGGCATACTGCCTTTGGTCCTGGAGGCAGAGTATAGCCATCGTTTCGAGTAGCCCTTGATAGCCTTAGCCCCCATAAGGTAAAGGTAAAGGGACCCCTGACCATTAGGTCCAGTCGTGGCCGACTCTGGGGTTGCGGCACTCATCTCGCTTTACTGGCCGAGGGAGCCGGCGTACAGCTTCCGGGTCCTGTGGCCAGCGTGACTAAGCCGCTTCTGGCGAACCAGAGCAGCGCACGGAAACGCCGTTTACCTTCCCGCCGGAGTGGTACCTATTTATCTACTTGCACTGGCGTGCTTTTGAACTGCTAGGTTGGCAAGAGCAGGGACCGAGCAACGGGAGCTCACCCCGTCATTGCGGGGATTCGAATCGCCGACCTTCTGATCGGCAAGCCCTAGGCTCTATGGTTTAACCCACAGCCCCACCTGCGTCCCTTAGCCCCCATAAATTTGTCTAATTTCTTTTAAAGCCATCAAATCGGTGGCTACCACTAATTATTGCCATAGCAAAACATAGTTTAGCAATGCGCCGTGTGAAGAAGTCTTTCCTTTTCTCTGTCTTGAATCTTTCCCTGCAAAAAAGATCTTAAGCTTTGCTGGATGAGCCCATTGGGTTCTCGTATTATAAGAGAGGGAGGAAAACTCTTCATCTGCTTCCTCTGTACCATGTACAATTGTATGCATCTGTATTGTGTATCTCTTGTCTAAAGTAAAAAAAGCAAATTTTGGCAACCTTCCTTCATAGGGAAGCTGCTCTAGCCCTTTAATCATTTTGCTTGCCCTTTTCTGCACCTTTTCCAGCTCTGCAGTATCTTAACGTATAGAGATCAGCAGTGTACACAGAATTATTATTTTTATTTAGTGAGTTTGTTGTGTTTAAATCCCACCTTTCTTCCGAGGAGCTCGAGGTGGTGTAAACAGTTCTCAGCCTCTCGATTTTATCCTCATGACAGCCCTGTGAGGTGGATTAAGTTGAGAGTGACTAACTGGCCCAATGTCACCCATTGAGCTTCATAGCTGAGTGCAGATTTGAGCCCTGGTCTCTCCCAGAACCTAGTCCAACACTAACCGCTTAACCACACTGGCTCTCAAAGAAGAAGCATGGTAGTGGTACGGAAAGCGGGAACAAATGTCTCAGCAGCATCAAATGGGCAGAGACTTCAGGAAGTTATCGCTTGTGCAAGCATAACAAAGTCCCCAGCGAGATCTGAGCTCGCGACCCTGGGTTTACAAGGCCAGTGCTCTAACCCCAGAGCTATAGAGCCTTGCACTCCATTGAATTATGCAATGCACAGCATTCCAAGCACGGAACAGATTTGCGTAATCTGATTTATGGTACTGGTAGTTTTATTCTCTGTGCAGCGGGAGGGAGGTGTCCAGAAATGGGTTGCCCCCGCCATACAGCTTTGAAGGCCTAGGCTCATTCTTTCCTGCCTTGCCCAGACCCAGGGCAAATTTTCCTTCTCTCTGGTCTCTCATTCCCTCCCCGCTCGTGTCTGCTCTGCAGCAGTTCTCCTCGGGTTTTGTCCTTTCAACCTTATTTGCCTTTCCCTTTCCCCGCTTTCAATAACTTCCCGTACACACACAAAAAAGAAGAGTCATCTTTGTTTTTACCTCTCCTTATCCTCTTGGGTCCCTCCTTTGTTATCCTTTCTTCTCCCACTGCCTGAGCATGGCGCCGGTGGAGAAAATGTCATTTCTGCAAGGAGAAATCAACACGCAAAAGAAAGTCAGCCAGGCTGGGGAGGCGGCGGGTCTGAAAACAACGTTCTCCCGGTTACCTTGACGGTTGCCGTTGAGTCCACCTCCCCCCCCCCAACACAGAGGCTTCTCAAGGCTCTTCCTCATTGGAGAGACAATTTTCCGAAGCGGCAAACTGTGAAGATTTCGCCCACCAAGCCTATAGAGCAGGCAGATGCCAATCTTACCAGTTCCTAGGTAAAGGTAAAGGGACCCCTGACCATTAGGTCCAGTCGTGACCAACTCTGGGGTTGCGGCGCTCATCTCGCTTCACTGGCCGAGGGAGCCGGCGTACAGCTTCTGGGTCATGTGGCCAGCATGACTAAGCCGCTTCTGGCGAACCAGAGCAGCGCACGGAAACGCCGTTTGCCTTCCCGCCGGAGCGGTACCTATTTATCTACTTGCACTGATGTGCTTTCGAACTGCTAGGTTGGCAGGAGCAGGGACCGAGCAACAGGAGCTCACCCCGTTGCAGGGATTCAAACCGCCAACCTTCTGATCGGCAAGTCCTCGGCTCTGTGGTTTAACCCACAGCACCACCCACGTCCCACATACCAGTTCCTACATGGTCTCAAAATAATGTCGGACGCCTTCCTTCTGACTGTCTGGCTGGCTCCAGCGAGATTGCTGCTGCCTGGACTCAGCTGGTGTAAGACTGCAGCTCTGGCAGGGTCTTGTTGAAGGAAGGCTCAGACAGCTGATTCCCTGCCAAAACCGGCCATCATTGTTTGGGCCAGGGGACATCGCTATGGACCATTGTCCCCAGAGGGTGCTTCTCCCTGCTGATGACCAGGTGCAGCACCCCTCTGGCCCATGGAAAGTTTCCAGCCGTTTTGCCACCCATGGCGCCCCTGTCTCTTCGCTGCAGGCTACCATGTGTTAATGGAGAAATCTGAAGGCTCCCTTGGACAAAAAAACAAGGACCCCAGCCAGGAATACCAGCGCAAAACAGCAGCCAGTAGGCTTGGTCTTTATTGAAGACTTGCTACAGGACTCCCACCTGCCACAAGGTGGAACAAGATGGAAGCCCCAAACAAAAGAGAACCCAAACTTTTATTAGCTGCTAATCCCCATGTTACACCTCCCCAAACTACATCACTCATACATCACGGTTACATCATGAAAGGGGAGGCCTGGTGGCAATAATCTGAGCATCCTGGACCCTGCCCCATGGTTCCCCTTGCCATCCCCAAACACCCATCAAGTGTAACAAAAGAGATATTTACCGTACATTTCCCTGTTTCCCAGCCAAGTTAATCACACCCTTTTGTCTTGATCTGGGTTTGTTATTTCTGGAATGGCCACCTGTCTGGCACTCAGGTATCAGGATGCCAGGGGTTATCACTCAGACAGAGGGGCTGCTGAGTAGCTGAGCTCACATGTCTATATGAATTTCTAAAGTTTTCCCAGTGAGCCAGTACACAGATACATTTATCAGTGAATTCTTACATTTGGTATCGTGCAGCAGAGGCCCTTTGAATAGATAGGAAGAAACTGTGATGAAGTATTTTGTGGGGACAAATCACCAAAGTCACAAAAGTGATTGTGCTGATTTTGGTAGTGGGCTGCAGGTGCATGATATCTGCTGGAGGGACAACACCCCCCCCCCAGTACATAAATTCCTGCAACACACGGGATGCTTCTTCTGCCTTTTGCTGCTTCAGAAATTGTCCCCCGTCCTTTAAATCCAGTAGACGACAGTTCTGACACCATCCCACGCCCCATATAGGGCTGGGGTAGGGAAACATTCCTGGCCAACAGGCCAGATCATTATCTCCCCACCTGCTGGCAGGCCAAATTTGACAAGTGATTGGGGGCCCCCATCTATCAGGCACTTGCCCTCCCAATATTGGGGCTGGGGGTGAGGTGGGATTGTATGAAGAGCATTGGGTCAGTGGTGGTCCTGCTGCTGAATCAGCGCAGCCCTGACCATTGCGCCCCCCCCCATGCATCCCCATTGCCCTGACAAGGGAAGCTTCTGTGGCTTGTTTGCCCCTCTGGGGAGAGAGTTTGGGCTGGCTACCAAGAGGAGCCGTCCCTCTGGATGTGTAGTACCCCCCAAAAGGTTGAAATCTACTTGGGCCTTGACTTCCGGTGGAGGAACATGGCGGACTGAATGTCTTCTGTCGGCAGGTTGCCGATGGAGATAATTACATGGCGATTGATGATAGCCAATACGTAAATCTTGGCTGTCAAATTCTCCCTGGAGATAATAGTGAACAAGGGCTTAAACGCAGATACTGTGTTCTGTGTCTTTTCAAAATCAAGATGGGAAACTACGGCAAATGCAACAGGAAATGGGAACAGACGATAAGGAACTGGGTGAAAACGAATGAATATATAATGTAAAGAACTATGGAATATTATTTTAATATACGGTCGCAGTGAAGACACTTGCGTGGACAAAGATGGAAAGGCGTCTTACTGTTTAATATGGAGGAATGGTTTTTGAAATTATTGGAGGCGAAAACCATTGCTGACATTTATTTATAAAAATAATTAGATAACCCCTTTTGGACATTTAGTGTAAAAAGGAAACTGAATTAATTTGATACATTTGGGTTGTAAGATTGGGGAAATATTGCCTAACAGAAGGTAGATCAGTTGGATGTCATTCTATTTGAATATTTCAAATAATTTCTTTTATATAACTGACAGATGGAAAATCAGAAGTCCGTTATGTTCTTTTTATTTTCTTTTATATTTTTGTTTTTCCTTTGATGCTGTCTCTTTCCCTTTCTGCTTTTATTTAGATTTTTTTTTTAGCTTACTGCATTATGAAAAAGCTTTAATAAAATCTTACAGAAATCTCCCCAGGCCTTGCCCCACAACAGAGGCATGCCATGTGGGCAGTCAGGGGCAGAATGCAGCTTGGCCGTCCCACAGGTCCTTGGGTGAGCCGTCTGGGAGGTTTCCCCAGAGCCTGGCTTTGTAATCTGAGAGGCCCTTGAAGCTCAGCCAAGCCCCATCCATGACAACGGGCCAGAGAGCAAGACTGGCTCCCTGCCTAGCAGGACAGCCATGGAGAGGGGGAAGTAGAGGGGGAAAGCCACCCCAATCTCCTGCAGCCTGCTCCTTGCTGTATATTTCCTGAGGGGAAACCCAGAGCAGGCCGGGAAATGGCCAGAGACTTTTCCTTCCCCCTACTTTCACCTTGAGGTCCAAGGCTGGCCCCCACCTGGGCACACCTGGCATTATACACCTTTCAGTGCCATTCTTGAGGTGACTATATGTGTGTGTGTCCATGGCCAGATTTGCTGCCAAGGTCAGCTCCAGGGGCCCTCTCTCTGGCGACCATATTTTACCCATAATCCTCCCTGCTTTGCCTGTGCCATTCCTCCCCTGGTGAGGAGAGTCTCCTGCTATGGGACGTATCCCCACCCTTGCCATAGAGGTGGGCAGAATCTGACCAGAGCCCTTCATGCCCAGGATGCTGGGCCCATCCTAGCCCTTCTGGAGAAGATGGCGGATGTTCAGAAATACCTTGGTATACGGGGAGGCCTGCTTCACCTCCCCCAAATACTTGAAAGCAAAGGTGTATCAAATAGCTTGATCTTCCCCCATGGATTTGCCGAATCCTCTTTTAAAACCACCCGAGCTGATTGCCTCCTGTGGGAGGGAGTTCCGCAGTTGAACCATGTGTGGGAACAGTTACAGATAGGTAGCCGTGTTGGTCTGCCATAGTCAAAACAAAAAAATTTTTTTTCTTCCAGTAGCACCTTAAAGACCAACTAAGTTAGTTCTTGGTATGAGCTTTCATGTGCATGCACACTTCTTCAGATACACTGAAACAGAAGTTGCCAGATCCTTCTATATAGTGAGAAGGTGGGGAGGGGTATTACTCAGAAGGGTGGTGGGAATGGGTGATTGGCAGATAGCTGTGATGAGCCTGTTGACGACTCTTAACGACTGCAATAGGTCTTACAGGAAAAAGCAAGGGGTGAGAAGGTGAAAAATGGCTTTGTCATGTATAATGAGATAAGAATCCAATGTCTTTGACTATATAGAAGGATCTGGCAACTTCTGTTTCAGTGTATCTGAAGAAGTGTGCATGCACACGAAAGCTCATACCAAGAACTAACTTAGTTGGTCTTTAAGGTGCTACTGGAAGAAATTTTTTTTTTTTTTTTGACATGTGTGGGAAGGAGCACTTTCAACGAAAACCTGTCCTGATTCTTCCATTGTTCCCTTCCTGCTTGCAGGTGCTGGACAGGGAAGGGCAGATGGACAACCCCTGCACCAGCTGGCTGGCCGACGTCTACTGGGACAACATCACTGAGCTGGACAAGCTCACCAACTTCCACGGCATCATGAACTCCTTTGAGCAGTACCCTCGCGACTGGAACCTCTGGTACACCAACTCCAAGCCGGAGAAAGCCATGCTGCCAGGTGAGGCACCGCCCGTCTGCTGAGCTGCGCAGTCCCTGCCGTCGGATTGTGTCCCTAAAGAAAACCGGGAGGGAGTCCAGTGGAAATGGGTTAACTGCCATCCTCCAGAACAGAGTTGGAGCACTGGATCTGGCAGGCGGGCTGGATCCAAAACTAGCCCACCCACCTGACAATCACCTGATGTCCTGTGCAGGGCCATCTTAAGCATATCTGGCCCCCCCCCCCGCCGTTTCCCAGAGTTGTCGACCTTTTTTTAGGGAGCACGGCGGGGCTGGAGGAGGCAGGCAGCAGCTGGAGGACGGCTCAACAGGGAAGAGGCGGAGGCTGGATGCGGTCCTGGCTCAGCTGGATGCTTCGCGCCGCAGTGGCCACGGGGAACAGAGGCTCTGGGCGCGGTGCTGCTTTGGCACAGGTGGCATGGCAGAAGTGGGCAAGGGCGGTGAGCTGATGCCAGGAGGCGCCGCGTCCAGCCTCTGCCTCTTCCTTGGCGCCCTGGCACCCCACACCACTAGCCTCTACGGGTAAGATGCCCCTGGTCCCGTGACATCCGGGGAATCTTCCCTTGCAGCCTCGGCTTGAACTCTAGATCCAAAACAAAAAAAAATTTGAGCTTTCGTGTGCGTTCTTCAGTTTTCTGAAGAAGTGTGCATGCACACGAAAGCACATACCAAGAACTAACTTAGTTGGTCTTTAAGGTGCTACTGGAAGGGGAAAAAAAAATTTTGTTTTGACTATGGCAGACCAACACGGCTACCTATCTGTAACTGGAACTCTAGATCCAAAAGTTATAGCCTACCTTTTTCCTCCAAGGAGCTCAAGTCCAGGGCCCTCCTCCTCCTCACTTATTCACAACAACTCTGCGAGGTGGGCTTAGCCTGAGAGGCAGTTATCCAGGGAGCTTTGTGACCAAATGGGGATTCGAAGCCAGGGCTCCCAGGTCCTAGGGCAACACTATAGCCACTGTACCGACATACTTTGGAAGCCCCAAGCCTCTGAAAAGGGGTGTTCTTGGTGCAGATAAACCCTCTAGGACCATCTTGTGTTTCCTTATGCACTGGAGATGTGGGAGTGAAGCTGAGATGGGGCGACCACTGGCTCTGGTGGGCATGCCAGGCCCACCCACTGGGCCCCTCTTCAGTTTCAGGTGGTCTCCCCCCACCCATGCCTTGTCGCCCCCTGCAGGTGAGTGGGAGAACTCCTGTAACCAGATGCAGCGGATGCTGGTCGTCCGGTCCCTGCGGCCGGACCGCGTGGCTTTCTGCGTCACGGCCTTCATCGTCTCTAACTTGGGCTCCCAGTTCATTGAGCCACCAGTGCTCAACATGAAGTCGGTGAGTGGCAGCGTCTGTGGCGCTTGGGGAGATCCTAGGCCCTTACCCACTCCCATGTTCTCTCTCTTTCTCTTTTGTAATTTTATAATGCATATAAACAGAACAGTTATGAACGCAGGTGACAATTAAAAGAAGAAGAGCAAATCTATAAAGCTGGCACGTGGAATGAATGCAACTGTTCATGGGTTAAAATTAAAGTCCCAAGTCATGAGAAAAAAGGGAGAATAAGCATTGTCTTCAGAATAAAGAGTATTGGTGATATCTGATTATCAAGTGTAGTTCCAGATTTGCCAGTCTTGTGATGAGGGTGGTCTTGGAAATAATGGTTCTGTTGTGTATATAACCCCCTCCTTCCATGTACTGATGATCCATGCTTGAGTATTGATGCTCTGGTGCATGTAGTGTTACTTCAGTATCAATACTCTTTTTTCCCCCCCAACTGCTCTGGAGAATGGTCTCTGCAGCTGGATTGAGGCAGGAGTAGCAGGAGTAATCGGAGTGTCAAACCCCCCCCCCCCATAATTCATCAATATGGGAATGACCTCAAAGTCACTGCCCCAATCCTGTCCTGCCTCAGCTACTCGGTCGCTCCCTGTGGCCTAGAATGATTTCCCTCCCCGTTTTGTCCTTCTCTTCCCATCTCTGGACGCAGGTGGTGGATGACTCCACGACCAAGACCCCTCTGATCTTCGTGCTGTCCCCTGGCGTCGACCCCACCTCCTCCCTGCTCCAGCTGGCCGAGCAGTCGGGCATGGCGCAGCACTTCCAAGCCCTCTCGCTGGGCCAGGGCCAGGCGCCCATCGCCACCCGCATGATCAAAGATGGCGTCCACCAAGGTGGGTCCAGTTCCCAACGGGCGAGCCTGCCACGTCCGCCCGACCCCTTCAGATCTCTGGAGCAGAGATGGGGAACGTTGGGGGCCAGTCTCCAGGTCTTCTGGGGCTCCCAGCATGGCCAGTGAGGACGGGAGTTGTAGTCCAACAACTTCTAGAGAGGAACGGCTGCTCTGGAGGCAAATCTAGCTTACGGTGGGGGGGGGGCATTCCTGCTCCCAGTATGCCCCACGGAGAGCCTCAAGGTCCATAAATAGCAACACCCTAGTGGTCCTGGGCCCCAAGGAAGTTAGATTAGCTTCAACCAGAGCCAGGGCCTTTTCAACACTGGCTCCGGCCTGGTGGAACGCTCTGCCTCATGAGACCGGGGCCCTGCAGGATCTGATTTCTTTCCGCAGGGCCTGTAAGACAGAGTTGTTCCGCCTGGCCTTTAGCTTGGAGCCAATTTGATTCCCTCCCCCTCTTTCTTTTTCCTTCTCCTCCTGTGACGAGGCTGCATTTTAACATTTTATTCTTTTAATGTTGCATTTTAATCTTGTTTTTAAGTTGTATTCATTCAACTTGTTTTTATTATTGCTTGTTGGCCACCCTGAGCCCGGCCTTGGCTGGGGAGGGCGGGGTATAAATAAAAATTATTATTATTTATTAGTATTATTATTATTTCCCTGAGTCTTCCTTCATAGATCCTGCTCAGCTCATGCCTTGGCACGTGCCCCGCCGCTGCCACCAAGCGGCTGTGGGGCCTCTCCACCCTCTAACCTGGCTTTGCCTCTCTTCCTTGTCAGGCAACTGGGTCTTCCTGGCCAACTGCCACCTCTCTCTCTCCTGGATGCCCCAGCTGGACAAGCTGGTGGAGCAGCTGCAGGTGGAGGAGCCACATCCCTCCTTCCGCCTGTGGCTCAGCTCCAGCCCCCACCCGGACTTCCCCATCTCCATCTTGCAGGCCGGCATCAAGATGACCACGGAGCCCCCCACGGTGAGAGCAAAAGAGCCAGGTGGCCAAAAAGGGATGGGGTGGGGTGGGGGGCTCTTTCGTCATTTCCTCCTCCCACCACCTGTTCCCCAGGTGGCCCCCACACCCAAGCCCCCAGCCCAGCCCTACGAAAGCCACAGCCTTCCTTCTCTTTTTTTTTCTGTCCAATTCCTTTACTCTTTTTTTTTTTTTAAAGATATTTATTGAAATTTTCAAAAAAGAAAAAGAAAACAAAAAAAAACAAAGAAAAAAAACCACGCATATGATTACAGTCCTTTCTTTCAATAACATATTTCCTTGACTTCCCCACACCTCCCCTTCTTGTATTCCAATTCAATTTTTAGTTCAGCAAGTTCTTATCCCCAAATTTTACCTTATTATATTTAAATCCTTTTAGTTAACCAATTTTAACATAAACCTCAGTCTTTATACATCAGTACTTATTCTTAGTGTCTTTTCTAAGATCGACCCCAATTCCCTTTCACGAGTTCCCCATTTTAATATAAGTAACAGAACAAAATATATGAAAACAAAGTACAATTGTACAGCCTTTGGATACCCAAAACCCCACTCCCTGCCTTTCCCGGTTTCAAGCTCCAAAAAATGTCCATCAGTCTATCTGCTGTCAGCCTGGTGACCTCACATCCGAGGCTCTTAAGTCTCTCTCAAGTCCTCTCTGCCGGTTTTTTTGGTAGTCCTTAATATTAAACACCAAATCTCAGAGAAGCTCTGACCCAATAAGGTCCATGCTTCTTCCAGCCAGACCTCCATATTTAAAATTGTAGTCCAAATCTTGTTTCTTACTTCTTTTAAGTCCAAATGTCCCAAAAACTCCAGCTTCCAGTTTAGTCAGATTTGTAATCCATAAGTCTTCAGATCTCCACATGAGGAGATCTCTCCATTCCTCATTCTTCCATTCAAACCAGATTTTCATAATCTCATTCTTCTTTTCCTTTATATCCATCTTAGCAGGCCTCAGGCTCTCCTTAATCATCTGCGGCATTATAGCACAGGCTTCCTTCTCCTCTTGGGTCACGTTAAAAGTTCCCCTCTGCTTTACTCCAGACTGGCAACTTCACGTCAGGTTGTTTCCCCCCCCCCCCTGCATTATAGAGCAAATGTATAGTTTGATTAAGAACTGGGGGAAAGTGTGTGTGTTTGTTTAAGTCAGGCATAGGCAAACTCGGCCCTCCAGATGTTTTTGGCCTACAACTCCCATCATCCTCGGTCTAGTATACCTGAAGGAGCGTCTCCACCCCCATCGTTCTACCCAGACACTGAGGTCCAGCACCGAGGGGTTCCTGGCGGTTCCCTCCCTGCGAGAAGCCAAGTTACAGGGAACCAGGCAGAGGGCCTTCTCAGTGGTGGCGCCCGCCCTGTGGAACACCCTCCCACCAAATGTCAAAGAGAAGAACAACTACCAGACTTTTAGAAGACATCTGAAGGCAGCCCTCTTTAGGGAAGCTTTTAATGTTTGATGCATTACTGTATTTTAATATTTTGTTGGAAGCTGCCCAGAGTGGCTGGGGAAACACAGCCAGATGGGCGGGGTATAAATAATATTAATTATTAATATAATAAAAATAATAAAAATTATTATTATATTATTATCCCTAGCTAGCAGGACCAGTGATCAGGGATGATGGGAATTGTAGTCTCAAAACATCTGGAGGGCCGAGTTTGCCTATGCCTGGTTTAAGTACACAATAAGAGCCAGTCATCTAGTCCAGGCTCCTCTTCTCACAGTAGCCAATCAGATGCCCCAAAGGCAAACCCTCAATCAGGATTCGAACACAGGAGCCCTCTCCCCTCCTGTGGTTTCCAGCAACTGGTACGCAGAAACGTTGTTGTTTCTGACTGTGGAGGCAGACCATAGACATCACGGGCTAGGAGCCCTTGAAAGCCCTCTCCTCCATGACTCTGTTTGATCCCCCTTTAAAGCTTTGCCAGCCACCCAGACAAAATTGTTTGAATACATAGAATTCGCGAAATTGACTTATAAGATTCGGAATCAAAAAGAAGCAAAGTTTGAAAAGGATTGGAGTAAAGGATTGTTGAATATATACAGAGTAATTGTAAGAATTTAAAAACTGTAGCAGGATTAATGTAAATCTTGTGATGTGGATGGAGTGTAAATAAGAAACTGTAAGAAAAGATTTGAGACATGCAAACCGTTGAAGGGATGGAAGTAAGTCCAGGCGCAATAAGGCGCAGGGTAAATAAGAAAACATATAAATTTTTGAATGTAAGAGTATTTTTTTTAATTGTTGTTGTTACAAAAAAGCAATAAAACGTATTTGAATAATAATAATAATAATAATAGTAATAGTAATAATAATAATAATAAAGCTTTGCTGGCCATCACTGCCTCCTGTAGGAGGGAGTTCCATAGTTTAACTATTCATAGCACGAAGAAATACTTTTTAAAAGCAGACCTTAATCTTCCAACATTCGGCTTGTTTGCATGTCCATAAGTCCTAGCCTTAAGAGCATAGCTGTCAAGTGTCCCTTATTTGAAGGGACAGTCCCTTATTCCAGTCCCTTATTGGCTGTGTTGCTCACCCAATAAGAAGTCTAAGAACAACTGGGGGGTGGAGCTTGCATGCCTTGTGTGTGGCTAGTTAATGTAAGCTGAGGGGTTTTTTTGAATGCTGGACGCCATTTTGTTGCACGTGCTGCTGCAAACTTTGCAGTGCAAAGCCAGGCTGGAGAGCCATCTTAAGTTGAGGCTGAATAGTTTAACTATTCAAAGCACGAAGAAATACTTTTTAAAAGCAGACCTTAATCTTCCAACATTCGGCTTGTTTGCATGTCCACAAGTCCTAGCCTTAAGAGCATAGCTGTCAAGTGTCCCTTATTTGAAGGGACAGTCCCTTATTCCAGCGCCAAGTCCCGCTGCTGTCCCTTATTGATAAATGTCCCTTAAATGTCCCTTAAATGATGTCCCTTAAATTTCAAAGGAAGCAGCTCCTCTCCCTCCCTCCCTGCCGGCCAGGGAGGAGGGAGGCTCCAACTGTGTTGCTTGGCTGTGTTGCTCACCCAATAAGAAGTCTAAGAACGACTGGGGGGTGGAGCTTGAATGCCTTGTGTGTGGCTAGTTAATGCAAGCTGAGGGGTTTTTTGAATGCTGGACGCTATTTTGTTGCACGTGCTGCTGCAAACTTTGCAGTGCAAAGCCAGGCCGGAGAGCCATCTTAAGCTGAGGCTGCATAGGCCTTGTGGTGCATGTGATTCAGATTCTAGTCAGTTGAACCTCTGGTTACAAAGTTGGTTGGACAGTGTTCTCGAAGCTACCAGCTTCGAGTTTGACCAGACTGCAGGAGGACAGGAAGACTGGAGTGCCTGGAACAGGTGAGGCTGCAGGTCCCTTATTTTCAAGGCTGCTGGTCCCTTATTTTCAAGGCTGCTGGTCCCTTATTTTCAAATCTGTAAGTTGACAGCTATGTAAGAGAGAGAGGGAGAAAAACTTTTCTCTATCCACTCTCTCCATGCTATGTTACAAATTTCTAACATGTCGCCTCTCCCTCGCCTTTTCACTAAACTAACAAGTCCTGAGCGCTGCAGCCTCTCCTGCATGTGTGTTGTCGCAGCCAGAACCCACTGCGTTTAGGCCCAACGTGGCTCCCCTGGAAGCACAGAGCAGAGAAGCCAGGCTATGCTCTCAGGCCTCTGCCTTCCTCTCCAGCCCTCCCAAGAGCCATGACCAGTTTTCCTTTCCCCCCTCCATTTCCTAAGAAAACTCCCTGCATTCCTGGAGTCCAGGCAACCAAAACAGGTTATGAAACAGCCTCTTAATCAACATGGCTGGTTCTGGATCGTCAGCCTGGTGCTCAAACAGGGGAGACAAGTCACAGAAAACAGGCCAAGTCCATTGCTGCCCCTGCCACCCCCCCCCCTTGTTCCTTGATGCCTCCTGCAAGGTCAGTTGTGAGCCTGCGCCTCTTCTCCTCCCTTTGACAGGGCCTGAAAGCCAACATGAAGCGCCTCTACCAACTCATCACGGAGCCCCAGTTCAACCGCTGCACGAAGCCCTCCAAGTACAAGAAGCTGCTCTTTGCCCTCTGCTTCTTCCACAGCATCCTGCTGGAGCGGAAGAAGTTCCTGCAGCTGGGCTGGAACATCGTCTACGGCTTCAACGACTCGGATTTCGAGGTGGCGTGAGGTGGAAAGGGTTCGGGGGGGATCGGGAGACCAGGAAAAGGGCGGGTTCGGGAGGGGAGCCTGTCTGTGCCTTCCTTTTCTGGGCTCTGACGGGCCAGGCAACCAGGCTCTCGTGTATGCTCAGAAAACCCCAGAACAAACTGCGGCCGAGCCCTCCCTGTGGCCGGGAGTGCCCGGGAGTGCCACCTGCCCTGTCGGTGACTCGTGGAAGTTAGTTGGCAGCTCGCCACACCTCAACTCGTGTCATGTAGCAGCAAAGTCTGCAGAGCTCCATCACAGTCCACAGATTTCCTTCTCCCAACAGAACAGCTTCTTCCAGAGTCCCCAGATAAGGGGAAAGCTCCATTAAACACTGCTATGTATTATATACAGTGGTGCCCCGCAAGACGAACGCCTCGCAAGACGAAAAACCCGCTAGACGAAAGGGTTTTCCGTTTTGGAGGCGCTTCGCAAAACGAATTTCCCTATGGGCTTCCTTCGCAAGACGAAAGCCCATAGGGAAATCTCCAGGACAGCGGGGAAGCGCAGCGCGTCTTCCCCACTGTCCTCGGACCTCCTCCGAAGGCTGGCGGTGGGGCGGAGAGACCTTCTCCCCGCGCCAGCCTTCGGATGGCTGTCCTGAAGACTTGCGGTGGGAGGAGGGTTTTCCTTCCCACTGCCAACATTCAGCGCACCTTCCCCTCTGTTCCCGGACCTGTCCTGAAGGCTTGCGGTGGGGAGAAAAGCCCTTCTCCGCACCGCCAGCCTGGCAAGCGGTCTCCATAGGAACGCATTAATTGATTTTCAATGCATTCCTATGGGAAACCGTGCTTCGCAAGAAGAAAAACTCGCAAGAAGAAAAAACTTGTGGAACGAATTAATTTCGTCTTGCGAGGCACCACTGTACAGTACTGCTGGTCTTTAATGTAAAGATGCATATGTACAGATCCACTAACACTAGCACCATGCTGGCTAATGCTGCTGTGTATTATAATAATAATAATAATAATAATAATAATAATAATAATAATAATAATTTATTTATTTATACTCTGCCCATCTGCCTGGGCTTCCCCAGCCACTCTGGGCGGCTTCCAACACAATATTAAAATACAGTAATGCATCAAACATTAAAAGCTTCCTTAAACAGGGCTGCCCTCAGATGTCGTCTAAAAGTCTGGTAGTTGTTGTTCTCTTTGACATCTGGTGGGAGGGCGTTCCACAGGGCGGGTGCCACCACCGAGAAGGCCCTCTGCCTGGTTCCCTGTAACTTGGTTACACACATCCTCTTCCCCTGTCTCACAGATTCAGTCTGACCCTGACAGCAAACAGGATAGCATCAGGACAGGACTTCACATGATGAAAGCAATGCCCCCGAGACCATTATACCTGTCTCTACATTCCTGAACCAGTGGGAGGATGAGTGATTCAGCCAGTCATGCACACGACCTTGCTGGTGTTGCTATGGTAACCCCAGTGCACCTGACACCCTTATCTCAGAACATCCAGATGTGTTCACATTACACCAACATGCTCCACGCCACGGGGGCTCACTCACAGCAGTCCTTTCACCCTTATCCCGTCTGCCTTGTTCCTTTGGAACATGGGGCGCAAGAGTGACTTGCAGAGGCGTGTAGGGCGGTTTGGCCACAAGGGCTTTAGATGGATGCTGGCGAATGGGCGAGTTATTGATGCTCGGCTTGGTGGTGGTTCCCCAAGCATCCTGTAGGCTGCCTGCTGAGAAAGAGGGAACCACAGCTGGGCCTCTGGGCTGATGATGATTTGGTTATTTTAATATTTATACCTAGCCCATCTGGCTGGCTTTCCCCAGCCACTCTGGGCAGCTTAGAGCACATTAAAAATTGTAAAATGTACATAGCTTTCATACACAGGTGACTGCAATTATTGATCTCATATATAAGAATATAAATACAGGGCT
This sequence comes from Podarcis filfolensis, assembly GCF_964270895.1. Lineage (NCBI taxonomy): Eukaryota > Metazoa > Chordata > Lepidosauria > Squamata > Lacertidae > Podarcis > Podarcis filfolensis. The sequence continues at coordinate 4,502,291 of NC_139615.1, forward strand.
CATCCACACTTCTGCATGTGGTGTGCCTAGAAAGCATAAGTCCTGGCAGTTTCCTACTTGACCCATGCTTTCTAAGCATGGGTCCAAGGAGTTTACCCCTTGCCCTGATCCTTTCCAAGGGAAAACCTGCTCTTTAATGATACATCAGAACAAATGGCAATCTGGGAAAAACCCATATTCCTGTTAACTCTGATTGAGCACCAAAGAGTAGTTTTTTCCCCAGGAGGGTGGCAGAAGCAGCAGAACAAGGGGCGGTGTGGATAAGCCAGTATGTACTGGGGAACCCTTGTACATCCCAGTCCAGGTGGCTATGGCAGGTGCTCCCTTGGCCCACTCCCTTGTCACCTGTGACTCTTCCTTCCCCGCCAGGTGTCAGAGAACCTCCTGAGCTTGTACCTGGATGAGTACGAGGAGACCCCCTGGGACGCCCTCAAGTACCTGATCGCTGGGGTCAATTACGGGGGCCACGTGACGGACGACTGGGACCGACGTCTCCTCACCACCTACATCAACGACTACTTCTGCGAGCAAAGTGTGGCTGCCCCCTTCTACAAGTGAGCTGCTGCCTGGGATGGCAGGGAAAGGTTGGGTGCTGGGAAAGCAGGGATCGGCACGCTTTTCGGGACAGAGAAGTTCCCCGATGCAGGAGGAAACCTTTGCCTGAGCAAGCCGGCTGGCTGGCCGGCCTCCCTCCCCCTGCAGGCTCTCCGTGCTGGACACCTACTTAATCCCCAAGGATGGCAACATCGCCTCCTACAAGGAATACATCAGCCTGCTGCCTGGCATGGACCCCCCCGAAGCCTTTGGCCAGCACCCCAACGCTGACGTGGCCTCCCAGATCACCGAAGCCAGGACGCTCTTCGAAACTCTGCTTTCCCTGCAGCCCCAGACCACGCCCACCGGAGTGGCCGGGCAGAGCCGCGAGGACAAGGTACCCAGGGAGAATGGGCATCCGCGGGGCGAAGCGTTGTTGTAAACAAAAAATGCCCTTTTCCCTTATGGGGTATCTAAGAGCCCGTACAGAGTCCTTACAGAGGTTCCCTACTGGTAGGAGAAAAGAAAGAGGCCGACCAGAGAATATTGAGAAGCAAAGCAGCTAGTAAGCCTGATCTTTATTGATCTGTTGCAACAGGGTGCTCCCCTCACCCGCAGGAAAGGAGGAGGACCCAGAAAAATGGCGTGCAAGGCCTTATAAAGACTTTTGAAATTGCCACCCTGTAGATCAAGACCACCCCCAGAAACATCATACATACATCACAGAAAAGGCGGTCTAAAACAGAACATTTCAATGTTGTTTGTTGTTTATCTCCTGTCTGGCAGGTTACTTGATCGGATTTCCTGGGTCGCCTGGCTAGTCTTTTGTAGTGATAAATACTTAGTTCCTGGGCCAGGTCACAGGCTCACACCCTATTCAAACACAGACATACTCTTAAGACAGGATTTGTGAAGGAAAAGACAATGGGGAGGCTTTTCCACTTTGACCATGCAGAGAAAACATTTGCTCAGTTTAGGAATAAAATGGCTTCAGGTCTGTCTTCCTGTGCTGATCTATGTACGTGCGGTTATGAACATTACCATATATCGAAGACCATAATATTCCTATCACAGCGTGCACTGCTCTGGCGTCCTGGGCAGCCCTCCTGAGCTGGCCTTTGTGTGGCAGGCAAGCAGCCCCTGTCTCACACTTGTGAAAGGCCCTCACAGCTCCTTATTTGAACTTCCTGGATCCCAGGAGGCACCCTCTGAACATCCGCTTTGTGGCAATGAGAACAGACTCACCGCGTGCTCAGGGGCACTCTCGTCTCAGAACAGTCCTTCTGAGGCTGAGCCCTGGTGCAGTGGTACCACAGAGCAGGGCACGGTCCCCTGGCACTTACCTTGTTTCTTAAGTCTGTAGGAGCACATTTCGTCTCCTTTCCCGAATGTCTGGGGCCCTGCAGAACCGGACTGTGAACAGTCTCGGGGAGCAGCTGGTGGTTCCTGGAAAACCACCAGCCAACTCCCTGCCGGTGCCTTGCATACCGTATTTTTCGCTCTATAGGGCGCACCGGATCATAGGGCACACCTAGTTTTTTTTTTGGGGGGGGGGAATAAAGAAAAAAAAAAATTCCACCCCCCCAGCCCCAAAGAGCAAAGAAGCCAAGACAGCCAGTGGGATCCATCCTGCTGGCTGTCTTGGCTTCCTCTTTAGCCACGCACAACTTCTCCAGCCGGGAGAGGCTGTGCGTGGCTTTGCAGAAGCCAAGACAGTGAGCAGGATGGATCCCGCTCACTGTCTTGGTTCCTTTTTAGCCGCAGGGCTGGGGCGGGGGAAACCCGAGGGGTTGGTGCGCACTGACCCCTCTCGCTCTCCAGGCTTCAGCGAAAGCCTGCATTCGCTCCATAGGACGCACACACATTTCCCCTTCATTTTTGGAGGGGGAAAAGTGCATCCTATAGAGCGAAAAATACGGTACCTCTTCTCTCTGTCCCTTCTCCCCCTCTCCAGGTGCTGGAGCTTTCAGCAGATGTGCGCAGCAAGATCCCGGAGGAGATCGACTACGAAGGCACCTGCAAGGTGCTGTCTGGGGACCCCTCCCCGCTCAACGTGGTCTTGCTGCAGGAAATTCAGCGGTACAACTCCTTGCTGCAGGTCATCAAGTGAGTGCCCAGGGGGGCAGACCAGGCCAGGCCTCAGCAGCCCCCAGTCCCTTTCTGGTGCTCACCTCAGCTTCTCTTGTCCTCTTCCGTAGTTCCTCCTTGGTGGAGCTGGAGAAGGGCATTCAGGGCCTGGTGGTCATGTCTACGGACCTAGAGGAGATCTTCAACTGCATCTTTGACGCCCGCGTCCCCACCATGTGGGAGAGGGTAAGGCACTGGGGGGAAGGGGGCAGTTCCTGGTGCTTCCTCCCCTTTCTGTGAAGGTGGGGGACCTTGTGTCCCTGATGGAGCAGGAAGGAGGGTGTGATCCGGAGGCTCTAAGCTGCTCGTCTCCCTCGAGGAGAGAGCACCCTGGCGCCTTGTAGTTAGAAACACCTGTTGTTTTGCTTGTGAACATATTTTGAACCTATTTTACCCAGGGGTAACAGAGATTTCAGGAGAGAGGTGTTTCTGGAATTCCTTGTGGACCCACCAGGTTTCTACCTCCCTCCTCCCCCCCCCCCCCCGCATCCTCTCTCCTGCCTTCACCCTACATCTGAAGCAGAGATTTCTCATTAGGGAGAAATGCATAATTCAGAAGCCTCTTCTGAACGAAAATATTTCAAAAACGGCTTCTTCCAAAGTAAAAGATTCCCCAGCGAAATAGCGGTTTTCTCCTTCCCAAGTTGCTGGAGAGCAAAGAGGGATACACACATGCCACTTTTTGTGGGTTGGGGCTGGCAGACCTCTTTCCCAAGGTGGGGGCTGTTTTTTGTGGGGGGGGGGGACTGGCTGGCGTGTCCCGCTTTGCCTCCAAGCTCCTGGCCTTCTCCCGCCTCCTGCAGGCCTACCCATCTCAGAAGCCGCTGGCTGCCTGGACCCGGGACCTGGGCCAGCGCGTGGAGCAGTTTACCCGCTGGGCCACCACCGCCCACCCTCCCGTGCTCTTCTGGCTCTCGGGCTTCACCTTCCCGACGGGGTTCCTGACGGCCGTCTTGCAAGCTGCTGCACGCCTGAACAACGTAGGTGGTGGGGGAGATATATTTGGGCCCAGCAGGAGGCCTGGAAGGGCCTGTGTGTGTCTTTGGGCGTTGCCTGAAAGGGATGGGGAGACCGGCCTGGAAGGAGAAGGGAGGGCCATGATGCAGGCAGCGAGGACTGCTCTGCAGGGAGGGTGTTCTCTGGGAGGGGAAGTGGGTCTCTGTGGCTTGAGAGCCAGAGGTCCCCCCTAAGCCAGCCTTCCTCCATCTTAAGTCCCCATTTGTTGTTGGACTACAACTCCCATCATCCCTGACCGCTGGTCCTGCCAGCTAGGGATGATGGGAGTTGTAGTCCAACAAACAGATGGAGAAAGGCTGGCCTAGGGGGAGATACCCCTGGGCTGCAGAACTATCTCACGTGGCTCCCTTTCAGATCTCCGTGGACACGCTCTCCTGGGAGTTCATTGTCTCCACCGTGGATGACAACAACCTTGTCTACCCGCCCAAGGTAAGAACCTCTCCCAGGGCATACATTGCAGGGGGGGGGGGAGCTCAGGAGCCTAGGACCCCCTGAGCCAGCCCTGCGTGGTCTCCCTCTCCTCTTTTAGGAAGGGGTGTGGGTGCGAGGTCTCTACCTGGAGGGCGCTGGCTGGGACAAGAAGAACTCCTGCCTGATGGATGCGGAGCCCATGCAGCTGGTCTGCCCCATCCCTACCATCCACTTCAAGCCCGTGGAGAACAAGAAGAAGAGCGGCAAAGGTGGGTCTCGCGGAGGGTGGGCCAACGGTCACCCGTGGGTGCGAGGAAGCTGCCGTAGGCTGCCTCAGACTCTTTGCCCACCTTGCCTTGCTACCGCCTGCTCCAGCCTCTGCCAACCTGGCGCCCTCCAGCTCTTTCAAGGCCACAACTTTGTCCTCCAAGGCAGCTGGATGGCACCCGGTCGGAGGCCAAAGTTGGCAGTGTTTGTCTCTCCAGGGTCAGCTCCATCCCTGGCTACTGAGCCTTTTAGCACCTGTTGGTGGTGTTGCCACCGTTGGTGGGGACCCATGGCAACCTCCCATTTGCAGAATGCCCTCCCTTGTGAGGTGCCCCACTCTCCCCCAATATTAACACTCAGGAGAAATGTCAAAGCAGACCTGTTTATCCAGAGTTTGATGGAGGAAGCAGCCATGTTTCTGAAACCAGAGGAGAGAGTGCTCCTGTGCTCACGTCTTGCTTGCAGACTTCCCTTTGGCCACTGTGGGAACACGATGCTGGCCTAGATGGGCCTCTTTTGGCTTGATCCAGCAGCCGGACTCTCCTTATGTTCTTAAGAAAGTTCCATCTACATGAGAACAGGGCCTTTTCTGCAGTGGCTCCCTGTTGTGGGATGCTCTCCCCAAGGACTCTCACCCTTATTATACACCTTTAGGTGCCAGGCAAAAACGTCTCTCTTTAACCAGGCCTTTGGCTGACTAACATCCTATATGTGTCTTTGGGAGGGGGTGTTACTGGTTTGTGTTGTTTTTCTTCGTGTTGTTATTATGCATTTTGTGTTTTTATCTTGCATTTTTCTGTTGTCAACTGCCCTGAGATCTTTGAATGAAGGGCAGTATACACATTAAATAAATAAATTAAAACAAGTCCTGAACTTAGAAGTTTAGAGTAGGCTTTTAACTGGTTTTTAGAAGGTTGTTTCAAACCTTTGTAACTGCATTTGTATGGAGACGCTTGCCACCCTGTGAGCTGGGCATAAATCTAATGACTAAATATATAAATGTCTCTAGGGATGTACGCCTGCCCTTGCTACTACTACCCCAACCGGGCTGGCACTGCCGGGCGGCCTTCCTTTGTCATTGGCATTGACCTGCGGTCTGGAACGATGCCCTCTGACCACTGGATCAAAAGAGGCACAGCCTTGCTGATGAGTTTGGATACTTGAAGACACCCCCCATATATGCACCCCTTTCTCCAAAGGAACCTTGCTTCTCTGACTCCCCCCACCCCACAGTTTTAGGTAAAATTAAAATAAATCTATTTTGTTTACAGTCTCCTTTGTGTCTGTCCTCTACTCCACACGGGGAATCCCCATCTCAGGGCTGGGATTAGATCACCTTCTGGGGCAGACAGAACTTTAGGCTGCCTCCACATTGAAAGCACATTCTCTGTGCCCTCCCCGCTTCTGGGAACTGTAGTACACGCCTTGCAGAGATGCAACTCCCAGCAGGATTCTTGGAGGGGAGGGGATGTCTTTCAAATGTACGCTGTGGAAGCACCAGCGATGGGGCAGAAGAGCTGCTCTTTGGGGCCCTCGAGGTTGTGGCGCTGCGGGGGCCAAGTTCACTGGAGCCCGCCCCAGTTTGTGAGATGGATGTGGGGCTCCTGACAAAGGGCCGCTCCGTGGTGCCAAGAGCCAAGCAGGCCAAGAGAGAAGGAAATACCTTTCTTGTGACGCACGGCTGGCAAAGAGGAGCCAAATGTCCTTTCCATTGGCAGGCACAAGAGGGGGGGAGGGGGCGTCCCAGTAGCAACTGGGGAGCAATGGCCAGTTGAGAAGGAGGATCAGGGACAGCCCTGGGAGGGAGGGCGGCAGTGGGGCAACTACAGCGATGATGGGGGGCAGCGCTTTGTCCGGGGGTCTCTGGGGAGGGTTTATGCTGGAGGAGAGAACCCTGCTCCTCCTGGAAGGGGCAGGTTTTCCTTCGTCCGGGGTGGGTCTGGATGACCCCGGGGTGCCCCTCCGACCATTCTGTGCACGAGGCGGCCTCCTCCTCCTCCCTTGGAGAAGAGGGCGAGCCGGGTTGGACTTTGGCCTTTAATTCCCCCTCCCCTTGCAGGCCGCGAAACTTTCCCTCCGCTGCGTTTCCAGCGGGAGCCCCTCGTGCGCTTTTACGCGCTGGCGGGGAGCCTCGGCGGCGCCTCTCGCTGCTGCTTCTCCGCGCGGGGAGCGAGCCTGGCCCGGGCTCCGGGGGAGGAGGAGCGGCGGGAGAGGGAGAGGGGCGGGCGCAGGGCGGAGGGACGCTCGGATCCTGCCCAGGGAACAGAATTGACACGAGCGAGGGCGGGGCAGGCGGAGGCGCCGAGCGCGTGTTTGCGTTGGGGAAATGGAACTGCGCAACCGGAGAGCGGACTTTTCCAGGCGCGGAGCCCCCGCTTTTCCTGCGGGCGGGCGCGGAGCCGCCCCGGACTCCGTCCCTCCCTCCTTCCCCGGCCCGCTGCAAAGTTCCCGCCGGCCCGCGGAGGGGGGCGGACGGAGGATGCTCGTCCCGGCGCCCGGGGGGCACAGCAGCTTGGCCAAGGGACGCGCGGGGACCGCGCAGAGGGGTCTCCAGCCTCCTCCTCCTCCGCGGGCGCGCACGCCAGCCAGCCCACCCCCAGGTAAGAGGGCGCAGGGGGTGTTGTCCCTGCCTTGCAGCACGAGGGCGCCTCGTTTTCCACTTGCAAGTTTGTTTGCGTATTTATCGGCTGCGTTTGCAAGCCCGCCTTCTTTGCAGGACCTCACGGGGGCGCGCGGAGCTCTCCTCCGTTTGATCCAACCAACAACCCTGCGAGGTAGGAGAGAGGGGGCGCGAGTGTGGCCCGACGACGCCCACAGCCCGGGCAAAGGGGGCGATCTGAAATCGGGTCTCTCCAAGGGGTCCCCCAGCAAGGGGCGCGCGGGGCTTTCGCTTTCCCCGACCCCGCGACGATGGCGAAGGCGGGCTGCGCCTTTGGCAATTTCCCTTTTTCTTCCTTGGGAACAGGGCGGGGCTGGCGGGAAGCCGTGCAAAAAGATGAGCAAGAGGCGGACGGTGCAAGGGCGGAGTGGGGGGGGGAAGAGTTGAAACGGGGATCAAACTTGGCTTTCCTTCTTGCAGATCTGAAGGGTGTGGGGAGATGGCCAACATACTTGTTTTTAATAGCTGCAACGGATAGAACATATGGAACACGTATATACGCGAAGCTGTGTTCTACTGACTGAGACCTTTGGTCCATCATCTCGCTCAGTCTTGCCTTCCACCGGCTGGCAGCAAGAAGCCCGCCAGGGTTGTAGCCGGGATCCATAGAACTGTAGGGCTGGTGGGAACCCGTGAGTAATCTAGTCCAGGCTGCAGATTGAATTTGGGATCTTATGCATGCGGGGCAGATGCTCTAACCACTGAGCCACCAGCCTCCCAACACCTCTTATGGGGACAAAAGGCTCCCTTTCCCTTTAAAAGCTGGTCTGAAATGGAAAGCTTGATCGTTGGGCCTAGAGGGATGTGTTTTGGAACTATTTATGGGATGGCTTATATTTCTCTCCCCCACCACTCTGAGCACTTCCCCTCCTCTTCCCCTCCCAGCCCTGCAGGGGTCAAAGGTTAGCACCTGGGGAGGGGGTTAGTGCCATTCCTGTGTTTTCATGCCTGCTTCCTTTAAAGAGGGGATTATTCCCCCTTCCCCTTGAAATTGCCTCCATCTTCGTGCCACACATCCCTGCTTGACCCTATACCATCCCTCCTACCATGCGCAGAATACCACCAAGGCTTTTAGCATGGGGCAAGGGGGGTGGACTGGATGGCCTTTGGGGAGCCCCCTTTTAAAAAAGGGCTAGTTTCTTCTCCCAGTCCCACCACCTGCTCCAGCTGGTAAGGGAGCCTTGAGAGGGCTTGATGGTGGAGTGCCCGGTCACCTGGGTTCTGGGTTCCAGTTAGGGAGGATGTGCATGGGAATCTGGTTCTAACCAGAGGTGAAATGCGATGTGGGTGGCGGGCAGCCAAGATCCCTGCATTCTCTAGGGAGGAAGTACAGTGTAATGGGGGGGCATGGGGGTATACAGTGGGAGCTACCACGGTGGTATTTCTATCCAAATATTTAATTGAAGCTAAACCAGTGGCTCCTAAACTATCAACCCAACCCCAGTGCCCGCTACCCTATAAAAGGCATTGTTCAGAAGAGCGCTTTGCACGACCCACTATCGCAATAAAATTCAAAACCGAAGAGGGAGGAGTTTTAGAAGGAATCCCCTCTCGTGTAGCTTCCTATTGAGCAGCTCAGAAATGTGATAGCAGCCTGAGAGTGTGGCTCTGGTTTTAAGGCAGGCATGCTTCTGAACACCAGTTGCTAGAAAGGGCAGGAGAGGAAAGCCTTCTGTTGGCCGCTGTGAGAACAGGGTGCTTTTCTTGGCATGGCGCGTGTGCTGTGCAAGCTTTTGAGTTCCACAGAACTGTTCTTCGGATAGGTGAAAAGAATCCAGTGTAACTTGGTAGCTTGCTTGCATGTCCCAAGCTTGCTGAAGTTGGTCCGGTTATTACCGTATTTTTTGCTCTATAAGACTCACTTTTTCCCTCCTAAGAAGTAAGGGGGAATGTGTGTGCGTCTTATGGAGCGAATGCAGGCTGCGCAGCTATCCCAGAAGCCAGAACAGCAAGAGGGATTGCTGCTTTCACTGCGCAGCGATCCCTCTTGCTGTTCTGGCTTCTGAGATTCAGAGTATTTTTTTTCTTGTTTTCCTCCTCCAAAAACTAGGTGCGCCTTGTGGTCTGGTGCGTCCTATAGAGCGAAAAATACGGTACGAGGTGTCTTCTCATTTTGCCTGCAGTGTGTTGGCTGAGCACCTGTGGGCATTTTTCCAAGTGCCACCAGGCTTAGGATCAAATGTCTGTTGACTCTTGTAAGTAAATCCCCTGTGACGTGGCTCAGCCTTGGAACGTGGGCAGGAAGGAGTGAGTGGCTCTGGAGCACGTGCAGAATGCCTTTGCCTCTGAGCTGAGCAATGACCAGCCACCTCCGGGTGGGATGGTGTGTCCAGTCCAATGTGTGTCTCACTCTTTAGCCTTCAACCCAGGAGTCCTGACTCTCGAAGGATGAGCAGGCCATGAGGATCAGGGCCGGCTCACCCATGAGGCAAGGTGAGGCGGGCTCAGGCGGCAAGATCACCAGGGGCAGCAGATCCGGCCTCCCAGGAATGAATATCCTGCTGCTGTTTTTGCAGCTTGGCTGCGCTCCCTGCAGATCAAGACCGGCTGCCATGGCAGCCGATCTGATCTCTGCACAATTCCATTTTTGGATCGAGGCTTGTAGATCCATTCATAAGAATGCGAAAGCGCCTTTTTTAAAAAAGGGAAAAACAATTATCTTCACTGCAGTCACCGCAGATAGCGTTCTTTGGCCTGGGGGGGGCTGGAACCAGCTGCGCTTTCAGCCGATGTCCACAAGAGGGAGAGCCAAGACCACGGAAGGAGGCCAGATAATTCCCGCCCCCTTTAACCCCAAATGCACAGGCTCCGGTTCCCTGCTGGGGGATTAGAGGTTATAAAGCTCTTAAATCTGAGCCATTGTGGAGCTTAGCGCTGGGACTGGGAGATTCAGGACAGATTAAAAGGAGCGCTTCTTTTGCACAGCACATTGTTGAACTACGGAACTCCCTGCTGCAGGAAGCTGGGACGGCCGCCAAACTAGGTGGCTGCTGGCTAGCCCTGATGTCTTATCTTCTGCCTGCACAACTCAATGCTAGATCACACCCTTTTTGTGTTCTTACGTCCAGATTTTCCCCCTCCTGAGGTTCGCAGCAAACGTATGTGAATAACGCAGGCTCGTAAGCATGTGCAGAGTGCATTTCTAGCTGATAAATGCAGGTGGGATAAAAGATAAATGCTGTTGAGCATGTATAAATGTGGTTCTCCCCCCCCCCCCCGCCATCACAACCAGCCAAACCAGTCACAACCAGTTCTCCGGCTCTCCAGTTTATCCTCACAACAGCCCTTTGAGGTAGGCTCAGCCTGGGAGACAGCAGCTGGCCTTCGAGGTTGTCCGGCGATCTTCGTGGACGAGTGGGGATTTGAACCCAGGTCCCTCCCAGGTCTTAGACCAGCACTCTTAAGCGCTGCACCACACTGGCTCTCTGTGCATGCTCAGGGCACGCTTTGCCAATGGAAAGTTACTTCGGCTGGTGTGATGAGAATCACTGTGCAAAATATCCGGGAGGCTGCAACAGCTGGCTTAGGGGGCAATTGGGGGCAGCTGGCCGGGCAGGCGGAAACCTCAGGAGGGATGCAGTAGGGTGCCCCACAGCAGAGGTTATTTCCGTTTGGTTTTTCCTTCTCAGCCGCGAGAGGTGAGCTTGCAAGCCGCTATTTTGCCGCCGCGACACAATGCCGGGGTGTTTGGGCAAACCTTCCGCCTCAATCCTTTTATTTCTCCAGGGGAGGCCGGGGTAATTCCGCTACTAATTATAGTTTTCAGCCAATTTAGCCGGGTGCCTCCAGCCCCTCCTGGTTCCAGCCCCATATGCTCTTGCGAGGGGAACCGTAAGGCGGAGGCGTTGGGTTTAATGAGCAGGTGTTGAGAAGATGTTTGGCAAACGCCCCGGTCTCAAATCTCATCTCTTAGGGACTAGGCTCTTGTTAATGCGTCTGTGAATCGCGGTCCCCTGGTGCTGCGGTTTCTGGAGAACCAGATGTAGAAGCCATCATCTGAGCTGGGGGGGGGGGCATGCAGAAGAGAGAAGTCGTATCGCCTGCCTTCCTTATGTTTGGTTGGCTGAAGGCCCCCACCCCTCAAAAAAATCAAATTTGTTTCATTTTACCCTAGGAAAGAGCAAGCCAAGGTCAAGTTTTGTACGGGGGGAGCCTTTTCTCTCCCCCTAAATTTTTTCCGCCTTCAACCCCTGGCTGACAAAGTGGGGAGAATTGGCGCTGGATTTGTAGGCCCTGAACAATGGCTTTGTGACGGAGGAGGGAGCATAGTAGGGCCAGCTGCCAGGCAGGCAGAAATTCACCAGGGAGTGTTTTCTGCCTCGTGAGCAGCTGCAGGAGGCAGAAAATAGGTGCCCCAAGCTTTTTATACCTGAAGGAGCGTCTCCACCCCCATCGTTCTGCCCGGACACGGAGGTCCAGCTCCGAGGGCCTTCTGGCAGTTCCCTCCCTGCGAGAAGTGAAGTTACAGGGAACCAGGCAGAGGGCCTTCTCGGTGGTGGCACCCGCCCTGTGGAACACCCACCCACCAGATGTCAAAGAGAAAAACAACTACCAAACTTTTAGAAGACATCTGAAGGCAGCCCTGTTTGGGGAAGCTTTTAATGTTTAATAGGTTATTGTATTTTAGTGTTCTGTTGGAAACCCAGCCAGATGGGCGGGGTATAAATAAATTATTATTATTATTATTATTTCCTGCTGCATAAACTTCGAAACTGATGCATGTCCAAAAGATCTGGAGGGGGCCAGGCTGAGGGGAGGCCGGCCCTTGATTCTCAGTACAATTAATGCTCTATGGTTCCCTCCCTGTGGTGCAACCCAATCTAACCGCTAGGCAGCACAGCCGTGTAAATCCACCTTTTTGCCACACCTTTTTAACCCTCTAGGGAGGCAATGGAGATCCCCTGTGTGGTGCGTCTGGCTTGTTATTTGAGTGGTGGGCCACCTGTCGTGAGCAGAGGCCTGGGCCAGGCCCGGTGAGGCGAGCAACCGGATCCCCACCGGGGAGGGAGGAGGCCAAGGCTTCACCTGTGTCCCAGCTGGCAGGGCGGGGCTCTCTGATCCCAGAAAAAGGGCCGTTTTCCCCATAATCGGGAGGTGGCAGGATTCGAAAACGGGACCGGTTCTGGGGAAAGTGTGTGCGTCCAGCCGCTGAGCTACGGATCGGCCTTTCCGGCCTCGTTGGCAGGACCGGAACTCGCAGCCTGGGCACGAAAATCCCCGGGTGGCCTTGAGCCGTTCTCTGTCTCTCGGCCTAACCTACCTTGCAGGGTTGTTGTGAGGGAGAAACGGGCGAGGGGGGGAAGCATGAGTGGTTTTAAGAGTTGAGGCTGAGTAGCTAAGTGGGTAGAGCACAAGGTTCGTGATCTGAGGGCCGTGGGTTCAAGTCCCGCGTGAGGCAAAAGATTCCTGCGCTTCAGGGGCTGGACTCGATAACAGTTGTGACCCCTTCCGGTTCAACAATTCGGTGATTCTAAGTGTATTCCAGGCTGTCAGCTTACTTATTTAACTGGTTAAAAAAAATGTGTGTTTTCTGTTGCATTTGTTTCAGTTTGGATTGGGTCCTGCATGGGGAGAAAGGAGGGATATAAAGGAATTAAAAATTAAAATTAAAATTGTATGCCACCTTGAGATGAAAGATGGGATAGAAATGCACCGGCGACTAAAAATGAAATGCAATTTTTATTCCCTTCTGGCACCACTTTCAAGGTTTTTATTACAAAGGAGGGGGGTTGTTAGTGTCCGTGAGGATAGATCGCTCTCCTCCAAGCAGATATCCTGTCCATATTTTGCGATGCAATCTCAGACAGTGCTCTGCATCAATCTCCCTCGCGCAGCACGCAGACAAACTGTGGAACTCCCTGCCACAAGACCCTGCGGCGGCCATTCATTTGGGTGGCTTCGAAAGAAGGCGAGGCAAACCCATGGAGGAAAAGGCTGTTGGACTAGAATCTTAGGGTCCCCACCCCACAAAATTTTGTCTTTGGGGTCTCCGGAGGTGGGGTGGGGGGCTTATAGGCCTGATATTGCAGGGAGGGGGCATTCTCTAAGCTTTGTTGTGCATCGGGGTGTGAGACCTGAATGCGAATTTCTCCGGAATCGAGCGTGTTTGTTTGTTGCGAACCCCCCGTTCTGCGTGGGAGGTCTCTCTCGCACCCCGCCTTTTTGATGTGGGTGCAAGGAGACGTCGGCTTCCTGCTCTCAGTGCACATAACAGGAAGTCCTGCCCCCCCACCCGAAAAAACCCGAAAGGGGGGGGGGTAGGAACGACCGGGCCCCAAACCTCCAGGCTTAGAAACTCGAGAGATGTAAGCGAATCGCCAAATGGCGCTTTAAACCTGGGTTAGGGTCGCCACGACGGAATGTCTATCCCAGGGGTCAGCAAATTTTTTCAGCAGGGGCCGGTCCACTGTCCCTCAGAGCTTGTGGGGGGCCGGACTAAATTTTTTGGGGGGGAAATGAACAAATTCCTATGCCCCACAAACAACCCAGAGATGGATTTTAAATAAAAGGACACATTCTACTCATGTAAGAACACGCTGATTCCCGGACCGTCCGCGGGCCGGATTGAGAAGGCAATTGGGCTGGATCCGGCCCACGGACCTTAGTTTGCCTACCCATGGTCTAGGCACCTTGTCATTTCTCCCTAGTGGTACCGTATTTTTCGCTCCATAAGGCGCACAGGACCATAAGGCGCACCTAGTTTTTAGAGGGGGAAATCAAGAAAAAAAAATCTTATTTCCTCCCCCCCCCAGCCTCAAAGCAGCGGACAGGCTGCGCGGAGCTTGGGGGCTTTTCCTGCCTGCCTCCCCCCTGCCTTCGCTCCATAAGACGCACACACATCCCCCCTTGCTTTTTAGGAGGGGAAAAGTGCGTCTTATGGAGCGAAAAATACAGTGTTATTTTGTTATTTTTATTCCTTTCATTTCCATACCTCGGTACAGTGGTACCTCAGGTTACAGACGCTTCAGGTTACAGACTCCGCTAACCCAGAAATAGTGCTTCAGGTTAAGAACTTTGTTTCAGCATGAGAACAGAAATCGTGCGGCAGCAGAGGGAGGCACCATTAGCTAAAGTGGTGCTTCAGGTTAAGAACACTTTCATGTTAAGAACGGACCTCCAGAATGAATTAAGTACTTAACCCGAGGTACCATTGTACGGTATAGTTTAAAGAAAAATCTCAAAGCTGTTTGCAACACATTAAACGTCAAATAAGACAATCCGGAACGAAACAGATTCAAGCTTCAGGGAAAACGTCTTGCACCCTTCTCTTAAGCGGCGTTTGGCTGTGTTTTTTTACCTGCATGATTTTTAGGAACATTCGGAAATGGTCATTCGACAGTGGAACAGACTGCCTTGGAAGGTGCCTGCCTCCCCTCCATTGCAGGATTTTAAAATAGAGGCTGCCAGCAATTCTTCACCTGGGATTCCTGCATCGCAGAGGGTTAGACTAGAGGACCTCTGGGGACCCCTGAAATTCTGCGGTTCCATGGTGCTCAAGAATCCCTGGCAGGTGGCCCTCCAACCTCTGTTTAAAAACCTCCAGCTAAGGTCAGTCCTCTGCCTTCTGAGGTCATAGAGAGGTAGAACTGTAGAGTTGAAAGGGACCCCCAGCGGTCATCTAGCCCAACCCGGAATCGCAGCTCAAGAATCCCTGGCAGATGGCCATCCAGCCCCTATTTAAAAACCTTTTCGCTCGTTCACCACCTTCTGAGTGCATGAGATGCACAAAAAGTTCCAGCCTGGGTTGATGCACGTATTTGTTTGGGGGTGGGCAGGCTTTCTCATGCAGGCGCCGCCGGTCGACGAAATCTCCCGCCACCATAAACCTGTTTGTCGTCTTGCCGTTTGCCCTCCGGCCTGCCTCCCGGCCCCAACCGGCTGCTGGCAGGTTAATCATCAACTTCGGCGCACCTTTGCCCTCACCTGGAAAAGGAGGCACAGGTGATTCTCCTTCTCTCCCCCCCCACCAAACCCCCACCCCACCCTTTGTCTCCATCTGTCTGATGCTCTCTTCTCCCCTGGCGGATGTGAGTTTGTGCATCTCTCTCTCTCTCTCTCTGTGTGCAAAGCTTGTACCCACATCCCAGCCCAGTTCTGCAACTTGCTTGCATGGGAAAATTCGTGGAGCAGGAAAGCTTATTGCTCGGCAATTTGCGGGTTCCCGCACCCCAGATGTTGGGAACTCACGAGGAAGGGTGAGGCGCGGGGAGTTTTCGTGTTGCAACAGAGCTGGCCCACGCAGGTGCACCTTGCCTCGGTTCCCTGCCTGGGGACCTTCATAGCGTTGGAAGGGGACCTCCCGAAGGCCATCTAGTCCAACCCCTTGCAGTGCAGGATTCGAACCCGCAACCTTGAAATTAAGAGCCTCGCGCTGTACCGGCTGAACTATGCTACGCCACAAGCCCACTGCCTGTAGCCGCTGCAGGTCGGCAATTTTTTTATATTATTATTATTATTATTATTATTAAATTTAATTTATTTAACATTACTATTACAAAATATAAGCAAAATAGGCAATTTATTATTATTATTATTAAATTTAATTTATTTAACATAATTATTACAAAATATAAGCAAAATAGGCAATTTATTATTATTATTAATAACCTTTGCATGCTGCCTTTCCCTCTGAGGAGCTCAAGGTGGTGAACATGGCCCCCTATTTTATCCTTAGGCTGAGAGAGGC
This sequence comes from Podarcis filfolensis, assembly GCF_964270895.1. Lineage (NCBI taxonomy): Eukaryota > Metazoa > Chordata > Lepidosauria > Squamata > Lacertidae > Podarcis > Podarcis filfolensis. Next base: position 4,517,992 of record NC_139615.1, read on the forward strand.
GGTGATCATCCAGTGTGAATAATAATAATAATAATAATAATAATAATAATAATAATTTATTATTGATACCCCGCCCATCTGGCTGAGTTTCCCCAGCCACTCTGGGCGGCTCCCAATCGGATGTTAAAAACAATACAGCATTGAATATTAAAAACATGACCGAGTGGGGATTCGAACCCTGGTCACAGACCAGCACCCTAACCACTACACCACACTGCCTCCCGGCAACACTTTCCTGGACAAATAAATGTCGGTGGCAAGGAAGGAACAAATATTTCTGAGGGTAAGAGCGGCTCAGAAGGCGGCGGGCTCTCCTTCTTTGGAGGTTTTTCAACAGAGGTTGGATGGCTTTGTGTCAGAAATTCTTTAGCTGTCATTCCTGCACTGCCCGGGGTTGGGCTAGATGGCCTCTGGGGTCCCCTTGACAGATCGACGGTTCTACGACTCTTTAAATCCAGCTGCGTTTTGCTCATGGGAGTCCCACCGAAGCTAAAAGCCCTCTCTTAGATCACACCTTTGCCGTACTTTTAAAGCATTATCATACCACTCCGACAGCTCCCCCCCACCCAAGGATCCAGGGAATTGTAGTTTCTTAAGGAAACTGTAGTTTGTTAAGGTTGTTCGGAGACTCATCACAGAGCTACAGTTTCCCAGAGCTCCCTGGGAGGAAGGTTTGGCTGTAAAGCCACTTTGGGAACTGTAGCTCCCTGCGGGGAAGAGGGCTGCCGAAGAACTCTCGGCAAACTACGGTTCCCAGGATTGCGACAGCAGTTCAGTACTGATTCAAATGTGTACGTACCGGGGCAGCCTGAGTCATCCTCGTTAATTTTAATGGATCCACGCCGAGCGTGACTAATCCTGGATGCCACCCATCATCCAGCGAGTCACGAACAGAAACCGTCAGGGCAGCCTGTGGCAAGAAGTTCCGCAGGTTAGCGTCTCCCTCTGCGAAGAAACGTTGCTCTTGTGTTGAGCAATGGCGAGCACAGCTTGCGGGGCAGGTGTGGAGAGCGAGACTGAACTGGATCGGGTCAGCCGCCCCGCCAAAAGATAAGGTCTGGATCTGGCAGCAGTATGAGCTGAAGCTGGAACCTGCAGCTCTGGGTAGTGCAGCCTAGTGGGACCCCTTTCCTCAGCCTGTGCGTTTTTCCCCCCCGTTTGTGTGTGCTTTGCAGTTCACTTGCTTTGCAGCTGGCAAGAGCCTGCTTTAGGTTTGCACATCTTGCTGCCGCGTGGTAGATTAGCTGCTGTGGAAAGTGTCTGTGTGGGATATTTAATGCTTTGCTAGTGATGCACTGACTCCCTCAGAAGATGGACTCTCCTTCCATGGAGGTTTTTAAGCAGAGATTGGATGGCCACCTGTCATTTGTGATCTAGTTGAGATTCCTGCATTACAGAGGGTTGGACTAGATGACCCTTGGGGTCCCCGCTAACTCTATGATACCAGTTTAGCATCCTTTCCCCAGTGGAGGAAGGTAGTCTGCCTTTGCATCTAGTTTTCTACACTGGGGGAGGAAGTGGGAAGAAAGTGCTGAGCATAATGCACGCTGTGCTGAATCCCTTTGACCCAAGACTCAGACCTGAGACTTAAATTTCCGTGCTAGCCCTGAAGCATGTGCAGAGTGCATTGCTCCTTCCCCCCGTCAGCCTCTGAGTGCGCACAGAGGGCATCGCTCCTTCCCTGTCAGCCTCTGAGTGTGTGCAGAGTGCACCGCTCCCTTCCCGTCAGCCTCTGAGTGTGTGCAGAGTGCATTGCTTCCCCTGTCAGCCTCTGAGTGCGCACAGAGTGCATTTCTCCTTCCCCCATCAGCCTCTGAGTGCATAAAGAGTGCATCGCTCCCTCCCCCCATCAGCCTCTGAGTGCGTGCAGAGTGCATCACTCCTTTCCCCCGTCAGTCTCTGAGTGCATGCAGAGTGCATCAGTCCCTCCCCGTTAGCCTCTGAGTGCGTGCAGAGTGCATCGCTCCTTTCCCATGTCAGCCTCTGAGTGCAGAGTGCATCAGCCTCTGAGTGTGTGCAGAGTGCATCACTCCTTTCCCCCATCAGCCTCTGAGTGCATGCAGAGCGCATCAGTCGCTCCCCGTTAGCCTCTGAGTGCATACAGAGTGCATCGCTCCCTCCCCCATCAGCCTCTGAGTGCGTGCAGAGTGCATCGCTCCTTCCCCATTAGCCTCTGAGTGCGAGCAGAGTGCATCAGTCCCTCCCTGTCAGCCTCTGAGTGCATGCAGAGTGCATCGCTCCTTTCCCCTGTCAGCTTCTGAGTGCATGCAGAGTCTATCACTCCCTCCCCCATTCAGCCTCTGAGTGTGTGCAGAGTGCATCGTTCCCTCCTCCTGTCAGTCTCTGAGTGCGTGCAGAGTGCTCTGCTCCCCCCCTCTGCGAACCCCCAGCCCCCAACCTCCGGTCATGCATTGAGGCTTGAGCCCCAGCGCCTCTTATGTGCGGAAGGGGGACGTGGTGGGGGTCGCCCCCCGCTCTCCCTGTCTGTGCCTTGCCAAGTCGGCTGCAGGACCCAGAGATTGGGCTGGGGGGGGGGCCGAGGGAGCAATCTGCCCCCCCCCCGCGCACCCGCACACACATGGCCGCTCAGCTGGGGTGCTTGCCCTGTTGCTATGGGAACAGCGGCAGGAATGTTTGCCCTCATCCCCAGCCGCCCTATTAACTTTTCAGGGATGCTGACATCACCGGGCGCGGGGGCCAATGGCGGCTCTGCAGCGGGGCCTGGTTGCCGGGGCGATGGGGAGGGCAGGCCTGGAACAGCTGCCAGGAGATTGCACGTGTGCGCACACACATCCCACAGGGCACGCCCGGACACGCTCCCTCACGCATGGAACACGCCTGCACACGCTAGCCCGCATGGCCGGGGAGGGGGAGGGGAGCTGCGATGTGCGTGCATGGCAAACATGCGCCGAGCACATGGTCCCTGTTAACTCTTTGCACGCCAGGCCTGCGGTTCCTGTACGGGGCGCATGGGAACATGGGAAGCTGCCTCCTGCCGTGTCAGTCCATCAGGGCCCCATGGAGCCTAGCTTGGCTGCACTGGCTGGCAGCAGCAGCTGAGGGAAGTCTCTCCCTAGAGCTTCCCAGGGCATGCCACTTGAGCGATCTAAATTATTTTCATTATTTTATTGATTAAATTTGTGCGCCGGCCTCCGTTTGTCGATCTCAGGGCAGTTGGCAGCTTTGAAACGCAAGATAAAAACACAAAATGCATAATAAAAACAAGGAACAGAAAGGCTGCAGGGTTTCACAGTCAAAGTGTGCGTGTGGTTTTGTGTGTGTGTGTGTGTGTGTGTGTGTGTGTGCGCGCTTGCTAATTTGCCACCCCAGAGGTTGGAAGGCTGGCGGCCCTCCCCGCACCCCACAGAGGCGCATTGGGCAACCTTCCTTACATAAGTAAAGGTAAAGGGACCCCTGACCATTAGGTCCAGTCGTGGCCGACTCTGGGTTGCGGTGCTCATCTCACTTTACTGGCCGAGGGAGTCGGCGTACAGCTTCCGGGTCATGTGGCCAGCATGACTAAGCCGCTTCTGGCGAACCAGAGCAGTGCACAGAAACGCCGTTTACCTTCCCGCTGGAGTGGTACCTATTTATCTACTTGCACTTTGACGTGCTTTCGAACTGCTAGGTTGGCAGGAGCAGGGACCGAGCAACAGGAGCTCACCCCGTCGCGGGGATTCGAACCGCCGACCTTCTGATCTGCAAGTCCTAGGCTCTGTGGTTTCACCCACAGCGCCACCCGCGTTCCTAGAACAATGCAAATAAGCCGCGATAAAATAATAATGACTTGGTAATAAACAGCTTGCGTCAAATTAAAGTACTAGGTACCTTTCTTACATGGCTTTTCATAAAGCCATCAAATGGTAGAGTTGGAAGGGACCCCAGGGTCATCTAGCCCAACCCCCTGCAAATGCGGGAATATTTTCTCCAACGTGGGGCTCGAACCCACGATCTTGTGCTCTACTGACTGAGCTATCCTCTTTATCCCTGACCTTCGACACCTGAGATTTATCTACAGTGGTACCTTGGTTTGCAACCGTTTTGGATTACAGTGGTACCTCAGGTTAAGTACTTAATTCGTTCTGGAGGTCTGTACTTAACCTGAAACTGTTCTTAACCTGAAGCACCACTTTAGCTAATAGGGCCTCCTGCTGCCGCCGCAGCCCGATTTCTGTTCTCATCCTGAAGCAAAGTTCTTAACCTGAAGTATTATTTCTGGGTTAGCGGAGTCTGTAACCTGAAGCGTCTGTAACCTGAGGTACCACTGTACAACCACATCAAACCCGGAAGTGTGTGTCCCTTTTTTTTGGATTACAAACCCCCCCTTTTTTTGGGAGGCCCCACTGGCGAAAGCGCGCCTTGGGTTACAACCTGTTTTGGACCTCCGGAACAGATTATGGTTGTAAACCAAGGTATCCCTGTATTTGTCTGCTGCATAAGTAGCCCCCATTTTTCTCCAAGGAGGGGCTCTTTTCCCCACCCTCCTCATTTTATCCCCACAACAACCCTGTGAGGTAGGAAGGGCTGAGAGAGGCAGTGGCTTGGCCCAAGGTCACGACTTGAGTGGGGCATTTAACCGTGGTCTCTCCCATTTCTCGAACCCTGGGGTCAGCAAACATTTTCAGCAGGGGGCCGGTCCACTGTCGCTCAGACCCTGTGGGGGGCCAGACTGTATTTTGAAAAAAAAAATATGAACGAATTCCTATGCCCCACAAATAACCCAGAGATGCATTTTCAATAAACGGACACATTCTACTCATGTAAAAACACGCTGATTCCCGGACTGTCCACGGGCCGGATTGAGAAGACGATTGGGTCGGATCCAGCCCCTGGGCCTGAGTTTGCCTACCCATGCTGTAACCACTGGGTGTCTTGCATGTGTGTGCCTTAGGGTTCAACCAATTTTTCCCATTGTAAACTGGCTGAAGTGATTTTTAAGAACGTTTATTTATATTGTTGTAACTCTCCGTTGGACCTTGTTGCAAAAGTGGATTAGAAACCTTGTAAAAAACAATGTCGCTGCTATTCCTTCAAAGAGCTCACGACAACCCTGTGAGGTAAAAAGGTAAAGGGATCCCTGACCATTAGGTCCAGTCGTGGCCGACTCTGGGGTTGCAGTGCTCATCTCGCTTTATTGGCCGAGGGAGCCGGCGTAACAGCTTCCGGGTCATGTGGCCAGCAGGACTAAGCCGCTTCTGGCGAACCAGAGCAGCGCACGGAAATGCCGTTTACCTTCCCGCCAGAGCGGTACCTATTTATCGACTTGCACTTTGAGGTGCTTTCGAACTGCTAGGTTGGCAAGAGCAGGGACCGAGCAATGGGAGCTCACCCCGTCACGGGGATTTGAACCACCGACCTTCTGATCGGCAAGTCCTAGGCTCTGTGGTTGAACCCACAGCGCCACCCGCGTCCCTGTAAAAGACAATGTCACTGCTTTTCCTCCAAAGAGCTCATAACCAGCCCTGTGAGGTAGGTTTAGGCTAAGAAGGAGCAGTGACCGGCCTGCAAGTTCGCACCCAGTGAGATTCGTGTGACCGACGGGATTTGAACCCTGGTCTTTCCCAAGTCTGAGTCCTGTGCTCTAACCGCTACACCACAGTGACACTCGAGAGCCAGCCGGGAAGTCCAACCACGTGTGGAGAATGAGTGCCACGCTGGCTACCTCAATTTAAGAAGGATGTTGACCAGCCGGAAGATGTGCAGAGGGGGGCAGCCAAGATGATGAGGGGTCCGGAAACGAGGCCTGATGAGGAACAGTTGAAGGAGCTGGATATCTTTAGCCTGGAAAAGAGGAGACTGAGAGGAGATATGATAGCCATCTTTAGATATCTAAAGCAGGGGTCTGCAGACTACAGCCCTGGGGCCGGATGTGGCCAACCAGGAAGTTCCTGCAGCCAATCCAAAGATGCTCACGCACTGAGGTAAACCTGGCACGGCCATGGACGGAGAGGCCGGCGGGCGGGCAGTGGGTCTGGGCCGTGTCATGGGCATGTGACAGGCACGTTGCGGGGCTTCTGCCGGAGCTTGATGCGCTTGCTGGCCCGGCGCCTGGCTTGGTGCTGCTGCTGGTGGCGCGCTTGGTGGCCGTGCTGGCGTGCGCGGCCTACCCGCCGACCTGGCCTCGGACAGCGGGCTACAGTGCGTGGTGCACCTTGCCTGGGAGCTCCGTGGGGACGGACCGATGGAGCGGCTGCCGCTCGTCAACAACACCGGTGAGCGGATGGCGCCAAGACGCGCTCCTGAGCGCGTGCAGAGTGCGTTCCTCCTCCAGGTCCGGAGGCAGCTGCGGGACCGGCTTGCAGGGTATTTATATTTTTCAAAATATAGTCTGCCCCCCCGCAAGGTCTGCGGGACAGTGGACCGGCCCCCCGATGAAAATGTTTGCTGACCCCTGATCTAAAAGACGATGGAGCAAGCGTGTTTTCTCCTGCTGCGGAGGGTAGGACTCGAACCAGCCGCTTGGAGATTCCAACTACACGTTGGGAATAGCTTGCTGAGGGTCAGAGCGACGCAGGACGGACTCCGTCGAAAGACCGTGGACTCTCCTTCCTTTGAGGTTCCTAAGCAGAGGTTGGACGGCCATCTGTTGCGGATCCTTGAGCTGTGATTCCTGGGGTTGGGCTGGATGACCTTGAGGGGTCCCTCCCACATCGGAAAGGCTGAATCTTTTGCACTCTGGGTTAATTAATACAGAGTAGCTGCCTCCCTTGTGATGGCAGGGGCGACTGGGATGCATTTGGGAGCGAGGGGAGCCCAGAGAGGGGCGTGCAGCTGTGTTTTACGCAGGTGGTTCCTCTCCTCTGGGGGGTGGTTTTGTGGAACAGCTCTCATTTCAGGTGGCCCATCTGTTTCCTCAACATCAAGGCAACCTGCCTCCCCCCCCCAATCCCTTTGCGGGCAGGGGGTTGGTCTCCTGAACTACCAGCCGTTTTCAATTGCGGTCGTTCGCCCCTGGCTTTCGCTCCCTCTTCCGAGTGTGCACCTGCGTGTCGTTTCATAGAACCGCCGCCTTGGACGGGACCTCCAGGGTCATCTAGTCTGACCCGCTGCAACCACAGGAACGTTTCGCCCGAGGTGGTACTCGAACCCACGGCCCTGAGATCCAGAGTCTCGGGTTCCACCGACTGAGCTACCCCAATCCCCCAGAGTTAGGTGCTTGTAGCGATTTCCTTATGAAGCAGCGCAGGGTCTGGGTTCGAGTGCCGTCCCTACGTCGGGCGAAGACGCCTTCCCTGGACACCCAATAGCTTTTCTGCAAAAGAACGACAATTAAAACAACAACAAGCAGGCTTCGAATTCCTTTCCAGATATGCTCTGCAGAGCTATTCCTCCCATCTCTGAGCAAGGCCCACCACCCACACATTTTGCTGATTTTGAGGCCCTTCAAAAGCAAACAAAACAAAACCGTTATTTCCCCCCTGCATACAATTTTGGAGAGAGGGCATAGAAAAACATCTCATTTCTTCTTCTTTGTTCAGAGGGGCTCGGTGCTTGCTTTCCCTCCCAAGTTCCCATTGGGAAGGTCTCACCGTCTTACCTGGTGAGAGCCTGCTTTGGTTTGGGGTATTCTACTGCCGTGGGGCAGCCCCTTAGAGCAACAGTTGCCTAGAGTGCTGTGTTGCCCGTTGCTCTGTGTTGCCTCTGGTCATCTATCTATATAGATAAAAGTTTCGGGCGGCGTATGTTTGTTGGGTTGCTGTGTGTGTTTCACAGCTGATAGCTATGTGCAGCGGCAAAGACAGGAAACATAGTTTGCCACACTTTTTTGAACTTCGGATCTGCCCCCCCCCCAGAAGGGGAGGTTGGGGGGCATTCTTCCTCCTCCCGCCCCCTCACCACATGCCCACCCTAAAAATGCCGCTGGTATATTTATAGGGCTGGCGAGTTATCCTTTGACTTCCTCTGGGCCCCTTTGTGGTTAGGGGGCAGGTTTGTGGGGCAGGGATGGGTGGATCTTCCGTGCTGAAGCCTGTGTCCCGTGCTAGTTGGCCCTTTGGAGTCAGTGAGCAGGACTTTGCTCCACTCATTCCAATAGGCCTACTCTGAGTTGGACTAGCAATAGGTGCAGCTTCTGTTCTAAGAAGCCCCAGCAATGGGAACTTTCTGCCCTACTTTCTGTGGTGTGGCACAAGTATTCCCATTTCACAGGTGGAGAAAACTGAGGCGAGCTTTTGGATCTGAGCCTTGCCTCTGTTTTCCAGGTCTGTTGCCCATCTCTGTAGTGCCAGCTTGGCAGAAGCCTGAAATTCTGAAATGAAAGGGGTCTAAATATATTTTCCCCCCATTGCCTCCTTTCCAAAGCTCAGGCTAATTGCTACCAGAGGCGAAATTCCAGGGCCTGGAAAAAACACAGGCAGGGTTTCCTGGCTTGGTTGTGAGTTTTCTGGAAAATTGGGACGGGGTATGAAAAGGCAGGTGTATGTGCCGCACAGAAACTTAAGCAGAGCAAAGGATTCTGGGAGTCACGCCAACCCTCACAGTGTGTTCTATAAGCAAAGGTGGGCTGGCTCACTGGGCTGTGCACCAATGCTAACAACCCCCCCTTTTTGCAGGGCAGGGGTCCCTCACCAGTCCTGTCAGCCGCTCTCCCCACCCCCAAGACCTCTGACCCCTTGGAGCCAGCAGCCCCTGCCAATCTCTCCGAATACAGCAAGTGCAATTCTTATTTGCCTAGCTCTGCGGTTTCCCTGCGATCCGAGGGGTGGGTGGTGGTATCTTCTTCCCTCCTTCACAATATCCCCCCCCCATTTTCTTGCTCCCATTTCACAGACCTGGAGGACTGAGCCCATTACAGGGAAACCTCTTGAAACCCTCTCGGCAGTTGCTGAAAGATTCCCGGCGACGCCTCTCTGCAGAAGCTGCAAATAAATTTTTTAGCAGTTTTCAAGAGAGAATTTGAGGGGTGGGGAGTCTCAGAGAGGCAATGCATGCAAGGAAAACCCAGTTTTGAACCTGTTCTGCTCCTGGAAGTGCTCCCATTGGCTGCCTGGGTTGGGTCCCCCCCTCTGCCCTGATTGGCTGCCCATTGCCAACATGACAGGCTGCCAGGGGGTCGGCCCACAGTGGCACAGCTGTGGAGCGCCCCCCCCTGCTTCGTGTGACAGCCTTGCACACTTCTGCTCTGCTGCACGTTATTTGGGGGGGTCTTCTCCTCTTCTCTCTGCCTTCAAGCCAGGGGAGGGAGCTTTTGGCATCTCTCCCCCCCACCCCCCGGGAATTACAGGGGAAAGGGGGCTTTGGAGAGGTGCAGGAATGGGAAAATATAATTTGAGTTGGTGGGTGGGCTTGATGGCTCAGGATTCCTGCTTGTTGCCAGAGAGTCAGGGTGTTAGAGAGTCAGGGTGCCCAGTCCCCGGATGCCTGGGTCCTCTGGGAGGGAGACCAGGGCCTCGGGAGGGCATGAGTCACCAGGTGCAGCCCTCGCTGGGAGAGAGCTAAACACCTTTCCTCCCTCCCCTCTTTCTCCCCACCTTGCCATTATATAACGGCTGCTGCTCTTAACTTGTCCTCAGCTGAACTGTCTCTCTCTGTTCTCAATGGGGGGGGGGAGATGAGGGGGTGGTTGTGGCAGCTTTGTGGATCACGCTGTGGGGAGGGGGTGGGAAGGAAGGAGGGAGGGAGGGAGGGAAGGAGAGATAAAAAGAAACATCCGCTGCAGAGAGAGAAAATCTGGGTATGTGGGTCAAGGTTCTACTGCTCCAGTTTTTAATTTCCCAGTTTCTCAACACCTTTCCTAACCTCCCGGCCCCCTCGCCTCCCCACATGGTCTTGAAAAAGCACATTTATTTGCTCTGTGTGTGAGAGAGCCTGGATAGTTTGCAAATCTGGAGCCAGCCCCCACAAAGCAAGGCCACAGTGACCTCTGTCAATCCTCTGTGCCCGGCCGCCCCCCCGGCCTGAGGTCACTTCTGGAGTGGGTTGAATTTGTGAGCCATATTGCAAACGTGGACCAAAAGAGCTGGGTGTGTGTGGGGGGGGAGATCCACCTTTGCCCCCTTCTTTTCAGTGTCCCTAGGGTGGGGAAACGGCCCAAAGTGAGGTGCAGGGGAACGGCACCAATGCGAAGCATGAAAAAGCAAGCCCCCGTCCTACCCACACGCCCCCAGAGCAGCAAGAATTGCAGCTCTCTCTGGTTTGGAAATAGAAGCAGCCGTGCCGTTTTGCAAAACGGGGGTTTGGGCGTTTTTTTGGTGCGCGGCGGTCTGGAATTGTGCCGGGCGGGGGGACAACTGCAGAAATTTGAGTAGGGGTGTCCTGTCTGGTGTGTGTGTGTAGACTGGGGGTGCAGGAAGGCAAGAGAGCAAAGGCTCTGTTATCGCTCCACCCAGAAGCCTCTGGTGCAGCTGTTCCTCTCTCCCTTGTGCCGTGGGGTCAGAGGTCGGGGTGAAAGGTCGCTGGAGATTACGCTGCCTCCACACGTGCCCTCCGGCAGTTGCCGGGTAACGCAGGAGGACCCCCCCCCACTTGCTCCGCTCTCCATTCACGCCGGAGCTATAAATATTCTCCAGGTCCCCCTTGGGACCTGTCTTGCTCGATTGCAAAAGGGGGGGGGGCAGAGGCTGTGTGTTCATCTCCGTCCGGGGAAGACGGGCCGTCTCACACAAGGGGCACGCTCAGCACCCTCCCAGCAAGACTCCCTTCCCCGAGTCGCCCACAAAGGCTTGTCCCCACCCACTAGGCCCCACTACCCTCCCTCTGCCCACCAGCCTCTGAGCTTGGGACCCAGGAATCTTGCTCCGCAGCTGTCAAGCCTGTTTGCTGTGGAGTGGGGGAACTTAAGAACGCGAGGAAAGCCGGCTGGATCAGGCCAATGGCCCCATCCTGTTCTCACAGCGGCCGCCCAGGTGCCCTTCGTGGGAAACCCCCCCAGCAGGATCCGAGCGCGAAAGCGCTCTCCCCTCCTGTGGTTTCTGGCAGTCGGAAACATCCTTGCTGCTTCCGACCGGGGAGGCAGAGACCCCTCTCCCTTTTCCTGGGATGGTGGGGCAGCAAAACTTTGATTCCTGCTGGGTTGAGGGGTGCCTTCCTGGAGGGGGCGGGCAGCAGGGTGAGGAAGCTAGCCTTAAAAAATCAAGAAACAGCCTCAAAGGCCCACTATACCTGAAGGAGCGTCTCCACCCCCATCGTTCAGCCCGGCACTGAGATCCAGCTCCGAGGGCCTTCTGGCGGTTCCCTCCCTGCGAGAAGTGAGGTTACAGAGGCCAGACAGAGGGCCTTCTTGGTGGTGGCGCCCGCCCTGTGGAACGCCTTCCCTTCAGATGTGAAGGAAATAAGCAGCTATCTTCTCTTTAAAAGACATCTGAAGGCAACCCTGTTTAGGGAAGTTTTTAATATTTAATGCTGTATTGTTTTTAACACTCGATTGGAAGCCGCCCAGAGTGGCTGAGGAAACTCAGCCAGATGGGCGGGGTATAAATTATTATTATTATTATTATTATTATTATTATTATTATTAAATGCATATGGTCACCCACAGCATAGGTTGAGATCTGTTGTGATTCCTGCATTGCAGGGACTTGGAATAAATGACCCCTCAGGGTCTTTGCAACACAAGAAGTTCCATGATTCTATAAGGACGCTGAGATGACGGTGATGATTTATTCGGTTTCTATACCGCCCTTCCTCAAAAGAGCTCAGGGCAATTCACAAGATAAAAATACAAGATAAAAACACAAATATTGAAACCAAAGCAACAAGACATGCTTCCTCTTTGCTTCCCTGTGTGCCCACTGCTTTCTGGGGACGCCCCATTTAAAGAAGGCTTTGAGACACATGTCCCGAGCAAATGGAAATGTGTGACCTGGGCAGTGGCACACAGACCTGGCAGAATTTCCACCGTGGTGGGGAGAGTCTCTCACGCTCGGGTCCTGCTTGCAGGTTTCCCATGGAGGCATCTGGTCGGCTGCTTTGAGAACAGAAGGCTGGCCCTCTCTGGCCTGATCCGGCAACCAACCAGGCTCTTCTGGCCTTCTTGTTTTTTGTTTTTGTTTTTTAAATGATATTTATTAAAGTTTCAGAAAAGGTTACAAAAATAAGAAAAAGAAAGAAAAAAGAAGCAAAAAATACAGAAAAATAAAAACAATTAAAAACAAATCAATCTTTCCATGTCTTCTCTTTCATTTACTTGTTTCCCTGACCTCCTCACACCTCCCTTTTTTGTATTCCAGTTCAGTTAGTTAATTCAGCAAATCCTTTCCCTCTTTGTTTTTATCTTAATCCTTTATCTTAATATATTATAACTTTACATTCTCACCTGTTAACAATCCATTTTTACATACTCCTTTGTAACATTACTGCTAAAACCACTTAACTTCATTCCGACATCATTCTAACATTCATTAATTTTACAGTATTTCTGTAAATAGTCTTTAAATTTCTTCCAATCTTCTTCCACCGACTCTTCTCCCTGGTCCCGGATTCTGCCAGTCATTTCCGCCAGTTCCATATAGTCCATCACCTTCATCTGCCACTCTTCCAGGGTGGGTAAATCTTGTGTCTTCCAATACTTTGCAATAAGTATTCTTGCTGCTGTTGTAGCATACATAAAAAAAGTTCTATCCTTCTTTGGCACCAATTGGCCAGCTCTTCTGGCCTTCTTGATTGCTGCACCCGTGTTTCCCCAGTGCACATGTTCCTGGATGCTTTGAGGTGCTGTTTGGCTTATGCACATGCCCACAGGCTTCTCGAACAGTGGAGGGGGGGCGCATGGCAGCGCACCGCTCAGAATCCATGTGGCCGCTTTTGAGTTTGCACATGGCTGCGCGATCTTGACTGCAGGTCAAGTGGTGTGTTTCCTGCAGCCAGAGAGTGTGTGTGTCCTCAGCGTCTCTCTTGCACACGGTCTTCCAACCTGGACCGTGCTCCTCCCCCTGCACTGATTCAGAGGCGGTTGCCGTGTGTGTGTCTTAGTGTAGACATCTGCCTCCCATCTGTGTTTTCAGGATGGTGAAATGTGCTCTGTGGGATTTTTGGTGGTACGGAAAAGTTGTGCGGGGCTCTCTTTCCCCCCCTGTTTCTGCATCCCAGGACAGAACTGAGGGATTCTAAAAAGCTCAACCGGTACAGCGTGAGACTCTTAATCTCAGGGTTGTGGGTTCGCGTCCCGTATCGAGCAAAAAGATTCCTGCGTTGCAGTGGGTCCGACTAGATGACCCTCGGTGTCCCTTCCAAGCCTACAATTCTATGATAAGTTTGCTCTGAGGTTCTCGCTGTGAATCGTGGCGCTTTCTTTGTACAGTCATACCTCAGGTTACAGACGTTTCAGGTTGCGTTTTCTCGGGCTACGGACTCGCCGAAACCTGGGAGTACCAGAATGGGTTACTTCTGGGTTCCGCGCATGCGCAGAAGCACTAAACCACACTTTGCACATGCGCAGAAGCGCCAAATCGCAACCTGCACGTGTGCTGCGGGTTGCGAACGCGCATCCCGCATGGATCACGTTCGCAACCTGAGCGTCCACTGTATTAAACTCTTGTCGCTTGGTAAATAGGTGCTGGGATGTGGGGTCCAAACTTGTGCAGATGTTTGGTTGTGGTTGTGGTGACAATGAGGAAAGTGCCTTTCTGTGCATGCCCAGAGGCATAGTGTCCCTACAGCCAACCGGCCATTGAAACACATGGGGTTCCTGCCAGATTCTGGAGGCGGCAACTCAGGGAAGAGAGGGGCAGCTCATTGGATCCCACTTACTTTTTCTCCCCCCACAACCCGCCCCATGCTGGAAACCCCTTCCATGTGCCCTTGACGTTGCCAGCACAAGGAGAGCGCATAGTACGCGCCAGATTGCCAGATATTGCAAGCAGAACAGATTATGCAAGTCACAGATTGTAGCAAGCCTCCATCCTGCTGCCAGCGTCTGAAATTCTGAATTTATGTTCAGTGTGTGGGGGGGGTGGTAGTGTTGGGAAGTTTGCCCTGGCTGAGATGCTGATACATACCTGCTGTGTCCAAGGTCTGGAGCAAGACCAAGAGGAGGGCAAAAGGTTTAGAAGGCAAGGCCGACGTATCTGGATACAAAAACAAAACGAAGTGAAATGAAATTAAGGGGTGGCGGAGAAACTGTTGTCCGTTTCAAAAGGGATGTTTGGAAAGTCGGAGATTTCGGGACGGGCATTTCCGAGAGCAAAGGGGAGAGGTTGAAAGCTAGGGGACCCCCCCCCCACACACACACCTGAAAGTTCACCTTGCAGCCGTGAGGATTGTGCAGCCGGGCACCAGACTCTCCCGTCGGCGCCATCAATGCGCAGGTAACCCAGCCGGGCGCAGAGCGCGTGGCTGCTGTTTGCGGACACTCCTTTCCGTCCACCTTGCGCGCCCACCCGCCGGCTGGATACCCGCTTGAAAAGGCGCAAACCCCGGCCAATTTCCCTACGTGCCTAAATCCTCCATCACCCCCCCCCCTCCGTGCTCGCCCGCTCCTCTCCTGCAGCGGCCTCCGTGCGCCCAGCCGCCCGTGCGCCCTCCTGCGCTGCGCCCCTCTCCAAATCTCCCGGTTCCATAACGCACTCTCCACCTTCCCGAGCCATTTGCGCCCTGCATCCCGCTCCGCGCACCTGCCCGTCTTTCCCCCCACCACTCCACCCTTTCCCCCCCCTCCAGGAATAATAATAATAATAACAACGACAACAATTCGCTGCTTGCGAAAATCCACCCCCGGCGCCCTGCCTTCTTGGCTCTTGCGCGCCTCTCCTCTTCGCTCGCTCGCTTCCTTCCTTCCTTCCCTGGCGCTCCCGGTGCGCTTCCACCAGCGGCCTCTCCGGCGCATGGGAGCATGTGAGCGAGGCTGGGAACATGGAAGTGAGGCGGCCTTTTTGCCGGAAAGGGAGGGGGGCGGCAGGAGGAGGCGGAGGCGGAGGGATGTCTGGGCTCGGGGAAGGGAGGGGGGCCTGCGAGGGGGTTGGGCAATGAACACAACCCTCGTTTCTTTGTTTGAGTAGAGACCGAGGGAGGGGAGGGGGGGCGCTGGAGCGAGCCGAGGCAAGCAAAGCCCAGCCATCGAGTGTGCACGGGAGTTTTAGTACAGAGAGCTCTGAGCGCCCGAAACCCTGTGGATTGATCCCAGTTGGCACTAAAGTCTGCTCCCCAAAGAAGCAAGATTGGCCATTTTTTCTTTTCTTTTCTTTTTCCCCTCTCTCTCCTCCCCTCCCAACCCCCCAATTTCGATTTTTTTCTCACCCCTTCCTCTCCCCCGTGGGGTGCTGATTTTTTTTTTTGGTGTTTTTTGGGGAAAATTCGCCAATATTGTACATTTTCTTCTTCTTCAATTTTTTTGGGTTTTATTTTTATTTTTTGGTTTTTCCATCCTTCCTCCTGGCCGGGCGAGGGGAGATCCCGAGGAACAAAGCCCTCCTCCCTCCCCACCCCCGCAACCTTAACAGTCCCCTTCCTGCAGGTAACGTTGGATCCGCACCCCCAAACCCCCCATTTGCTGTCTTGTGTCTGGTTCCCTCTCCCCTCCCTCTCTCTCTTTTCTCCCCTCCTTCTGCCAGTTTTCGGGGATCTCGCTGTAAACGTGTGTGCGCTGGTGTGTGTGTGTGTGAGAGAGAGAGAGAGTGAGTGTGCTGGGGGGGGTGTTGCAGCCTGTGTGTGTGTGTGTGTGTGTGTGTCTGGTTGGAGGGGAGCTGCGTTGTGTGTAAGGTCTTTTCCTGGCTGCTACTGCTGGCTTTGTTATCTTGCCTGGAAGAGAGAAGACAAGCGAGGAGGAAGGGAAGGGAAGACTGGCGGAGGAGGGCGACAGGGTGGGGGGAGCCCAGTCTGCCACAGGCCTGGCCGACTCCTGGGCTCACCTTGCATGCCACCTTTAAAGGAACAGGCGTCAGACCAGGGTTCGGCAGACAGACGGACGGACGGCACACTTTTGGAGAGAGCTTCCTGCAGCAGCAGCAGCAGCCGTGCGCACCCCTGGACTTGCCCAGCTCCGGATGGGTAGCCTACAGAGCCAGCCTCCCTTGGCGGAGTAGGGCGCAAATGGACTGGAGTTGGCCAGACCTTTCTGGCCGAACCGGAGGACGGATCCACGGCACAACCGGGACAGGAACGCGATGGAGTTTCGCTGGGTCGCGGCTTCACCCTGAACGCAGCTTCTGTGGCCTGGCCGTGCCACCCCTGCCCGATCGGTAGATCAGAAAGGAGCCCGTGGCAACAACCTGCTGGGCCCCGAGGCGATGTGGTGGTAGAGGAGGTACAACAGTCCCTCCGGCGGTTTCTGCAGCTGGAGCAAATTGGGGGGTGGGGGTGCCCCGGCTTGGTGGCATGACGGACCTCCGCTCAGGGCGCCTCCGTTGCCCTGCACACATTGCGGCATGGAAGTAGGACTTCGTATTTTTTTGGGGTGCCCACTTTCTTGGAGGCCGGTACACCCAAAATCCCATTCCTGCGAGTGTGGAGATCAGCTTGGCTGTTATGTTGCTGATCTTGCCTGTTTTTTTTTACGGCTTGGGCCGAATCGCGGTTGGGAGTCAGAGGCCCAGACCCTGATGTGAGGACGTCCGGTCTCTTAATGTGTCCCTTTTGGGGTGACGGCGCAGAGGTATCTTTGGGGGAGTTGTGGCAGAGCAGAGAGAATCCCCCCTGCTCTTGGAGCTGCTGGGAACAGGCTTGCGGGTTGGGGAGCCCAGGCACAGCTGGCGTGGCCTGCCTTTTAACTGTGCAACTTTGCACAAACTCTCCCCAACCCCCACCCCACGGTCTCGCTGCGCCCAGATCCTGGTTCCTCCAGACTGGGCAGGATCTGACCCCCTGTGCCAGTTTGAAAAGCAGCACTTTTCCATCCTCTGTGGGGCAAGGCCCCAGAATTGCTGGGCTCTTGTGTGGCTTTCTTGTTTCCGAAGCAAGTGTAAGGGGGTTGTTGTGTCTCTATAACAGGCAGAGGGACCCCCCCCCCCTTTCCGCCTGTGAATATTCAGAGGGGGCTGTGAGTGGAACTGATTTGAGTCAAGTGTGTTCCCAACTGCTGGGGGAAGTCAGGATTGAGTTGCGATCTGTGGGGTGGGAAAGGCCACGAATCATATGGGGGCACCCTCCTGTTTGGGGGTTTGACCGGAATGTGCATTTTGGGGGTGCCAAGGGCGGCACAGAGGTGTTTGTCGGGGGGGGGGCGGACCCCCTCGGTGGATTCATTTTTCTTGAAAGTGGGGGGAAAGAGCAAGTGCAGAAAGTTTTGAGAATAGTCAGTGGTGATGAGGAGGTTGGATCCAGCAACTGTGACTTTAGTTGAGTGTGTGGGGCTGCAATCAGTTTGTAATAGACGTTCATGGGGGGTGGAGTATGACTTGCAAACTCCAGCCCCCTTGCCCTTAATGGGTTTTTTTTTGGGGGGGGAGTGTGTTCTAAGGTTAAGAGTTTTGAAACAAAGTCCATACAAGACTCGGTTTGCTTGTGGGGGGGCTCTCTTTTTTTACAGGGGGGTGGGGAGACAGAAAGTTGAATTGAGGATAGTGGCGAAGCAAGCAGCTTAGATAATCTGCATCTGTTTCCTCCGAGGAGCTGATAGGATGGCAAGCCTCTTAGCCTTCGCTGAGGGTTGTCTGCCAGGAAGTGAGCAGGGTGCAAAGTGGAGAGAAAAGAGTGCCTCTGAGAGCGTACAGAGTGCCTTCCGGCTGCCACCGAGCGCTCGCAGCTGGACGTTCCCTCTTTGGGGCTGGGGTGGTGGTGGTGGAGGAGGGAGACAGCTGTGCAGAGCTACGCATTGGTGTGGGTTGGGGGTGCTAGGAATCATGTGAAAGGGGAGCCTGTTCCAATGCTTACCTGCAGCGCCAGGTGCTTAAGCGTGTGCCTGGCCCTTTAAGAGTGCCCAGGTGAAGCAGGACAGGTGCGCCGTGATGAGGGTGGCACCTACTGGCTGACAAACGAGTCAAGCAGGCGGCAGCTTTCTCCTAGCGCAGAAAGGGAGCCCAGGTGAGGCCACACAGTGCTCGGCTGGGTTTTTTGCCCCCTGTAAATATATATCTTTTGATGTTTGCTGCCTCTTCACTGTGCTGAATAGGCCAGGTGTGTGTGTGATTGTGTGTGTACTTATTAGAAGAAATGCTTTTCGTTTTAGGTGCGTTTGAGCGAGACATAAAGGGAAGCGCTGCCTCCGTCTCAGAGTTGGGCAGTCTTCTCCGGCTGAGAAAACCCCGACTTGTGAATTGTGAATGTTTGGCACCGGCCTCTGGTTTTTAGGGGGAGCTGGCTGGTGTGGCGGCCCTGCTGGGGGCAGCCGGTCGCCCTGGCCACACTTCTGTGCCCAGGGGTCATTGTGTGTGTCCATCCAGATGTGTTGTCCGAGGGCATTGGCTTTGGGGGGTGGGGGTCCTAGGTGGGGGACGACGATGCCCTCCCTGGGTATGAATGGGGACCTCTCCACCTCTTCCCCACACCCCCACCGCCCGGCCTGCCTCACAGTCTCACTTTCCCCGAAACCCTTGTCACATGGTCTCTCCTTGTGGGTTGGCTCAAAGCAGCAAGGGCTGTTGGGAGCCAGGACACCTGGGTTCTATCTTTGCTCAGCTCCAGGAAAAGGGATTTATGTGGGCTTGCCGAAATGAGATTTTGGAGGGAAGGTTTTGGGGTGCTGGGTAGGTTCGGGGGCTTCTGTCCTCCTGAACACCAAAGTGGAGGGAGGGAAGAGATTTTATAGAGACAAACGCCAGAACCCCTGGGTTCCTTGGGAGTGGAATATTTGAGGTTTCGGCCAAAGGAGGTGCCTGGGAGCCAGAACGAACCTCGTGGGTCCTTCCCACTTCCTGGCGTGTTTTTCCCAGGATTGGGGCGGGAAAAAAGTTTGTGGGGGCCTGGAAGTGTGCCTGTGATCTGGGCGAAGCCCTATCCTGCCCCCACAATTGTGCCTCTGGGGTTTTTTAATGAACAGCCCCCACCCTGCATCTGCCCCCTTCCCTCAGTCCTTGTTTTAAAAAGGACAATTTGGGGTGTGGGCTTTTGGTTAACCCCTCCCCACACCAAATCCCAGCCTATGCTCCCCTTCCCCCCCACGCCTCTTATTTCATAAAATGTATATACTGCTTGATTGTAACCCCTACCCATAAAACCTCAAAGTGTTTCACATACGAGATCTGCCGCCCCCCAAAACTTAGTGGAAAAATTCTCCCCCAAAATACTCCTTACTAGAGGTTCACTAGATAGAAATCTCCAGATATCCCTGTTAAAAAATAAATGTTTAAAGCCCTCTGACCTCCCTCGGCCCAGAGATTAGGACTCCCGCCCCCCTCATTTTTTATTATATTATCAGCCTACTGTTTCCCCCCTGCTTGTTTTCTCTGGTGGGGGATTAAGATGGGGGGTCTGATTCCAGGGAATTGGGGTGTCAGGAGGTTGAACATACACCCACTTTCTACTGACCTCCCCCCCCCCATTTTTTTTTTTGGCTTCTTTCTGGGAGGCAGAAAGTTAGCTGAAGTCGTTGCTGTTTAGATTTGAAACCCCAAATTTCTTTATTCATTGGATTTTTTGTGTGTCTGTATTTGCAACTGTGCTGATAATATATCATATACATCTGGTGTTTCCTTGTGCTCTTCTTTCCCTCCCCCCTGTTTGGAAAACCATTTCCGTGCAGGGGAAGGCGTGGAGATTTCACACAAGGTGCTACTTGTGAGGAAGGAAAGTGTGTTGGCTGTACCTTGTCCCTGGTTACTCAGGGCTAGGGATTTGTGGGATCCTGTCCTTTCTCCTACACAGAGATGTATATGATATGTATTTCAGGCTCTGAGGCAAGTCCTGGACTCTCCTCAGGAGGCCTTGGATTAAAAAAACAATAGCCATCCTCTCCTGTATTGAGGTATTTGGGCTTCCTCTCCCTGGGTTTCTTCCTCGAACCCTTGTCGAAATCCAGGAAGAGCGGACGGGGTGGTTTTTGGGTAGCCAACCCAACATTCCCCTGGAGGAACCTTCTGTGGAAGTACAGTACAGTGGTACCTCGGGTTACATACGCTTCAGGTTACATACGCTTCAGGTTACAGACTCCGTTAACCCAGAAATAGTGCTTCAGGTTAAGAACTTTGCTTCAGGATAAGAACAGAAATCGGGCTCCGGCGGCAGCAGGAGGCTCCATTAGCTAAAGTGGTGCTTCAGGTTAAGAACAGTTTCAGGTAAAGAACGGACCTCCGGAACGAATTAAGGACTTAACTTGAGGTACCACTGTAGATTTAAAGCAGTATTATAGGATTGCAGAATTGTAGGGTTGAAAGGGTCCCAGGGTCATCTAGTCCAACCCCCTGCAATGCAGGAAACTTTTTGACCCAACGTGGGGCTTTTTAAAAATACAGCTTTACACAGCCATGGCTTCCCCTCCACTCAACAACTCCTGGGAACTGTAGTTTTCTAAGGGTGGGGAGAGTCGTCGGGAGATGCCTGTTCCCCCTTCCCTTCCCAGAGCTACAGTCCCCAGTGCTTCTCAGGACTTTTAGACCACTGGGGACTGAAACTCTGGGAGAGGAATAGGGGTCCCTGAATGACTCGCCACTCTGAACCAATACAAGAATTCCCAGGATTCTTTGGGAGAAGCCTGGACTGGCACAACAACGGCTTTAAATGCATAGTGAAATTGCGGCCTTGCGTTAATAATAGAAGGGGGGAACCCCCAAACTGGGATTTAGGTTGAAATAAATTGGCTGTTGTTTTTTGTCTTGCTTTGGGGAGAGAAAAAGGGTCCGTGTGAGTGCATGTTAGCCAGAGTGTAGCTTACAACCTTGCTCCTGTTGTATCACAGGCATGGCCAACTAATGTTTTGGACCCAGGGGCTGATGGGAGTTGTAGTCCAAAACATCTGGTGGGAGGCGGCCCCAGGTTAGTGAAGGCTCCTCTAACCCACCAGTGTGCCTGTGCACATCCATGTGCAGAGAGCAATGGGGGCAAAGCCCCTGTGAAGCTTTAGGGCTGTGGAATTGGGGGTGGGGAACCTCAACCCTTGAGTCCTGTTTTCCTGTCGCAAAAACCTTCCAGTATTTATTTACTTGCTGCATTTATACCGCACAATTTTCCCCTATTAAGGAGGACCTCCAGGTGGCATAAATGGCTGGCCTACAGTTAATCCCGCACAACAACCCCGGGTTAGGCTGAGAGAGCCAGGTCACCCATGTTGAGAGAAGACCCTCGAAGTAGCTTGGGCGAAAGGTTTGGGTTTGTATTCATTATTATTTTTAGGTGAGCGGCTGTGGCGGCTGACATGAGCCGGCAGGAAGAGAATTACCTATACTCATATCTGCTGGTGCAGATCTTGTTCCAGGGTGCAGAGAAGGAGAGATAAGGACCCTGGAGGCTGCCCTTGGCTGGGTGGGGGGGAAGAATGCACAGAAACGAGAATAACCACCCCTTTCGTAGGGGTCCTCGAGGCGTAGGTGCCCGAAGGGAGCATCTGTGCGCATGGAGAAGGCAGAAGGTGGCGAATGGCTGCAGTTGTCTGCCCCATCTTGCCAGCTCCTCCTGCCCTAACCTCTGCGATTTCCCTCCTCTGTCGGAGGCAGCATGCTGGGAAATCGCAAATGCGCCGTGAGGCCGGAAAGCTGGACTAAAAGTGGGCCGCTAGCCCGATCCAACCCGTATATGTTATGTCCCCCCTAGTAGAGAACAGTTATCGTGTCAGGTACTGAGGTAGGCAAAAAAATAAAAATAAATCCCCTTTTTGGGCCAGTTTGGGCTGGTGTAGAATGTGTTGTCTGCGGCATTCAACCCAAACTTCGCTCGGCAAAAAGAGATAAAATAAAATAAAATATAGCAAAGCCCGATGCTGGGCTCCTCCCCTTTCCCAGGGGGCGCTCGTTGTGGGCCAAAAATACCCGCAAGGGTCCCCCTGCGCCAGCGGGCCCAGCTGCCCGTGTCGCACCAGGGTGGCGTTACATCATCAGGCGCTGCGGATTGCGGTCTCTTGCATCATCAGGACAGGACACCAGCTGCTGCGCCGTGGAAGCACACGTGGGGCTGGTTTCGCTCTCTCAGCTTCCCAGCGAGGCCAAATCCCCAACCTCTTGGCTCTGCTGCTTCTCTCCCCCCCCCCCAGCCTAATTGTACATTGCCAGAAGGCCGCCCCCCGCCATTCATCTGACACAGAATGAAAATATAGAACTGTCCTGGAAGCATTTTTTAAAAATCTGGGTGTCCCAAGGATGTTTGCATGTGGGTGTTGAAGGGCTCGTGGGACCTCTTTTCAGGCCTCGCAGGCCCCAAAGCGTGCGTTTTTTTGTTTTATTTTTTGTGGGAAAGGGCATTTCCAAATGAATGAGGAGATGGTGGGCCCACCCTTCCGTACGGCAAATGGCGAAACGTTGCGCATTGAAGCGCCTGAAACCCCAGTGATCACGTTGGGAACGAATGGCGTGCTGTGAGCAAGATTAAAAGCCCCACTGCGGGGAGGAGCCAATTTGCTAGGAGAGGAAAGCAGGGCAAGAGTGTTCATCTGTGTTTTTTTTTAAAAAAATGCCGCCAGTTGCTTGATTCTTAAACTGGTTGCCGGACTTATTTCCCACTTTTTGTGCGCATGCGTACACGTGTACAACAGCTCGCTTTGGTGGTTGCGAATACAGAACCAGAGGCAGGTGGAACGTGGCGGTTTGTCGTGGACTGTTTGGTTTGGAGTAAAAATAAAGTGGTTTTTCGCTTGTGCCTGGAGTATTTGGTTGCAATATCTCAACAGATGCCCATTCTTTATTAAGTTTAGGAGCCAGCGTGGTGCAGAGATTAACAGTGTTGGGCCAGGACCCGAGAAACCAGGGTTCAAACTTAGAATCATAGAATCATAGAATCATAGAGTTGGAAGAGACCACAAGGGCCATCGAGTCCAACCCCCTGCCAAGCAGGAAACACCATCAGAGCACTCCTGACATATGGTTGTCAAGCCTCTGCTTAAAGACCTCCAAAGAAGGAGACTCCACCACACTCCTTGGCAGCAAATTCCACTGTCGAACAGCTCTTACTGTCAGGAAGTTCTTCCTAATGTTTAGGTGGAATCTTCTTTCTTGTAGTTTGGATCCATTGCTCCGTGTCCGCTTCTCTGGAGCAGCAGAAAACAACCTTTCTCCCTCCTCTATGTGACATCCTTTTATATATTTGAACATGGCTATCATATCACCCCTTAACCTCCTCTTCTCCAGGCTAAACATGCCCAGCTCCCTTAGCCGTTCCTCATAAGGCATCGTTTCCAGGCCTTTGACCGTTTTGGTTGCCCTCCTCTGGACACGTTCCAGTTTGTCAATGTCCTTCTTGAACTGTGGTGCCCAGAACTGGACACAGTACTCCAGGTGAGGTCTGACCAGAGCAGAATACAGTGGCACTATTACTTCCCTTGATCTAGATGCTATACTCCTATTGATGCAGCCCAGAATTGCATTGGCTTTTTTAGCTGCCGCGTCACACTGTTGGCTCATGTCAAGTTTGTGGTCAACCAAGACTCCTAGATCCTTTTCACATGTAGTGCTCTCAAGCCAGGTGTCACCCATCTTGTATTTGTGCCTCTCATTTTTTTTTGCCCAAGTGCAATACTTTACATTTCTCCCTGTTAAAATTCATCCTGTTTGTTTTGGCCCAGTTCTCTAATCTGTCAAGGTCGTTTTGAAGTGTGATCCTGTCCTCTGGGGTGTTAGCCACCCCTCCCAGTTTGGTGTCATCTGCAAATTTGATCAGGATGCCCTTGAGTCCATCATCCAAGTCGTTGATAAAGATGTTGAATAAGACCGGGCCCAAGACAGAACCCTGTGGCACCCCACTAGTCACTCTTCTCCAGGATGAAGAGGAACCATTGATGAGCACCCTTTGGGTTCGGTCAGTCAGCCAGCTACAAATCCACTGAGTGGTAGCATAGTCAAGACCGCATTTTACCAGCTTCTTTACAAGAATATCATGGGGCACCTTGTCAAATGCCTTGCTGAAATCAAGGTAGGCTACATCCACTGCGTTCCCTTCATCTACCAGGCTGGTAATTCTGTCAAAAAACGAGATCAGGTTAGTCTGACATGACTTATTTTTCAGAAATCCTTGCTGACTATTGGTGATCACAGCATTCCTTTCTAGGTGCTCACAGACTGTTTGCTTAATGATCTGCTCCAGAATCTTCCCTGGTATTGATGTCAGACTGACTGGGCGGTAATTATTTGGGTCCTCTCTTTTCCCCTTTTTGAAAATAGGGACAACATTTGCCCTCCTCCAGTCTGCCGGGACTTCGCCTGTTCTCCAGGAATTCTCAAAGATGACTGCCAGTGGTTCTGAAATCACATCTGCCAGTTCTTTTAATACTCTTGGATGCAGTTCATCTGGCCCTGGAGACTTGAATACATCTAGACTAGCCAAGTATTCTTGTACTATCTCCTTAGTTATTCTGGGCTGTGTTTCCTCTGCTGAATCATTTGCTCCAAATTCTTCAACTTGAAGCTCGCTGGGCGGCCTTGCGCCCAGCCACACTCTTGCAGCCTAACCTACCTCACAGGGTTGTTGGTGGGGGTGAAGTGGAAGTGAGAGAACGATGCACACTGCGTTGAGCATCTTGAAGAAGAAGAAGAGGAAGAGTTTGGATTTGATATCCCGCTTTATCACTACCCAAAGGAGTCTCAAAGCGGCTAACATTCTCCTTTCCCTTCCTCCCCCACAACAAACACTCTGTGAGGTGAATGGGGCTGAGAGACTTCAAAGGAGTGTGACTGGCCCAAGGTCACCCAGCAGCTGCATGGGAAGGAGCAGGGAATCGAACCCGGTTCACCAGATTACGAGACTACCGCTCTTAACCACAACACCACACTGGCTCTCTTGGAGGAAAAGGTGGGATATAAATGCAGGAATGAGCAGTAGTGAACACCCGGAACGAGGTCTGGGTCCTGTTCCTGGGTTCCCTGGAAGGGGTGCAGCAATCTGGTGGAATTCGGGCCTAAAGCCCGCCCTGTAGAGAGCAGTGCATTCTGCACGCGGTCAGAGGTACGCCGCTTTGTTGCTCCACATGTCCTCAGGGCTGACATGGGAGCAAAAAGTTTGGATTCTGAGAAGATCCAGCCAGAGTTGAATCCCAGCTTGCTGCTGGAATTTACTCAGATGGTGCAAATAGGGTGTTTTGCAGAGGGCGAGAGGAAAACGTCCCTGCCCCCAAGGAGCTTACAGTCTGAAATTTGACAGAGAGGAAATAACAGAGGAAGCTGTTGTTTCAGTTGCATCATGTATTTAAAAAGCTACTGTAGTGGGGTGCGTTTTGGGGGTGTGGCGGGAAGGGGGAGGCGCTGGGTGGGGGCTCGGGATCCTCAGCCCGGGTTGCCGAAGAGACCTTGGCACCGTCTCCAGCTGCTCCACCCTCCGGAAAGGGATCCCCCCAGCCCTCGTGGGCGTCTCTGAAGGGCCCCCTTGTGCTGGCTGGAGTGGACCCTTCTGAATGTCCATTGTCTCGACACACTGGGGCCTTTATCTCTGCCAAGGCTGATACGCAGTCCTCGACGCACCATTTCTGCAGACTCTCCCCAGTTAACGGCCTTTATGTCATTTACGAGAGCATCCCTGTTAATGCCTTTTTAATGCGCCATTCTTCTGCAGCCTGGCTTGTTCCCATTTTACAGATGAACTGAGGGCTTGCCTTGGCTGCTGCTGCTGTGTGCTCTGCAACATGACATTGATGCAACAACTGTGCATTCGTGGCGAAATCATACTGAACCATGCACACATTCATTGTGCTTTGCGGGTTCTTCTGCAGTGCAGCCGCGGTGCTGACTTCTTGAGGGGTACCCTTGCGCCGTAGCGGGACATGGGCGGTGTGAGGAGTTACTGGGTCTCAGGAGGAAATTATGGGGCATGCACTGATTGGAAATGAAGCAGTACGCTATTTGAAAAGCAACTGTGGTGAACAGATTACGCTAGTAGGTTTGCAAGAAGTTTTGTAAGGTGAATTATTTGAAATATTGCAAGAAAGGCAATGCGGAGAATTATTAGTTAAGGGTAATTAAAGGCAATAGGAAATTAAGAAATGCACAACAAGTGATAAAAGAACGGAAAATCATCAGAGTGTAAGGTGTTGACGGAAGTCTAAAAATATTGCATAAGATGAGAAATTACGTTGTATGAATGTTGGAATTAATATGTTTAAAAATAAAAATATATAATGATAAAAAAATGGAAATGAAGCAGTACGTCTGCCCTCAAACTCTTGCAAGCGCAGGAAGTCTTGAAAACATGCAACCGCCCCGATAACACCAGGAGCACAATTCATCATCAATGCACGCTAAAAGGACATCCGAAGGGTTGCTCTCAGCTGTGAAGCAACTTTTGCGTCACAGAGGTGAGACCGGAATGCCAGCTCTGTCTCTCACTCTCTCGCCTGCAGGTGCCCGGTTCCAACTTTCCCCTTCAACCTCCTCTCTGGGTTTCCCCCGTTTTGAAAGAGAGTTTTGACACTCTGGTGACTAAGCTAGTTCAGCAGAGGCAAGGCAGGTTCACCGGGGCTGTGGTTTTGTTTTTGGCTCAGCCCTAGAGGGAATATCGCCGGATAAGTTGGGTCAGGTTTGTTTTTTTGCAGGAAGTGCCCAGCCTGCTTCCTCGCGAGACTCTGGCTCAGCGGTTCCAACAAGGAGCGGGCAGGTGTGTGTGGATTTTGGGGTTCCCCTACAATGGCACCTTTAGGGACACCCGGCTTCACACGACTCCCCCCTCGGGAGGAATGCGCAGCTGAAATATCAAGCGTGCATGTCCTGGGCTGCAGCCTCTGGGCTTCTGATAAGTTGCAGCTGTTGTCTCCTTGAAGCTGCTGATAAAGGCAGAGGCCTTGCAGTTTTCGCTTGGGGCAGCCAGCTGCCGAGGTGAGCCGGGTGCAAATCCTGCAAGGGTTCCTCTGGAGGAAAAGAGTGCAGGGAGGTTCGGGGGGAGAAGGGCCCTTTCGCGGGCAGAAGATCCCAGGTTTGACCCTCAAAGGCTAGGCGGACTTTTCCTGCGTCCTCTTGCAAAAAGAACATATCCGCTTCGGAGTTTCCTGGAGTTCAGCAAAAGCTCTCTTTCCCTTGCACCTCCCAAAGGTGTCCCGGCAATTATGGCGAAGGCGTTTACTTCAAAGCGCAAGGAGGTGCAAGTTTCGCTCGGTTTGCACATCCCCCCCCTCCCGTGGGAGTGCACTGGAGGGGGGGCATGTGCTACCTCTGGGGCAGAGGCAGTTTGGCACATAGGGGAATTGCGGCCGTTTCTGGAGTGGGGGATGTCTGCAGAGCTATGCAAGAATATTGTGTGTGTGTGTGTGTGTGTGTGTGTGTGTGTGTGTGTGTTTGGGGAGCTGGATGCTCTCTTCAAGCGGGCGAGTGGGATTTGAGGTGAATAGGTGGGGGATTTGATTATTCCCTGAAAATTCGCAATGTGTGTGTGGGGGGGGAATTTCTGACTCTTCAATCAAAGCCTCCTTCGTCCTCTCTAACTCCTCCTTCCTTCCTTCCCTGCAGGATTGGGTCCCACACCATGGCTGGAGCGTAGTCAGACCCTCCTCCCCCCCACCAGCCGTGTCTCGCATGGGCCCGGCGTGTGGGGGGAGTCAGCCAATGAGAAAGCAGCGACGGGACGCCCCCTTCCTTTGGTGAGTGGACTGGGTTTCAATATCCTCCCATGAATAAAAAATTTATGCTTTTTTTTTTTCACTTTCCGGTTTGGCCCTTTTCAGGGATTTTTGGGATTTCTGTGTTTTGTTTTTCAGTCGACAGCGGGGGCGGACTGTATGTAGGGGTGGGCAGCGGGTGGGTACGACCTTGAGGGTTTGCTGAGTTTTGGGAAGGAGGTTTGCGGTTCCGGCGCAAACTATGCAAGAATGAAGCAATAATAGGGGACCTTTTCCCCAGGCGGGGGCCATGTTCCCAGGCGGGGGCCACAGAGGGTGTGGCCAGAGGCAAAGGTGTTCAGGCTATAAATGTGACTTTTGCCTTTTGCGCATGCTTGCGCATCCAGACAAGCAAGAAGCCTTCTCAAGGGTTCACATTCCAGCTGGGCCAAAATCTTTGGGGTGCAAAGCTGGGCTGGTGAGGGGTGTGGTGTGTGGGATGTTCTGGGGGCCCGAAGAAGTGGCCTGGAGGGGCCACACTGGACTCCTTAGGCCTGAGATTTCTCACCTCTGCCACAGACAGTTGAGAAGGATACATTTTGGCATATCAGAAAACATGGCTGTGTGTGTGTGTGTGTGTGTTTGTGTCAGACAGTGCTGTGGAGGAAATCTCCCCCTTGATGCACATTCTTGCGTTGCGAGGCCGTGAAACGAGCGCGCACAGCCCCTCTCTAGGAATACGGAAAGGCGAGCCCCTTTGCGCACAGTTGTGCATGTTGCACTTTTATTTTAATTTCTCCACAGCCGGGGACAATAGCTGGGCGCCCGCGTGTTGCAAAGACACACAGGCGCACATACGCAAAAGCAGATTAGCTCTGCCTCTCTCGCTCGCCCTTCCTTCCTTCCAGCCTGTGAGGGGGCCTGACGGACCAGGCTTGGACCTTGGCACAATTCCTCCCCCCCCCCCCCGGCGCATCTTTGGCACACTGCCAGTGTAGCAGCTGGGCATGTTGCGAGGAGGGAGGAGACAGAGAGCGCAAGGGAGGCGGGACACGGAGGGAGGTTCTCTCTCTCTACGCAACCACAAGGAGGCAGAGACAGGGAGAGAGAGAAAGAGAGTCTCGCATGCGCCTCCTCCAAACGCCCAGCCACAGCTGTGACCTTAAAAGGCTCCTTGTCAGAGTGAACGCTTAACCCCACGCTGGCTGCTTCTCGGGGGCCAGGCTCACGGACACAGCCTGCCCCCCACCCGCCTCCATTTTTTTGCTACCCTCCCCATAGTCTCTTCCCCCCAGCGGCTTCTGGGTTTTACAGAAGGAACAAAGGATCCCAGTGGCGTTAATGACTATTGTTAGAAGTTTGTGTGAGACAGCAGTTTGCTTTATCTCCACTTTCCCCCGCTTGCGTCACAGAGGGAGGCGAGTTTGGTTTGCGCGTGGCTTCTGCCACACCACCCAAAACGTGGAAATGTTTTCGTACGGCCGCAACATGGCCGCCCTGGACGTGAGGGGGTGCGCCCCTCTTTCTGGTGCATGCCCCGCCTCACAATGGGCCTTGTGGCGCTGGGCCAGGGTCCTAGGTGCCACAAAGCATTGTGGGATTGATGGCGCGCTTGGCCTGTTCGCCTTGTGTGATGCTGAGCTGCCGGCAAGGGCCTTCTTCATGTACACAAACACAAAACAGTGAGCTCCTGTGTCCGTGCCCAGCCTCCTTTTCCGCCACCTCAGAATTCCCTCAGAAACTGCCTTAAACCCGGCATGGAAAAGCTTGCGGCTTCCTCCCAATGACACAACACGCTTGCCCGTGGACTTTCTTGTTTCTCTTTTTAAAATTGCCTCCCGGTTGCTCTGGAAGTGGTCCGCTATCAAAAAGAAATAGGGTGGCGCACCGTGAGGGAAAAGGTGTCCAAGCTGCGCACTCACGCCTCCTCTAGCCTGAGTCAGCCCACTGAGGCTTGTGGGCCTGGATGGGGTGACTGAGACGAGGCAGCGGTCAGGACCCTCTCTCCCCACAACGTGGCAGGCCTCTGGCGGTGGGGGAACAGCAGTCTCTTCAGCCGTTGTACACTTGCAGGGCGCATGGGCCCGCCTGTGGAGGTGTGTGCGCAGGGAGCTGGGAGCTGCCCTTTAGTGACGCCACAACCTTCCCTTCCTTTGCGTCTTGTTTCGTTCTGCTTTCCCCTCTCCGGTCTCTGCGCACTCATGTCCTCCGGCGTGTGTGCGGCCGCAGATCTTGCCGTTGCGCCTCTACTCCTCTGGCGTGTGGGATCGAACAGCCCGCCCTCAGACGAAGGAGAGCACTGCGTGCGTGCGCGCGCATTGCAGGGAAATACATAGCTAGATACACGGTGTGTGTACGTCTAAGCGCTTACACGTTTGCAAAGTTTCATGCGCTGCCCGTGTCTGTTATGCGCTCCTGGCCGGTATGACTGTGTTGGGGTTTGCTCTGTGTGTGTGTGTGTGTGTGTGTGTGTGTTTTCCCTGTTAGGCTTTTCTTGGTTTCCTCAGAACGGAAGGACAGCAGTTCGGGGCTGGGCGAGGGGGAGGCCGCCTCCTCGTCTGGGATTCCCAGGCGGGGCAACGATGTGGGGAGCTATGTGGAGGAGGAGGGAGCTGTGGGGGGGGGGGAGTTGACGATGATGTCACCCCAGCCCTTTAAACCAGGAGAAGTTTCCCGGGGGTGGAGGGAACGAGGGGGGGGCTGAGTCACTTGTGGCCGGAATTCACCCCCCGCATGTGCTCTGCTGACTTGGCAGGGACCCCGAACCCCACACGGCGTGTGTGTGTAAGGGGGGGGAGGGCAGGACACGCCGGCAGGCAGGCAAGCGAGGGGAGGAAGCACAGAAGTTAACACACACGCACGATTCCCTTGGCTGTGCGCTGTGTGCGAGGCAGTCAGTGCTCCTTTGTGTACCCCTGGGGGACAGCAACGCTTTGAAGCGCGCCATGCCTCTCTCGGGCCACGAGGTAAGCCCAGGCCGTGGGTGTGGGCGTGGGTGTGCGTGGGTCTCTCTCTGTGTGTCTGCCTCCTTTGTGTGTCTTTGTGAGGGGAAGGGAAGGATTCTGCGAGTGGCAGAGAGAGAGTTTCCGTGCCGGTTTTTCTCCTGGCACATGTCGCGCGCTCAACGCTCGCCGGCTCAGTCTCAAACACCTCCCTGAGCTGGGATTCCTTCACATCGAGGGTGTGTGTGTTTGTGTGTTTGGGTCCTACATGACCCTTTGGGTCCCTTCCAACTCAAGGTGTGTGTTTATTTGCCGTGGGCATTGCTGATGCAGCATTCTCAAGCGAAATTGTATGTTGTGTGTGTTGTGTGTGTGTGTGTGTGTGTGTGTGTGTGTGTATGTATTGGTGGGGGAGAGTTGATTCCCACTGTGCCATGGGCGACGTGCCCCTGTTCTTCTGGGCGGGGGGGGGGACGCAAAGGGGTCGTTCTATAAAGTTTTTGTCTCTCGCTCAGCAAGGGTTGCAAGACTTTCGGGATGAGTTGACTCACTTCTGCCCCAGTGTTGTAATCTTGTGCAAGGACCCTGTTCTGAAACTCTTGTGCTTTGTTTGTGCGCAATCCCCCTCCTGCCCCGCAAATCTTCAAGGCCTCTTTTGTAAAAAAACCCTGCGCCCCCCCCTTCTTATCGCCTGTCTGCCTGGGTCCTTCGCTCTGCGCATTTTGTGAAACGATATCGATGTGGGGCAATGTTTGTATATGTGCGTGCAAATTCAGATACGTCCGTACGTCTGGACGTTTCTGTGTCTAAAACAGCCATCCCAGAACAGCTGCCCTCAGCCCTGAAGGGTTGCTGTTGTTTTTCTTTCTATTTATTTATTTCATAAAACTTATATATTGCTCGCTCGTGGAAGAAAACCCTCAAAGCGGTTTACGACGAAAGTGACACGGCGAAATTATCACTAAGAAGTTTACAGCCGTCATTTAAAATATACAGAAAGTTAAAACTGCAATAGAATAGACTACAGCAAATTCAAACCCCCACAAACTTTCTGAACACCTAGGTGGGCTTGCCCAGAGTGGATGCGGCACTCGTTTTATAACCCACTTATACAATAAGTAGTATGTTATTATCATTATCATTAACCGCTATTACTACTGTTACTATTAAACAAGAAGGTTTTCCGCAAGCTCTGAAAAGAGTTCAGTGAATTCGCCTGCCTGATAATCAATCAGCAGGGAGTTCCGAAGAGTCACACTAGATGGCCAAGTCCTTACAGATGTGATGCAGTTATTCAGTGGTGCCTGAAAAATGCCCGTGGGGCTGATGAAAACTACAGTCCAGAAAACCTAAAGTTGGGGAAGCCGATGTGTCTCTTTAGAAGGTGTTACACACCTGAATTTTTTCATCTGTGTGTGTCCTTTGTGTTGGTGTGTATCTGTGTGTTCCTTAGGGGCATTTGATGCGCACACACATCCCCCCCCCACAATAACAACCCCCCAAAAAAAAACAATGGGGAAGAACCCCTTTGATTTTCTGGGTGTTTCCTACTCTCTCTCTTTCAAGGCAGGTAGATGCAAATCTGGAAAGGTGGGTTATTGGGAACCCAGGTCGGAATCTTGAGAAATCTGTCTGGGATTCCCCAGCTGCGTAACCCAAGGGGGGTTTCCCCAGCCCTGTTGTGATCTGTTAACCCCTGAAATGCCGAGGGGTTTTCCTCGGGCGCAAGTTAGCTGAACTCCCTGCTGGGGAAGGCTTAGCGGTGCGCGGCGGTCTGCCCTCCCCACCCGCCCCTCAGACCTAAGCAGAAAAGTCATGCGAAACAGAAAAATACGCCTGCGCTTCTTGTGAATGATCTATTTGTGCGATTGGCCCCTCGTGGGCGAAGGAGGAGGAGTCGGAGGAGTCATGGCAGAAAATCACACGCCCACTCCATTGGACAACTCAGACGCACCGCGTGGGTCCCTCGCGCATGGGCCCTGCGCACTCCTGGGCGCTGCTTGCAATGTGTATATTTTCCCTAGTGAGTAGGCTAGTGCACTGCTGTGGCGGCGTCTTGAGCGTGGCAGATGTGAGGGGACTTGCTTACGTCAGCCTGCCCCTGGCTGTGTGGTCCTCCGACCATGCGCCCTCGGTGCGTTGGCTGCTGCGAAAAGCGTGCGTTGTTTGGCTTGCTGGCGCTGGGTTCAAGGAAGTCGTGGGCTCCTGCCGTCACGCCGTCAGCCCACCATGCTGTGAAAGTGGCGCACGCGGGGGTGTTGCTTCACCGCGCACTGTTGCGCGTGGGTGTGTCTGTCGCACTGCCCTGTGTGTGGGGGTGTGTGTTTTCCGGATTGCTGCGTGTGGGCAGAAGCGGGCCGCTTCGTGTATCTCTCTCTGTGTGTGAGCGTGTGTGTTTTATCCTGACTTGCATTTATAGATTGATGTGTGTGGATGCCTTGCGTTTTGAGGGGAAGGCGTGTGGGCTTCTCTGTGTGTGTGTGTCACTGCGAGGGGTGTGTTTTGTGCCTCCCTCGTGGTGTGCGCGCATTAAGGATATGAACTGAATTAACTCTCGCCCTCCTCTCCTCCCAGTTCTCTCAGTGGTTTCCAGGACATGGGGGTTTGGGGAGAGAGAAATGGCAGCCTTTCTGGTGTTGACTCAGCGCTGACACAGCTGTTCTCACCCTCCTGTGTGCGAATGTGTGGGAGACCTGTTCACTGTGCCTAATGAATCACACACACACACACACACACACACACACACAAGAGCCGCTGATCCCTTGCAAACAGGTTCCTAAACCCACATCCCAGAAAGCTGCCGGTTGCTCCAGGTTCTCCTGACCTACGGGGTCTTCCCACGCTTTGCTGTTTGAGCGCTCCCTCTCCGTGCTCCCTGGGGGGAGGACTACGGCTCTGGCGTCTGCCAGAACCCGGAGGAAAAATCCTATGCGCCTCCCCCTGGACTGGGGTTGGGATGGGGGTCTCCTTGTTAAGACACCGGTCGCTACCAGGACAGATGAAAGGAAGCCAGTCTTCATGGAGTGCACAGTTAACGTGCGGAACTCCCTGCCACAGGCCACCGACTTAGACGGCTTTAAAAGAGGATCAGACAGATTCACGGAGGAGGAGAGAACCACCGATGGCTTATGTGCTTACGGAAACTGGGTGGAGGCCAAGGGAGAAGTGGTCTCGATGCAGACATACAAGTGCCTTTGGGTCCCCGCTGCCCTGAATCCGTGTGTGTTCCTTACATTTGTGACTTGCTCCCTGCCCAAGTAGGGACGCGGGTGGCGCTGTGGGTTAAAACACAGAGCCTAGGACATGTCGATCAGAAGGTCGGCGGTTTGAATCCCCGCGACGACGTGAGCTCCCGTTGCTCGGTCCCTGCTCTTCCCAACCTAGCAGCTCAAAAGCACGTCCAAGTGCAAGTAGATAAATAGGTACCGCTCCGGCGGGAAGGTAAATGGCGTTTCCGTGCGCTGCTCAGGCTCACCCAAAGTGGCTTAGTCATGCTGGCCACATGACCCGGAAGCTGTATGCTGGGTCCCTTGGGCAATAGAGCGAGATGAGCACCGCAACCCCAGAGTCGGCCACGACTGGACCTAATGGTCAGGGGTCCCTTT
Source organism: Podarcis filfolensis (assembly GCF_964270895.1). Lineage (NCBI taxonomy): Eukaryota > Metazoa > Chordata > Lepidosauria > Squamata > Lacertidae > Podarcis > Podarcis filfolensis. The sequence continues at coordinate 4,552,002 of NC_139615.1, forward strand.
ACCTTTACCCTGCCCAAGTGAGGCCTGTGTCTATGTGCTTGCGGTGTTTTGCGTGCATTTGCACCCCTTACGAGTGTGCGCTGTGTCTGTGCATACGTCCCCACATGTGTGTCTGTTTGGGTACATCTTTGGGGTGGGTGCAAGTGACACATTCTGTATCTCTGGGGATCTTTATTGACCCGGTGAGACACCCACGGTTGGCATCAGCCCAGAGCCCGGTTTGCCCTCCCGAGCCAACGCAAACCCTGCTGTAATGCCCTGCCATTTGCCTGCGTCTCCTTGTGAGGTGGGGGCCTGGTCCCTTAAGCAGGAATGAATTAGGACTGCAATGTTTCTTTTGTGGCCTGGCTCCACCTGGAGTGATGTTAGCGCAACTCCCTAGGTGAGCACCTTCTCTCTCGCCTACATCCCCATCAGAGAGAGAGAGCCTTTTCGGTGGTGGCTCCCATGTTGTGGAATTCCCGACCAAGAGACACTAGACTGGCTCCCTCTTGGTTATCATTCCTATCTGACCATTGCACCATCTCCCAAGCCCGCCTTTGACCCTCGTGGGCCCCCATTCACTCTCGCTTTCGGCCGGTCGCTCCTTCTCCTCATTCACGCCTTGTGTAGGTGCCCTCCATGCTCAGGCACACTTACCCGTGATGCGCACAGTCTCCCGTGACTCGCTGCTTCCTCTGCGGTTGGGGCGACTTGCCATCGTCTCTGCTTCCCTTTTCTTGTAAATTTGTCCCGTAAGCAGCGAGCAATCTCTGTTTCGGAGAATATGAACGCGTAGGGGAAACTGAAAGGACCTTTCCCCAAAACAACACAGCTCGGGGTGGGGGGGATGTTTCACCCCACCATTGATACTGGGGGAAATTTCTAAATCTGCTGGGCGAGCATTGATCCGCTTGATCTTCTGCCCCATGGCAGTGGGCAGAGGGGGCACTTTTTCCATTTTGTGCCATGCCCTTTGGGGCCAATCTGGCGGTGCCCTTTCTGCCCCACTGGGTTCCGGGCAGCCGCCCCCGGGACCCTTGTCCCCGCGCCTTCCTGGAGGCGTGGGAGTGTTGGAGATCCCCTGCGCATCATGTTCGGTGCGCCGTGCGGGGGCCGCTGACGCGCATGCCCAGGGAAGGAGGGTCACCTCACCTCCTCACCCAGAACTCTGTGCGTGTGGTGGGATGGGTGGGTGCTGAGCGCGAGAGAGGTTGTGGGAGTATGACGGGCGACGGCGCAACGCTGCGATGTGACAGGGCTGACGGCTCTAGGTGTGCGTGTGTAGGAGCAAAAGAGAGCAACCACACACGTGGGTGTGTGTCTTGTGTGTTTGCGTGCCCTGCTTTTTTTATTTTAGATTTCTAGCATCAAATAGGTGTCTTTTGTGTCGGCTGGGTTTGGCCACGCCTTCTCCTTTGGGCTGTGTATTGACAGCAGCTTGCACAGGAAATGGTTCGCTAGACCCGTGTGTGTGTGTGTGTGTGTGTGTGTGTGTGTGTTGGGGTGCATTTCCTGTCCCTCCCCCTACTTCCTCCACTCGCAGGAGCTGCCTCACTTCCTCCCTGGGTGGACAGTCCCCAGTGACATCCCTGTCGATTTTTCCCATAATGCAATGCAGGCTTTTAGAGCGAGGAATGGTTCTGTGGGGGGCGGGAGGGGCGATATAATGCTTCTCTGAAGTTGCAGCTGCCTTGGCCTCCTCGCTGGGAGAAATCTTCAGCCTAGTAGCTGCCGTTAACACCCACACATGCGCAGGCCCTGGAGCGGCCAGGGGTGTGCGCATTGGCACCCTGGCCAGACTGGGTGGGAACTGGACGCTTCTGCTGTCCGAGGGAGGGAGGGAGGGTGTAGTAGCTGGAGGCTGGGTGAGTCCCCAGACGGGCCAGCCTCACCCTCCTACGCCAGCTGCACTGCCAGGACTTGCCCGCATCGCTTCCTCTTGGCTCGCTCACAGTTGCGTCACAACTCAGCCCCGAAATCCCCACAGCAGCAGCAGCGTGGAGTTTGTGAGGGCTGGCAGTAGTGGGACAGAGAGGAGCATGCTCGCTTGTGTGCAAATCAGCGGGGCGCATGGATGTCACTGGGCGCGGGGAGATGTGGGGCAGTGTGTCACAGTGGTGTGAGCAAGAGAAGGAGTGTGTGGTTGGCGTCACCGGCTGGTTCACACCAGAATGCAAGCACGCAGGCGCACAAAGTTTTCGTACGGCCCGGGGGCATGGCGAGATCATGTAGAAAGCTCCCTGGTGTACGGGCACACATGGAGATTGCGTGTGTGCCAGCAACATGGGCTGCACATGTTTGGAAATGGGCGTGTGTAGCCACACGTGTGTGTGTGGGGGGGTCACGGGTTTCTGAACCTGCACAAACACATGTCATTTGGCCCCGGGTGTGTGTGTGTGTGTGTGTGTGTGTGTGTGTGATTTGCGTGCTTGTCGAATCCTTGTTCGTTTTATTTTATTTAGGAATGCATGTTCTACATTCTCTGCTGTCTGAAAGAAAGAAAAAAACATGTCTTAACAGCATTATGACACCACACACACACACAATATAATCTACGCAACCGAAAACACAAATAAACTAGAAGCAGCCCAAGAGTCTTCCTAACAGGAGCTAACAGAACTGGAATTTGGAATTGTCAACAAACAGAGTCCTCTGGGATTCCTTTGCTGTTGCAGCTACTTTTTCACCTTGGGGGTGGTCAGCCAGTCGAGATGGTGAAGACAAGGGTGCCCTGGGGGGCAAAGCGGCCCAGAATCTGGATCTCGGTATTGGAAGGTGTGTATGCCTGGCCTTACAGACTGTTGCGGTTCAACCTGAGGGGGGAGCAGAAAGGCGTATGTTGGGGGCCGGGGTGCTGGTGTCCTGTGCTGGAGCTGAGCTCACGAGGGTGAGAAAATGCAGCGCGTATGTCTTTGCTGGTGATACGGATCTCGCACGAGTGTGAGCGTGCAAGGAGTGTGGAAGTATTCTATCGGTGAACTCTCGAGGCAGGTAGCACAGATTCCCCAATTCGGAATGGCTCTGCAAAGTTGTGTGTGCAGGGCAAGCGAAGGGCTTTAGACCCCTGTGCCTTTTCGGCTGGGATCTCAACTTTCGGCCAGTGTGGTGTCTGTGCTCAGCCTCCACATCTGGAAGCAGAAATGCTTCTGAATTTCTCTATGTAGCATGTAATCATATTTGTATACAGTAGGGCTGTAATATCGCCCAAAACCGGTTTCAAGTCCATATCATAATTTTCATAATGTTGACCTGGCGATATATTGTGAATCACGATGTGTGTGTGTGTGTGTGTGTGTGTGTGCTGCGCAAAAATCACAATGTGGGAAGAAACATGAAGCTAGCCAGTGGTTCTCGACATTGCTCCATCCTTACTTCAGACATCGCGATGTATCGGTATATCATAATATTTAGCCAGTAATGCATTGCAATGTTGAAAACCAGATATTGCCCAGCCCTAGTTATTAGGCAACAACCGTTTTGCACTGGCGTTACGTTCCTGACCCCATGACAGTGGAGAGCCTTTTCCCAGCCTCTTCCAGGTCGCGGTGATATGCGCATGCGCGGTCGTGCGTTAATTGGACGTGCGTAAATCGGCCGTTGGCTGTAGACGGCGGTACACCTAGGGAATAATTTCAGAATGGAGTGCATCTTGGGTGATGCCAACACACTCCGCAGGCCATGTAACTTTCCCTGAGCTTACCTGTGTCAGAACAGCCTGTTTTTCGGGCATATTATTAGCATGCGTCCTCTTTGTCGTGCATGCCTCCGGAGGTTTTGTGCCGTGTCCCCAGCAGCCTCGTTGCCGTGATTTGCCTGTGTGTTCAGCCCAAGCGTCGGGCGCCCTTGGCGTGTCCCATGCTCTGTCACTGGCGTGCGGTTGGCGCATTCGGAACGGAGGCTCGGCTTTCTCTCGCGCCCTCTATGGCGGAGAGACCAATTGCCCCTGGGACGCCTCCTCTCTGCCCCCCTCGCCACATTTCACAAGGCAGGAGTATGCACAGGAGGTCTTACGACATGCCCCCCCCCGGCCTTACTTGCTCCAACGCAACCGCCGCCGCTGCCCCGTCCCGCCCTGAGCCAAACTTAGCTCTCGGCTCTTCCAGAAATAGCCGTGGTCTTTGGCTTCAGGGTTGCTATTTGGTCTGGATGTAAATTCACGCCCCGGTTCTCCCTATCCTGAGTTAAAGGTTGGGAGGAGGGCCTTGCTAATACCCCCCACCCCCAACTTGTGTGTGTGTGTGTTTGGGGGTTTCCTAAGTGCAGCCATGTTTGGGGCAGTCAGACCCCCCCAGCTCCCTTTCCCAGCACCCCTCCAGTAGCCGTGGCTGGACTCACGAGACACTGTCTGGCTCACGCCCACGGTAGGCTGACCACACCGGTGCTGCTGGCGGAGGGGGGGGGGGTGGCTGGTGTGTTTGGCCCAGGCTTATGGCAGGACGTAGACCCAGACATGCTTGGGGGGTTGAGGCGAAAAGACTGTGTGAGCCGTGAGTCACCGGGGGTGACTAGCGAGCCCCTTCCTTTCCTTTTCCTTCGCAGTCGTCGTGGGGCAGCGTGGGAAAAAAGTTGCCTCCGGTTTGTTTCCGCCAAACCCCAGGCCTGCAAACTCCCCCCACCCCCCCTCTTCGCAGTGGTTGAGGCAGGTTATTTTGGGATGGGAGGCGGCGGGGGGCGGGGGGAGAGAAGGAATAAATCCCTTCAATGCCTCACAAGCCTTATGCATAAGGCTGGGTGATCCCGGGACCTAGTTCCAGCTGCCACCCTCGCCCACCAGCGCAGGGAAGCAGCAGTCGAATCATAGAATCATAGAGATGGAAGGGACCCTGAAGGTCATCCAGCCCAACCCGCCCCCTCAATGCAGGAATAGGCATGTACAGAGTGCTTTCCCCTTGACACTCAGTCGCCAGGACTCACACCCAGCAATAGGGCTTTTCAGGACAGTGATCACAGAGTCTCTGTGCACACTGAGCCAGAAAATATCACTGACAGGTCTTTTGTCTGCAACCCAGATTTCCTGGTGTGTGTGTGTGTGTGTGTTGTTAAAAGTTAGAGGATACCTTACAAGGATACCTGCGCACAGGTTGGAGCAGAATTTTTGTTGGAGCAGAAATTGGACATCATCTCTCTCTCTCTCTCTCTCTCTCACAGACACACACACACACACACACTCTCACCTGCCAAGCAGAAGCAAAATTTGAGTTTTTTTTAAACTTGGGGCAACTCGCATGGTGGGTGGTGTGAATTTCATTTTTTAAAATTTTAACCGCTCACCCTGCCAGTGCTTCTTAGCTGCACTAGGAAGGGAGAAATGAAATGGCAAAATATTATTTTCACACACGTACAGTACACATTTTCAAAGGTGGAGAGATATTGAAGCATACGACAACCTTGCAATGTAGGCCAGTGCGATTATCTCCGTTTTGCGGGCTGCTGCTCTGTGCACACACGTGTGTGTGTTGTGGAGGACCATGAATTGCAGTCTTTTCCAGCTTGCCTGCCACATTTCCTCATGGGAAGGCCGGGGGTGGGGAGTGCCACAGGTAGGTGGAGCCATGGACAGGACTGTTTGGGGCAATGGGTTTGGCTTTTACCTTTGCAAAGTGCACTGCGTTGCGGATACACGCAAAGATCGGAGGTTTCTGCAAACACACGCATACCCCTCTCTGCCCAGACAAACAAGAGGCAATATCTGTTGGAAGCGGCCCAGAGTGGCTGGGGCAGCCCGGTCAGATGGGTGGAGTACAAAAAACAAATCTTTGTTATTGTTGGGGCTGATGGGAGTTGTAGTCCGAATCAAGGTGGGTGCCACGTTGTGGAAAGCTGATCTGACCGGCATTGGCTCTCTGGGGTTTTCAGCCGTGAAACCTTTGCCGGTCCCTGCTTAGAATTGGTAGAGATATGAACCTGCTCTGCCCCAGTGTGTGCAAATTGCCCGAAATCATTTCGACAGGCGTGTTGAAAACCAGAGCGCATAACCTCTGCATGCACATCATGTCTTGCAACAAGAAGACCACCTCTCTCATTCCCGCAGTTTGAAACGACAAGGGAAACAGTAATTATTAGTTATCTGTAGCAGTTGTGCGATTTAATAACACAACTAACAAGTCAGGATCAGCGCATATGTTTTGTGGCGCCTTAAAGGCCAACGCATTTGCTATGGTGCAGGTTTCTGCGGACTTACAGACAGCTTCATCCCATGCAGGAAGTGTTGCCCTGAGGGCGTTGAGTGTGCTTTTTTGAGGGGAGATTCTCAGTAGCCGGTGTTGGTTGTAGCAATTACGAGTGTCGGACTAGGAACTGGGAGAGCAGGGTTCAAAACCCACATGAAGGCCACTGGGGGATGACATTGGGCCAGTCACTAGCTGTCAGCCAAAGAAAAAGGAAAAAAAAAAAGGTAAAGGACCCCTGACAATTAAGTCCAGTCGCAGACGACTCTGGGGTTGTGGCGCTCATCTCGCTTTACAGGCCAAGGCAGCCGGCGTTTGTCTGCAGACAGTTTTTCCGGGTCATGTGGCTGGCATGACTAAACCGCTTCTGGTGCAATGAAACACTGTGACGGAAACCAGAGCGCACGGAAACGCTGTTTACCTTCCCACCGCAGCGGTACCTATTTATCTACTTGCACTGGTGTGCTTCCGAACTGCTAGGTTGGCAGGAGCTGGGAGAGAGCAATGGGAGCTCACGCCGTCGCGGGGATTTGAACCGCCGACCTTCTGATCGGCAAGCCCAAGAGGCTCCGTGGTTTAGGCCGCAGCGCCACCCATGTCCTACCTCATAGGTTTGTTGGGATTAAATGAGGAGAAGGTGAATTGCATCTGCCACGCTGGGCTCCTTGGAAGATCAGGAGGAAGGATATGAATGCAGCAAATAATTAATAGTGAAGTCAGGGGGAAATAAAAGGCAGAGGAGCACAGTGATAATGACGTACTTGACAACAAGGGTTGCCAGGCGCAATGTTATGCCAATAATAATAATAATAATAATAATAATAATAATAATAATAATAATGTTGTCTCTTAAGGTTCTGCTGGTTTACTTCTTTTAGCTGCTTTTGCTAAAAAGCAATACCACGCTATTAGGTATTATAATTAGGAATTGTAAGTAATTATAGCAACAAGAGACAAAATACCTGGCAGATTTAGATAATGGTAAAAAGGCAATGCAGGTCAACGGTCTCGTGCAGTTTCCAGTAGAGGAGATCCCACATGCAGCACGTCTCAGGCGGGGGGCAAAGCTCTTCCTGAACCCAGCTGCCCCCCACAAGTTGCCCCTCCCCAGCAAAAGCGTCTCTCCTTTGCAGAACACAGGCGCATTGTGCAGAGTTCCGAAGCAGCCTCCTCGGAAGACTAACCCAAGCCATTCTCTCTTTTTCTATCTCTACGATTTCCAGACCTCATTAGGAGACGGAGGTGAAAGATGATTGGCGGCCACGCGGAGGACGTCGTGTGATTGGCCGTCTTCTAGGAGAGAAAGAGAGAGAAAGAGACAGAGAGAGCCACTCAGAGCTTCTCCAGCACAGTAGGTGTGTGCAGGCTGCGATTTCCATCTGGAGAGGCAGAAGGGGCAGGTGTGGTAGGGCAAGGGTTAACCTTGGGGCTGGCAGGAGCAGAAGCCCCGCCTCCCTTCCCCACTTGAAGGAATTCCATTGGAGGGAGGGCAAAGGAGGCCCTGTGTTGATTGGATGAGAGAAACACATGGCTCTGTTAACTCTTTCTTTCCTGCTGCTTAACTCTATATCCACAGAGATGGGTGGAGAAGGGAATGAGTTTCTGCTACTAAATTAATTGCGTCCAGCCCACTAATAAGGCAGAACCGAGGAAACTTGATATAAAACCACCGCAACATGTGTTTGTGTTTAATTATATAAAATTTTAGGAGTTCACATTCGTTTGAATGTTGTTTTGCATTCACCTTTTGTTGCTTTCAGCAGTAAAAGAAACAGAAATACATTGTGTTTGCAGTAAATGGCCTACAGGCCTTTGTATAATTTGAATTTGTGATTTCCAATTCAGGCCATGTTCATATTGATTTAATCTAAAACAGAGATCATGCACCCAAACGACTTAATGCCAAGATTTGGGGGTGAATTTAATTGGACATTTGAGCAACAAGCGTCGAGACTTCCAACATTATTGTTTATGCTATCTCTGGCTGAGCTTAATCCAGATCATCTTTTCCACCAAGCCTGGTGCCCACCTGGTGCATTTGACTACAACTCCCATTATCATATGGCTGGGTTGGCTCAGGCTGATGGTACGTGTAGTCAAAGCGAGAGGGCACTAGGTTGGCCAAGGCAGGTCAGTGAGGAAACTGGGTGCCTTTCAGATGTTGTTGGACTACAACTCCCTTCAGCCACCACAGCCAGTGATCTGGGATGATGGGAGTTGTAGTCCAGGAACCTCTGGAGGCCTCTGCATTTTGCTTACCCTCCCTGGGAATCTAGACCCAAGGTGGGCAATTGAAGCAAACATATTTGTGAATTGCAAGTAATTCGTGTGCTCTCTTTTTTCTCTCCCCCTCAGCATTTTATGTGGCTGTGACTGGAGAAGGGGAATAAACCAGAGGAAACTGCAGCAAGCCGCGACTGGGTGGGGGCACCCGTCGCTCAGATCCGGGGGGGTGGAGGGTGGGGTACCAAGGCGCATCCACCACAGCAGGAGAGGTAAAAATAATAATAATAATTACTTGGGGAAATTAATAATGTGCTCATTTGTTGTTCTTGGGGTAGAATAGCAAAGTGGGGGGCCGTGAACTTAGTTGGGACCGGGGCTGCAAGATATCTATTTACTGTATTTTTCGCTCTATAGGACGCACCAGAACACAAGACGCACCTAGTTTTTGGAGGGAGAAAACAAGAAAAAAAATATTCTGAATCTCAGAAGCCAGAACAGCAAGAGGGATCGCTGCACAGTGAAAGCAGCAATCCCTCTTGCTGTTCTGGCTTCTGGGATAGCTGCGCAGCCTGCATTCGCTCCATAAGACGCACACACATTTCCCCTTACTTTTTAGGAATGAAAATGTGAGTCTTATAGAGCAAAAAATGCGGTACATATTTCTATGTTTATTTCAAAGAATCTGCACCCCTTCTTTCCATTTTTAAAAAAATTTAAGCCCCCAAATGGCTTAACCAAATTTATAAATTCCGAAACGCACGTTTGGGCAATTGTCACAAAAGTGAAATCTTGCAGCGGCAGCAGCAACAACTAATTATCTGGGCGTATGAATATGAAAATAAAGTTCTAAATTAAGTGCTGTGAGGTGCAGAGGGGGCACATATAGGAGGCTGCCTAGTGGTTGGGGTGGGGCAGTCATTTGAAAGGGAAGTTGCTAGACGGGAAAGCAGGGCTGCTGCTGCCAGCCAGTGCTACCAGTACTGAGCTAGATACTGTATTTTTCACTCTATAGGATGCACCGGACCATAGGAGGGGGAGAACAGAAAAAATACTTTTTTTTCTTGTTCTCCCCCTCTAAAACAAGGTGTGTTCTGTGCGTTCAAGGTGCGTTCACCCGAAGCCTCGGGAGTCCAGCGGGAGTTCCCGCTGGGCTCCGGAGGCTTTGGGTTCCTTTTGACCTGCTCTTTGGGGCTGGCGGGGGAAGCTCTTCTTTCCCCCACTGCCAGCCCCAAAGACCAGGTCGGGGAGCAGCGGGAAGGCAGCACTCCGCCTTCCCGCTGCCCCCTGAGCTTGTGGGGCTGGCGGTGGGGGGAAGCGCTGCAGCCTTCTCCCCACTTTCGTACAGCCTTTGTAGCCTCCGCAGGGCAGCGGGGTGAAGGCACTGTCCGTTTGCGCAGCCGTCCACAAGCTAGAATAGTGAGAAGGAGCGCTGCGCAGCGCTATGTCTCCCTGTTCTGGCTTTGGGCTTAGCCGCGCAGCCTGCATTCGCTCTATAGGACGCACACACATTTCCCCTTCATTTTTGGAGGGGAAAAAGTGCGTCCTATAGAGCGAAAAATACGGTAGATTCCAGTGGTCTGGTCTGACACAAGCTAGCATCCCGTGTCCCTATAAGGAGCAGCTGGGAGGATGGACAGGAGTGGGCCTTGGATGGGGAGAACAGGATGCTGGACTTGAGGGTCCAGGGAGCTGGAATAAGCTCCATATTGTGTTTTTTTTTGGGGGGTGGGGCTGAGATTGTGGGAGGAGCCAGCAGCTGGAAGGGGTGGGCCTTAGGAGGAGAGGGGTGATGGGTTGGTCAGAGGCGAGGAGGAGCAGGAGGAATTGGCCTCCATGAAGGTGGTAAGGAGCTCCCTGCTTGGCGCCTGAACCCCACTTCTCCCCCCATCACAGGCTGGATGCATCGCACAGTGGAGCAGTTGGGGGGCCGTGCTGGACGGGACCCCTTTTCTCTCGGCAACCTGGGCTGCAGCGGCAACGCCTGGAGCTCCTGCCATTCCCGACCATGGCTCCAGGGCGGCAGGTGAGTGTCTTACGGCTTGGGAGGTGGGAGCTCCTGGGAGTCGTAGTCCAAAGGGGCGGCGCTGGCCGGGGCAGATGGGAGTTGTAGTCCAGGAAGCACCAGGAAGCTCTCCAGCTTGGCGAAGGCTGTTCCACACCTGCCTTGTATGTACGTGTATGTGTGTGTGTGTGTGTGTGTGTGTGTGTAAGGTAAAGGGACCCCTGACCGTTAGGTGCAGTCGTGGCCGACTCTGGGGTTGCAGCGCTCATCTCGCTTTATTGGCCGAGGGAGCCGGCGTGCAGCTTCCGGGTCATGTGGCCAGCAGGACTAAGCCGCTTCTGCGAACCAGAGCAGCGCACGGAAACGCCGTTTCCCTTCCCGCCGGAGCGGTACCTATTTATCTACTTGCACTTTGAAGTGCTTTCGAACTGCTAGATTGGCAGGAACAAGCAACGGGAGCTCACCCCGTCATGGGGATTCGAACCGCTGACCTTCTGATCAGCAAGTCCTAGGCTCTGTGGTTTAACCCGCAGCGCCACCCGCGTCTATATATATATATATATATATATATATATATATATATATACATACACACACACACACACATATAGATATATATACACACACACACATACGGTACATACACAAATATATATAAAATTCATGTGTACACGCCTGCAAAGCAAACACACCCACAGCTGTGCAAAGAATCGTGGGCGATGAATTGCATTCGCTTCCCCAAGTGCCCTCCATAAAACCGCACCCTTTTCAGGCGGGGAAGTCAAGAAACTGACGTTGCTTTGATGTCGGTTGGAGTTTAGACGTAGCGCTGAATGCTCTGAGAGAGGTTTCGCCTCTCCCTCTCTCCTCCACCCCCCTCACTTCAGCCCCCTGTGTTTTGGCTTCCACAGCTTCCTCTGCAAAGCAGGAAGGAAGGCCCCACGTCTGACTTCCCACCCCCACCCCCCATCTTTCAAATAGTTTAGATGCCCCACCTGCCCTCTGGAACTCCCTGCCTGTTGACACCAGGCAGACTCCTTCCCTGTGCTACCCAATGTGGTGTAGTGGTTAAGAGCGGTGGACTCATAATCTGGTGAACCGGGTTCGATTCCCCGCTCCTCCACATGCAGCTGCTGGGTGACCTTGGGCTAGTCACGCTTCTCTGAAGTCTCTCAGCCCCACTCACCTCACAGAGTGTTTGTTGTGGGGGAGGAAGGGAAAGGAGAATGTTAGCTTCTTTGAGACTCCTTCGGGTAGTGATAAAGCGGGATATCAAATCCAAACCCCTCCTCCTCCTCCTCTTCTTCTTCTTCTTCTTCCCCTCCTCCTCCTCTTTGTGGCATCTGCTGAAAATACGTCCCAGGTGTTTGGGAGGCAGACACGAATTTGAATCTGCTTTTTAGTTGATAGCTGTTTTTCCCTTTTTTTTTAACGCTCTTTAACTTTTTTTTACTGGTCATTTTCCTGATCTGTTCTCTTTGTGGACTGCTTTACAACCAGGTGGTTCGGAAATTTCATCAAATAAGTAAATAAGGCCACTCAAGGAGACTTCGGCTCCCAGGCCTGTCCTTGGAGCTGCGGTTCAGCCCCAGGGTGCATTCAATGAACTACGAATCAGGGAGCCTATAAGCATGTGCAGAGTGCAGTCCCCCTCCCTCCACTCCTGCTCCAAAGGGTAGCTGCAGCTGGCCTTGAGCATTGACAAGCCTGGCTTGTGTCGTGGCTGACCTCTCTTTTACACACCTAGGAAGGTGCTTTATACAAAACCAGGCCATTGCTCCATGTAGCTCAGTAATGCCTACACTGGCTGGCAGCAGCGGCACTTCAGGTTTTCAGAAAGGGGACATGCCCAGCCCTCCCTGGATATGCCATGGGGCGGGGCTGGAATTGAACCCGGGCCCTTCTGCATGGAAAGCAGCTGTTCTCCCGCTCAGCCACTACACCAGCCCTTGTCCCCTTACTTGATTTAGCTCTGATTCTGGCATTGCGGGAGTAGGACTAATGACCAATTCGTCTTGCTTGTTTCCCATACTCTGTGCATTAGTATAGAGACAAATGAGACAAATGGAGGTTTTTCAGCAAAGGTTGGATGGCCAACTGTCATGGATACTTTATCACTACTAGTAGTAGTAGTATACCCCCCTATACCCATAGATCTCAGGGCTGTTCACAACATAAGTTGAGATTCCTGCATTACAGGGGGTTGGACTAGATGACTCTTGGGGTCCCTTCCAACATTCTGACATTTCTCTCCCCTCCTGCCTCTGCCCAGGTGCTCTGCCAGTGTCGGCCAGCCTCAGCTGCCCCCGCACCTGCCGCCCAACCATGGCTCTAACATGGGGCAACACAGCAAGGGCTACTTCCCCCCGGGGTAAGTGCTCCCAGAGGGCATTTTGCCAACATCAGCAGCTACGGGAGGGATTGTGGTGGCACACCCTTCCAGCTCCCAGCCCCCAACCCTGTACATTGTGGTGGTGGTGGGAGGTTAAAGGGGGGTGGTCCAGACCCTGCGCGCTGTACTTTCTGGACACATGGCCTCAGGCTACCCCAAATCCAGTTCCCCAAGCTTTCCCCCTATTCCTCGAGAGTCTTGGTTGCTGGTGCTTTGCTGCTGTGAACTTCACTCCCATCGCATGGCACCAAGAAGTCAGTTTTCCCAGAATCCCCCTCTCTAAACCCCGGCCCCCAGGACTGGGGTCCCCAACCTGCTGGTATCTAGACGTTTCAGAGCACAGTCTTACCTTGGTTCTCAAACACCTTGGTACTCGGACGCCGAAAACCCGGAAGTAAGCGTTCTGGTTTTTGGATGTTTTTCGGAAGCTGAACGTCCGACGCGGCTTCCGATTGGCTGCAGGAAGCTCCTGCAGCCAATCGGAAGCCGCACCTTGGTTCTCGAACGGTTTCAGGAGTCGAACGGATTCCCGGAACGGATTAAGTTTGGCAACCAAGGTTCCACTGTACTGTTTAGGGACGTTTTTAATGTTGGATGTTTTATCGTGTTTTTAATATTCTGTTGGGAGCTGCCCAGAGTGGCTGGGGAAACCCAGCCAGATGGGAGGGGTATAAATAACTAAATTATTATTATTATTATTATTATTATTATTATTATTATTATTGCCACCACCAACCCTCTGCTGGCTGGGGCTGATGGGAGTGGGAGTCCAAAGGATCTGGAGGGCCCCAGGCTAGGAAAGACCTTACCAGGGGCCCCAGTGTCATAGCTGTCAGCTGTCCCTTATTTGGCGGGAAAGTCCCTTCTCCCAGCGCCGTGTCCCGCTGCTGTCCCTTATTGATGATGTCCCTTAAATTTCCCGGGTTTCAAAGGAAGCAGCTCCTCTCCCTCCCTCCCTGCCGGCCAGGGAGGAGGGAGGCTCCAACTGTGTTGCTTGGCTGCGTTGCTCACCCAATAAGGAGTCTGAGAACGACTGGGGGCTGGAGCTTGCATGCCTTGTGCCGATCAAATCGGCCGCGTTGCCTGGGGACTCGCCTTTGCTCAGCGCTTCCCAGCGGAGAGGTGACGGTGGTTTTCCTTGCTGCATCCCCTTTGCCGGGTTGCTGCGCTGTGGGAACCACCGCTCGAGGCTTCGTTTGGCTGCTGGTTGACTAAAATCCCTTATTTTGGCTGCTGATCCCTTATTTTCGAGGCTGCTGGTCCCTTATTTTCAAATCTGTAAGTTGACAGCTATGCCCAGCGTTCCTTACTGCCTCTCCCCATCGCTGACGCCTCTCCCCTTCCCCAGGAACCTGGCCCCGCGGCCCCTGCACGGGAAGCTGGAGGCCATCCACGGCTGCGTCCAGGCCCTGCTCCGGGATCCAGGACAGCCTCAGCTCTGGGAGCAGCTGGGCGAGATCTACGAGTCGGAGCAAGATTGCGAGGAGGCCGTGCGCTGCTACCAGAATGCCACCCGGTACCCGCGAGACTACGATTATGGGAGCTACGGAGAGATGCACGCTCGGATCGGACGACTGCAGCAGGTAGGGAAATAAATATAATGTTCAATTTCAGCCCCTTGCGGGGAGGAATGACAGGGCTGAGGCAGCCCATTTCATTTCGTATTTAATTTGCACACTGCCTTTCTGCGTTGTGGCGCGCAAGGCAGTTTGCAAGCCGTTGAAGCGACAAAATATCTTCTCCTTCTGCGATCCCTCGTAGCCGAGTAAGATTGTCTCCCATGAACACGGTCTTAACAGTGAGTCCGTAAGTGACTGTGGAGGCCAATTCTGGATCCACACGTCCTTCCACAGTGGGGACATCGGTTTCCGGGTGGGAGTTGATCACGTTGTGGATATGCCAAGCGTGCCGTCCTCTTAGCACATTTCTCCCTCGCGTCCTGAGTTTGAGCGTCTTCAAAGCCCACGACACCTTTGGTAAAGGCTGTTCTCCAACTGGAGCGCTCGCAGGCCAGTGTTTCCCAGTTGTCGACCAAAATGTGTGCCACAAAGCTCACAACGACCTAGAACAATGCAAATAAGCCCTGATAAAATAATAATAATAATAATAATAATAATAATAATAATAATAATAATAATAATGACTTGATAATAAACAGCTTAGGGACGCGGGTGGCGCTGTGGGTTAAACCACAGAGCCTAGGACTTGCCGATCAGAAGGTCGGAGGTTCGAATCCCCGCGACGGGGTGAGCTCCCGTTGCTCGGTCCCTGCTCCTGCCAACCTAGCAGTTTGAAAGCACGCCAGTGCTAGTAGATAAATAGGTACCGCTCCGGCGGGAAGGTAAACGGCGTTTCCGGGCGCTGCTCTGGTTCGCCAGAAGCGGCTTAGTCATGCTGGCCACATGACCCAGAAGCTGTCTGCGGACAAACGCCGGCTCCCTCGGCCAATAAAGCAAGATGAGCGCCGCAACCCCAGAGTCGGTCACGACTGGACCTAATGGTCAGGGGTCCCTTTACCTTTAATAAACAGCTTGATTCAAATTAAAGTACTAGGTTATTCAATAGTCTGTTTATAACATTGCGCAATAAAATTAGCAGATTATCAGCAGAAGGAGCGGAAATTCACTCCCAGCGAACCATTGGTAGGAAATATTCCTACCAGATTCCCTGGTGCAAATCTTTGGTATTTCTCTATCCTATTCTGAATCTGTAACATTCAATATAATAATAATAATAAAAAATTTTATTTATATCCCGCCCTCCCCAGCCAAGACCGGGTTCAGGGCGGCTAACAACCAATAATAAAAACAAGTTGATTGAAATGCAACTTAAAAAACAAGATTAAAATACAACATTAAAACATGAAAGCATTAAAATTAAAATGCAGCCTCAAGGGGGAGAAAGGAAAAAAGGAAGAGGGGGAGGGAATCAAACTGACTCCAAGCCAAAGGGCAGGTGGAAAACTCTGTCTTGCAGGCCCTGCGGAAAGAAATCGGATCCCACAGGGCCCTGGTCTCATGAGACAGAGCGTTCCACCAGGCTGGAGCCAGTGCTGAGAAGTCCCTGCCTCTGGTTGAGGTTAATCTGACTTCCTTAGGGTCCGGGACCTCTAGGGTGTTGCTATATATGGACCTTAAGGTCCTCCGTGGGGCATTAGTATTTATTTTATTGCCTCCATGTCTCACCTTTTTTTTTTTTAACCAAGGAGCTCAAGGTGGGCATGCCCATTCTTCTTCCTCTCTCCATTAATCCCCTGTGAGGTAGGTTAGGCTGACAGTCAGTGACCAGCCCCCAAATTCACCCCCAGTAGCTTTTCTTGGCCTAGCGAGGATTTGAACCCTGGCCTCTCTTCTGGGAGGTTAGTCTGACACCCTAACCGCTACCATTTCATTCGTTATAAGCACTTTATGTGGGAATTGGGCCTTCTGGCGGTTCCCTTCCTGCGAGAAGCCAAGTTTCAGGGAACCAGGCAGAGGGCCTTCTCGGTGGTGGCACCCGCCCTGTGGAACGCCCTCCCACCAGATGTCAAAGAGAAAAGTAACTACCAAACTTTTAGAAGACATCTGAAGGCAGCCCTGTTTGGGGAAGCTTTTAATGTTTAATAGATTATTTAATAGATTATTGTATTTTAGTGTTTTGTTGTTTGCTGCCCAGAGTGGCTGGGGAAACCCAGCCAGATGAGCGGGGTATAAATAAATTATTATTATTATTATTATTATTATTATTATTATTGATGTTTCCTTTATGATTCCTTGCACACATCCGTCGCTTTAACTGGTTTCATTTGCTTTATAACCGTACGTTTCGTCCTTCTCGGCTCTCCCCGTGACTTTTTCCAGGCTCAGCTGTGGAACTATCACTCGGGGTCGTCTCACCACCGACCGAAAGCATTGCCCCCCCTGCAACAAGTCTGGAACCTCCTGCACCTTGAGGTGAGTGGTGGCCAATGAGGGACTCTCACCTGTCCCCCCCCCAAAAAAATTCTCCTCTCTGCCTCTCCTCAGCATCTCTGACTGCTTTGCCCCTCATTCTCGAGGACAAACACCGGTGATGCTGTGGATGTCGGTGGACGGCGACTCCTGTCAGTTGCACCGTTCGACGTTCTGAATTTAACAGTGTGTGTCTCTTCTGTAATAACTTCATGCTGCATTTTAATGTTTCAATGTTGTGTTTAACCTTGTTTTTTAAGTTGTATTTCAATCAACTTGTTTTTATTATTGGTTGTTAGCCGCCCTGAGCCCGGCCTCGGCTGGGGAGGGCAGGGTATAAATAAATTTTTTTATTTTATTATTATTATTATTATTATTATTATTATTATTATTACTTCAAAAGCCTTAAAATGGGCTGGGCCCAAGTTACATGAAGGGGCTGTCTTGCCCCCGTGCAAACCTGCCCCTGGCATTGAGATCCGCCTCAGAGGTTCTGCTTATGCACCCACATACCGCCCTTCATCCGTAGAACTCAGGGCCGCGCACAGTATAAAAATATAAGGTAAAAAGCACAAAATGCATGATAAAAACAAGAACAAGAACAAGCGGATAACCCCATCTCCCCCAACACATTTTAAAGGTTATCAAATGTTAAATCAGCCCAAAAGGCCTGATTGAATAGGAACGTTTTCACTGGGCAACTAAAGTTGTGTGATTCATTCTGCACCGTTCAAGATTTCTTTCTCCTTTTCGGATTTTACAGATTATGGTATTCCCCCCCCCCCCACACACGCACACATTAAAAGAAAAAAACAAATCTTTATATAAGGTGAAATACATGAAGCGTCACTTACATTGTTTGCTTTCTGTAGAAGCCTCAAAATGTTGGGGGATGTGGATTCAGGGTGATAGGCTGTTTTAATTCATTAGCATAGATAAGATAACAGAGTGTGGATTGGGTCACTTTCCCCTCTTGTCACATCTTTGGAATAATCTGAGGTAATCTGTCACAAACAGTTTGGAACCTGCTTATTTTTATCACAAAAGAGTTATGTATCGCTTAATTGTAGAAAAAAAGAAAAACTTCTAGGCGATTTATCAAGAAAATAAAAAAAATAAAATTTTCAGTAAAAACAGAAAAAACCCAACTGCATTGGTACCTCGGGTTAAGTACTTAATTCGTTCCGGAGGTCTGTTCTTAACCTGAAACTGTTCTTAACCTGAAGCGCCACTTTAGCTAATGGGGCCTCCTGCTGCTGCCGCGCCGCCGGAGCACGATTTCTGTTCTCATCCTGAAGCAAAGTTCTTTACCTGACGCACTATTTCTGGGTTAGCAGAGTCTGTAACCTGAAGTGTATGTAACCTGAGGTACCACTGTATTTGAAAACTTCAGATGATGAAATACGCAATAAACTAAGAACAAATCAACACAAATCAACAGCTCCATCGTTCTCTCGCTCCCCATTTCACCATCATTGAGCTAATTTTGGGGGAACAACTTGGAAGCCTCGTTATCACTTCCTGTACTCGCCAGAACTGGTGGGGAGTTATGTTGAAGCCATTGCCAACCCTTCAGTGGCCGTGGATCACCTCCTTCCTCTTTAAAATAGACCCCAAGGGACATCTAGTCCAACCCGCTCAAGTACAGGAATTTTTTGCCGAACGTGCTGCTCGAACCCAGAACCTAGAGATTTAAGGCTCTCATGCTTTACCAACTGAGCTGCCCCTGCTGCCGCCTTCGCGTTTAACGAAAATAACCCTTTGCAAATCCCCCTTTCCTCCCCGATTCTCCCCAAATTTCCAGAAGAGGAACTTCTCTGCCAAGCGCAACACCCAGCTGAAGAGGCCTGGGCCGCCCATGGAGCCCCCCGTGGTCCAGCCAATCGCCCCGGTCCAGCACCCGCCACACCCGGGGCACGGGGAGGACATGCCCGCCCCCATGAAGAGGCGAAGGAGCACC
Source organism: Podarcis filfolensis (assembly GCF_964270895.1). Taxonomy (NCBI): domain Eukaryota; kingdom Metazoa; phylum Chordata; class Lepidosauria; order Squamata; family Lacertidae; genus Podarcis; species Podarcis filfolensis. The sequence continues at coordinate 4,570,660 of NC_139615.1, forward strand.
AGTCCTGACCAGGTACAGGGGGTGGGGGGGGGACTCTGGGTGCAAAAGGGACCGCCGCAAACCAGACCCACTGCCACGCTCCCACCGCTTTGCTTGCTTGCGCCGCGGGGCCAGCCCAGATCCTGCCCCACGCACGCTCTCTCGCTTGGCACTGGCCTGGCTGCCTTCGCTTCGCTGCCCCGGCTGTTGCGAGACGCCCCGGCGCCACTCGCAGGGCTCGCTGCTCGACGCTTTGCTCTGGGGGGGGGGTGTAGTGATTTAATTGCAGGAAGATGTTGCCGTTTCGTTGCATGAGCCATTGGGGGGTGCTGTTTGAAATTTCCTGGGGCGGCGGAGGGGACACTTCCCTGCCCCATTTTGGTTGGCGGCTCAGGTTTATTTCGCCGTACGAAGGCGGGATTTGGGGAAGGGGTTTGCCTCTTGATGTTGGGCGCTGTGACCATCTCCCTCCATTTCTCTCTCCTTCCCCCTCTGCTTTTTCTGTCTCGCTGTCTCCCCGCCTCCCCCCTGCAAATCTCCACTCCTGGCGCATGCAGAATGGTAACGGGGTGTGCCAGCACCCGCCAGGTGTCCCTGGCAACCCCCACTACCAGCTGCCCAAGCCGGGATTATGGAACCCCCTCCACGGAGACTCATGGGGGCAGGAGCGCAAGAACGTCGCTGCCCCAGAGAGACAAGTAAGGCTGCCCCCCCATCCCTGCATCCACCCCCTGCCCATGGACATCGGCCTGGCCTCTTTCACCATCGGGCAGGCGGAAAACCCCCCTCCCCGGTCAAAAATCTGGCTACCCTCGTTGTACCCTCGTAGCAAACCTTTGCGATAATTAATGTCATTTAGTTCTTATCAGATAACTGGTGGCGTCCATTAGAGGGGCAATTGACCCTTCCCCTCCCCGCCGCTCTTTTGCCATCCTTGCTTTTGTATTCATAGGCAATGTCAATATTTTGGGCATTTCCATGTCCTAGAATCGGCTGCCTTTAAATTAAAAAACCCCCACAAGTTTCTAGCTCTCGTGATTTTCCCTTGCAGAGGGAGGGGAGGGTAGGCTGGCTGGCTGGCTTGCTTGCTTGAGGGGGCTTCAACACTTTGCTGTGCCTGCTCCATTCCCCCTCGCGGCGCTCTCAAATTCAGATCTGTCTGGGTTTGGGTTGCATGGGGGTGGGGGGCCCTGGGAAGTGGGTAGTGTGGGGTAGGGTATCACCTTAGCTGTTCCCACCCACCTCAGAGGTGTGCCCTCAACTCTGCCTCCAGTTCATGCAGAAACGCAAGAGTCCAAATGGTTACGTATCGGAAGGAAAAATTGGCCGTTCCCAAACTGGTGCCACCTATCAGTCCCTAGCCAGTGTGGCTGTTTTGAACTATAATTCCCATCAGCTCTCAGCCAGTACAGCCATTTGGACTACAATTCCTATTGGTCCTCAGCCAGTTTGACCATTTGGACTACAATTCCCATCATTGCTCAGCCAGTATGACCATTTGGACTACAATTCCCATTGGTCCTCAGCAGTATGGCCATTTGGACTACAATTCCCATCAGTCCTCAGCCAGTATGACCATTTGGACTACAATTCCCATCAGTCCTCAGCCAGTATGACCATTTGGACTACAATTCCCATTGGTCCTCAGCAGTATGGCCATTTGGACTACAATTCCCATCAGTCCTCAGCCAGCATGGCCATTTGGACTACAATTCCCATCAGTCCTGAGCAGTATGGCTGTTTTGGACTACAATTCCCATCAGTCCTCAGCCAGTATGGCCATTTGGACTACAATTCCCATCAGTCCTGAGCCAGTATGACCATTTGGACTACAAATCCCATCAGTCCTCAGCCAGTATGACCATTTGGACTATAAATCCCATCAGTCCTCAGCCAGTATGGCCATTTGGACTACAAATCCCATCAGTCCTCAACCAGTACGGCTGTTTAGGACTACAATTCCCATCAGTCCTCAGCCAGTATGGCCATTTTAGATTCCAACTCCCATCTGCCCCTGGGTGTACTGGCTGGGGCTCAACCTAAAAGGCACCATGTTGGGAAAGGCTGATTTATGCATTATGGGAAGAACACCTGCGTTTCAAAGAGTTGGGTTTTTCCCCCGTTTGGGGGACCTCTCCTGACTTTCCTTGTCTCCCCCCCTGTTCTCTTTAGGAGCAGAGGAACTCGGTGGCCCACCCCTTCCCCTACCCCTGCCCCGCCTACGGCTCCCACCCGCCCCCTCACCGCCTGCCGGCCATGGCCCCCAGCCCCCGTACCCCTCCAGCACACCGGCCCCCTCTCGACAGCCATGGCTGCCTGGCCCGGCCCAACGGAAGTGACCTTAGAGACGGCAGAGCCCCCCGGGTGCGGTCAGACTCCACTGCCACACCAGCAGCAACCGCCGCCTGCGTGCCTTACGTCCCGCGCCCAAACCCCGGAGGAGGAACCACCGCCACCAGCAAGACCACCTCGCGGGGGCCACCGAACCCTGACTGCCTTGTGAGTGGGGGCGAGGGGGTGAGGGGGGGTCTGGGAATCGGAGCAAGCGTCGCAAGGCCTCGGGCCTGGCTCCCGAAACCGGCAATCGCCGTATCAGTTTCGTCCACTTTTGTCGCATCAATTAAAACAGCCCCAATTGCATTTTGAATAAACGTGCAATTGGTTGTTGCCGTTTTGGATTTTATTATCCGTTTGTTTCATGAAATTTAGGCAGCGCTCTGTTGTAAGGACAGGGAAAAGTCGTAAGGAAAAGGGATGCGGGTGGCGCTGTGGGTTAAACCACAGAGCCTAGGACTTGCCGATCAGAAGGTTGGCGGTTCGAATCCCCGCGACGGGGTGAGCTCCTGTTACTCAGTCCCTGCTCCTGCCCACCTAGCAGTTCGAAAACACGTCAAAGTGCAAGTAGATAAATAGGTAGCGCTCTGGTGGGAAGGTAAACGGCATTTCCGTGCACTGCTCTGGTTGGCCAGAAGCGGCTTAGTCATGCTGGCCACATGACCCGGAAGCTGTATGCCAGCTCCCTCGGCCAGTAAAGCGAGATGAGCTGGACCTAATGATCACGACTGGACCTAATGATCAGGGGTCCCTTTACCTTTTGTCGTAAGGAAAGAAATCCCTCAAGGCGGTTTACAAAAAATATAAAGCGAGGGAGGGGAAATCACAACGACACTAGTAATAACTCAGTTGGCAGAGCGTGAGGCTCTTGGGGTCCTGCGTTCGAATCCCACGCTGGGCGAAATATTTGGGATTTGGACCAGATGACCCTCATTGTTAAAATGCTAGAACAGATTAAAATCGCCTCAGCTTTCTAAGCACCCAGGTAGGCTTGTCTAAATAGGGACACAGTGCAGTGAAGGTGCCTACTTGCTATCAATTGGCAGGGAGTTCCAAAGTTTCATAGGCGCTGCTGCACTAAACAACCAGGTTCTTATAAACGCAGAACGGGGATTATGTGGCACCAGTTCTGCCGATCGAAGCGGCAAAGTAGGGAAAGGCAGGTTCATAGGAAAACCGGTCGCCCGTTGTTAAGGGGTGTATATACTGATAGTAACACCTTGAACTTTGCCCGGCAGCAAATTGGCAACGGGCGCAGATCCCCGATCACGGGGGACATATGCTGACGAGGCCTCCGTCAGCAGTTGTGCTGCAGCTTCCGGATCAAGGGCAGCCCCGCAGAGAGGGGGCTGCACCATTTTATTGCGCTATTATCCGAGTGAGTTGCTCCAACAGCTGTTCTGAATAATGCTTTCTATAGGGTAGGGATGGCTGAGGATGAGTCTAGGGCAGGAAGCCTACCTGAGCAGAACGGCGGTACCCTGAGTCTGTTGGCAGGCAGGCGGCGTGTGAACAAGCCTGCTCTCTCGTGGGGTGAAGGAGGGAGCTGTAGGCCTGGGAGGTGGGGAGGGCGATCCCTTCTGATTGGCTCTTCCTTCTGTCCATCCCACAGGGTTCCGACCATTACCAAACGCCGGCATTGGAGCCATCCAGTCCCGCCCAGGAGAACGGGGGCCGCAAAGCCCCCTTGCAGCAGTCGCAGCAGCAGCCGCCGCCGCCCCGGCCAGCTCCTTGCCTTGCCCCTCGCAACCTGCCCTGCTCTCGTATGCCTCCTCCTCCGCCCATCGCCAGGGGGCCTCCACCAGCAGTTGCACGGGCACCCACAGCTCCGCAGTGCCCACCACCCCCGCCCCCTCTGCCCCCGCCTCCTCCGCCAGCACCCCCCTTGCCCTGGCTGAAAGGCCCGGCATTCGGCAGCAAAGGAGGGGAAGCGAAAGCCAGCAGCGACCCCCTGGGGGATATTCTGTTTGGGTGCGGGGAGCCGCCGCCGCCGCGGGGGGACGCTCCCCCTCTCGGGGCCTGCGACTCGGGGCGCAGCTTCCAGGATTCCAACGCCAGCAGCCAGAAAGGGCCCTTCTCGCTCCCTGGAGAAGGGGCTGAGGAGAAGGCCAGCCCCCAAAGATCAGCCAGCCCCGAACCCACCCCGGCAGCCGCTGACTACTGGATGCCGGAAAGCACCCCGGAGGAGAAGGGCTCCGGCGGCGCCAGGGCCTCGGCCCCGGAGAGCCCCACGATTACCTCAGGAACCTTCGGGTCCCCGGAGAGCCCCCCTCAGCCGCCAACGCTGCCCCCGCCGCCCCCGCCACTGCCCCGGGCCTCCTATCCAAAGACGCCGGAGCCCTCGGCAGCGCCCCCCGCGGTGGAGCCTGCGCACGAAAGGCTCTTTGGCTTCACCAGCCCCCAGCTGGAGGACCAGTTTGAGGAGCCCCCCGAGTTTTCTAAGATCCTCCCGGACGGCCTGGCGAATATCATGAAGATGCTGGATGAATCGATCCTGCGCGGGGAGGAGGAGCGTGAGGAGAGCTTTCCGCCGCCCCCGCCACCTGCCCCGCTGCTCCCCAGCCCCCCGCCTTTGGCCAGACCAAAGCCCCCCGCCCCGTCCAACGCCTCCTTCGACTACCCCAAGCCGCCGGGGCAGGACCCGCCGGAGCCGCCCTGCCTGTACCGCTATGGCAAGCGGGATCCGGAAGAGCGGCCCCAGGCGGCTGCCGCCACCGCCGGCGGGGCGGGCAAGTTCCCCCACCACAGCACGGCTTCCCTGCTGAAGTCGTTGGCCAACATGCTGGAAGGGCAGAAGCACTCCTACCGACCCAAGCCGCTGACCCCCCCAGGTGCTAAGATCGCTTCTCCGGCCGGCGCCAGCCCGGGGTCCGCGCCCCACTTCTCTACCTCAAGCCAAGGCTGGGCTGCGGGAGCGATGGGGGAGCAGGCGGCCAGCTCTCCGCCCCCTCCGCCCGCCCCCCGGCCCATCAAGACGGAGTCAGAGGTGCTGGAGGAGATCAGCCGGGCCTGCGAGACCTTGGTGGAGCGAGCGGAGAGGGAAAAGAGCCCCGCTTCTCCGGCCACGCCACCCCCCCTCCCGCCCCCTCCCGCTCCCCTTTCCTCTCCTGCGATGCTGCCGCCCCCGCCGCCCCCTCCTCCGGCTCCCGCCCAGCGCCCCAAGGACGAGTCCCGGAAGCGGGACCGGGAGCACCGGAGGCACCGCCGTTCCAGCAAGGACGGCTCGCGGCGGCACCGGGAAGGCAAGGCCCACAAAGAGAAGAACCGTCAGATCCTGGGCAGCCTCGACGTGCAGAGCTCGGAGAGCCAGGCGCGGGAGAACGGCGCCAAGCCGCCCCCGCCTCCCCCGGCCGCCCCGCAGCCCGAGCGCCGGCCGCCCCCCGGCAAGAAGGAGGAAGGGGCCGTCGGCACGGGTTCCACGGTGGTGTGCTCGGCCGACCTGCTGAAGCTACGTTCCTTCACGGAGGGGCCGCCCAAGGAGCTGAAGATCCGGCTGATCAAGGTGGAGAGCGGAGACAAGGAGACGTTCATCGCCTCGGAGGTGGAGGAGCGCAGGATCCCCCTGGGCGAGCTCACCATCAACCATTCAGCGGCCGAAGTGGTGCGGGCCAGCAAGTGAGTGGCTGCCTTGTTACTGTATTTTTCGCTCTATAAGACGCACCAGACCACAAGACGCGCCTAGTTTTTGGAGGAGGAAAACAAGAAAAAAAATACTCTGAATCCCAGAAGCCAGAACAGCAAGAGGGATCGCTGCGCAGCGAAAGCAGCAATCCCTCTTGCTGTTCTGGCTTCTGGGATAGCTGCGCAGCCTGCATTCGCTCCATAACACGCACACACATTTCCCCTTACTTTTTAGGAGGGAAAAAGTGAGTCTTATAGAGCAAAAAATACCGTATTTTGTTTTCTTTATTAAATCTGCATGCCGCTCTCCACCCGTAGATCTCGGGGCAGTTCACAACGTAAAATCGCAATGTAAAAACCACAAAATGCATAGCAGAAATAGGAACAACAAACCAATAATCGCTGTTCCCTCTCTCCTGGTATCAAAGCAAAGCACATTAGCGCACTGCTCTGGGGTGTCTCTCGCAGGCTTTTCTGAGATCTCTCGCTCGTGAGCATCCCTAGCGCCTGGTGTAGTGAGAACGCCTTGCCTCCAAACCGATGCGGAGAGCTTGGAAGCTCTTTTCCTGCCAGATGACCCAAACAAATCTGGCACAAAAAGAGCTTGTTTTGTACTACAACTCCCAGCACCCAGCAGGGGTGCTGTTGTCTGGCGTCACCCGGAAGGCTGCATGTTCCTAGCCACCCAGCTTGAATGAGCACACTTGGACAATGCTGTGGTCTAAACCACTAAGCCTCTTGGACTTGCCCATCAGAAGGTCGGCGGTTCGAATCCCCACGACGGGGTGAGCTCTCATTGCTCCGTCCCTGCTCCTGCCAACCTAGCAGTTCGAAAGCACGAAGTACAAGTAGATAAATAGGTACCACTCCGGCGGGAAGGTAAACGGCGTTTCCGTGCACTCTGGTTTCTATCACGGTGTCCTGTTGCGCCAGAAGCGGTTTAGTCCTGCTGGCCGCATGACCCGGAAAGCTGTCTGTGGACACACGCCGGCTCCCTCGGCCTGAAAGCAAGATGAGCGCCCCATAGTCGCATTTGACTGGACGTAATGGTCCAGGGGTCTTTTACCTTTACTGTTTTTTACTTGGGCAACCAGGAGAGGCTGGATTTTCTGAGTCCCATACGGCCTGGAATCTCTCTTATTCTATCCTGCATTTTAAAAAATAATAATAATTTGGGGGGGGCAGAATTCTGGCTGAGCTGCACTGATTCCCCCCCCCCATTGTTTGGAACCTTACATAGCTGCCGCTTGCTAGCTTCCAAAATTATTTAAGGCAGGGCCCACATGCTTAGCACGAATGAAACTTCTTCCTTATTTAAAAGCGAAGCACCTGGGTTGCAAGATGCGCCTGACTCTTTCCCCCCCCTTGCCGTTTCTCCTGGTAGCGTGTCACATTTTGATGTTGGGAAAAGGCCTTCCTCTCGGGGGTGGGCCTCCTCTGGTGTGTTTTGCCCCCTTCCGTTTGGGAATGGCCTCAAACTTGCAAAGGTTGTGTGGCCGACTCCAGGACCCCGTGGCCTGGGAAAAGATGCCCAGTGGGGTTTGGGAAGTGGGGTGCATGACAGGGTTGAGTGGCAAGGGGCATTCAGCCAAGGAATGGGTTTGGGTGGATGTGGGTCAAGCCAGGCATGGCATAGAGGTACCCAGGGAGCGTCCTCCTAAAGTTCTCAACCTGTGGGCCCCAGATGTTGTTGGACTACAACTCCCATCATCCCTGAGCTCTGGCCTTGCTAGCTAGGGGTGATGGGAGTTGTAGTTCAACAACATCCGGGGACCCACAGGTTGAGAAAGGCTGTTCTAAAGCATGGGTAGGCAAACTAAGGCCCTGGGAGCCGGAGCCGGCCCAATCGCCTTCTCAGTCTGGCCCACGGACAGTCCGGGAATCAGCGTGTTTTTACATGAGTAGAATATGTCCTTTTATTTAAAATGCATCTCTGGGTTATTTGTGGGGCACAGGAATTCATTCATTCCCCCCCCCAAAAAATATAGTCCGGCCCCCCACAAGGTCTGAGGGACAGTGGACCGGCCCCCTGCTGAAAAAGTTTGCTGACCCCTGTCCTAAAGTGTCAGACCATTGGCCTCCTCTGACTGGCACCAGTGGCTCTCCCCGGGTTCAGGCAGGGCACCTCTGCCCGCCCTCCCCAGGGACACCGCCAGGGATTAGAATTCCCCCTGGGCTCCCTAGGCTTGCAGATAGCAGCCTGTTTTGGGGGCTGGGGTTCGGGGGAAGCTCGGGCTTCCCCCGCCCCAGCCCCGTGCCTGGGGGGGAAATAAATGTTTTTTTCTTTATTCCCCCCCCCCAAAAAAAACTAGGTGCGCCCTATGGGCCGGTGCGCCCTATAGGGCGAAAAATACGGAACTTCTGGGTTTCGGTGCATGCACAGAAGTGCAAAAGGACCTCACGTGCACAGACACAGCACTTCAGGCTGAGAATGCTGCGGGTTGTGAACGTGTCTCCTGCACAGATCACGCTTGCAACCTGAGGTATGACTGTAATGCCGGTGCCAGGTGAGCCTCTCTGGGCAGAGGAGCCACCGCAGAAAAGGCCCCGTTCTTGTGTTGCCACCCCCTGGACCTCTCTTGCAGGGGGCACACATAGAAGGGGCTCGGATGATGATCTCGGGGTCCGGGTCGGTCCGTATGGGTCCTTGCAGTATGGCGGTCCTGAGCCATGTCAGGCCTTTACGGCACCAGCAATTTGAATTGGGAAACCGAGCCGGGATTGCACCTGGAATTTTCCGCCTGCAAGGCAGACGCTCTGCCAACTGGGCTGCGGCCCTGCCCCTAAGACACCTGGAAGACCTGCTCCTTTAAACCTGGCCTGCCCCGGAGCACTTGCAAATCAGGGCGCGCCACGGGCAGTTTTTAAGAGCACACCTGGTGTGCAGCGTCCCCACTCCTGCCTCCTCCCTCTGTCTCCCGCACCCCTCCGCTTCCCCCACTCTGGGCTCAATTGCCGGGGGTGGGGGCCTTTGGAGAAAGGGCTGGGTGCATATTGAATGAGCAAACCAATTTGCAGCATGGCTTGAGAGCTGGGAAGCCCTTTCGGCCGTGCACACACCTCTTTCAAAACTCTCGGCAGCGTGGTTTGGAGCGAAGGTGGTTGCAGATATCCCGGTTGCAGATATCTGCATCACAAATGGGAGGGGTGTCTCTGGGGCAGAGAGAGCCCTATGGGAGACTGGAGGAGGAGGGAGAAGGAGGAGTAAGGCAGACCTGATAACGGAGGCAGCTGTGCGGAATGGAGGGTGTCGGAGTGCGTTGTGTGCCGGACGGCTTCCCCGAAAAGTTCTGCTCCCGGAGGGCTTGGTCTGTCTCTGCTTCTTTTCCCCCCAGAAAAGTAGCTCCGCTCCTCTTTGCAAACTCCCGGGGCAGGCTTGGGGGCAAGGGTCAGCCCAGATAAGGGACTTGGCAGCCGGAGGGAGGCAAGGAGGCCTTGGGGTTCGAAGCGGAGGAAAGGGAAGACTCTGAGTGGGACGCAGGGCCCCACAGAACGGGGGCCAAAAGCCATCCCTCCCCTGCCCCAGTGGGCATGGGTTGCCCTTTCCCACGTCCCGTCCAGCAGGCGAAATTTTGCCAGATAGGTAAATGCAATATTGTGCCCTCTTAAGCCCAGTGTGGCTGCAGGGGGGGGAGGGTTTCCTCTGGTTTGAGGCCGTCACTTTGCACATGGTCTAGGGCACCTTTCTCGTCAAGGGGTGCCACCAACCGGCCTTGACTAATTTGTGGGGTCTCTGCAGGGAGCATGGAGCGGGAATAGAATCGCCCCAGGCTGTTAAAAGAAACCGCAGCGTCAGAGTATCAGGTTTTTCCAGGGAACCTTTCCCAGGCTCAAGGGGCCATATTCCACTCCGGGAGGCTTTCTGAGGGCCACGGGCCCAGTGCTGGATGCACAGGATGCGCTCCATTGGGGGGGGGCACTAGAGTTTTTTGCAGGGCAGGAAGATAGGTCTGGAGTGGAGGCAACAGGTTTTGTGGCAGTTTTATGTTTCCAGTGCTGCAAACTTCTTTGATACACGCACATATATTTACAATTATACTGCTAGCGCCAGTATTTTTATAAAATAGAATAGATAAATGTGATGGGCTTGCTAACTGCTTGAATTCACGGGGCCTCCTGGGATAGTTCACAGGGAAAAGGCTGATCCACCAGTAAGGCGTGTCATTTTAGAGGGGAGTTTTTTGGAAATTTCTTCAGTGAGGGGTCTTTTTGGAGTCTGAGGATTTTAAACTTACTATTATTTCTGGGGTTGGGCAACATTTAGCTTGGTAAGTGTACATTTGATGAAGAAGTACGTAAACTGCTTTCGGGAAACCAAAGAATTTTAATTTTACCTTCTGAAAATGCCTAATAATAATAATAATAATATAATATAACTGCAAGTACTTGGCGATCACTTTTAATTATTTCTCTGCAATTTTACTGGCCAAGCGAAACTAAATCATATTAACCGATATATCTTTTGAATTCCCAAGTCACGTGGTAACTTTTTTGCACCCCTCATTTTTGGAATTTGAAAGGCAGACGGAAGGAGCTGTTGCCCCTTGAGGCTGCCCACAGACTCTCCACTGCCCCTTTTCTCTGGGCAGTTTGGGGGTTTGGGCTGGGTGTCCATCAGTATGCGGATGATACCCAGCTCTACCTCTCTTTCAAATCGGAACCAGTGAAGGTGGTGAAGGTCCTGTGTGAGTGCCTGGAGGCTGTTGGAGGATAGATGGCGGCTAACAGATTGAGGTTGAATCCTGACACGACAGAAGTACTGTTTTTGGGGGACAGGGGGTGGGCTGGTGTGGGGGACTCCCTGGTCCTGAATGGGGCAACTGTGCCCCCGAAGGACCAGGTGCGCAGCCTGGGAGTCAATTTTGGACTCACAGCTGTCATTGGAGGCTCAGGTCAATTCTGTGTCCGGGCAGCTGTCTACCAGCTCCATCTAGTACGCAGGATGAGACCCTACCTGCCCGCGGACTGTCTCACCAGAGTGGCGCATGCTCTGGCTATCTCCCGCTTGGACTACTGCAGTGTGCTCTGCATGGGGCTACCTTTGAAGGTGACCCAGAAACTACAACTAATCCAGAATGCGGCAGCTAGACTGGTGACTGGGGGCGGCCGCCAAGACCACATAACACCGGTCCAGAAAGACCTACATTGGCTCCCAGTACATTTCCGAGCACAATTCAAAGTGTTGGTGCTGACCTTTAAAGCCCTAAATGGCCTCAAAGGCCCAGTAGACCTGAAGGAGCGTCTCCACCCCCATCATTCTGCCCGGACACTGAGGTCCAGCTCTCAGGGCCTTCTGGTGGTTCCCTCCCTGCGAGAAGTGAGGTTGCAGGGAACCAGGCAGAGGGCCTTTTTGGTTGTGGCGCCCTGTGGAACGCCCTTCCGTCAGATGTCAAGGAAATAAACAACTATCTGACTTTTAGAAGGCATCTGAAGGCAGCCCTGTTTAGGGAAGTTTTTAATGTTTGATGTTTAATCATTTTTTAAATATTCTGTTGGGAGCCACCCAGAGTGGATGGGGAAACCCTGCCAGATGGGCGGGGTATAAATAAATTATTACTATTACTACTATTACTGTCCATCGCTGACTCTCCTGCTTCCCTCATCCTTCTTCCAGGCATGCCAAGGTGAAAGGGAAGTTCAAGGAGTCTTACCTGCTGCCCAGCCACTCGGTCAAACCTCAGATCAACGTGGACGAAAAGCTCCCGCGGGAAAAGCTCAACCCCCCGACCCCCAGCATATACGTGAGTCCCAGTTTTGCGGGGTGACGGGGAGAGGGCAAAGGGAGCGTTCTGTTGGGCCTCTCTGAGATGGATGGACTGGGGAGGGGGCGTTGATAAATGGTGCTGCACCAGCACTGGGTTCAAATTCATGACGGCGTACAAGCAACATCACAAGGTTCTAGCCCACATGGCTGCTGCGGGGAGTTAACCTGGTAAGATTCCAGGAGGTCAGAGGGAGCCAGGCATGGCTTTCCTACGGCCGGCAGAAGCTGCACTGGAGCAGCAAGGAGCATCAAGGAGCGCCTTGCTGTAATTCCAGCTGCAGAATCCGCCCCTCCGTGGTGCGATTCCCTGAAGCGCATGGGGGCGATGTCCCCTGCATCCCCTGACACCCCCCACCAACCTAGGGGTGATCGAAGGGTGCTTCCAGAGTGGCTGGGTCACCCAGCCCAGGGAGTGGGGCTGAGTGGAGTCTGGGGAGGACTGGGGCATGTCGGCAGCGAAGGAGGGGCTATGCTTGTTGATCTGTGTTCCCCCCTCCCCAATTTCCCCCCAAACAGACATGCTCATTCTACTCCCATCCCACACTCCTTAACCACCTCCCGTTTTTGACTTGTGGTTTTTTTTTTATTACTGTGCAATGGTACCTTGGTTCTCAAGCTTAATCCGTTCCGGAAGTCCGTTCCAAAACCAAAGCGTTCCAAAACCAAGGCGTGCTTTCCCATAGAAATTAATGCAAAACGGATCAATCCGTTCCAGACTTTTAAAAACAACCCCTAAAGCAGCAATTGAACATGAATTTTACTCTCTAATGAGACCGTTGATCCATAAAATGAAAGCAGTAAACAGTACTGCAGTCACACAATCAATCAATCAATCAATCAGTAGCTGAACTGGGTTCCACACGGTCACAAAAAAAGAGCCGCAAAAACAAAAATGTAAAATAAATAAGAAAAACAGATAGACTTCAGTGTAACACTCAAAACGGAAGTGTGGCACTCAAAATGGAGCACGTTCGGCTTCTGAAAAAGTTCGCAAACTGGAACACTTCCTTCCGAGTTTGCAGTGTTTGGGTTCCAAGTTGTTTGAGTACCAAGGAGTTTGAGAACCAAGGGACCTCTGTACTCTTGATTATTCTTTCTCCTTTTCGCAATGCTTCCAAGGTTACTTTCTCCACGTCAAAGGCAGCTGTTGGCCGTTAGAAATAAATAGATATCTCCCTTCTCCACATAATGAGCTCATCCCCAACTTCTCTGTTAGGCCATTAAATAAATGCATTCGTTTACTTAATAAACAAGTGAGCCATATTCTTAATCTTGCTACGACAGCATCCACCTTTAGAAAACCCCATTGCCTCCTCTTTCTAAACAGCTCTGATCTTTCTCTTTTAAGATGGCCCTTTGACCATAACAGTGTGTACCCCAAAGAGGATTGGCCTTTTAAATTTAACTTTTAAGGCCGTTCTGCGAGCTCCTTCCTAGTGCCTGCCTATCTATCTGTCAATCAATAGATCAATCAGTTGTTCTGCCTGCCCATTAAGTTGCCTGCATCCCAAAGTCTGTGTCCAGAGAGGAAATCTTGCTCCCTTTCTCTCCCTTTAATCCCCTAAGACCTAAGGGGTGTGGCAGTCCCTTTGGGAAACCTTGTCCTCTGCCCTCTCTCGTTCTGCCAGTGGGATCCACCTCCTGGCTCAATGGCTTCTTGTTCCTTCTTGTCCCTAGATAGGGAGGGAGATAAGGCACCTGGATTATTTTCCCTTCCCTGGCCTTGGCCCTTGGCTGGAAGCAGCCACACACATCCACTGCAATGCCTTTCCTCTCACTGTTGGCTAATTGAAACCTCGGTGCCTTCAGCCCTCTTTCCCGGCCCTATCGTTTGTCCGGGGGATGAAGCTGCCTCAGGCAGCAAAATGCCTTGAGCTGGTCCTGCCTCGTGCAGGTGGGATTTTGCTTAGAGTGTATGAGGAGCAGACCGCGACGTCGGCTTCACTCAGTGGTACCTCAGGTTACGTAATTTTGGGTTGCGAACGCAGCAAACCCGGAAGTGTATACTTCCGGGTTTTGCCGTGCGCGCATGCAGAGAAGCTCTCTTTGCACATGCGCAGAAGCACTCTATCGCGCCACACACAGAAGCGGCACCTCTGGATTCGGGGTAAGCACGGACCCCCAGGACGAAATAAGTTCATATCCAGAGGGTCCACTGTATATCGCTGGTGAAACCGCCGCCGCTCCTGAGTCCCTCTGCTAGCAACATCCACTGGGTGTTTAAATATTGTATTTAAAAATGGGGTATCAGAGTTTTTAGGGGGCTAACCAGGTTGGGATAGCTGGGGTAGCAGGCTTGTTGGTTTTTGAATGTCTTAGTAGATTTTTCAATTTCCTTGTTCTGTATGGGACAATGACAATAAAGATTATCGTATCGCAAAAAGGGCGCTGCTAGCAGAGGGACTCAGAAGCGGCGCTGGTTTCACCAGCGATAACCACTGAGTGAAGCTACCATTCCGCTCTGCCCTCGTGCGACGCAGAGGGAGAAACAAACTGCCTTGGCGAGGCACCGAAACAGCTTGTCCCTCCCTCTGCATCTTTAAACTGCTCAACGGAGGAGTGTGCAGCTCCCCTCGCCTCAGCCGAGCAGTGAAAGGAGCCCCCAGCCAGGCGCTGGCTCCCACAACCCGGCGGCAGGGTGGGGGGCTCCGTGAAACGGTTCAACTTTCCTTCCCACCTAGCTGAGCGGCGCAAGGCAGCTTGCATTGTCCCAGCCCGCGATCCTGGGTTGAAACCGCCTTGGCTCTGGAGGTGAGAGCTGGGGCAGTTTTGCCCGGCGCCTCGTGGGCAGAGGCGGATATGTCGTTTTTTCAACGTATATCGCCAAACCGTGATGTTTGGCTGGCGATACACCGCAGTGTTGGAAAGCTGATATCGGCCAGCCCTAGCGGGTGGGCTTCCCCCTGGCTTGGGGGACCAGGCAGCCCCCCATTGCGAGGGGGCTGTAAGCCCTGTGCTGGGAAGCTTCAGCCCTCCGGGTTGATTCCAAACTACAACTCCCATCAGCCTCCCTGCACCAGCAGGCATGGCCGATGGCTAGCGATGGTGGGAGATGTAGTTCAGCAAGTCAGAGGGGGCTCCCCATGGGCGCTCTCAGCGCTGGATTTCCTGGATCAAGCAAGGAGAGGAGGAAAGTGGTCTTGCGAGGCCCCCTCCATCTCTCGGCCCTCTGCCTGGCCTTCCTCCCAGGCCTCTCCCCTTATCTCTGGGGCTCCATCCTTGGGTTAATCAGGTTCTGTCTCCCAGCACAATGTACCTTTCACCTCCTTTCAACCTCCAGCTGGCCTTTCCTTATCTCGTTCCTCTGGCCCTCTGGAATGCAAGCGCATCCAGCCAGACACCTATTATGACGACGGTGGATTTTTATTATTTGAAAAGCCTCATTCCCACACCAAAACACTGTTACTTATCCTTCCCCGCTATTTCCCTTGGATACTTCGTCCTTGGCTCTCCTGGCTGTTTTGGAGCAAAACGCCCTTCATTTTCTGTGTGTTCCTTTTACAGCGCCCGTCCCCCTCTCTTTTTAATGTGCCTCTCAATTTATGCCCAACTCCTCCTCATTTATTCTGTAGCAAAAAGCTACAGGGTTCTGGATCAGGCAGTCTGAACCTTGGCCCAGTCCTCTCTTGGGTACTGTGGTTCAGAGTCAAGTTTTCCATTGCCTGACCCAGCCTGCCCTTCCGCTGGTTCCTGCGTCTCGAGGTCGCGAAGATCATCCATGCTGCCCCCTCTTTACTTGGGGAATGTCCTCGGCACCACTTCGGCCACATGCACCGCTCCCCAATGCCAGACTTCCTGGCGCCCAGATTTCTTGGTCCAAAATGAAACTTCTGGGCTGGGAGTCAGTCCGTTTTGAGTCGGTCCACATTCGTCCTTTCTTGGTGGGGCAGCATCTCTTAGGACAAAGTTCTGCTGGTGTCCCCAATCCCGTTCTGCTGTGCTGTGAGGCGACATTGCAGAGAGCTGCAGTTTCTGCTTAGCCAGGGTTTAATCCAGTTCCCGTTCACCAATTAGATTCTCTTGCACATCCCCTGTGTGGTTCTGGCCCTCCTGCGTGGAAAAAGGCATTGAAAAAGGTCTTTTCTTTCCCTCCACCTTGATCTTTCTCCAACGCATGGTTCCACTGTCTCTTCAATTCCCCCCTCGATCTTCCATTTTGGTTGTGTTTGGGAATTGGGGGCCATTCCCCAAAAGTCTCTGTCCCTCCCTCCCTCCCCTCCCTCAACAAGTTGCACCATTAGTTTAACGGCCTTCTGACTGCTCTTAGCTTAGCTCAGCATCCCAGAAGATGAGATTTTTGAAACCCTGGACCTGGAATCTGCCTGGAAAACAAAGGCAATATGGATGCCCAGCTTGGACCGGTGGAGCTCCTTGCTCGCCTTCCGCCCCAGGACGTGTCTCCTCCAAAGAAGACATTTGGGGGGTTGGCTGTTCTCCTTGAGGTTTTCCCCACCTCCAGCACCTCCTTCCTCCCCACACTGTCTCCAGACTGCAAAACGGCCCCCCAGAACCATCTGCTGACATTCTTTGGAGCAAGACTTCCCTGCCTCCCATTTCTTCATCCTAAGGGGCGCTGTTTGGCTACTTGTCTTGATTTTATGGAAAGCAGAGTAAAAGTCTTCCCCCTGGCTGCACCCTGCAGCTTTTTTGCTCGACTGTTTCCCACACGGAACTGCAACCAGCTCTTTTTATCATCCCGGATTCCTCCCGCAGCTGCACAGATAAGACGGCTTCCTCTGTTCTCTGGGGATTCTTCTCTGGTCTGCTCCCCCCACAGTGGAAGGGAGGGAAAAAATCAAATCTAAAAGGAGACTCTGAACTCCGCAAACTTTCTGCCCCCTGTGTCCTTCCTGCTCATTCTTAAATAACCTGGGGAATGTAAGGACGTAAGGAAAGCTTGATGGGTCAATCCACTGGCCCATCAATAGTCCAGGATCCTGTTCTCACAGTGGTCCACCAGATGCCTCAATCGGAAACCCTCAAGCAGAACTCAGACACAAGAGCAACTCTCCCCTCCTGGGGTTTCCAGAAACTGCTATCCAAAACCATCACTTCTTCCAACTGTGGAGGCAGAGCCAAGCCGCTGTGCAATAACCTGTCTTGCAAATGACTCCAAAAGCGCTCGGTGGAGACCACCGTTGACCAATGAAAGAGCACCCAGCACTGGATCTAAGGGCGGGGGGGAGTTTCTGGTTGAAGATGGGGGATGCTGGAGCAACATTAGTCTAAACTGGGGGCGGGGAACTGTGCAGACTTAGGCCCAGTGGCCTGGACTAGGTGGTTCTGTTGATCCTGAGCAGTGGGTTTATCTAAGTGGACCTCTGGTCCAAACTAGGAAATGCTGCATTGTTGTTGTTCTGCTGTCGCTGTTTCTGGGGGTGCCTTAGGCTTTTGGGGGGTGGGGGGTGGGGACCCAAACTGGCATCTTGGCCTCTAACGGCTCTCCTCTTTCCTCTTCAGTTGGAGAGCAAGCGAGATGCTTTCTCTCCGGTCCTCCTGCAGTTCTGCACTGACCCCAAGAACCCAATCACCGTCATCCGGGGCCTGGCTGGATCCCTCCGCCTCAGTGAGTACCCCGCCGGTGGCCCTCCGTGGGTTTGGGGGCCAAAGAGCGCCTGGGTTGGAGGCTAAGGCTCTGCGGAGAGCCTGAGTTGGAAGTAGAGGTTTCTGGGCCTGGGAGAAGGAAGGATACACAAAGAATCGTAGAGTCGGAAGGGACCCCAAGGGTCATCTAGTCCAACCGCCTGCGATGCAGGACTCGTTTGCCCAACAAGGGGCTCAAACCCACGACCCCAAGACATTCTACCATTGTACTGTGCAGAGTGTATTAACTTACGGTCTGTGTGTGTGGTTTGGGAGCTGCACCGCCAGGGAAAAAACAATGCTGACCAGGGTTGTAAAGACTGCGGAGAGAATAATTGGGTGCACTCTTCCCACCTTGGATCAAATCTATGCTTCCAGGTGCCGTAAGAAAGCTGCAGAGATAGCGCAGGATAGTGCGCACCCCGGAAATGATCTCTTTCAGCTTCTGCCTTCTGGAAGAAGGGACAGGGTTATAAAGACTAGGACTAGCTGCCAGTTTTTATCCAAATGCGATTTTGGTTTTAAACGCAGTGCTTGCCGATCAGAAGGTCGGCGGTTCGAATCCCCGCGACGGGGTGAGCTCTCGTTGCTCGGTCCCTGCTCCTGCCAAACTAGCCGTTCAAAAGCACATCAAAAGTGCAAATAGATAAATAGGTACCACTCCGGCGGGAAGGTAAACGGCATTTCTGTGCATGGCTCTGGTTTGCCAGAAGCGGCTTAGTCATGCTGGCCACATGACCCGGAAGCTGTACGCCGGCTCCCTCGGCCTGTAAAGCAAGATGAGCGCCGCAACCCCACAGTCGGCCACGACTGGACCTAATGGTCAGGGGTCCCTTTACCTTTACCTTTACGGTAGTCTCTGTGGGCGTACCATATATTGTATTTAATTATGGGGCATCAGAGTTTTTAGGTGGTTAACCAGGCTGGGATAGCTGGCTTGTTGGTTTTTGAATGTCTGGTGTAGATTTTTTCAATTTCGTTGTTCTGTATGAGACAATGACAATAAAGATTATCGTATCGTATTGAGGGGTGACGAGTCTCGTGCTCTCCCAATGGAGAAGTGTGTGTTTGCTTCTGCAGCGCTGTGTAGGTTTGACCGCACTATACATGCATTTAACTTGCACAATTTCAACCACGCGTGCTTGGAGGCTGGCTGGTTGAAATTCCGCAAGGTGAATGCAAGCATTTGCAGAGGGTGGGACCCTTCCCACTCATATGATTCTAAGTCGGGGAGCTTAAAAGCTCTTTCTGCACTGGTTAAAGCGGGAGGACCTGGTGAGGAGAGAAGTCTTCAGCTCTCCACCTTGCTTTCTGGGCCTGCCTGCCCCACCAACCACAGGACAGGGTATGCAGGGTTTTTGTGTATCCATGGAAGTCTCAGGACCGAATCCCCATGCAGGATGTGATCGTACTATACAGTGGTACCTCTGGATGTGAACGGGATCCGTTCTGGAGCTCCTTCGCATTCAGAAGCGAATGCAACCCACGTCTGTGTGTGTGCGGGTCGCAATTCGCCGCTTCCATGCATGTGCGTGACGTCATTTTGATTGCGCATGCGCGAGTAGTGAAATCCGGAAGTAACGTGCTCCGTTACTTCCGGGTCGCCGCAGCGCACAACCTGAAAATTCTTATCCCAAAGCTGCTTCAACCCGGGGTATTGACTGTATTTGAAATCAGAGGCTTTGGGGTCGGATAGATTTTTGAGCGGGTAGCGTGTACATTCGTACCTCGGAAGTCAAACGGAATCTGTTCCGGAAGTCCATTTGACTTCCAAAACGTTTGGAAACCCAAGCACGGCTTCTGATTGGCTGCAGGAAGCTCCTGCAGCCAATCAGAAGCTTCGTCAGGCGTGTGGGCTCCAAAATTAGTTCTCAAACCGGATTTGTGGCGTTTGGGAGCCAAAACGTTCAAGAACTAAGCTGTTTTGAAAACCAAGGTACGGCTGTACTTTTAATGAAAAGATGTCCGCAAAATAGGATGTGTGATCTTGGTGAGGCAGTGAGTATCTGAGTGAGCCCTTGCAATCTGGTTGTTCAGGAGCAGGGGGCTTTTTCCTTGTGGGGGGCAGCGAAAAGAAAAAGAGGTCACGATTCCCAGAGGTCTTGCCCCAAACCGGGCACCTCCCAGGTGTTTTTGCCTCTGACTCCCAGCCAAAAACATCTGGAGGGCACCAGGTTCGGGAAGCCTGGAGAGGGTGGGCTTCGCGCCATAAACTTGCCAGCAAACAGGGAGGGGCAGAGGGGCAGAATTCTCTCGAAGCTCCGCCATGACACCCGCTCCCCCCCCCCCAGACCTGGGCCTGTTCAGCACAAAGACGTTGGTGGACGCGAGCGGGGAGCACGCCGTCGAGGTCCGCACGCAGGTCCAGCAGCCCTCAGACGAAAACTGGGACCTCTCCGGGACGAAGCAGGTGTGGCCTTGCGAGAGCAGCCGCTCGCACACCACAATCGCCAAATACGCTCAGTACCAAGCGGCCTCCTTCCAGGAGTCCCTTCAGGTGAGAAGGCGGCAGGCGGGGGCCATCTCTCGGGGCCATTCCCCCCACCCCTACCGCCAGGGCCGGCCCAAGACATTTTGCCGCCTGAGGCAAAGCGGAAAGGGGTGCCTGCCCCCTTGCTGCTGCTACCCGAGGCGATTGGGTGGGCTGCCCCAGAGGCTTAAGGGTGGGCCGGCCCTCTCCTTAGGGAGATGGAGCAAGACACCCGCATTCCTGCAGTGTTAAGGTTGGCGGGTGAAGGTCTTTTTCTTCTCACTGGGTGACTGAGCTTGAATGCCTCTTCCTGGGTGGGGTGGGGTTTTTGGGGGGCGGTGGTGAGGATTCCCTATCTGACCTTTCTGTCTCTTGAGGCAGGAAGACAAGGAGACGGACGACGAGGAAGCAGATGAGCCTGACAGCACCACTGAGGCGCCCCCTAGGTAGGAGGCCTCAACCTTCCTTCCCTTGCTTTGTGTTTCCAGTGGCATTTGCTGTTTTTGTTCATTTCAGGGAGCGGGGGTCCGATTTCTGCTTGAGGAACGGCTTTGCAACAGTTTAAAACTGAATGCAAATAAAAGAGGGTGTGAGTTGCGGGGCGGGGTCTGCCAGGCTGCTGCACCCCCAAAATGATTTAATCGGGTCACGTCATCCAGCCCCTGCAATGCTTTATGAGTGAATTTTGAAGACTGAGCGGTACAGAAGGCAGAGAGGGGTTTTTACACGTTTTTGGAAGGGGCAGTTCGTAGGTAAATTACCATTATTTATTTGGGTCTGGATGGAGGGTTTCAATAGGCCATGGTGTGGGGAGGGGGGGCAATTTTCTCCTATCTCTCTTCTTTTCACCTCCTGCATCATAACTCGTTATTTTCTGCCTTTCGCAGCAACCCGGACCAGAAACCGCACCAGATTATCAAGTTTGGGACCAACATTGACCTCTCGGATGCCAAACGGTGAGAATTGTCACTTTGCTCTTTAACTGCCTCCAACTCCACAATCCTTGTGTCTTTTGACTGCAAGAAAACGAGGGTTGTGATTTTATGGAATAGATTCTTTGGGCCCAACGTGGGGCTCAAACCCACACGTCTGAGATTAAAAGTCTTGTGCTCTCTTAGTGACCTTGTTTTTTGTTTTTTTGTGGCTTGTTGCTGCCCCTCTGTGGCCATAATTTGTCATTGCAGGCAGGAGACTTAATATTGCTCGTTGCTGCCCTTCTGTGGCCATAATTTGTCATTGCAGGCAGGAGACTTAATATTGCTCATTGCTGCCCTTCTGTGGCCATAATTTGTCATTGCAGGCAGGAGACTTAATATTGCTCATTGCTGCCCCTCTGGCCATAATTTGTCATTGAAGACATGAGAGCACTGCTCTTTGCTGCCCCTCTGTGACCATTATTTGTCATTGCAGGCAGGAGTCTTAATATTGCTCTTTGCTGCCCCTCTGTGGCCATAATTTGTCATTGCAGGCAGGAGACTTAACATTGCTCGTTGCTGCCCCTCTGTGGCCATAATTTGTCATTACAAGCTGGAGACTTAACATTGCTCGTTGCTGCCCCTCTGTGGCATATTTTGTTATTGCAGGCAGGAGACTTAATATTTCTCAGTGCTGCCCCTCTGTAGCCATGCCCTGGAATTATTTTCCCCCTGTATTGTGATGCTCCATACTGCCTCCCCGAGGCTGTATTTTGCCATTGCATTGTATGCCACCTTCTCACCTTGACAGAGCTCTTTGCTTTCCATCCAGTGGTCATAACTGGTCACTGCAGGTGAAGCTTCCCCCCCCCCCCCCGCCCCTAGTCTCCACCCCAACCCCATTATTATTATTATTTGGTTGTTGTCACTAGAAGGAAACCTGATTGCTTCTCAGTGCTGCCCCCAGTGGATAATAAGATGTGCAAGATGTGTTTTCATTTTAAAAGGGAGATGGAGGGCAGCGAAGAAATGCAGAGAACCAGTAAACAAATACATATCAGTGTTATAATAAATATTTAGAAAGCGGTTTCCCAAAAACTAATCTTGATAGGAAGGGCCACCTATTTCACCCCCCTGCGATGCAGGAATCGCAGCTGACCGCTCTCTCCTGACATGCATCACAGGTGGAAACCGCAGCTGCAGGAGCTCCTCAAGTTGCCAGCTTTCATGCGGGTCACGTCGACGGGCAACATGCTGAGTCACGTGGGGCACACCATCCTGGGCATGAACACGGTGCAGCTATACATGAAAGTGCCTGGAAGTCGCACACCAGGTAAGGTCACAAGCTGCGGCGATAGCCGCTGGCTGGGTTGTTTGATTGATTGAGTGGTTTTATTTAGAGTATCTCTACCCCCCCCTTCTTCAGCCGGAAAAGGTCTGCAGAGCACCTAACATACAGCCCAAGGCAGTAGGTAACAAGGCAGCCCCTGCCTGCAGGCTTACAATCGGGGGGGGGGGGCGGGGGACACACACAACACACAGGAGGAAAGGGATGGGGAGGAAAGAGGGAAACCAAAACTCAGGCTCAGTTTCTGAACGGTCAGCTGCTACCCTAGTTCAGGGGTGCGAGCAAGTTTTCTGCCTCCCACCTCTCCAGCAGAGGCAATCTGACAGCATGACTGCCCCCAGATAATTATGAACGCATACAGTGAAAGGCATTTGCTTGCTTTTGCCAGGTAATCTCATTTATATTAGGTCCACTTTGGGACGAACAAACTCTTATCTGCTCATCAACAAAAAGATGCCTTTCTCTTTTCCGATCTTTCATACTTGAAAACCACAACAATATTGTCCTCGGTATCTATTTCTTGCTCTCATTTTGAAAATACCATATTTTTTGCTCTATAAGACTCGCTTTTCCCCCCCTAAAAAGTAAGGGGAAATGTGTGTGCGTCTTATGGAGCAAATGCAGGCTGCGCAGCTATCCCAGAAGCCAGAACAGCAAGAGGGATTACTGCTTTCACTGCGCAGCGATCCCTCTTGCTGTTCTGGCTTCTGAGATTCAGAATATTTTTTTTCTTGTTTTCTTCCTCCAAAAACTAGGTGCGTCTTGTGGTCTGGTGCGTCTTACAGAGCGAAAAATACGGTATATCCGTAATTTGCAAATAAGCAAAAATAGTTTTGTTTTGATGCTGCACGCTACACTGAAATGTTTAGGATTGTCCTCAAATCCTCCTGCCGCACTTGCCATCCTCTAATGCCAGACCCTTTGAGAACCTCTGCTGTAACTTGTGTCCTGTTCC
Organism: Podarcis filfolensis; assembly: GCF_964270895.1. Lineage (NCBI taxonomy): Eukaryota > Metazoa > Chordata > Lepidosauria > Squamata > Lacertidae > Podarcis > Podarcis filfolensis. The sequence goes on from NC_139615.1 coordinate 4,593,628, forward strand.
CCCCCCCCCAACTTCCAGGGCATCAGGAGAACAACAACTTTTGCTCCGTGAACATCAACATTGGGCCGGGAGATTGCGAGTGGTTTGCTGTCCACGAGCATTACTGGCAAGACATCAGCGCCTTCTGTGACAGGTGAGGGTCATGTCCCTGCTGCTGTATAAATGTCATATATACTTATGGAAGATGGAGAGCTCGCTGGTACCAGGGGTTCTCAACCTTACAGGGCCCAGGTGGGTTTTTGAGCAAGCACCATTAGTGTGTGCCCACCCTCGCGGTCACTTCTCTCCCCCAGATAACCCCTACCACCTCAAGAGGCATACAGAGGGAAAGCACACACACACAAAAACAAACACGCACAAAACAAAAAACAGGCACACTTTGCTTGACTGAGCAGAAGTCAGATCCAGTAAAATTAAGCTGAAAGCTTGAAGAGGAAGTGGGAAAGGAAGCCACTCTTGCAACTTCCTTCTTCACCTCTATGGTCTGTTCAGGGGAGAAAAAGGTAACCTGTGTCCAGGGCAGCTGTTTATCAGCTCCATCTGGTACGCAGGATGAGACCCTCCCTGCCCGCTGTCTGTCTCGCCAGAGTGGTACATGCTCTGGTTATCTCTCGCTTGGACTACTGCAATGCGCTCTGCGTGGGGCTACCTTTGAAGGTGACCCGGAAACTGCAATTAATCCAGAACGCGGCAGCTAGACTGGTGACTGGGAGCGGCTGCTGAGATCATATAACACCGGTCTTGAAAGACCTACACTGGCTCCCAGTATGTTTCCAAGCACAATTCAAAGTGTTGGTGCTGACCTTTAAGGCCCTAAACGGCTTTGGCCCAGTATACCTGAAGGAGCGTCTCAACCTCCATCATTCTGCCCGGACACTGAGGTCCAGCACCGAGGGCTTTCTGGCGGTTCCCTCCCTGCGAGAAGCCAAGTTACATGGAACCAGGCAGAGGGCCTTCCTCGGTAGTGGCACCCGCCCTGTGGAACGCCCTCCCACCAGATGTCAAAGAGAAAAACAACTACCAAACTTTTAGAAGACATCTAAAGGCAGCCCTGTTTAGGGAAGCTTTTAATGTTTAATAGATTATTGTATTTTAGTGTTTTGTTGGAAGCCGCCCAGAGTGGCTGGGGAAACCCAGCCAGATGGGCAGGGTATAAATAATAAATTATTATTATTATTATTATTATTATTATTAATAATAATAATTACCCCTCTTGCCATCTCATGACCCAAGAGTCAGTGTGTGTGGGTGCCCAGAGACTTTGTGGGTCCCAGGAGAATACCTGGAGGATGCTGTTGCACCCATGGCTGCCATGTTGGGGACCCCTGCCCTAAGGGGATCATTTGGGGGATGGGTTCCTGGGATCGGGGGCACGAGAGGTGCTGCTGCATTGCTTTGCCCACTTCCCTGGGGCCATCATAGGAGAACATATTAATTGTCAGGAGGGGAGGTTTTTCCAGGTGGTTTCCCCTTTGCCTCGTCACCCCAACGCCCGTTTTCCCGCAGGCACGGTGTCGACTACCTGACCGGCTCGTGGTGGCCCATCCTCGAGGACCTTTACCAGTCCAACATCCCCGTCTACCGCTTCATCCAGCGCCCCGGAGACCTCGTGTGGATCAACGCCGGGACGGTGCATTGGGTTCAGGCCACCGGGTGGTGCAATAACATCGCCTGGAACGTCGGCCCCCTGACAGGTAACTTAGCCGGACGGCCGAGGTCCCGAAAAGCGGGGTGGGAGGAGGGGGGGTTGAAAAGGGGATCCTGGAGCCCCACACTCTATAAAGGGCAGGGTGATGTTCTGCTTCCACGATTCTATTACAGTGGTACCGCGGTTTAAGAACAGCCCTGATTCCGTTTACGAACTCCGCAAAACCGGAATTAGTGTCCCGGTTTGCGAACTTTACCTCGGTCTAAGAATGGAATCTGAACAGTAGAAGGGCACCGGCGACGGGAGGTTCCATGACGCGATCGTCTCCTTGCCTAGAGGGGCATCCTCTTCCTGCCCCCTCTGACCTCTTCCCTTTCCTTTGCAGCTTACCAGTACCAGCTGGCTCTTGAGCGCTACGAATGGAACGAGGTGAAGAACGTCAAGTCCATTGTGCCCATGATCCACGTCTCCTGGAACGTGGCCCGCACCGTCAAGATCAGCGACCCCGACTTGTACAAAATGATCAAGTGAGGAGGGCTTTCGGTTCTGCCACACCCCACCCACCCCCCGCAACTCCTCCAACCTTTCCTGGCCGTGTCCCCTCCTGCTTTTGCATCTGTTCCTTCGGCAGTTCCTTGCACTTCCTCAAGTGCACAAAAGTCTCTTGGTTGGGGACCAGATACGAGGGGTCCTCTGCTGAAATGATGAGGACCCCAGCCTCATTTTGGTTGCAGGTGGGGTCTCCATCATTTGGTGGCGGGGGTGATGGGCAGGCCTCTTGTGCCCTTAGCCCAGATGTGGGGGACGTTTCACCCTCCAGATGTTGTTGGATGTTGGCTCCGCAATACCTGGAGGGCCAGGGGTCCCGTCTCCCTCCCCCTGCCCCGTTTCAACAGCTGCGCAAAACGCAGGAAGTGTGTGTGTGTAATCTATAGAACAGATAAACAGGCAATACGTTACCGTATGTACTTTTTTAATTAACATATGCTAGAAACATTGCGTTATAAATAAGAGAAGCAGTCTTAGGCATTTTATCCCCTGCACTGGAAAAAGAGTCGAAGTTTGTCTGGGAAAACAAACACGGATTTTGCAATAGCAGCTGATGATGGTGTTGGCGTCCGTCTGTCTCAACAGACAATGGAGTGCACTTCCGGGGGTGAAGTCCAAACCGCTGTAGTAGCAGCACCAAAGTGATCTCCCCAGGGCACCAGCCTGGCCAGTGTGTAACCATGTGTGGACGTCCTGGGCTGCCCAAATTACGTTCCAACTCAGCGACGAAGGCCTGCCTCCCCCACAAAATATATTTATTATGGGAAAAGCAACTCACAGTCAACAAACAATATTTTACACTTGCATTTGGGGAGGGAAAAGTTCACTTTGGCAAAATGTTTACATAATGTGAATCGAGAGGATGTAGAGTTTGTGTGTTGTTTCTTTTTTTAAGAAAACTTTTTTTAAAAAATTGTATTTATTTATTAAATTTGTATACCACCCTTCACCCACAAATCTCAGTGCTGCTCACAACATAAAGATACAATATTAAAACACAAAATACATGATAGAAACAAGGGAAAAGAAACATGAATTTGAGGGGGTTATTTTTTGGGGGGGGGAATCAAGGCTTGAGGCTCTTTCCACCCTGAGCTCTTTCTGTCCTTCTTTCCTTTAAGCTAAGAAAAAGGCTCTACAATTTTTTGACCTTCCAGGAGTTTTGGGCTAGCAACAGAGCTCAGCCCCGCACCCCCAAATGGCCTGAGTCTCTGCCCGGATGTGTCATTTACCGTCCCTCTTGTTTCTTCCGTGGCTACTGTTTAAATACAGATGCGATGTTTACCGCGCAGGCCTGGTAAAAACACCAAAATCGTGCAGTTTCTAATGTGCAGCCTTAACGCTGTATTGTTTTTAATACTTGATTGGGAGCCGCCCAGAGTGGCTGGGGAAACTCAGCCAGATGGGTGGGGTATAAATAATAAATTATTATTATTATTATTCACACACACTGACTTTCGGGGGCAATGCAAGATGCAATTAAATTAACAGAATCCCTTAGGGGGGTTTTGCCCGCCCCACATCGATGCGTTGGCTGCTTCATCCGTCCCCGTGGAGAGGTGCATCCGGCCGCATCCTGACCCCTGCCCTCTCTTCTCCCGCTTGCAGGTACTGTCTGATGCAGTCCATCAAGCACTGCCAGGTGCAGAGAGAGAGCCTCGTCCGGTCCGGCAAGAAGATCGCCTACCAGGGCCGCGTGAAGGACGAGCCGGCCTACTACTGCAACGAATGCGACGTAAGCTTTCCGGCTCCTCTCGCTTTTCTCTTTCCCGCCACAGTGGCAACTCCACGGGGGTGAGGCTCCCTCCCTCTCTCAACCTTGCTTTCCTCCAGGGCGCTGCCCCTTCTCCACAGGTCCACCACAGCGCCAGCAACGCAGGTGGCGCTCCCTGCTCCGAGACAGTGCCAGTCCTGGTGCACCCATCCCCCAGAATAAACCCCCGTTGACTGGGCTTCCATGTCTGGCCCTCTCTGCAGTTCTGACTGTGGGGACGAGGTTTGCCTTCCGCATTCACGCTCTCTGAAAGTTGACCCCCACGGAAGTGGCCATCTTTCCGTCCTCTGCGATCCATTTCCTCCGAGCTCTTTGGCAGAGAGCGACCGGCAGGTCCTCCTAGCCTGTGACAGACTCCGTTCCCCCCGCCACAGACTTTTTATTTTTTGGAAAACAGTCCTTTCCCCCTTGCACTGAAAGGGCCTGGCAGGGTTTCCTAGGCCTTTGTGGTGTGAACAGTGTTTGATGAGGCCTGCTTGTCTTTAAAATACCTCCTGTACCCAAATCCAGTTTGAGGCTCCCGTGCCTCCTTCATTCCTGACGGCCCCCGAGAAGCCATAAAGGGGATTAGGAAGGTCGAAACAGTGAGTATGAAACGCGTGTCTTAAAAAAAGCTGTGGTGAAAAAGAAGCTTCCGGAAGGATCAGCAGCGTATTGTGAAGTCGGACCTTGCGGCTCTACGAAACTTCACCTCAAGAGACTCAAACTAAGAAGCCTCGCCCACGCACCCGTAAGGCTTGCAGTGGATCACCATGATGAAAACGGGAGGAAAATATAATTTTATATCTGCCCTCTCTGAAAGGAAGACCCCGATGGAGGAAGCTGGACCCCAAGCAGAGTTCTGGTGGCTGCGCCTCATTAAGTGTCATCGTGCAGAGATAGGAAAGGTTTGGGAAACGGCGACCAAAACGATTTAAGGGACTGCAGCATTTCCCCTATGGGGCTTCTTGGTTTACCGAAAAGGTTAAATAGGTGTATAAAACGATGCCTGGTGCAGCTTAGGGGCCAGAAAGTGAAGCTGATCTTTGGAAGATACGGGATGGATAGAAGAAAGAACATGCTTTAAGGGCATCCTGTGGAACTCCCTGCTGGAAGTCTCCGGAAGAGGATTAGACAAATTCGTGGGAGATGAGGCTCTCAGCAGCTACTCATCTCGATGGCTGTGCTCTTATCTCCATTGTCTGAGGGAACATGGCTCCTAGCTGCCGGGAATTGCAAGAGAGGGATAGGATGCTAGGCTGAATGGGCTTGATCCAGATGCAAAGCTCTGCTGATGTTGTTGAAGGACCTCGTCCTGAGGTCTCGGGGTAGCCTGAGAGACAGCGCAGCTCAAGCAGCGAAGAAGGAATGTCTGCTGTGCAGTCTTCTTAAGGCAGGGTCAAAAGTGAGTCTCCAACCCGACCGAAGCCAGGAAGTGACTGGGTCGTGAATTTAGGTGGAGGAGACTGCAGCCCCTGCCAGCCAGGGAGAAGAACCTCCTCAGCCGTGGAGCCAGGACTCAGCTGCAGTGACTTGGGTTAAAAGAAGCCACAGAATCACAGAACGGTAGAGTTGGAGGGGACCCACACGGCCATCTAGTCTGACCCCCTGGAAGTGGAAAGGAAGCAGGGCTTGTTGTCGGCCGAGCCTCACAGGGAAAGGGGAAGTCAGCCAAGCCAAGTGCTTGTGGCACGAAGTGCCTGAGATGCAGGAAGGAAGCCTCTGTTTCCAGAGTCGCACCCATCTCAAGACAGAATCCTATGGTGGACCTTCATTGCCCCATCACAAGGGCACCTATCCTGGAGTCCTGGTGGGTGATGCAGGGAAGAACATCCCTTGAAGACGCCAAGATTTGGGGATCCCTCCCTCTCGCTCAGGCGAGGCTGGATCAACGCCTTCTCTTCCAGAGTAACCCGTTGCAAGATTCACCGGAGAAGCACAATCAGCAATAGGTTGCGTTTGGGGCATGTGACGCGTCAGCCAAGTGCGCTGAGCTCGGGTTTTTAAAAAATTTATGTCGGTGGAGAAGAAATAAAACCCCTTCCCCCTTGGTTCTGTGTCGGCGTCGTTCTTCTCTGGGTCCCACACTTCTGCCCCTCTTCCCAGCCAGAAAGCCTCACCCCGTGGCAGAAGAAAGCGGCCGCTTTGTGTTTTGCTCTCTTCTTTCGCCGCAGCAGCTCCTTTTGCCCGCCTTGAGCCACAGCTGGCGTTCTCTGCCAGTGTCAGGCATGCGCTTGGGCAACCCCCTCCTCCCGCCCTTTCCAGAAGGGTTTTAACCAGTAAACCCAAAAGGCTTGCCCTTCTCGGTGCTCCCCCATACTGTCGTTTGCCTCAAGTGTGACTGCAGTGCTGAGTGGGGCAGCTGGGAGAGATCCCTGCTTATTAAACGCTAGAAACCATGGCAGGCTGGCATTTATGCATTATTTTATTTTAATTTTTTGGAGGGGTGGCCGTTGTTAACTGCTAACAAAAGTGAAAGGCAGGCTTGGAAAACTCTTTCCCCCCAAAAAGGTGCATTGATTATGCCGGGGAGGTACCGTATTTTTTGCTCTGTAAGACTCACTTTTTCCCTCCTAAAAAGTAAGGGGAAATGTGTGTGCGTCTTATGGAGCAAATGCAGGCTGTGCAGCTACCCCAGAAGCCAGAACAGCAAGAGGGATTGCTGCTTTCACTGCGCAGCGATCCCTCTTGCTGTTCTGGCTTCTGAGATTCAGAATATTTTTTTCCTTGTTTTCCTCCTCCAAAAACTGTGGTCTGGTGCGTCTTATAGAGCCAAAAATACGGTATTTAAAGGAAGAGCAGAACTTCTTGGTTTGGATTTTGGGATGCAGCAGGAGGAGATGATCTGCCATGCAATTAAAGGAGACCTAGTAGCTGAGGGTGTGGGGAGCAGACCTGGGTGAAATTTGGAGGGGTTATAGGTGGGGCTGAGCCTCAGGGGGCTAATCTGCTTACAGCTGTGATTAGAGGCAGAGGTGGGAAGGAAAGCCTTTAACTTGCTTTCCTCCCAGCGCACCCTTACCCAGCACAGGTTGAGCAGGAGGGTAGAGACAAAGGCCACGTCCCGTTGCAACAGTCGCTGATTCCCCGTGTGCTCCCCGCAGGTGGAGGTCTTCAACATCCTTTTCGTGACGAGCGAAAATGGGGGCAAAAACACGTACCTGGTGCACTGTGAGGCCTGCGCCCGCAAGCGGAGCTCCTCTCTCCACGGCGTGGTGGTGCTTGAGCAATACAAGACGGAAGAACTGATACACATCTATGACAGCTTCACCCTGGTGAGTATATGTCTGGGGAAGGAGGAGAGGCAGGCCCCACGGGCTCACAGATTTGGTCAAGCCTAGAGGAGGGCGCCGCCTAGTGGCAGAAAAGGGAAACGTCACCAAGGCTCTTCAAGGCGCTTCAGAGCTGTTCAATCAACTCTAGTGTCCTCCCAAAGTGGCTCTCTGAGGATTATTGGTTGTTATTATGAATTATATTTAACAGATCTGTAAGATGAAAAGTGGATACAACACAAAAACCCAGATTCTGTTAGCAGTGAAGTCGTTTCTACCAAGTCCCCCCCCCACACACACAGAGACCTTAAAACTCACGGGCATTCAACAAAGCTGAAAGTTGGAAGATTCACATAAAAGAAAGTCCTCCTTCATGTAGCGCAGTTAACCAGTGGAACTCCCTCCAGCAGGAATGGCCACCAACTTGGATGGCTTTAAAAGAGTACTAGACAAACTCATGAAGGAGAGGGGAATCGATGGCTAGCAGCCCCAATGGCTATGCTGTGTCTCCACAGCTGGAGGCAATGCTTCTGAGTGCCAGTTGATGGAAACAGCAAGAGGGGAGAGGACTCTTGTGCTGGGATCCTGCTTAATAATGGGCATCTGGCTGGCCAGTGTGAGAACAGGATCCTGGGCTGGGCTCTGCTTCTGTTCCCATGTTGGTGTCGCCCAGGATGAGATGGGGAACCGGGCTGAAGAAACAGCAGGAGAAAGAATCAGGATTGGAGGTGACTGGAGCAGATTGGAGAACTGGACCCAAAGTAGCAAAATGCATGTCGACAGGGACAAATGTCAGGTTCCGCAGTTAAGCAGGAATAACCAGATGCACAAACTTAGGGTGGGTGTGAGGGACACCCGGCGTGACAGCAGCGCTTGTGAAAAGTATATAGTAAAAGTAAAAGTCTATATACACGACTCAGCAGCAGCAGCAAAAGCAGCTCATCCAAGGGAATAATAATAATAATAATAATAATAATAATAATAATAATAATAATAATAATAATTTGTTATTTGTACCCCGCCCATCTGGCTGGGTTTCCCCAGCCACTCTGGGCAGCTTCCAACAAAGATTAAAAATAGATTAAAATGTCACACATTAAAAATTTCCCTTCAGATGCCTTCTAAATGTCAGGTAGTTGTTTATCTCTTTGACATCTGATGGGAGGGCGTTCCACAGGGAGGGTGCCACCACAGAGAAGGCCCTCTGCCTGGTTCCCTGTAGCTTTGCTTCTCGCAGTGAGGGAACCGCCAGAAGGCCCTTGGAGCTGGACCTCAGTGTCCAGGCAGAACGATGGGGGTGGAGACGCTCCTTCAGGTCTACTGGGCCTTTGAGGCCGTTTAGGGCTTTCAAGGTCAGCACTTTGAATTGTGCTCAGAAACGTACTGGGAACCAATGTAGGTCTTTCAAGACCGGTGTTACATGTTCTCAGCGGCCGCCCCCAGTCACCAGTCTAGCTGCCGCATTCTGGATTAGTTGTAGATTCAGAGTCACCTTCAAAGGTAGCCCCACATAGAGCGCATTGCAGTAGTCTAAGCGGGAGATAACCAGAGCATGCACCACTGTGGCGAGACAGTCTGCGGGCAAGGAGGGTCTCATCCTGCGTACCAGATGGAGCTGGCAGACAGCTGCCCTGGACACAGAATTGACCTGCGCCTCCATGGACCAAATGACTCCCAGGCTGCGTACCTGGTCCTTCAGGGGCACAGTTGCCCCATTCAGGACCAGGGAGTCCTCCACACCCGCCTGCTCCCTGTCCCCCCAAAACAGTACTTCTGTCTTGTCAGGATTCAGCCTCAATCCATTAACCGCCATCCATCCTCCAGCCACCTCCAGACACTCACACGGGACCTTCACCGCCTTCACTGGTTCTGATTTGAAAGAGAGGTAGAGCTGGGTACCACCCGCATATTGATGGACCCCCTGATGATCTCTCCCAGCGGCTTCAAGGGAAGCCATAGCCCTGCTCTATTCTGCCTTGGTCAGACCCCACCTGGAAAACTGTGTCTGATTCTGGGCACCCCGGTTTAAAAAGGATATTGACAAGGATATTGTGCAGAGGAAATGGCGACCAAGACTGGTCTGGAAACCAAGCCTTTGAGGGAGCAGGGCATGTTTAGCCTGGGAAATGGGAGATAGGATAGGTAAAGGTAAAGGGACCCCTGACCATTAGGTCCAGTCGTGACTGACTCTGGGGTTGCGGCGCTCATCTCGCTTTATTGGCCGAGGGAGCCGGCGTACAGCTTCCGGGTCATGTGGCCAGCAGGACTAAGCCGCTCCTGGCGAACCAGAGCAGCGCACGGAAACACCGTTTACCTTCCCGCCGGAGTGGTACCTATTTATCTACTTGCACTTTGATGTGCTTTCGATCTGCTAGGGAGATACGATAGCCATCTTCAAATATTGAAAGGGCTGTCACATGGAGGGCGGATTCCTGAATTGCTGCAGGGGGTTGGACTAGATGACCCCAAGGGTTCCTTCCGACTTTACGGCGCTACGATTTGGAAGGCAGGCTGCTGATTGTAGCTTTTTTCTCTCTCCCCTTTTCTCCTGCAGTCTGCGCCGCCCAGTTCCAGATGAGCCATACCACGCCTGGACACGGATGTCTGGGCCGTCTCTCCACGCTAGCTGGCCCCCCCCCTGCTCGTGTGGGGTGGGGGGGGTTGCTATGGCCTGCCCTCCGCCCTCTCCCTCCAGTAGCAGCTGAGCCTCTGATCTCCACCCGCCCTTCTCAACTCATACCTGCCCTGAGCCGGGGGGGCAGATTGCAGAAGCGTCGTGACCTGGGGCGTTCTCCTGACGGACCCCTTTTTTTTAATTTATTCTTCAGAACGAAGCTTTTCTCGTTTTTTGGTTGTTTTTTTTCCTGGGTGGTGCTGATTTTGTATTAAAAAAGCAGGGGGACAAAACCCTGAACTTTAAAAAAAATATCAAAAAAATTCAAAGAGCAAACGGAATGGAGCAGCGAAATCAATGGCGAAATTCCACTGTGCCTCTGGATTCCTCCTGCATGGACAAGAATTGGGGTGCGGTGGTTTCGGGGAGCTTCTATGAACAGATCGAGAGGGGGGTGCGAAAGCGTTCCCTTCTTCTCAAGAGCATTAATTTCCGTCTCTCTCGCCGGGGTGGAATGCCAGCGAGCGGAAAACGAGAGAGAGAAAGAGAGACTGCTGTCTAAATTTGGGGGTGCCTGGTTTTGTTTTGGTTTTTTTTTCCTTTCCTTTTGATTACGTTTTTCTTGGCAGAAATTTAAAGGAAAAAAAAGAAGAGAGTTTGGGAAACGGAAGCAAGCAAAAAAAAATGAAAAAGAAAAATTAATACGGGTTTCTTAACACAGAACTTTTATGGGTTCAGTTCTCTCTGGGTGAACTTCTCATCGGGATATGGCGGGGCGGGGGGGGGAGAGTGTACATTGATTTATATATATTGGAGGGGGGGGCAGCCGGGGAGGGTTGGCGAATTTTTTCCCGCGTGTGGTTTTTAATTATTCTGATGGACATTTTGATTTCTTACATCCTTTTATATATATTATATATATATATAAATATAAGAAGGAAAAAAAAAATTCCTGGTTTGTATTAGAAACTGCTTTTAAAAAACAAAATACAGAAAACGAGACAAAAAAAAATAAAATAAAAAATATACGAGTTTTTTTGCGCGAGGAGCAAGCAGGACGGAGGTCGTTCTCGTGCGAAAGGAGATTGGGATATGGTGGAAAAAATAACCCCGTGCGGAGGGCGTGGTGCTCACCCCAAATCAGACACACGGGTAGATGGGAGATTTTTTTTTCCTTTTTCACGAAAGGGGAGGGGGGGAGCTGATTTCTCCCTCTCCTCCTCCCCCTATCCCCAGGTGTTGCCATTGCCCCAGCCCCCAATTCCCTATGCCATTTTTGTGGGGGGCAGGGGGTGTGGTGTGGTTGGCAATCTAACAAGGACCCCTTAACTTTGCCCTCTGCCTGCCTAACTATGGCTGACCCTTAACTCTGACCCTTAACGCCTCCTCTTCAGCTGATAAAATCCGTTTAACCTTAACTCAAGATATATAAATATATATATATATTCCTTGGCTGAATTCATTGCCCCCCCTTCCTCTTCCTCTTCCTCTTCCTCTTCCTCTTCCTCCTCCAATTCTCTGCCCTTTTGACTCTACAGTTACAACTCCCAGATCCATTTGAAAAAGAAGAAGACAGAAACGTCTCAGATTTGGGGTCATTTTTCTTTCTTTTTTTTTTAAAAATAATTGTACCTCCATGCCTCAAAAAAATTGTTTTGCAGTTTGTAAATGTTCTTTCTCTTTCTCTCTTTTTTAATTTATACGTCTCTCCTTTTTTTTTTGGTAATGATCTCTCTATTTATTGGTCCTCTTTCGGGGTTTGATCCAGCCTCTTTTTTTTTATTTTTAACTTTTTACAATGTTGTTGTACCTGTTTCTTTTTTTAAAAAAAGAAAAATGTCTCCTTTTGTTCTTCCAGGTATTTTTTTGTTTGGCTCCTCTCTGGAATTTTTTATTGAATTACTTAACATGTTCTTTCAGATATTTTTTTTCTGTCTGTTGATGTTTTTTCCTTGACATGGTGCTCTGTTTTCTCATGGGGGTGGGGTGGGGGGGTGGGGTTTGGATTGGGGAAACAAAAGCCTGGTCCTGGTTCATCTGTTGATTCCCCTTCCCTTTTCTTTTTTTTAAATGGAAGAATCTCACCCCACCCTACAGAAACCTCTTCCTTCCTTCTGAAAAAAACCTGCACTTTTTTTAGTTCCAGATTTCCCCCCACCCCACCCTCACCAATCACTCACACACAGACACACACTGAAAAAAAAGCAGATGAACAATCTCGCTTCTCTTGAGAAAACTCACTCTCACATAAATTGATTCTTATCGTACTGTAGGGGGACAAGGAGAAAGCAAATCTTATTTTGTAAATGTAAAAAAAATAAATAATTAAATTAACTCACAGAGATAAAAAAAGATACCAGCCGCCTTCTGTCTTCCTTCATTTCTCCAACCTGGATATAGGAAAAGCTCGCGTCTGGTGTGCTCAATACATCAAATCTCTTGCCCAGTCATTAAAGCAAGCCTCTCTCTCTTTTTTTTCTTCATTGTTTGGGGAAGGGCGGAATGTTTTTTTTACTAGGAAAGGTACGCGATATAAAGTCGTCGTTCTTGTCCCAGTTAATCTACGGGAACTCGCTTCCGTGGGATGCAATGGTGGCCACTGATTCGGGGGGCTTTAAAAGCGAATTCGCGGAGGAGAGGGCTATTGATGGCTACTGGCTGTTATGGCTACACTCTGCATCCTCAATTGGTGGGCATCGTTTTGTCCCAATATGGCTCCTGCGGCAAACCAATGGTGCCCTCTCGTTCTGAGCACCGAGGTGCCACGAACCAGCGTCCCAATGAACCTTCTCCTGCAAAAGCCCCTCTTGAGACAAACAGGCAGGCCACAGCTCTTCCACAGCGCCTGTTTGTTTTGAAAGGTGCTTGTGCAGGAGATGGACCTCCCATCCCTGGGTCAAATCTGCCTTTTATTGGCACCCCAGTGCAGCCTCGTGGTACCACAGTCTCCGCTGTTTACGATTTGTGCACCAGATCTTTTTTTTCCCTGCTTTTACAAGCATGGTCTGGGCCTGGGACTTAGCAGGCATGGACCACGAAGGGGGAGGCATATATGGGGGTGGGTGGGTCTCTGGAAAGAGAAGCATCCCAGGAATTTGAGCCCAGGGAGACGCTCCCCCCCCCCACCCTCTGGGAATGGTGCAACAAGCCGAGCATCACTTGGTTGGACCAGTTTGGGAGGTGGTGTGTTTGATGGGCACTTGCGCTCTGTGTGTGTGTGTGTGTGTCTGCATTCCTACATTATCCAGGAGAGGTGGAGGCCAGCCCCGGCAGCTGAAAGGGGGTGGAGATGGATGGGGAAGCTTATAAAGGATGCGAGATAAATTTGTTGAGCCAAGCGGCGAGGCAAGAGCGTCTCTGCTCGGAACAGCGTTGCAAGAGTTAGAGATCCGCAGCCTGAGATGATGGGCCTGGACACTCGCTCGCAGAAAGCCGTGTCGGGGTCCCTGGAACACGAGAGTGGGGCGGGGGTCTCCCCACTGCCGCCCCCTCCCTACGGCGGGGAAGGGGCCTTGGAGCTGCGGGGGTCTCTGGACTGCTGGGCGTGTGCCGTGCTGGTCACAGTCCAGAACCTGCTGGTCGGGGGCCTCAACGTCCTCTTCGTGGGGGTCATATTTGGGCTGATCCTGCTCCCGGCCGGGGTGTTGCTGGGGTTCGGGTTCCTGTGCCATTCCAAGGTAGGTGGTCCTCATTTTACTGTGGCACCCCTCCCTCCCACCAATACAGAATCGGGACCAGGCAGATGAGTGGGGAGCTGTGGGTCAGAAATGAGGACATTGGCGGGACTGAACTGGGGTGCAAACTATGTAAACCCTCCAAAACGCTCTTCGAAATAATAGCCTGACCTTTTGATGCTTCGGGGGTGAGAGAATGAGGCGTTGCGTAGTAGATGTGGGGGCTTTTTTTGCCAGGGTTGCGGTGAAGGCCAGTGTGGACAGAGATGCCTTTCTCAGGGCTCAATTTGGGTTGTAGTTTACTACTCCAGAGTGTATTTTCCAATGGGCAAACCCAGCTGTGGAGCATTGGGTGGCAGCGGTGGGGGGAGTTATGCGCTCTGCACAAGCTCAGAGGTACTCTTCCTCGCACACATCCAAAACAACCCCCAACCAGGCCTAGGGGAGAGAGAGACTTCCAGGCCAGATATGTAATCTTTTGGCCCATTTGTTCTTAATTCCACCCCAAACTTAAAAGTTTTGGAGCATGGGCTTAATTGCAAAGGCTTGTAGTTTTCCGCAGTGTTTCCAGCTCCTGGGCTTGTGAAATCTTGGCAAAATGTTCTCGGCATGACCTCGGGCGGAAAAAGCAACACTTTTTGCAGGTTTGCCGCATCCTGAATACTCTTTCCTTCCCTCCTCCCTGCAGTAGGAATTGTGCTAAAACTGAATGGGGGCTTGACCTTCTTTATCCTGGCTAAGAATTATTTTTCAAGAAAGGCTCCATCCAAATGCTGATAGACCCACTGCCCACTGTCCTCAACTAGCTGGAGCTGATGGGAGGTAGAGCCAGCAGTCTGGGGGGCTCCAGGTCCCCCCACTTCTGCTCTTCCTGCTTCCAGAGTTGGCGGTCAACTCCTCTCCCCCCATTTGCTTCAGTTCTCTTCCCCGACTTGCCACTGGCCCAGAGTCTGTTGGTTCTTTCATTACTCTAGATTGTGTGTTGCTGCAGGGACCCATTTTACAGATTGGGAATACTGAGGCTCACCCCTCCCTCGGGGAGAGAGGTAACTTGCCAGCAGTCACAGGCACAAGCCCCTCTGCTCCACCTTCTCCATGGAGCTCAGTGGGCCAGAGTGGCCAAGCTGAATTTAGGAACCGGTCTCTTATGGGGCAGAGATTCCCTCTTCCACTTCCAACCATCCCTGCTGGATGTTCCTATTTTTACATTTGTAAGGTCCTTGCTGGCATCTTTTCTAGATTTCAGGAAGGAAAAAAAAGGGGGCCTGGAATTTGGGCTGCCTTTCCAGAGCAGGGACCAGGCTTCATTCACCCGCCCCAGGACTGGCCTGGCAGATACAGGAGCTCTGGGGTGGTCTTCCCTAAGGGAGCATTGAAAGCGGGGGGAGCAACACTGGAATGCTTTCGGATTAAGCCTCTCGTGGTGGGCTTTGGGAGATTGCAGAGGGATATCCTCTTTCCAGTCTCCTGGAACGTGTCATGTGGCTCTGCTCACTTCCAGCGCTGCAGGATTTTTTAGTTTTGCCCTGGAGAAATGGCCTTTTTGCCCAAGATTTGTGTGGCGCATCTGAGATGCAGCAACGAACACTCCAAAACACACACACACACACACAAACATCAAGGTGTTTCATAGTCCCCAAAGCCGCCCTAGTTCCTTTGAGGCAGAAGGTCCAACAAAGACTTCTCCCTTGGGGGAAATCGTAAATTAAAAAACTTAACCATTTGCTGTGTGCACACACATTTAGAACACATTGCTATCATTTATTAAATTTGCTTAGTCGCTTTATCTTGCAACCCAAAGGGACTTACAACAAAACAAACAATCCTACACACACACAGTTCCTGGGAACTCTAGTTTGCTAAGGGTGCTGGGAATCGAAGTTCTGTGAGAGGTAAAGTACATTTCCCAGGATTATTTGGATGGGGACAGCGTGCTAATAGTGTGTTGGTAGCGTGATAACCCAGTTGCCCGAAGCGCTTTCCTTGCCCCCCCCTCCAAATGGCAGAGCCAGGCCTACCTCAAATAGGGTGGTCTGCCCAAGTTAAACCTGAGCAGGCGGGCAGGTGGGGGCTGTGCTGGTTCTTGAGTGGCTACGACACCAGCACAACAACCATCTCAGGCTGACCACCGCAGAGGACACTGGCTTCGCGCTCCCAGACTTTTGTAATCCACGTTCAGCAAAAGGAGGTGGTAGCAGAGTGGGACTACCACTTGAGCTGCCAAGGGGGGCTATGTGCCAGCTTAAAACATGGGTAGGTAAACTAAGGCCCAGGAGCCAGATCCAGCCCAATCGCCTTCTATATTGGTCCCCTGGTCGATCCAGGAATCAGAGTGTTTTTACATGAGTAGAATGTGTGCTTTTATTTAAAATGCACCTCTGGGTTATTTGTGGGGCATAGGAATTCGTTCATTATTATTTTTTTCCAAAATATAGGCCGGCCCCCCACAAGGTCGGAGGGACGGTGGACCGGCCCCCTGCTGAAAAAGTTTGCTGACCCCTGGCTTAAAAGTTCCTTCATGGTCGGCGGGGGCGGGGGGGGGGGGGAGAGGAAACTCAGTTAAAATTCCCTATTAAAAACATCTAGCACCTCGGTGTAAAAAGTATCTCAGCCAGCCATGCTTAGCTCGTTTTCGGCTTGCAAAGCGTTTTTATAAATTCGATTGCTTCGCTTGCCCCCTGAGGTGGTACAGCCCAGCCTCTGCCACCTCGGGACTTTACCACCTCGCTCTGCTGCCCGCCTCGGCCGGGTGGTGCTTGCATGGCCAAACTGGCCCACACAGGGAGCTGCGTGTGACCAGGAGAGCAGTCTAACCCTCCAGCTGGTGCGATATTTCAGGTACGGCAGCTTGTAAACATGGGCGGTGGTGGGTGAGCTCAGCAATCACACACACACACAGACACACACCCCAAAGTGAAAGAAGTGATCAATAGGGAGGGAGGAGAGGATTCAGTGGGGCTCTGGGTCCAGACTTCCCGCTCTGTTTGCCATGACAAAAACCAGATGCCAGGGTCAGGGCCTTTGATAACCTTGTGGGGGCCGAGATGCACGTTCCAGGCATGGATGTGTGGGTCTCCGGCGCCCACCCTGAAATTTGGGGAGGAGCTGGTGGTTCAGAAAGAAGCCAGCTCCCTTTCCCTCGTCTCTGCCCCCTCACCATCCTCCTCCAGGCTTCTCAGGGGCATCTTGGTTGGCCACCGTGAGATCAGGACGCTGGACGAGACGGGCCTTTGGCCTGATCCTGCAGACGTGGGCAGCGTGGGTTGGCATGAACAGTGGCCCTCCCAGCCTGCTCATGCAGGGTCTTCGTTTTATGACGCCCCTTTCACCCCTTTCCTCCAGCCTTATCTGGCTTTTACGGCCAGATTGGGAAGAGATGCCCCCTTTTACTTGCGCCACAGCATCCTTGGTTGGCAACTGATCTGCGTTACAGAGCTTTGTGACCATGAAGGAACCGCCTTCATCAAGCATGTCCACACGCTGGACCGCAGGACGGAGAGAATGCTCTTGTTTTCAGGTCCTGTCGAAGTTTTGCCACAAGCATCCGGTCAGCCGCTGTGAGAACAGGCTGCTGACCCATAGCTGTCAACTTACAGATTTGAAAATAAGGGACCAGCAGCCTCGAAAATAAGGGACCAGCAGCTAAAATAAGGGATTTTGCTATTGTAAAGAGTTACATGCATTGGTAGGATTGACAGATGCTGTCAATCCGGCATGAGGTGGTTGCGGCGCCGCCGCAGCCGCTGAAGCTCCGCCCTTCTGCGTCCCTCCCCATCCCCTCCTCTTCCTCCTCCCTCAGGCTGCCTCCTCAGCTGCCACCTCCGGGCTCGCGGGCGGCGTGGGCAAGAGTCTCTCTCCCCCTCCACCCGGGCGGGGAAGGGCTGATGGCTCACGCCAGGACAACGGCGCCAGTGCGCACTCTCACGCGTGCGGTGGAGGACCCCGAGCCGCTGCTTCCCTCCTGAGTCAGGCAAGCATGAAACCCGGGAAATTTAAGGGACATCATCAATAAGGGACAACAGCGGGACACGGCGCTGGGATAAGGGAGTTTCCTGCCAAATAAGGGACGGTTGACAGCTATGTGCTGACCAGATGCAGGCCTGATTCAGCAAGCTTCTTCTGATGGCCTCTGACCCCTAACATGGCTTTCTCTCCCTCTCTCCCTGCAGTTCTTACACACCCAGGAGCCCTACTGCACGGCCCACCTGAACGACGCCTCCTCCGTGGCGCTCCTGGTGGTGGGCTTCACCCTCCTGGTGCCCCTCCTGGTCTTGGCGCTGGCTGCCTATTGCCGCCTGGCCCGCAGGCTCCAGCTGGGCTACTGCCTCGTCCCCTACAGCAAGGCTGTCTACAAGAACCTGCCCGCGTCCCATTACCACAGCTCCGGGTGCTGCTGCAGCCAGGATTTCGAGCCAGTGGAGAAAGTCTGGGTTTGAGGAGGGGGGGGGCAGTTTGGGACTGGGAGTGGGTGGGGTGGGTGGGTAGGTAGGGCACAGAACACCAGCGGCAAGACCCGGACGCGCAAGCTTGAGGGAATGCACTTGTCTCAGCCTGGCAGCAAAAGTGGGGTACGTCGCTACAGTGAGATGTGCAATGGGGCGTCAGGCTCTCACCGAGCACAGGACTGTTGCAAAGGGAGAGGCGCAAAATCCCATCAGAGGCAAGGCTGTCATTCCTGCATTGCAGTGGGATGTAGGGATGGGGGTCCCTTTCCAACTCTGTGGTTCTGTGATTCTAAGGGAAACGGCCAATTTCAGCATCAGTCCCAGTGTCTAGCCTTCATCAGAACATAAGCAGAACTCTGCAGGTGGATCAGGCCCAAGGAAGTCCATCTCGTTCTCACAGCGGCCACCCAGATGCCTGTGAGAAGCCAGGAAGCGGGAGGTGAGCCCAACGGCAGCCGTCTCCCCGCTTGCCTCCAAAGAACGGGAACGACCCTGCACAGAAAAACTGCAGGAAGAACCTTTGGCTCATAAGGAAAGATGGACGCAGACCCTCATTTCCCAGAGGCTTCCAGTATTAAAAGCCCTAAACACACCCGCAGAGAATTTGTAACATGGTTCATCTCTCCAGCTGCTGACGAGGGAAAACTGACAATTCACCCTGGAGGTGAAGGACTTTGCGGTGGTGTGTTAGGGTGGAGTGGGGGGGTCCTCAGTTTCTATTCTCCCCTCAGCTGCCCTTCAGTTCACACAAACAGGGCTGCTGGAGAGTTGAAGGCCCATTGCAGAGTTTACTACAGAGCGGGAAGAGCTCCACAAGCAAAACTTTGCATTTAAAAAAGTAAGGAATTAGCCCTTTCTATATATGAAAGGGTTCTCCTGCACAAAGGGGTGGGTGGGAAGAGGCAAGAATAGCTCTAGCAAGTAGTTTCTTTAACCCATGGAACTCTCTGCTACCTGGGACATGTTTGCCTTTGGATTTCTGTGGTTGGACAAGGTGAAGATGGAAGCCTGTATTTGTCCCCGGGGATAATTTTTGCAGCAGTATCAGGATACGAGTTCCAGAAAGGTTAGGGGTCCTACTGCCCTCTTCCTCGCACGCACACTAAGCCGCGGCCACCTTGAGCTCTTGCCAAGTTACATATAAGCACGCTGTTCAAGCGACACATTTATCGCGGGCGGGAATTATTCGGACGAAACTCCTTTGTACAGTTTTGTCAATATGCAGACTACAACTTTGATACGAAGCTTTGAGTGGTTGCGTTTATTATTATGGCTGGGGTGGGCTCTGGCTTTCCTTGCACTTGGATGGTGGGTGGGGCTGGGGGCAAATTCACTGTGGGGGGGGGGTAGTCAACTCGTAGAAAAGGACTTGTTCTGAAGGAGCTCGGGATATGGTCATATTCCCCCCCCCCCGAATCTAACCAGGCTCATGCTGTAGATTTAGGTAAGGATATTAATTGCAGCTGAACTTCCTTGATGGCTAAATCTACATTTGTGGTTTCAGACATGGGGTTGTCAATTACCGTATTTTTCGCTCCATAAGGCACACCGGACCATAAGGCACACCTAGTTTTTAGGGGGGGGGGGAATCAAGAAAAATCAAGAGTCTTGCTCTCCCAGCTTCAGCAAAAGCAACCCGAAGCCTTCGGAGCGCAGCGCGAGTTCCCGCTGTGCTCCAAAGGCTTCAGGCGGCTCACCGACCCCTCTCGCTCTCCAGGCTTCAGCAAAAGCAACGCGTAGCCTCCGGAGCGCGGAGGGAGCACTCCCTCTGTGCTTTGGAGGCTTCGCGTTGCTATCGCTGAAGCCAAGGAGCCTGCATTCGCTCCATAGGACGCACACACATTTCCCCTTAATTTTTGGAGGGGAAAAAGTGCGTCCCATAGAGCGAAAAATACGGTACTGGAAAGGACGAGCAGTTTGCATGAGCCGTTTTTCTTTCGGGGAAGTCACACCCAGTACACAAGGTGTAGGAAGAGGCACTTGAACCGTATCATGGCAGAAACGGACCTTTGCATCACACTTGCATTTGCAGCGCCTTAAGTCACAGGATTAGCCAAGCGCCGTTTTGCTCAGGGGTCCCCCTCCACACCAACAGAGCAGGAGAGAAACACCAGCCCCGTTTCCCTGCTTGCCCACTTTTTTCTTCCGGCAAATTGCGAATTGAAATGAGAGAACGCAGGCATCTTGGCGGACTTTTTAGTTTAGAGAAAAGATTTCCCCCCACCCCCACCCTAGATGGCTTTGAAAGAGGATTCGGCAAATTCTTACACTGTCCCATGTCTTTTCTTCTTCGGCAACCCCTCGTAGCCGAGTAAGATTGTCTTCCATAAACACGGTTTTAACAATGAGTCCGTAAGTGACTGTGGAGGCCAGTTCTAGACCCACACGTCCTTCCACAGTGGGGACATTGGTTTCTGGGTGGGAGCTGATCACGATGTGGATTTGCCAAGCGTGCCTTCCTCTTAGCACGTTTCTCCCTTGCGTCCTGAGTTTGAGTGTCTTCAAAGCCCACGACACCTTTGGTCAAGGCTGTTCTCCAACTGGAGCGCTCGCAGGCCAGTGTTTCCCAGTTGTCAGTGTTTATACTACATTTTTTAAAGATTTGCCTTGAGACAAATCTTTAAAACACTTTTGTTGACCACCTGCATTATGCTTTTCATTTTTAAATTCAGAATAGAATACAGTGGTACCTCAGGTTAAGAACTTAATTCATTCTGGAGATCCGTTCTTAACCTGAAACTGTTCTTAACCTGAAGCACCACTTTAGCTAATGGGGCCTCCTGCTGCTGCTGCGCCGCAGCACGATTTCTGTTCTCATCCTAAAGCAAAGTTCTTAACCCAAGGTACTATTTCTGGGTTAGTGGAGTCTGTAACCTGAAGTGTCTCTAACCTGAAGCGTCTGTAACCCGAGGTACCACTGTAGCTGCTTTGGAAGACAATAATCAGGCATCTGCATAACATGACCAGTCCAACGAAGTTGATGTTGAAGAATTGTTGCTTCAACACTGGTGATCTTTGCTTCTTCCAGTACACTGATATTAGTTCGCCTGTCTTCCCAAGTGATGTGTACAATTTTTCGGAGACACCGTTGATGGAATCATTCGAGGAGTTGGAGATGGCGTTTATAAGTGGTCCAAGGCTGGTAGTACAATAGCTTTGTAAACAAGCATTTTGGTTTCCCTGCGAATGTCCCGGTCCTCAAACACTCTGCACTTCAGTCGGGAGAAAGCCGATTCCATCGAAAGACACCACTCTGTACCTAGCTTTGAACGGTGAGCTTTGGTGACAACAACCCCCCAAAAATATCCAAGGTAAATCCTGCAAGCCTGAAATCTACCCACCCTTTTCCTCGACCACTGCTAATATCCATAAGACATGTCTGTTGTAGGGTTCCTGTTCCCATCACCAACCCTGATTGCTGGCCATGCAGGCTCGGCCTGATGGGATTTTGGAGTCCAGCAACACCTGGAGGAAACCAGGTTCCCATTCCTGCTTTATTTACCGTATTTTTCGCCCCATAGGACGCACTTTTCCCCCTCCAAAAATGAAGGGGAAATGTGTGTGCGTCCTATGTGGCGAATGCAGGCTTTCGCTGAAGCCTGGAGAGTGAGAGGGGTCGGTGCGCACCGATGCCTCTAGCTCTCCAGGCTTCAGGAAGCTATCCGCAAGCCTTGCAAGCCCGGCGGGAGGTCCCGCGGGCTCACAAGGCTTGCGGACAGCAGCCTGCCGCCCGAAGCATGGGGAGCCCTCCAGAGGGCGCCCCGTGCTTCGGGCGGGTGTCCGCAAGCCTTGCACGCCCGGTGGGAGGTCCCGCCGGGCGCGCGAGGCTTGGGGCGGCAGCCTGCAGCCTGCAGCCCGAAGCACGGGGAGCCCTCCGGAGGGCGCCCCGTGCTTCGGGCAGGTGTGCGCAAGGCTTGGGGCTGCAGCTGCGGCTGGGGGGGGGATAATTTTTTTTTTATTCATTCCCCCCCCCAAAAAAAACCCGAGGTGCGTCCTATGGGCCGGTGCGCCCTATAGGATGAAAAATGTGGTATTTATTGCATTTAGGGGAGGAGCTGTTAGGGGAGGAGTACATCTGGTGGGGACATGTCCTGCTCCTTCTGGGGTGGTCTGTCCACCTCTGGTCCCCACCCTGAACTCAGCTCTCACCTGTGGCTCCTAGAAGCTATCAGCGTGCAACAGCGGCCACACCCTGTGAACGGCTTCCACTGGCCGGCTAAACCAGGTGAGGGAAGCCGATGGGTCTCAAACCCTCAGGGAGTTATGGACTGCATGTGAAGGCAGGCTCTGGTGGCTTCTGCACCTGCTGTAGAGGGAAGTGAGGAGCAGATGGGGCTCATCTAGGAGAAGGAAAACTCTGATCCTAAACCTACGCTGCCTGTGGGATGGCAGCCGGACGCTCCCTTGTGCCCAAGCTTGCGCCCAAGAAAGTCTTTTCAGTGCTGCTGGTGAAGCACTTTGATTTCACCCCTGGTGGTGCACTCCATTCTCTCTCAAGACAGACGGATGTTTACATTTGCATCTGGTCACCTAGGCCATTTCAGCAGGGATGGAGTAACTGGTGGCACCGATGTCATTGAGACTCCACACACTTCGAGCCAGCAAGGCCAACAGTCAGGAAGGATGGGTGTTGCAGTCTTCACAAGATCCCTAGCTTCCTTCCGTCTAGAATGAAGGTTGAAATTGGGCTTTCCCATTCACGCCTGTTTTAACCCACGAGCATCCATTCCGTTGAGCTGAGGCCAGGGTGGTGGACTTTGAATTATGGTAACCTGGGTTCAGCTGAGATGGTCCCTCTGGGACAATTGTTTCCCCCCAAGCCTCCATGAAATGACATTAATTGCAACTTATTGACGGATAATGGCTGCAAAAAGTGTTTGCTTGTTGAAAAGGCTGAACTGCAGCGGCTGCAGGAACACAGGCACACCCCTAGGACAGCGTAACCTTGGTCACAAACACCTTATTCTCTGCCGAAGCACCTGTGCCACAAGACAGAAAATCCAACAAGTGAAGCTTTCCCTGGCAGGGAGGGGAAACTGCCCCGGCTGAACTTCGGCCTGTTACGCAGCTACCAGAGGGACATAGACAACCTGCGAAAAGGTTATCACTCTTGCCGTGGGGCTGGAGAGGGGAATATCCTGTTCCAGAACAGGATAAGGAAGAGTGGAGTCAGCCCCGGGCGCCAAGAGTCTCTTATGGAAACTCTGTGTTCTGGGGAGGAAGGAACCTCGGATAAGATAACACGGCTGCTGGCGTGTACAAGCTCCCCATTGTGATGTGGGAGCAAAGAGGAGCCAAAGAAGACAAGACCCCGGTCTATCTATAGATACCGTTTCCTGCACTGCTTTGCAGCTGATGGAACAGCCGCACGGGTCAGCTTGGGAGCAAATCCTGCTGCTTCTTCCCAGGGAACTGGTGGCAAAGGCTTTCCCTATTAAAAAATGTCAGCCGCTGAGATCAAGATGGCACCTTTTCAGATCCAGCTGGTAAATTAAACGCCCCTGTTGCCAGCAGGGCAGCAGAATGGGTTCTGCAGTGCAGAATGCAATCTTGAGGGCTGGACTCCACCTGCAGCGACGGCGCCATTCCTGTTTCCAGCCCTTGTGATTTGAAAGAATATTGGCGGCGTGTGGGGTGGGGAATACCGGTATATAAGAGAAATTTTCAGAAGCTGATGGCGGAGTTCAGTTGCCAAGGGCTAGTGGATTCAGTGCTCTATCACCCTGGCGTCCTCATCTAACAAAGGCAGAATCTTGCAAATAAGTCATGCAAGTTACAAAGGCATTTTTTTCTTGTTCAAGTGGTGTTTTTTAAAATCAACAACAACAAAGAAATAAGCGGAGCTGCTATTATTCTACAGCCCTCTTGAAAATGAGCTTATGGCAACTGAAATTCATTTTTCCTAGGGGCTTCTTTGTAAAATTTAATGTTATATTTGTTGCTATTTTGGGGTGGGCTTTGCTGGCGAGTTCTGTGCTTTTGCTTTCAAAGGAAAAGAGGTGGTGGTGAAACCCCAGATCTAGGCAGCTGCAGAGGCACTGAATGTATGCTGCTGTTTTTAGCTGTATTTTGAAACCTCATTGGAGCCTCTGTTAGTTCTCCATAGTGAGATGAAAATATGTGATGGGTATCTGTTCCTGTGCTGTTTGGCTCTCTCCCCCTGCTCCCACACTGCAAATCAGAGAACTGTAGAGTTGGAAGAGACCCTCTGCAAGGCAGGAATCTCAACTAAAGCATCTGAACTTGCCAGCCAGCTGATACCGGGGACCTTAGTGGGAGGGTAATAAATAAATTCACCGTCATCAGTGGGGATGACCAAACAGAACTCCCCAGGATTCAGCAGGCCACAGAGGTAGCAGCCAAGGCCTGCCCGTGGCCCACACGAGGTCCAAGCGTTACAAGAAAACAAACCCACAATAATTCAGAACAGCAAATGGGATTCTTTTCCAGATTGAACAAACATTTGAAAAATGAAAACATTAAGTCCACCCCCTTTCCAAGTCCTGGAGATGGGGGGTGTCCTGTTTCACAGTGCATGCACTGGTCCAGTCCAGCTTTGCCAGGAAAGCTTCATTCCCTGGCAACGGTGAAAACCGGGGTCTAGCCGGGAAGGGAGGAGAAAGGTCTCTTGCCCTGCAGCAAACTGTATCCCTTCCCCGCATCCCCCCACCAAAGTTCGGTCAAACGTTGGAGGCCTGCTGCCCTCTGGCGGTGCATCAGAGGTACTGCAAGGAGGCCAGGCTCTCCAGCTCCACCTCGATGGAGACAATGTGATGTCCTGGAACCATGGCCAGACCCAAGACTCTGGGCTCTCCGGCGGAGAAGGAGTCTGCAGAGCAAAGGAGGGAGAGGGTGAGAAGGAGGGTCCCATCTGCTCCTAATCCAGCCTTGGGCCCTCCAGAGGCTTGGGGCTGCAGCTCTCAAGGTGCTGGCTGGCACCGATGGGAGTTGTAGTTCCAAGCGCCTGGAGGGCCCCAGGTTGGCAAAGGCTGTCTTCATCTCCCGGGCGCTTAAAGGCTCCCTCCAAAGAACACAGGGGCTTCTGTCCCCCAGGCACATGCCCCTCTCCTCTTCAAGAGAGGTAAAGGTAAAGGGACCCCTGACTGTTAGGTCCAGTCGCTCATCTAGCTTTACTGGCCGAGGGAGCCAATGTTTGTCCGCAGACAGTTTTTCTGGGTCATGTGGCCAGCATGACTAAGCCGCTTCTGGCGAACCAGAGCAGCGCACAGAAACGCCGTTTACCTTCCCGCCGGAGCGGTACCTATTTATCCCTCTTCAAGAACCCCCCTTGAAATTCTGTCTCGCCAGGAGAGCTGCTAAGCCCCACCAACCCTCTCTTGCCCCTAACCTAATTCTTTGCTATTATTACAGTGGTACCTTGGGTTAAGTACTTAATTCGTTCCGGAGTTCCGTTCTTAAGCTGAAACTGTTCTTAACCTGAAGCACCACTTTAGCTAATGGGGCCTCCCACTGCCGCTGCGCTGCCAGAGCACGATTTCTGTTCTTATCCTGAATGAAAGTTGTTAACCTGAAGCACTATTTCTGGGTTAGCAGAGTCTGTAACCTGAAGTGTATGTAACCTGAAGCGTATGTAACCCGAGGTACCACTGTACTTATATCTTTTTCTCTGTTTCACTCCGCTATTGCATCAGTTTTTCCTCAATAGCCACAATCAGCTTACAAGAAAAAACACGTGGAAAGCATTAAACAGGAAATGAATAAAGAAAGAAAGATGGTGGGACGATGATGGAGACCCCAGGTGAGCACTAACCTGTGGGCTTGAGGTACTCCTGGGCGGAGCCAAGGATCACGTTGCAGTCTCGGTCAGTGCACAGGAAGCAGCCCACCAGGGTCCGCCCATCCGTCATTCGGATGCGCATGCTCTTGTTGAGAAGGTTCTCCAGCTTCCGGCGGGCATGCAGGTATGGCGTGTCAGCCTTTTCCTCACCAGAGTCCTGGCAGAAACGCTCAAAGGGTTAGTCTTCGCAGGCCAGAGGGATCTTTCCATAATACTTCGTAGGAAGAAATGCATTAGGGTATCTTTCCCTCCCATTCCCAGGTCCTGCTTTTTCGCTTTCCAGAGAGAGACCAAGCCTCTAGTCCTCATGGTGGCAAGTGGGCAATGCCTGGGGAAGTCTCTCTTGGGTAGGCTCTAGAATGCAAATTTGTGGTGGTGGGTTTTTAATATCTCAGGATCTGTCCATGCCCCGTGGTGGGGGTTCATTTACACAGGGCTTTTAAATTTGCTATAAGAAGGCCTTCTCAGTGGCTGCTTCCAGATTTTGGAGCTCCCTTCCTAGAGAGGCTGAACCAGCTCCCTCTTCGCTATGTGAAGATCGTTTTATTCCAACAGGCTTTTTGGGAACTGTTTTTAAGGAAAGAGCTTTTAATAGTGCTGTGCTGTTTTTACTATCTGAATTTTAATGAACTTTTAAAATATTGTCTTGATTCTATTATAGTTTAATTACTTTTTAAATATTGTCATTGTTTCTAGCTTTCCATATTTTATCCTTGTGGTCTTAAGTTTTGTAAGCTTCCTTGAGTCCAGGTCTGGGGGAGAAAGCTGGATGATGATGATTGCATTACCATTTCCTTCTTCTCCCTTTATATCATTGGCAATCAAGTGCATTAATATTTTCCCAATTACCTAGAAAGGTAACTCAGCTGAGAAGTGATAGAGGAGGTGTTAGAATTTTCATGAAATAGGTGTCTTGTTCACTCCTGTGAACAACGTACAATTTGCTTATTTTATATGCCAACACCCCACAAAACACACACACACAGCAATTTATGTAGAGCCTTAACCTGTTTGCTCACCCTCTATCTAGTGTTTGATGGAGATGGTTCTTTCGTGGATTAGTTGCCAACCAATAATATTTTATTATAAGTTCCTTTCACTATTCACAGTCAATAGGATTTGTTACAGAGTAGAAAAGAAGGCATCTTCTCCAAATCGAACCATAAAAGATTTACAAAACAGTTGAGAGGGTACTGATGAAAACCAAAAAAGGGTTCACTCCAGAACAGGAAAACTCTGCGTGAGCAGCCGGCAGGGCCAATGTTCAAGCTAACAAAGGCTGCCCACATTCATAAGAGCATAAGGAGAAAATGCTGGATCAGGCCAGTGGCCCACCTAGTCCAGCATCCTGTTCTCAACCAGGTGCCCCAGAGGGAAATCAGGAAGGAAGATTCGAGCATGAGAGCCACTCATAATAAATACATATTATCCTTCCACCCCGACCCACCCTGTAGGTAACCAGAGACCTCTTTCCCCCCCCCGCCGCCTTTACTTTTTATTTGTTTGTTACAATTTTAACCCTGCCTTTCCTCCAAAGGGGGCATATATGCAGCTGCTCCTGCCTTACCCAACCTTTATTTAATCCCCACAAGAGCCTTGAGAGGTAAGGCGAGCCGAGAGGCAGCACCTGACCTGCAAGGTGGACCTTGAGCTGCATGGGGGGAAATGTGGCATAAAATTGCGATGAAACACATACATAAATATGTGATGAAAATGATGTATAGATGGTATATTACACCCATTAAATTAGCTAAAATGTTTGAATTAGAATACAAAAATGGGAGGTGTGAGGAGGTCAAGGAAATAAGTAAAGGAAGAAAGTTATGTAAAGGTTTAATCTGTTTTTTTTTTTGTTTTTTTGTTTTTTTCTTTCTTTTTAAAATGATTGTACTTTTTCTGTCTTTTTTACTTTTTTTCTTTTTTCTCTTTGTAATCTTTAAAATTCTGAATAAATATTATCTAAAAAAAAATTAGCTAAAATGTATAAAGTTAGCAATAAATGTTGGAAATGCAAAGAAAAAGAGGGAACATTTTATCATATGTGGTGGGAATGTAAAAAGGTGAAAAACTTCTGGGAGATGATATATAATGAGATGAAAAAAATGTTGAAATATACATTTATTAAGAAACCAGAAGCATTTTTACTTGGCATTGTAGGAGATAATATAAACAGAAAGGATTGCAAGTTGTTTTTATATGCAATGACGGCAGCAAGAATATTATTGGCACAAAAATGGAAGCAAGAAGAATTACCAACAAAAGAAGAATGGAGGATGAAATTGATGGACTATGCAGAATTGGATAAACTAACCGGAAGAATTCGAAACCTGCGGGACCAGAGATTCACAGAAGACTGGTGTAAATTTACGGACTATTTGAAAAGTAATTGTGATGACCAGATTACGTTTGTAGGTTTGCAAGAAGTTTTGTGAGGTAAATTATTTGAATTATTGCAAAAATGGTTAAAGAGGTGGATTGTGAGGTAAGATAATTAAAGGCAATGGGAATTTAAGAAATGCAGAAGAAATGATAAAAATGGTGGATCATCAGAGGTGCTGATGGAAGTCCGAAAAGATTGTATAAGATGTGAAGTTCTGTTGAATGTATAATAATTGGTATGTTGAAATTAATAAAAATTAAAAGAAACACATACATAAATAAGGCCACCTAGTGAGGGGGGATTTGAACCCTAGTCCCTCCCATCTCCTATCGCCCCCCCCAAAAAAAAACACGTCACCACCACACCATACTAGGCCCTTCCAGCCTAAATTTGTTTTGGGGGTGGGTGTCTTATTATACCCCACTCCCAATTATTCCCATTTCCCATCCAATGTACTTATCCTCTCTATCCCCAGGGTACCTCCTTCTCCTCCCCTATCTGAGCACCCCACCCCATTATGTCCTCCCCCTTTCTCATATCTGGAGGCCTCCCCCCTGGGCTCCTCACCCCAGGACTGGGACTGTTTCCGCAGCCATTCTCCTCTCCCCTCTGCTGCTGCAACGGCTCGGGAAGGGCAGTGGCCGCCATCTTGACCCTCCCGCCGGCAGAGGGACTACAGCTCCCAGCAGGCCGCTCGGCTCCCAGCAGGCTCTGCGCGCGCTCCCTCCGCCTTGCGCCCATCCTCTAGGGCCCAGACTACGTTTCCCGTCAGGCACTGCGGCGGCTTCTCGTTGCCATGGCAGCGACGGACGCGAGGTACCGCTCTTCCTCTGGCTCCTCCCGGCGATGGACGTTTACCGGCCGCGCTATTACACCCCGAAGGAGGTGGAGGTGCACAACCGGCCCTGGGACCTCTGGGTCTCCTACATGGGGCGGGTCTATGACCTCAGCCCCCTGGCCGAGGCCTACAAGGGTAACGCAGGCAGCCTCTCGCTCTTCCCTATGGCGGCCCCAGGGCAGCCGGCAGATTTCCCCACCCAAGAAAGTGGTGTTGGGGGATGAGTGTTCAGACCCCTGGGCTCTCACTTCCGTCCTCTCCCCCATGCTTTTTAATATCTATATGAAGCCGCTGGGAGATTATCATCGGGGGTTTGGGCTGGGTGTTCATCAGTACAGTGGTACCTTGGGTTAAGTACTTAATTCGTTCCGGAGGTCCGTTCTTAACCTGAAATTGTTCTTAACCTGAAGCACCCCTTTAGCTAATGGGGCCTCCTGCTGCTGCCGCTCCGATTTCTGTTCTCATCCTGAAGCAAAGTTCTTAACCTGAAGCACTATTTTTGGGTTAGCGGAGTTTGTAACCTGAAGTGTATGTAACCTGAAGCGTATGTAACCCGAGGTACCACTGTATGTAGATGACACCCAGCTCTACCTCTCCTTTAAATCAGAACCAGTGAAGGCGGTGAAGGTCCTGTGTGAGTCCCTGGAGGTGGTTGGAGGATGTATGGCGGCTAACGGATTGAGGTTGAATCCTGACAAGACAGTAGTACTGTTTTTGGGGACAGGGGGTGGGCGGGTGTGGTTGATTCCCTGGTCCTGAATGGGGTAACTGTGCCTCTGAGGGACCAGGTGCGCAGCCTGGGAGTCATTTTGGACTCACCGCTGTCCATGGAGGCGCAGGTCAATTCTGTGTCCAGGGCAGCTCTCTGCCAGCTCCATCTGGTACGGCTGAGACCCTACCTGCCCGCGGACTGTCTCACCAGAGTGGTGCATGCTCTGGTTATCTCCCGCTTGGACTACTGCAACGCACTCTACATGTGGCTACCTTTGAAGGTGACCCGGAAACTGCAATTAATCCAGAATGCGGCAGCTAGACTGGTGACTGGGAGCGGCCGCCGGGACCACATAACACCGGTCCGGAGAGATCTGCATTGGCTCCCAGTACATTTCCGAGCACAATTCAAAGTGTTGGTGCTGACCTTTAAAGCCCTAAATGGCCTCGGTCCTGTATACCTGAAGGAGCATCTCCACCCCCATCGTTCAGCCCGGACACTGAGATCCAGCTCCGAGGGCTTTCTGGCGGTTCCCTCATTGCGAGAAGTGAGGTTACAGGGAACCAGACAGAGGGCCTTCTCAGTAGTGGCGCCCGCCCTGTGGAACGCCCTCCCTTCAGATGTGAAGGAAATAAGCAGCTATCTTCTCTTTAAAAGACATGAAGGCAGCCCTGTTTAGGGAAGTTTTTAATAGTTAATGCTGTATTGTTTTTAACACTTGATTGGAAGCCGCCCAGATGGGCGGGGTATAAATAATAAATTATTATTTAATTATTTAATTTTAATTATTATAAATTATTATTATTATTATTATTATTATTATTATTGGGGGCGGGTGGGTCTGAGGGAATGCTGAATGCACAACAGAAGGCGTCCCTTGGGGGGTGGCAAATCCAGGGTCTGCCAGCCACCAGGGCTAAAGGGGAGTCTCCATGTTCAGTGGCAGTCTACCTTCTCCATGCAAACCTCACGAGGGAAGTGGGGCCACTGCCTTTTCCAGGAGGGCGCCTCGTTTGGGCCACTGCTGGGAAAGAGGGTGCTTGGCTAGGGGGCCTGATCCAGCAAGAGGGCTCTTCTCTCACGTTTATGGTGCGAGTTGTTTTTCCACTGCATCGCATTCGCAGGCCTTGTGTCCTGCTTTTCCTCCCTCCCTCCTGTGTCAAGATCCCAAATGTGTCCCTTTTTGTTTTTCCCTAATTTGGAAAATAGCACGTTCTTTACAAGGTCCTCTCCAGCTTTTTTTTGTTTTTGTTTAAAGCACTGGTGGGTGACCTGAGGCCTTGGGAGGCAAATGTGGCCCTCAAGGCCTCTATATTTGGCCCTTGGAATTCTC
Organism: Podarcis filfolensis; assembly: GCF_964270895.1. NCBI lineage: Eukaryota > Metazoa > Chordata > Lepidosauria > Squamata > Lacertidae > Podarcis > Podarcis filfolensis. Next base: position 4,624,644 of record NC_139615.1, read on the forward strand.
CCCAGGCCACGCCCCTCCCTGGCCTTTCTTCGCAACCTCCTTGAGCGCTTTTGCCTGGCTGGAACGTGTCCTTGAACTCCAACAAAGCTTCTTCCCAGGGGCAAAACTAGGCTTTATTTCACCCAGGTCAAAAACCCGGTTTGGCACCTCCCCCCCCCTCATTTGTGGATGCGCACATACAGGCTGCGAGCCTCATTGGCGCCCCTCTGGAGGATTCACTCAGGGCAAAAAAACTGCGCTAGCGCCCCACCCCTCCCCGTAGCTATGGCTGTTCCTCTTCCTTCCCTGGATAGAGGGGTGTGGGTGGGTGGGTGTGTACACATGCATTATGCCACTCACTTTTGCCTCTAGCCCCATTCATCACTGACCTATGACACTCTTGAGGTTTCCCACAAGGGAGCGTGCTCCTTTGGCTAAAAAAAATGGCTCCCTGCTTCTGATGGGAAATTATTTATACCCCACCTATCTGGCTGGGCTTCCCCAGCCACTCTGGGTGGCTTCCCAAAAAATATTAAAATACTGTAATACATCAAACATTAAAAGCTTCCCTAAACAGGGCTGCCTTCAGATGTCTTCTAAAAGTCTGGTAGTTGTTGTTCTCTTTGACATCTGGTGGGAGGGCGTTCCACAGGGTGGGCGCCACCACCAAGAAGGCCCTCTGACTGGTTCCCTGTAACTTGGCTTCTCGCAGGGAGGGAACCGCCAGAAGGCCCTCGGTGCTGGACCTCAGTGTCCGGGCAGAACGATGGGGGTGGAGACGCTCCTTCAGATATAGACTCCTCTCTATTGGAGACTGTGAAGAAAGACTACCAGTCAAACAAGATAAAATGGGGCTAGCTAGAGCACTGGTGTGACTCAAGGATGGGCAAGTTTCACATGTACCTTATCTATATTCTCTGCCTGTCCAGGTGATCTCTTATTGAAGCCTATCCTAGAAGCAGCGGGGAAAGACATTACCCACTGGTTCAACCCCAAAACCAAAGACGTGAGTACTTGCAGCTCTTGGCGCTCAGGGCAACTTAGGGGAGAGATCTTGGCTGAGTGGAAAACTCTTGGAAAATCAGAGTTACTCTTACAGAATGTTGATGCTTTTCTCCATAGGAGTGTTGCTGGTCATTTATTGTTGTTGTTGTTGTTAAAAATTGGTATACTGCCCTTCATCCACAGATCTCAGGGCAGTTCACAACATAACAATGTAATATAACTACCAGACTTTTAATATAAAATGTAATATAACTACCAGACTTTTAGAAGACGTCTGAAGGCAGCCCTGTTTAGGGAAGCTTTTAATGTTTGATGCATTACTGCAATACAATATAATTATAGAATACAATACATTGTAAAATACATGATAAAAGCAAGAACAAGAAACCAATACCCCCTTCCCTTCCAACAAACACATTTAAAAGGGGCATAGGATTTTAATTCTCATCCCAGGCTTCCCCAGCTGACTCCTTTGCCTCCGTCTACCCCATTCTCTGGACTGCTATTGGGCCTGCAGATTTTTGTGCTGTTTGCAAAGCTTGTGCAATGCCCTACTTCTGGTGGCCTATGTGTACAGATGTGCATTTCTGCACTGTGACAGTCTTCGCTAACCTGGTGCCTTCCAGGTGCTTTGATGGGGAGTTGTTGGCCAAAAAGTATCATGGGCACCATGTTGGCGAAGGCTGCAGCATTAGAAGGAAATGTTGCCAGGGACAGGATGCTAAAACCGCAGTGAGGGAGAAACATGTGCCCACTCCACAATTTAACCAGTGTCCTACATACATATTATTTCCCCTGCATAATTTTCCACCATCCTTCCTCAGAAAATTGATTTCGCCGCTTTCAGACTTTTCTCTTAAGGACTCATTTGTATCATTACTAGTTTGTTAACAATTTCCTTGACTTGCTGTCCCAAACAGAATGCGTTTGAAAGACTCTGTGTTAGGTCTTGAAGGGCAGAGTAAAAAGGAGCAAACATTTCCATCACTGCAAATGCCAAAATAATTGTTTCTGGAATCCCATTTTGGGGCATATTCTGTTTGTCGTGCATGTTGAATCCTCTTATCTCCATGTATCAACCTGTCCCATTTGTAAAGATCCTTAGGAGAGGTACTTCTTGAGGTTCCTCAGCCAGGAATGGCACATTATGTAGTAACATATTGTACTTTCCTTTTGGTGCAAACTTAAAATGTATCTGTTTTCCCTGGCGTTTACATGATGTAAATTCTGGAACTGCCCACATTTAAAAAAGGTTTTCCAGTATGAAATTTATATTGGTTGTTTTAAGTGATCTTTTTGCCTGCTCCTGAGTTTATGGTGTGTATGGGATGGCTGCAACTTGCTGTCCCAGGGTTTGGCAACAATGGTGGGATAGAAATTTACCAAAGAAAGAAAGAAAGAAAGAATTATTTGAAGCCACTCCCCTCTTAACTGAGAAAGGCCCTGATTTCCCTCCTTCCAGATACAGACCCACATTAACCCCCTAACAGGATGCCTTAAGTACTACACCCCACAAGGTCGCTTTGTGCACATCCCACCTCCTCTGCCTCGTACAGACTGGGCCAATGACTTTGGCTTGCCCTGGTGGAGAGATGGCAACTACGAGGTGGGCATCTTGTCTGCCAAAACCAGACGCATACGGATCATCAACACTCTGACCTCTCAGGAACATACCCTTGAGGTGAGTCCTGTCCCACCTTCGCAAAGGTAGGATTTAAGAAAGAAAAAACACCCAAGATATTATTGGCAATTGTCCCTCTTCCTTTGCTAATCTTCCTCTGATGGGACGGTGATGTGGACCTCGATTCTGCCCGGCTTGCCTGTGCCTCCCCAGGATGTGGAGGCTGAAGGGAACCACTTGGTTTTCAGGTGCATTTGGACCTCCTGTGATTCCACCCATGGATGTAACATGGTGCTTTCCGCAGGTCTGTGCAGAGGAATCCATGTGGGAGATCCTTCGGCGGTACTTGCCGTACAACGCCCATGCGGCCAGCTATACATGGAAATATGAACGCGTTAACCTAGACATGGATAAGAACCTGCAGCAGAACAACATTCCGGATGAGGACGAGGAATTCTACAATCTCTACATGGACGCTGATGCCTTCACCCCAGCCATCCTGCTCTACTTCAACGATGACCTCACTGAGCTCTAGGTAACCCCAAAATGGAGAAGAACTGGTCCCATCTCCAGCCATGCTGGCCCCCACCCCAGCAGCCCCTCATCTAGCTTGCTTATTTATAAGAATATTTATAAACCACCAACTCGTTTAAAAAATGCATCATGTGCAATAAAACCTTTCAAATGCTGTAAAATTCTAAAATCATAAGATGCAGAACAAATGACCAACACTGAGTCGAATTAGTTCTCTAAGAAGGCTTGGTTAAACCAGAACAGCAGGGAAAAACAAGCTTCCTCCATCTTCTCAAGGGGCTGTCACATGGAAGATGATGCAAGCTTGTTTTCTCCTGCTCCAGAGGGTAGGACTTGAACCAATTGATTCAAGTTGCAAAAAACGAAATTCCAACTCAACACCAGGAAGAACTTTCTGACAGTAAGAGCCGTTTGACAGTGGAATGGTCTCCCTCGGGAGGTGGTGGGCTTAGAGGTTCCTTAGAGGTTTTTAAAGCAGAAGTTGGATGACCATCTGTCATGGATGCTTTAATTGAGAGTCCTGCATTGCAGGGGCTGGACTAGATGACCCTTGGGTCCCTTCCAACTCTACAGTTCTATTTTAGGTGCTTGCCTGATTTCGATAGTTCCAAAATATATTCATTTATCTGATTTATGCTTCACCTTTCCTCCAGAGAGCTCCAGGTAGCATGCATGGCTTTTCCCTCCCCATTTTATCCTCACAATAACCCTGTGAGGTAGGTTAGACTAAACAGCAGGGACTGTCCCAAAGTCACTCTGTGAGCTTCCTGGTTGAGTTGGGATTTGAACCCTGGGCTCCCAGGTCCCAGTTGGGTTGGGCAATATCTGATTTTCAGCATCTGAATATATCACCAACTAAACATCTCGATATAGCGATATATCACAATGTCCAAAATAAAGATGCAGCTACGTAGAGGTGTTGGCTGGCTTCACGTTCTTCCTGCATTGTGATTTTTGCCAGGGCCTGCTCTTGTGATTCGCTGTCCCCGGCATGCGGCAGAGGTTGCAGGAATCGAGAAAAGCATTGTCTGGCTTCACAGACTTTCCCACATTGTGATTTTTGCATAGCACACACATTCCCTTACAACTCATCAAGGCTGCTTAGTTACTCAGATAGGAGACTTACTGGGATACTGAGGAAAGAACCCTGGGAGGAGGGTGAATAGTGGAAGGAGTCTACATTTGGGGGCAGCAGGGTTGTCGCCCTTCCTCTGCTAAAAAACCTTTTGAAAGAATCTGTGAGAGCTTCAGTAAATGTGTTTCTCAGTCAGAAGAACACCCTCAGATTCTGTGTTTGCAAAGAGGGCACACCCTGCTTTTCCGCCATTGATCAGGAAGGCATTTCCTCTCGGCCCACCTTGGAACTGGTTACCCAGAAGTCAGCAACAGAGATGGAAAATGGCGTTTGTGAAAACTCACTCTAGACTTGAGATGATGAAGCTTCTGTATTTCAGGGAAACTTTCTGGATAGGAGGTGCCACAGAAAAATTAAAGCCTTTTGTACAAAGCAGACACAGTGCTAATATTGAGGGAGAAACGAGAACATGAGAGTCAACATGGGCTTGATCCAGTATGAGGCCTGTACAAGGGCACTCTTGGGCCAGTTCTCCCATGTGCCTGGAGTGTGATATTTGCTGGAAATGAAGGTGTACCAAAAAACGATATAATAATATATAATAATAATGGAAAAGGATTTCACCCACCTTTGGTTGCATCCACCCTAGACTTAGGAGCAGTTTAGGATGTAGCCACTAGATGCCAGCAGTGGCTCATCAAGCAGCCATTTTGAGGTCTGTACCGCAGCCCTTGAAATGGTTTTAAATATAGAATAATGACTCTAACATTCAGTGGTTGATTATTCTGCAGGGTCATAGCCAATGGGAGAAGCACTGCTGCTGCTTTTCCCTTTTCATTTGGAGCAGGATACATGCACCTCCACTCGCCTTTCCCCACAGCCTTTTGAAATTCAAACTTTGTTATTAAGCTTACTAACATCCTCTGGCTGGCTTTTTTAAAAAATTGTTTTTGTTAAAAGATTTTCTTGGTTTACAAAAATACATGCCTTGTCTCTTTTTTCAGGTTGTGCAGTCTTCCTTACAAATCAGTTACATTTGTTGTGAGACATTAGTGATGGGGAAGAAGAGGGGGAAGAGGAGGGGTGGGGTGGTGAGGCTTATATTCTTTTGTATAGTGTATGTGTGGCATTTTGTGCCAGCGTCCATTGGGTAGGTTCTCTTTCTATTTTTCTATTGCATTTCCTTGGTAGTGAGAGGTATTGGGGGGCAGGGTGTGGTTGGTTGTCTGTGGTTGTCTGCAGTGGGGTTTGTTTGCATTTGTGAGATGGGGAGGGCTTGTGGGGTCATGTAAGCATCCTCTGGCTGTTGAGACTCTGGGGAGTCCTGGGCTCAAATCCCCACTCAGCCATGAAGCTCAGGGTGACCTTGGGTCAATTGTTTTATCTCAGCCTAACCTACACCACAGGGTTGTTGTGAAGGTTATAGGAGTAGAACCATGTAAAGTCACACTGAGCTCCCTGGAGGACAGGCATGATAACAATGTAATAAATAAAACACAGACTCTGCAGTAGTCTTTGCCAACCCGGTGCCCTCCAGATGTTTTGGGCTGCAGCTTCCATGTGCCCCAGCCAGAATGTGCTAGCTAAGACTGATGGGAATTGTAGTCCAAAACATCTGGAGGGTACCAGGTTGGAAATGCTAATGTAGAGTCGATACCTTTATTATGGCACAAAAAGGAGACTAATTACAATTCCAGCATCTTCTATAATACTGATGCATTAGCTGGGGTAAATGGCCAAAATTCTTCTCTTCCACAAATCTAGAAACACTGTGGTTTGGGGTCAAATGATTTACAGTGCTACCTCAGGTTAAGTACTTAATTCGTTCCGGAGGTCCGTTCTTAACCTGAAACTGTTCTTAACCTGAAGCACCACTTTAGCTAATGGGGCTTCCTGCTGCTGCCGGAGCACGATTTCTGTTCTCATCCTGAAGCAAAGTTCTTAAACCGAAGCACTGTTTCTGGGTTAGTGGAGTATGTAACCTGAAGCGTATGTAACCCGAGGTACCACTGTAATATGTTGATGGAGCCAGTACCTAATATCAATACCCTGGTTATCAGAGCCAAACATGGTTACAAACTTGCGAGCTCAGAATTCATACACAGACAGCACAATCCTGTATCTGTTTACACAGAAGAAAGTCTCAGTGGAACACACTGCCTGCTCTTTAGGATTGCAGGAGAAATCTGCTTTGTCATCCTGCAGATACAAAAGAAACCTGTATTTGTAGAGAAGCTAAATCTGTATTCACATGTGCTAATGGAAAAATGATTTCTGTTCCCAGAATGTCCACTTTTTTCATATATAGAAGTTGGGAAGATAGTGACCCTTCTCTCAGCTGAGACTATGATTTTTCTCCCTTTCTGACGCCTCCATAATTGCCACCAAGCAACACAATTTGTGTTTCTTTTCTCTCATATGGAAAAGAAGCCTCAAGTTATTTAACTGCTTTTTAAAAGACAGTTCTTCAGCTTTGAAAAGACAGAATTTAAAATGCACGTAATTGCTGAAAGAATTCCCAGCTCATCCAGATCCCCTAAGTGCTTCTTCTAGTCAAGAAGGTGTTATGTTGCTTCTGAAGTACTCTTTGTCAGACCTCTGAAGGAGATGACTTTTTTGGGGGAAGCAGCCACTCTGGACACCTCTATCCCTTTATGTGCTTTTGCTGTTCAAGCATGCTGCGTCAAGGTTGCTAATCAAAAAATAGTTCTTAGCTAATTGTTGAGAACTGGATGGAACACACACAGAGAGAAAAGGAAATATCAAACACCAGTCCTGGAATATGGGGGTAGGAACATCTGTGGATCATGCGGGGACATCCAGTGCGGCAGAAAAGGAAGCGCTTAGAGCTGAGTCAAGCTAGACTCGGGGGATCAGGGAGGCCTGTGGTGAGCCATAACCCCTCCAGTGAGTGCACTTGTGTGATAATTGCTTTGGTGGGAGAGACAGTAACAGCTGGGCTCCCTGCTTGCTAACCTGTGTCTGTAGGCAAAGTGATGGTGGTGCTGTGTATGTGTTGCTGGGAGATCTTGCTTTAGAAGAAGAGCATGACAGAACTCAGGGGAGGCTATTGAAAAAGCAAACCCAGCCTCTTAGCTTCTAAAGGCCACAGCCTACCCAGTCTCAGATACTTGGGAACGCTTGCTTAGCGCTGGAGGCCTATCAGAAATGGAAGAACCATAGATGATGCCTATGCTTAGCACAAAAGAAATGTAAGGAATTCACCGGCTGCCAATTTGCTACGTGGCCTGGTTCAAGGTGTTACTAATAGTATATAAAGCCCCAAACCGTTTACCTGTGAGATCACCTTCTATGTCCACACGACTGCTTGGATCAGCAGAACTGGCACTGTTACAGGTGCCACACAATATTTGCTCCACATCTGTAAGAAATGGATCTTTTAGTTGGCAGAACCCACAATTTGGAACTTCCTGCCAGTTTATTGTACCCTTTTTTTCTCCTGCTAAAAACATTTTTTGTTAGAAAGGCCTACCCAGATACATTGAATTTTGATATGTTTTCAGTTTAGCACTGATTTAAATGTTTTAAGCAGTTGTTTTTAATGGTTTTAACCAATAATTTTACTGTTTTATTCTTTTTGTAAACCGCATTGAGGTTTTTTACAATCAAGTGGTGTGTGATTTTTTTGAAATAACGAAAAGACTGTTTCCTTAGAAATTTGCATACTGAGCCAGAATAATTTAAAGTGTACTTTGAGCCAAATAAGCATTAAACACACCAACCCCAAATACATTATGCAGAAGCAGGTTCTACTGCTATCAGTGCAGCTTCCTTTCATATGATGTATTTATGATTGGGATCTCCATCGCTCTGAAGACTGATTAATTTCTTGTAGTGTGTTTTCAAAAGCCTTTCTCCTGTTGCTACCCTAAGATGTTCACAACAATAAATTTCACTTAGAAACCAGGAAACAGGAACTTGCAAATCCATACAGATATTTTAGATATATACATACAATGACATACAACTCCAGAGGGGGCATCAAAACAGAGCAACCGCCCCCACCCCACCCTTACTGTAAGAAAATAGCATTGGACGCAAATACAGCACAGAATACAGAGGGAAGTTTCACATTTTGGGGTTTCCTTTGGTAAGTTAATTTTATCATTTAGAATATGTTGAGGGTATTAAAAGGAAAACCACAGTTTGCAAGGGAGGATGAACCAAAGACTGACAGGTGTCAGAAATGAGAGGTTAGAGGAAGGATAACAGGAAGGAAACGAACCTTGGATTTTGCACAGTGTTACACCAGCTGGCCTCAGGACTCCAGCTGTCTTTCCCAATAGGCACCCTGCGTGCTCCTCACATTAAGCTGCCTGAGCCTCTTCCTGCACCGCTTTCCCACTGCTCCTTATGGTTACTGGTGATCCAGTCTCGCTCCTCACAGTCTTCAAAAACTGCACCTGCATGTGGTGCCTGTGCCAAAATGAAAACAAACAAAAAGCATTATATACACACAAACAAGCTGGCATGCTTGCAGCAGCAACACTGTTGAGTGAAGTGATGGTTCTGGAAGGGTGCATCCCAGGCCAGGAACCAATAATAATAATAATAATAATAATAATAATAATAATAATAATAATTTATAACTTCTACCCTGCCCATCTGGCTGGGTTTCCCCAGCCACTCTGGGCAGCTTCCAAAAAGATTAAAAATACATTAAAACATTAGTCAGTAAAATCTTCCCTAAACAGGGCTGCCTTCAGATGTCTTCTAAATGTTATATACCATAGTTGTTTATTTCTTTGACATCTGATGGGAGGGCGTTCCACAGGGCGGGTGCCACCACCGAGAAGGCCCTCTGCCTGGTTCCCTGTAACTTCGCTTCTCACAGAGAGGGACCCGCCAGAAGGCCCTTGGAGCTGGACCTCAGTGTCCAGGTTGAACAATGGGGATGGAGACGCTCCTTCAGGTATACAGCCCCCCAAGGCACACCTGGCCTGCTGGTAATAAGCCTGAAAGTATCTGCTGCAGTTGCTCTTACACCTAACTTCCTGGAGTTGTAACAGCAAATGTATGAGCTGAGAGAGGCAACTCTGATCCAGTGGTCCTCTCGGGGTACCAAGTCAGGGTGGGTGGGAGACATGGGAGCTAACTCCTAGGGGCAAAGGTCCCTTCAGCCCCAATAAAATATATGAGGGGGCCACCCTCCCTCCAAGCTGATGGACACTGCCATTCAAACGGTGTGTCTTGTGATCAGTTTTGCAGGTTGGGACTTACCTGCCCCCCCTCCAATATTTTATTCAAATTCGCACCCTTGGTGGGAGGGGTGGTTTGCACTGTCTCTTGGTCACTTTGGCTCCACCTCCAGTTCTCTTGATGCTTTTCTGCAGCCATCTTGCTTCCTGATTATCACACTTTATATGAGAGGAAGTGAAGCAGGGTTTGCAAGCTGTGTGTGTATAGGTCACCTGGTCAGAAGCATCCCAGACCCTGAGATTACTGGGCCCAGACCTGAAACCTAGGGGTGGCCCCCAGTGATGTCAGGGAGAGACACCCCTAGTTATATCACAGGGCAGCCCCCAGAGATATCACAAGGGTGGGCCCTGGAGATGGAAGTAAATTGGAAGAGGGGAACAGAGGGCAGACACCTCCAGAGTGCCTATATGCTATAATTTGAAGCTGGGCTGAAGTTTGCAAGCTGCATGCACAGTCTTCTTAATATATATATATTTAATTAAAGGAGCTCTCGCCCATCTGGAGTGGCCCAGGCAAACCTGGAAACATCATGTCAGACCTGGAGACCTGGCAACCCAAGGGTAGGCTACTGTGCCAAAGAGCAGAACGACCCAGAATTATGTGGCCAAGCACTGTAATGTGGCTGTAATATTTCTCGGTCCAGCAACAAACACCAAGAATGAGAATGAGGAGTAACTTTATTCAGAGGTGCCGCTAAGACCCTCTTTTAGAACTTTTACTCAAGGCCTAAGGAACAGGCCAGTTCATGTGACTCCAGGGCAAGTCGTCAAATTGCCAATGGACAATTAACATTAAGGAAGAGCCAGCAAATTCCAAGCTCTGTCATTACACAATTCACAGGGCCATATGCCAAAACTCTTCAGGCAACATCTGGAGAGCTAGAGGTTAGCTGCCCCTGGTGCAAATCATACTAATCTAGGTGGGCCAATGGCTTGCCTCTGTATAAAGCAGTTTCCTCCATTCCTAACTGCTCTCCATCCACATTTGCAGCCACCTCATTGGGAACACGCCTCGCATTCCTCCCTCTGTCCCTTCTAGGGGGGTGGCATTAAGCTCCCCCCCCAGCTGTGGCAGAGATAATGGGCATCTGTCTACTCCCATGCCATGCCAACAAAGCCGCAGGCTGTCACATCAGGCCAGCTGTCCCTTTTCCCTGCCCCTTTGGATGGGTGCTGTCCCTGGTAGCTGCAGCAGAAGGGAAAAAGGGATAACCCTTCTCTGCAAGTGGGGATTATGAAGTGAGACTTGAAGGTTGACCATGCTCTTGTGGTGTGGTGCTGGCAGGTCCCATAACCTCAGGGAGGCTCGGACTTGTACAGAGAACAGATGGACTTGCGACCGCTGTCCTCTGTCTGTGAAAAGGGAACCCTGCCCACTCTGCCTCGAAAGAACAGCTGCTCTTGGCCAATGATGCCTGGTTTTTTCTTTTTTCTTTTGCACTTGCAGTGCTTTTGTCTCTCCCTGCACTACCACCTGGTTGTGGCCCCACAGTTGTGGAATCCTGGCCAAAAGAGGCCTGTTTGGCTACGTCACTGCTGAACTTCTACTGCATTGCAAAGGCATGGCCTTTCTAATAGTGTTTGGTGGAGCAGTAATTTCCTGGTAGATTTTATCTGCTGTCTGGCAACCCTTATGCTGCAATCCTATACCGCGGCCTTGGTCAACCTGGTGCCCTCCAGATGTTTTGTACTACAGCTCCCATCAGCCTTAGCCAGCGTGGAACTGATGCAGGGTCATTCGTTTTCCCATTTCCCCCCCTTTCATTTTTAAGTTTATTTTTTCATTTAATTTTTAATTCCATCGGCACAGCTGTGAGACCAGCACATTTTGGCCCCTGCTCTATTAGAACTTTTGCATCCCATATGGTCATTAAAATAACTTGTAATTACGAGTGTGTACCTCATTAGGCTTATTTCCTCCTCCCTCCCAATCCATTTCCCTTTTGTGTTGTGTCCTTTTATATTGCAAGCCTGGTGGCAGGGACAGTTTGGTTTTCTTTTCTTTTTAGTGATCCATAAGACACACTGAGAGACCCTTTTTTTTTTGCCCGAAGAGCTGGATAAAAATTCTGCAAGCAAAAAACTGGGCAGTGAGTCAAGGTCTTATTTCTGAGTAAACATGCAAGGGATTGCACTTTAAAAAAATATTTGTAATGTTTTTACTGAGATTTATTACACTGTTGCATTTTTGTAAGACAAAGGCAGGATATGCTTATTTTTTAAAATGAGAGAATTGCTTGTGACCACATGCTGTCTCCTTCCACATGTTCATCCCCCAAAAACCAAACTTGTCCCTATGTCTCTCATAAACCATTGCATGAATAGACACTGGTGTTGAATTCTCTACTTTGACATATTTGCCTTATTATAGTGTTGCCTCAAACCAGCCATCAAACGGTTAATGCTTAGTGACAGCCACTGTTCAAGCTTCTGTGGTATGAGGTGGAGAATGAGGCTATGTGATACACTGGTTAGCGACCAGGTTCAAATCCCTGTTCAGCCATTGAGCTTGCTTAATGCCCTTTAGCCTTTCACCACCACCCTCTCAATCTAGCCTACCACACATGGTTGTTGTGAGTCATGGGATACTTACACTTGCCAGGAGCGACGTCTCAATGCTTTCCACATGTGCTGCATCAGGAAGAATTTTGGGTGTCCCATGGCAGGACACAGTCTCAAACAAGGATGTGCTCTCCCAAGTCCACATTCCCAGTATGTTCATGCTCCCGTCTCAGCAACTTCTATGCTGGCTTGGTGGTGGAAGATGTTAGGATCCCAAAGGATGTGCTCTATAGGGAGCTGCCTTCAGACACCAGGCCTGTCGGCAGACCATATGAAGGCTGGCAACATCGCCCCCACAGTGTGGGAATCCCTTGCAGATGACCACAGCACCTGGAGACAATCAGTCACGTCACTGCTGTGGAAACACAACCTCAGGAGAAATTAACACTGGGAGGAGTGCAGAGAGAAGAAATGCCATGGTGTATCTGTAACAGTGAAACTGGACATCTTCATCTGCCGCAGCTGCAACAAAACATGTCTCTCCCACAGCAGTTGCCACAGCCACAGCAGGTACTGTAACTAACGGCTTGACTTCACTCTTCCATTGTCTGCCAAGGCGGAGCGGGTGCCGGCAGGTTGTTGTGAGGATAACCATTCTAGGCCAAACTTTAGCTCCTTGGAGGAAAGACAGGGTGTAGATTTAGTAAAATGACTGGCTCCATGAGGTCTAAAGCAGTCACCAATAGTAGGCTGGCCTGCTGTACAATGCCTGGCTCCCTCCCTGCTCTGTAGCGCCTAGTCTAAACCCTTGACTATAAATGAAGCTAATGCTTACATCCAATCAGTTGTGGGTTCTTATGAACTTTTAACATATTTCAAACTGGCCATCCTTTCATCTGGTAAAATTTGGCGGGGGGGCGGGAATGGCTCAAGCAGTCCACAATCCAGTGCCTTGTGATGGAAGAGAAGACACACCAATACAGCTGTGGTTGAAGGAAACACTAGAGAATGTGACCTCTGACCTGGAAATCCTCCAGTGATTCTCATTTCCTAGTGAGCCAAAATTCCTAGGACCAGTTGCAGAGACATGCGGGTTATGGAAAAACAAATCTCCCCCAAAATCAGTTATAATTTTGCCAGAAGTCTTAAGACATTTGAGGATTTTGCCAAGAGGTGGGAGTGCTTGCTCTTGGTTTCTGAATGCTGGAAGGTGTCAATAAACCGCCTGAGGTCAGGGGGATGAATTTGCAACAGATGCCACCTGCACTCTGATTTTCTGAATCAAAGTGTGTAATTCCCATGTTTCCACAGGCTTTCACAGAAGTGTCTGTGTGTGTCTACGTCAGTCACATTGTAATCAGCAGGGGAAAGGCCTTGAAAGATTTCTTCCCACCCCCGAGCCAAACAGCAGCAGTTCCCTTGAGGGAAGAGCCGGCTTGTGGGGTAATGAGCAACACATCTTTGACCCTCTTGAAAGACAAGATGCAGTTGTGTGTGTGAGCTGTTGAAATAAATTCTACATTTCCCCTATTAGTATCATGCTGCAGGTTCCTTGATAGGATTCCTGACACTTAACTGCATTGTGAAAAACATCAAAGGCAGAGAAGAGACAGAAGGAAAAGGATGTTTTCCTTTTTTCACGCTGTTCCCTTGAGCAAGGAGGACCAAGCCACAAACAACTCAGGTCAAGATTCAAAAGGGATTTCCCCCCCACTTCTTTGGAAATTTGTACTTTGTTCTCGTTGCTTCATTTTTAACCGGCAGGCAATATAATGCACCGATATAGTGAAATTCCAAGTTTGAAATTCAGATGATGCTGGACCGCTTGATCCGTTCTCGTCCCCACCAGGAAGAGACATGCTCTGTATACGAATAAAAAAAAGGCCACTTTAATGTAAAATGGTTTTGATAGCATGAAACCTCCAAAGCTCTTCCTGGAGCATTGGCTTCCAGCATTGCCAGGCGAATGTTTCAACATGAGTGAATGGGATTGGCGCCCAAGCTCCTGGAGGGCTTCAGAGGGTGTTGCGTTAAATATAAAAGCCACATGGGGGATAACATTCGCTTGGCAAACGGTGTCTCCTGCAGGCACAGTTAGTCCTCTGTGGACGCTTGTAACTAGTCTACAGGGGAATAAGCTTAGGCTTAGGTTGAACACTTTCACTGGAGAGCAGCCATGTTTTAATAGCTGGGATTGCCCTCCAATTCTCCCCCCAAAAATGAAGTTTAGCCCTGCAAATAATTTAAAATAAGGGTACGACTGACCGCAATACTACTACCTTCACTGAGAGTGATTCAGATGTGATGCTGCATGATTTCAAACACACTTGCATGAAAAGAAGCCCCACCGTGAGGTCAGTGCAACTTTCTTTTCAGGTGCCATTTCATGCGTTTTTGTTGGTTTTTTTACTTCCAACAAAATACAGAGAGAAGAAAATTGACAAACTTGTTCTCTTCAAAATTGATTAGAAGGCTGATCAACTTTGCTACCGGGCCTAGTTCAGAATTACTGAGAATTCACCTGCAATTCGATTTCAATGTCAATAAAGTTGAAGGATTTTGGAAACAAGCATCATAGAAGCCTCCACTAAAGTATTTTGGGGTATTTGGATACTGCAAGAATAAGAGAATTGCCTCTGAAATAGTTTGTAAGCATTGTGTTTGTACACAATCCTTTGGCAAGGCCCTCATTCAGCAACAGGATCTTAACCTCAAAATTTCTCTTAAATATCTGGAAGTGGGTGGGTCGGGTCCAAAATTTCCCAGAATCATTTGTAAAAATGAAAATCTAATGAAGACAGTGAAATTTTTTTTTTTTTTAAATCAGCACAGATTTGTGTCTCATAAAAATGTGGGATGTGTGAAACCAACAGTGGTTTATTTTAGAAATGGATTTTTAAAGTGATCCAAGCATTATACTTGTATATTGCTAGTGCAGTGTAAGACTGAAGTTGGGGAAAATACGTTTTAAGTTTTTTTTAATTCCCATGTCAGATCCAATGGGCAGAAGCAGTTATCCAGTAGTCCCCAACAACAGAGTTGATTTTTATTTGTAGTTTCCTTATGCAGGTAGGACAACTCAGGTGAGTCAAACATTACACTTTGCAGGGTCAGTATTCTGACACACGCTTGGATTCAGTTTAGTTGGGTTCATGGATATTGTAGGCTGAAGATACCTCAATAGCTGTAACTTTCTATCATGGGTATTAGCTTGGTAGTGAATGACCTGCAATCTGAACTAGAATCTATGTAATGTGCAAACTTGCACTTCACTTGGGACTTACTTGTGATTGCAGCTTCAGTTCTCCACTTCTATCATGTCCCTTCCAAACTCCATCTTTTTTTGTGGGGTATTTTTCTATATGGAATGGCTCATGGACAGCTAGGTTTTGCAGGCCTTATTTGTGCAGACAGGACAGTCTCACTTGCCCCAACATAACAGACACTAAAATGAGAGATTATCAGAGCCACCTGGTTTGGAAAAAAAATAAAGAATTGAGTCCTTTAAAACTTCCTATTGGTTCCTCCATTATTATTAGAGGGTTTGAAATCAAAGGCCACAAATAAAAGGAAAGCTAACTTTTTCAAAACTGTATTTTAAGTCTTAAACTCAAATTATCTAGATGCATGAGGCTTGTCCAAAAATAAAATGTGATAGCCATCCTTCATTATTATAAAATACTTCCCCATTTTACTTATTAATTTCCCTTTAGTGGTGCATTCGTTTCCCATTTATAAAACAGGAAGAGAAAGTAAGGGCCACAATCCGTAAGAGAGGTATACATCCTTACGCCCAACGACTTTCTTGGGACTTCAACACTCAGTGTTGGATTGTGGCCATAATTATTTTCAAAATCAGCTCAAAAAAAAAAAAATCCCCAACGTTTTGGTGAGAGAAGGGGGGGGGAACCTTTGTAATCAAGGTATTTGCTAAAACTACACTTTCATATTAAATTGATTTACCCCAGTGGGGCAAGCACAATAGGGTAAATTCGGGGGGGGGCATTTAAGGGAGCAAAATATATTTATTAGGATTGACTTTCCACACAGAAGTTAGGAAGGGGGGAAAACCCTTTTAAAAAACAAAACAGCACTCATCTAGAAAAACAGTGAAATCCACTAATGTGAGCAGGGATAAAATATTTTAATGAATTGCAGTAATCAGTGGGGTTTTTCTTCTTCTCTTCTTCCTTTCTTGCCCTAGAGGAAAAGGAGAGAAATAAACCACTCCCTTCTGAAGTATTTAAAGTTAGAAGAAGAAGAAGAAGAAAAAAGGGGGGAGGAAAAAACCACCCCTATTCTTTTTTTTATTCTCTTGTGCTAGTAAAGCAGACACAGACACACACAAAAGTCATGGTCTTACTAGTATGGAACTAGTTAACCTTTAACAATTTTATGCTGATGTCATAACTGAGCATGAGTACTGATTAATCCAACCTTTTCTCTCTCTCTCTCTTCCCCCCTCCCTGTAAAAAATATTTTTATTGAGGGAGGTGGGGGGGGAGAGCATAAGAAAAAAAGAAATAATTTAGAGCAGCCATCTTTGTTTTATGCAGAAATCTTGTCAGTTTCCCCCCAGTGCCAGGAATGTCTAAATATTGTTCATGATCACAGATCTTGGAGATTGAAAAGAAAATATAACAGCAAGAAGAAAAAGCCTTTATCTTTATTATCATTTTCGTTTTCTTGCATGTTTTTTCCCCCCTCTTAAATTTGGAGCTGATTTTTTTTTTGAAAGGGGGGAGATCTTTTTAACCCTATGGAAGAGGGGGTAAAATTAAGCCAGCCATTTTGTTTTTTGTTTTTTATATAGGGGGGGCCCTATATATTTTTTACCTCCTGGGGGGGTCTGTTTTAAAAATAATTTAAGGGCGGCCATTTTTGTTTCTTGGTCTTGTGGAAAATATTATCCTGAACTCCCCCCTCAGAAATTTAAATATATCTTTACTCCCCCCTTCGTTTTTTTTTATTTTTTTTTTTAAAGAAGGGGGTCGAGGAAACATTTCCACGAAGGACAAAGTTGTAAAGAAGGAGAGTTGTTTTCATTCATGGGACTTTTTTTTTATTTTTTAACTGAGGTGATCTGAAGTGGGGGAGAGCTTTTTGTGTGTGTGAGAGGGAGAGAGGGAAGGGGGGCTGCCCCCCCTTCTGCTTTTCTCTTGTGTTTCCCCCACCCCCCTCCTCCAGCACCACCATGGCTTCCCCTCTGAGGGAGGACGAGGAAGAGGAGGAGGAGATGGTGGTGTCTGAGGTGGAGGGGGACGAAGACGAAGAGGAGGAAGAGGAGGAGGAAGAAGGAGCAGGGGACAACAGCCCAGGCGACATATTCCCGCCTGCTGTTCAGGCTGAGGAGGCTGCTCCACTGACACCGACAGCATCCACGCCGGCGGCAGCTGAAGGGACAGAGGCGCCTCCAGGTAAACAACACCCCTTCCCCCACCCCAACCTCCCGGTCGCCCCTTTAATTTGACCCCTCAGGAGATTCGGCGCTATATTAACCACCACAATAAAAATTAGAAATCTGCCCCGCCGCCTTCGGAACTGGCGGGAGGGCGGTGGATTTTTTTTGGGGGGGGAGGGGAGGGCGGCTTGTTTGTAAACAACTAACGGCTTTCGAACGCCGAGGGGCCGGGAGTTCCAACCCGCCGCCCTCCTCGCGCCAACCGCCCGCCCGCGAACTGCCGTTCCCCGCGCGCGCGCTGCCCAACGGCTTTGGAATGTTGAGGGACCCGGAGTTCCACCCCCCTCTTTTTTTTTTTAGCCTCTCCTCCCCTCGGCCGTTGCCCTTCGCTGCAATGCCTCACCCAGCGCCGACTGCCCCTTTGCCCGGCGGCCTTTGGGAACCTTCCGATGGCGGGGCGGGGGGGGGGGTGGGGTCGGGGGTCCACGTCCGAGCCAGCCGCCCCTCCCCCCCTCCCGCCGCCGCCGCCGGCCAAACGGCTCGAGCGGCCGCCGAGAGTCCCAGTCTGCCTCGAAGGAGGCTGAGGAGAGCGCGTGGGGCGAGGGAGACCAGCGGGGCTGAGGTGGCGGGGGGGGGGCGCCTCTTGTTTCAAAGCACCCCTATTTAATAATAATAATATTCGACGCTTTCTGGAAGTTGTTGGGGAGCCCTGTTCCCCCGTTATTTGACACCCCGTCGCAGCTTTCCTCAGGGTGTGTGTAGGGGGGGGAGGGGGGGTTGTTTTGTAAACAGCCTCACCCTCTCCCCGTCCTCGACTTGGGTTTTTTTGGGGGGGGTGGTTATCTGCAAGCACACCCTCATGTATACAAATAAATAAAAGAGAGAGATACTGCCCCCATTAATTGTTGTTAAAAGGACCCCACTTTTTTTAACCTGACCCCCCCTGTTTTTAGGGGGGGTTAGCGAGTGGGCACCCCATCTCTGGAGAATGGGAGCCATGCCAGTGTCACTTGAGGGAATAAGCCCCAAACTCCCTTGTCCTCTTTGGGCCTGAGCGGCGAGAAGTTGTGGCAAGTGCAACTTTTTTTGGGGGGGTACACATGCACTGAGAGTGTTTATTCTTACGGTTGGCAGGAAGGGTTATAAGCCTGGCACAGGTGGCTGAAAGGGCTATGCATTTCGGATAGATGGGGTTGTGGGGGACGCCTTGTGATTTGGGGGTAGGGAATGTGAGGTGAGGCACATGTCAGAAAAGCGTGCCCTAGAGGTGATGGGAGCAGCTGGCTACTTGGTGGCCATATGCCAGTTTTGACAGGAGCAGAGAGGGCTGCCTGACAGCAGGGCAACAGGACTGAAGGGAGCTGAGAGGCCTGTGTTTGGGGATTATGAAATGCAGGAGCCTCTTTGTAGTGGGGCCAGTGTCAGGATTGGAACAGGAGGCCTCTGTCGTTGAGGGAGTGGGCTTGGCAGACTTGGGATGAAGATTTAGAAACTGCAGGGGCAGAGCACTTTCTGCGAAACCCGATTGGAACAAGGCCGATGTTTCATTGATCGGGGCCTATTGTTCATAGTATTACAGGCTCATTGATTGGAATCGGGTGGTAGTGGATAGCTCCTCATGGGAAAGGGACTCTGGATTCTGTGTGTGGATCAGGAGCCTTTGTTGCCTTTTGATCTTACAGTCATAATAATATTTATTCAGCCCCTGCATGTGTTTTTTATTATTATTACAAAAATCAATAAAAACAGGCCCAAACCACAGATGATCATTCTAAGAAAGATGAATAAAAACGGAAGGTGAAGCACATACAGGAGAACAGTAAGGCCCAATCCATGTGGCAGGAAAGGCGGTTGGACCATTAAGCAGGTCTAGACATTGAGGGTTGCGTATTGAAATGCAAGTTGGATAACTTTGAGGCCAAATTGGTGATGTCAGGAGTCTAGCTCATATAAGGCAGTATATGTGGGGGAAATTCCTCTTGCATTTTTAAAGGCCTAGACAGACTTGCCAAGACACATTCAGATAGCCCATGTAGTGGCTAGCAAGAGATACTTAAACATTAAAAACTATCGCAACACTAAAAGGGTAAAGGACCCCGTCAGTTAAGTCCAGCCGCGAACGACTCTGGGGTTGCGGCGCACATCTCGCTTTACTGGCTGAGGGAGCCGGTGTTTGTCCACAGACAGTATTTCTGGGTCATGTGGCCAGCATGACTAAGCTGCTTCTGGTGAAACCAAAGCAGCACACGGAAACGCCGTTTACCTTCCCGCCGGATTGGTACCTATTTATCTATTTGCACTTTGACGTGCTTTTGAACTGCTAGGTTGGCAGGAGGTGGGTCCAAGCAACAGGAGCTCACCCCGCCACGGGGATTCGAACCGCAGACCTTCCGATCGGCAAGCCCTAGGCTCAGTGGTTTAGACCACAGCGCCACCCACGTCCCATCACAACACTATGTCTTACTTAAACTGATTATCTGCCCCTCTAATTATCGGTGACCCTCTGGTCCTCTCTTTCGGTATTGTTAAGGATATCAGATAATTTACAGATGATGAAATTACTGGTACATGTGTTTAAACAAGATAGGTTTGCTTGCTGGCTCGCTTGCTTCTGGTTTAAATATTAGTGCAGTATGAGCAAAGTGAGAAACAAAATGGCTTTCTGTCATACAAAGTTTACAATTTATTATGCTATGATAACTTGCACAGGAAATGCTTCTTTAGGGTTTTTTTTCTGCTGACACTGACAGACAATGGCAGTGACTTGTTTTATGGAGCATAGTTAATTCAAAAAGTGCTACCCTGTATCTTGCAGGAACAGGTAACAGTGTAAGCACAGGCTGGATATGAGTGTGCACAGGAAGTTCCTAAATACTTGATATGGTTATCTCACAAGTTGATGGACCCTTTCCACACTCTGACTGTGGCTGAGCAAATTGACCTTGCAGCACCTGCAGTTTTGCCATTTCTAAGAAAAACTGGTTGTACGTACCGGCTTTCCAGAGTGATAGAAAAATGGGTGATGTGATCCTTGTAGAAAGGGTTCTACCTATCAACCTTTCTTTGATTTAATTAGATTGTGGACCCTCCAGCAACAGTTCCTGCTACTTTATGAATTAACTTTACCTGTCTCAAGCCTTCACAAAGAGCTATAACCCTACATGTAAAATAATTTCTCATTGAAAACAACAACTGCATTTCTGAATATTCTTGGGAAAGGCCAGCTCCCCCCATTCTGTGGTTGGCTAATGTACAGCATATATCTTGACAGTGGAACAGCTACTTTGGTAATGGGAAACTGTATCAGGGCTGGAGGTCCCTCAGCTGGCCAGAAGCTTTTTTTTTTGGCAGTAGATATTTCATCACAAGCCAGTGCTGCTTGAAGCAGTGTGACAGATGTTGCCTGTGATTTCATCAGGAATCTGTGTGAGCTCCTGGGCTCAAAATCTAGAGGGTAATTTTCCTCCTATGATGGAACACCACAACAAAAAGGCATGTGGACTAGAGTATTGCAAACTAGATATTGCTCCTATTGCCTGTAGGAGGGACCTTTTCAGCCCGTATCTATGATGAGGTTTTTTGTTTATAGTTGTTTATACTTTGCACAACTCTGCAAATTCACAAGGAGACTTCATGATCTCTGCACTGGGCATAGTAATGGAAGGGCTTGTGGTTCTAAGGATGGTAAGAGCAGTTACCAGGTCCATAGTGGAATCTCATTCCAGTTGACTTGCAAAAAAGTTGTACTTGACAATGCTTTAATTCTCCAAGAATGTAGGTGGATTTTAAAGAAATGCTTTGACACGACAGCAATCTAGGTATTGGCTCCATGGAAATGAATGTTGCTTGTACAGTTGCACAAGATAGAGTGGAAGGTGGGAGAATGCAGGAAAGCAAAGGCCCAGAGAGTACAGAAGTGGGCTCAGGAGTAGAGCTCGGGGGAATGAAGAAGACCATGCTGTAATCAGGAATGGACTCTGCAGGGAAGAAAGCCAGGAAATATTGACACCCTGGGGCACCTGGGGTCAGAAGAAAGTAGAGTGTTGACCAAGAGCACAGTGCAAAGGCAACAGGGTGGTGGTGGTGGATATAACCTGAAGAACAGAGGGGTTTGGGAAGCACCAGGCTAGTCCACCAATGCAAGGAGAGGTGCTAGAGGAAAGCAGAGAGACAATACCAAAGTATTAAAAGAAATATAATGAAATACTGGTAACTCATTCATTTTCATGGGGTTCCACTTGCAGGCTCCTTTTGAACCACTGGCTTCTAATCCACAAGCATTCCATATTTTGATAATTCTTGCTGTTAAACTGGTTCACCCTGTTTCACACTCCAACAAGGTAATCCACCCCTTGCAATGTAAGAAGGCCTAGGAAATCTGGAAGGAAGCCTTGGTGCTCTGACCTCCCCCAACTTCATTGGAGCACATATCTGTCAATTGTGTGTGTGCCAGCAATGCTTCTTGCCAGTTGGTGCCCTTCTAGTCTAGATTTGTAGTGGTGTAACTGGCTAGAAGACAGTCATCCTGTTTTCAGCCACTGGCTGAAGATTACAGCTGGTTGTCAAGCTATTTTTGAAAATGTGATGGCTTCATTCTTGTTTCTTTCCTACAATGCCCAACTCTTGAGAAATCACAGTTTAGAAAAACCTGCCTCACTATTAATCCAGCGTTGCTTTTGGTGGACAAATTGTAGAATTGAGCCATGCCCGTAAATCTTTCCCCATCTCACTGAATATGCTATTTTCCCCTTGCCACCCTCATCTCCGCATGACTGTTTTTACCCTGATGATTAAGATTTCTCACTAATGGAAATGGCTGTTATTCTCCTCCATTAACTGACACAGATAAAAGGCGCTGTTCTTTTTTTTCTAAATTGGCCATCCATTTTTTTTTTTGTATTAAATTGAAATACATAAATACCGTTTGTCGTGAAAGAAGTGGCAATTCTAAGCAGGGTTGGTCTTCTGTAATTTGTAGTTATGGCTACACATCTACATTCCTTATCCCCCCTCCCCATTTCCTTTCCAGATCCTTTGTTAGCCTTATATAATATATATTTTCAAGGTAGGGAGTAGAAATATCACGTGTGTGGAAAATTCTAGTTGATTGCCTGCCAAATATAAGAATCTTCTGCGCATGTGTGCCAATATTATGATTAGGAAAGGGGGGGTGGAGGGGGAGAAGAATGCGTGGAAGAAGTAGGAGGAAAAAAAGATTGATAGATAGATTAGAAATTGACAAGAGTTGCGGGGGAGGGGGTGTCTGATAAGCCTACCCTGATGTATTTCCCCCCCTCGTATTTGTCAATTCCATCCCATCAGAAGCAGAAGGAAGGCGGCGTGGTATGAGGGAAATGCAACAAGGTGAATCAGCTTGCAGGATTCAGAGATAAATGTTGTATTGTCAGAAGGAGCTAGGATTGTGCCAGATGCAAAAATATAGCAAGCAGAGAAAAGGAGGGAGGAATGGGAGGAGGTGGAAGAGGGGCGCCTGAATGGTGGTTATTGCACCAATATCCATTAATCTTAACAGCATTTGTTAACTGAAGTGGGGTGGGGGAAGCGTTTGGAAGCGGTGGGGGTTTCGGCTTTATTTGCAAGATTGAAAAACAACACAAAAGTGCTTGGTTGACTCAGTGTGGGCAATGATTATGTAGTAATGTATGTCCCGTGCCCGCTTTCCTCTGCCTGTAGTGGAATATCAGTCTCTTCTTGGTTAGTTAAACCTAGATCTGCTTTTGCACCTGGTTTTAATCTGAGACATTAAAATTAGGAGGTCTGCTGGGGAAGATGGTATTTTTAGACTGCAATTTGAAAAGAGACTCAACCAGTCACTGGATTGTCTTTGAAATCTAGCAGGCGTGTGCCTGCAATGTATGAGCTGGCCGACCTCAGATGGTTGAGGGGGTGATGGGCAGATCAGAGCTGGGAAGGTGGGATTGAGCTGATGATGCCAACATTTGTATGTGATTGCTTCCCCCACAGGCCTGATTTATCTCTCGGAGCAGCTCCCGTGACTATTTTGAGTTTGGCACTGTTGTAAATGGAGGCCGAGTTGGCATGAGCAAGGAAGATCTGGCTGGCCTGTATTGTGGATATAAAATTCTGTTGCTGGGTGGGTGGGTGGGAAGGGCTTGGATTTGCACCACGTTTGAAGAGAAAAACGCAGGTTCTCTGTTTACCCACAAAGGGTGGACGCTGTGCTATTCCCACGCACACGCTGACTTTCTCTGTAGTCAGTATGTTTAATCTTTGACCTGGAGGAACCCCCCTGCGGGGGCACAAGAGGGCAGTTTAGCTTCCTGCAGCCCCGTTTAGCCTGCGACCTCTCAGCAGAGCTGCTGGCGCAGTGAGCCAATTAGTGCCAGCTGTGATTTATACAGTAGTTTGTGTCCTGTGGCTCATAGGGGTGGGGTGATAGGAAATGAGCAAAGAGGGGCCAGGACTTCAGAGCCTGACAACACATTGTGTTGTAGGTCACCCAAGAGACATTGGGTGGCGGTGACTTCTGGCTCCCTGGCGTAAGTTGGAAGCTACTGCCTCTCTCTCTGTACTGGCTGTGCTCTTGATGATGTTCCCCTGTCTAGATTGGAACTCATTCATCGCCCTGTTTCTAAAAATATCAGCAAATGTTCCAGGCTACCTTGGTGGGCCAAATCCTGTGCAGATGTATAATTAGCAGTAGTTGGGGAGGGGCAGAGAACCTGTGATGTTCCACAGTTGTTGCAAGAGCCCTTGGAGGCGAATTAATGCTAAATATGAAGGTGAAATGTAAAGCTGCTACTGTACTACGTATTGTAATCTCTGTGATACTTCTGGGCTGTGCGTTGCTTCATAGACCTCAAGTCATTGATCGTCACAGCAATCTATTGTTAATAGGGGCCAACATGATGTGATGAACATGAGAAACGTTGTTTCAGATACCTGTTTAGTTGTGAAGCTCTCTGGGTGGCCTAGAGCTGTTTTACAAGTTAGGAGAATGAGGTGCTAGAACTCTGGACTTGTACCATTTGACTACAGGTGGGCGATTATAGTTCTGAACACTTTCCTATGTAATTATCTATGCAGATTGTAAATTAGCACATCAGACCCTGCACTGATTTTCCACGTTTCAAGGAAGTGTGTTTGGGGGTTGTTGGTTTTTTATGTATGGGAATATTCAATATATGACCACTCACCTGCAGTCTAAAACAACTGCCTTGTTTTTAACAGCTGTTATAGACTGGCCAGCCAGTTGAAAGGAAAATACCGCAATATTGGTGCTATTTATATATACTGTATAATTTTTTCTCCTCAGTAAAAATGGGCAAATAGGATTGTAGAAAATAATGTTAGCCTCCAGCTTATCTGAAAAGAGAGATCTATATCTTCTGATAGCCCCTGCTAACGACATCTTAAGGAACTGGTCCAATAATAAATAAAATGCCTATTTTAAGTATGACTATTGATACAGTGGGGGATGCGGGTGGCGCTGTGGGTTAAACCACAGAGCCTAGAACTTGCTGATCAGAAGGTCGGCGGTTCGAATCCCCGCAACGGGGTGAGCTCCCATTGCTCAGTCCCTGCTCCTGCCAACCTAGCAGTTCGAAAACACGTTAAAGTGCAAGTAGATAAATAGGTACCACTCCGGTGGGAAGGTAAATGGTGTTTCCGTGCGCTGCTCTGGTTTGCCAGAGGCGGCTTAGTCATGCTGGCCACATGATCCGGAAGCTGTACGCCGGCTCCCTCGGCCAATAAAGCGAGATGAGCGCCGCAACCCCAGAGTCGGTCACGACTGGACCTAATGGTCGGGGATCCCTTTATCTTTTTATTGATACAGTGGCTTATTTATATTATTGGCTTATCCGAGATGTAGGCACAAGGACAAATATGGTCACTATTCAGAATGCAAGACTGGAGGGATGTATTAGCTAAGGCAGCCTTTGCCAGCCTGGTGCCTTTTAGTTGCTGTTCCCATCAGGTGCCCCAGCCATCATTTTGAGAATTGTAGTCCTACAACATCTGGAGGGTACCAGAAAGCTGGGCAAAGAGATCTAGTTTAAGTTGGCCCAACTGCTTACAGAGCATAGACTAATCATGGAAAGAATGCAAAGGGGAAGGGTTTCAATTATATTAGGTGAAGGCGTTCACAAAGAGGCTACTGTGATCTGGAGAGCAGTTGAGGTCTGTGATAGCATATGAAAGCGTGTGCCTGAGCAAGGAGAATGACTTGAAGGGTGCTATCTTTAGCATAGGGGTAACCAGCCAGCATGGTTAAGCTACAACTCTCACAATCTCTGGGCATTTGCCATGCTGGCTGGGGCTGATGGGAGATGTAGTCCAACAATATCTGAGTCACCATGTTGGCTACCCCTTTTCTAGGACCTGCGGTTTGCTAATATCTGAGTTGCAGGTAGCCTAAAATCAGTGTGAGAGATGGATTTGGATATTGTAATTCCAGAAGACAAGTGGGGGAGAATGTGGGTTAGAAAACTTCTCTGTACAACCTCAGCGAGAATTAGAGCTTCTGTGCTGAGGTGCACAGGTCTTACCTCACATTAGTGTGGTCAAGGCATGTAGACAAGCAGCTACTGCCATGATGCTGGAGAGACTGTTGGAGGCTTTCCCTTTTCTTTTTATATCTCTGGTGGGACTGTCCTCTGGTGCTGGAGCTTTGGCCAAAGGTATTTGGGGTCATATCTGATGTTATCCAGCAAGAGGTAGTTCTAGATCTTTGGTTGGCATTGCTCTCTGTGTATGAGGGGTCTTGGTGAATGGTGACTTCATTATTGGCAGCTGCACATATAGAGGTGGCACAGCACTGGATGACCAGGTCAGGCTATATGTTACAAGGATGGTATACACATGTGTGGTATCTCACCTTGTCTGGGTGCCACTGGAATAAGCAAAGAAGACAGCTTTTTGGGGTTTGGTACCCATTCCTATCTTATGTAAATAGGGGCATGAATGGAGTGCATCTGCCAGACTCTCAATCTAGCTGGCGTGACTTATTGATATAGATCCCATATTTTTCCATGTATAAGACGAGTTTTTTTTCTTAAAAAAATATGTTAAAAATTGGGGGTCGTTTTATACACAGATAGTGTATAAATGGGTGATGGGTTGCAGCCGCGAGCAGGAGATTGTCAGTGGCTATTGGGTGGTTGATTGGTGGCCGCAGCAAGGGCTGTTGTCGATTGGCTGCCCCTGCGGCAATAGGGGGGCGATTGGTGGCTTTTGCGATTTTAAGCGTCAGTCAGTCAGCTGAGTGATTTTTGGCAACCCCCCCCCAAAAGCTCAACAATTGTGGGCAATCCTGCCAAAAAAGCTTAACAACTCTTGACAATCTCCCCCTATTTTCTTAATTTGGAGTCCCAAAAAACAGGGGGCATCTTATACACAGCGGGGGGTTATGCATGGAAAAATACGGTAAATACTACTAAAAGAGTTAGGCTTGATGAGAGGTTATCATAGAATCAAAGAATTTGTAGAGTTGGAATGACCCCAAGGGTCATCTAGTCTAACCTCCTGCTATGCAGAAATCTCAACTAAAGCATCCATGACAGAGAGGCGTCCAGGCTCTGCTTAAAAACCTCCAAGAAAAGAGAGTCCACAACCTTCAGAGGGAGTCTGTTCCACTGTCGAACAGCTCTTACTGTCAGAAAGTTCTTCTTGATGTTTAGTTGGAATCTCCTTTCTTGTAACTTAGAATCATAGAATCATAGAGTTGGAAGAGACCACAAGGGCCATCGAGTCCAACCCCCTGCCAAGCAGGAAACACCATCAGAGCACTCCTGACATATGGTTGTCAAGCCTCTGCTTAAAGACCTCCAAAGAAGGAGACTCCACCACACTCCTTGGCAGCAAATTCCACTGTCGAACAGCTCTTACTGTCAGGAAGTTCTTCCTAATGTTTAGGTGGAATCTTCTTTCTTGTAGTTTGGATCCATTGCTCCGTGTCCGCTTCTCTGGAGCAGCAGAAAACAACCTTTCTCCCTCCTCTATGTGACATCCTTTTATATATTTGAACATGGCTATCATATCACCCCTTAACCTCCTCTTCTCCAGGCTAAACATGCCCAGCTCCCTTAGCCGTTCCTCATAAGGCATCGTTTCCAGGCCTTTGACCATTTTGGTTGCCCTCCTCTGGACACGTTCCAGTTTGTCAGTGTCCTTCTTGAACTGTGGTGCCCAGAACTGGACACAGTACTCCAGGTGAGGTCTGACCAGAGCAGATGCCATTGGTTCGGGTTCTACCTTCTGCAGCAGGAAAGAAAACTGCAATGGGAATATGAAACTGAAACTTTAGAATGCTTTAAATCAGGTCTGGGAAGGGCACAATGCTAATTTGGAATTGACCATTAGGTCATGCCCACAGGTGCCCATAAGGTATTGGGCACATGTAGGTATATTTCTTCTTCACAAAACAATCTCTCCGCTCTAATAGCAGCAGCTTGATTTGGATCAGTCTGAGTTCTCGTTCTCTTCCAACAAAAAAATTCTACAGCTGTCACAACCTGTCATCATATGGTGAACCTTCTCTCTACATATCTCATGTCCAGATGCACTGTGCCTTGCTTGGCCTTTTTGTGTCTCCCTGAAGCATCAAGCCCCCTTGGTGTTTCTGGGAAGACAAACCCATGTTGCAAGGGAATACACTTTTTGTAAGCAGCAGCAACAGTACTCTTATCAGATGAAGCTGGTAGTCAGTTGATTGCTGGTTGAAAGGGAGCAGGCGTGTGGCAGGGGTCTACCCCAGCAAGACATGTCTGCCTATGTTTCCCTCTCCCCTGCCCTGCCTTTCCTCGTCTGGAAATACTGGTGGGAGTCTGAGAGTATTTTAATATGTGTCCCTGGTGTGCAGACAACTTAGGCCAGACTGTGAAGGATAAAAGGAAGAACAGCTGGGTTGGCAGCTGTAGGATAAATTGATTTTTATGCATTTGCTACATTGTCCACCTTTTCTCCCCAAGGGACTTGGAGCAGTGTCCACAGAGGTTTCTCAGCAGTCTTGAATCCAGGCTCTGGGCAGACACACCACCTTATTTTCAGCAGGGCACCTCGCTGTGTTCCCTTTAGACCTTTACCTGGACTTCCAGTGGTGGAACTGAGGCTGAGACTTTGACCTGTAATGAGGCCAGGCAATGGACACAGGTTTTCCAAAGCTAAGCCAGTTCGCTGTATCATGGCTTTTGGAGTGGTGGCGCTCTGCATAGCAGCAAGGGTTGCGGGAGTGGCTATTGAGGGAAGTTGCTTGAGGTGTGAGCAGGAGCAGTATAGGTTCAGGAGTATTCCTGCATAATGATACTTCTTATACAGGACTTTTCAGAGTGCAAGATACGTTACAGTTCATATTTCATATATGCATCAACCAGGCTCAAAGTAGGTTAGGCTGAGGCATGTCCAAGGTCATTCATCCACTAAACCTCATGGATATGTGAGGATTTGAATCTGGGATGGATGGATGTTGCCTCTTACTTCCAGGGTTGGGCTTGGTGTACTTTCAGTCTCCTTCCACCTGTTTGTTTATTTGTAAATTTATTTTTGTGGGTTTCACTTCAGGGAAAGGGTTCTCAAAAATATCTTCAGTCACTTCCTAACCACAAGAACTTGTTTGTTCAGTTTCAGTAGGAGACCCATTTCAGAAGCCTAGCACTGCAACACTAACAGAATCTGTGATTCTCCCATCTCAGGGGCCCTGAGCCTAGATCTCAACCCAATTCTTGGGAAGCGGGGTTGGTCAGCATCAGATGAAACACAACAAAGGCTTGCGTTGCCCAGGCTTGGAAGGGATTTGGGCAAACGGTGACAGAACCTGACGTATTGGTCCTTCTGGTTTGGGGAAAGGTTTTCTGAGCACCGACACTTAGTGGGGTTACATCCCACATTAATCACAGCCAGGTTAGCAGCAAGACTCTTCTGTCTCCTTCCCCGCCCGCCTTGTCTGGCAAGACAAGAGAAATCGCTCAAGGGGGCAGAGTGGCTCTGGAGCGTCTAATTACCACTGAGCCGGCTGTCCTGTGATATTAACGAGTCGGCGGCGTGTGTAGCCTCCGTGTGTGGCTCGCTGTAGATAGAGCCTTCCTCTGTGCACCGAGGGGAGCAGGAGGTTGAAAAGCTGTCGGAGAAAACGCAGAGGATTAATGGTCCCTCCTCTGTCTTAATATACTGAAGTAATTTCAGTTGATGCTGGCGGAGTCGCTTCTGATTTACAAGAAGTGTGAACGAGAGGGGAGTTGGCCCGGGTGACTCCTATTAAGGAGTTATGCCTCGTTGCTACACCTGCTGCATAGTAGAGTGTCTATGTCGGTGACAACCAGCCTTCAGCCAGCCTGCCTGGAGGATTTTCTTTAAATCCCTAGCCCACCCAGTTGGCTCCACTGTGCCTTGCAGGGCTACCGGGAAGCACTTGAGCAGTGACCAGTCCCAGGTCTCCCATTCATCTGCTGGGACTGAGGATGCCTGTAAGGGAAGGGTGGTAGTGCTTTGGGAGGAGCATCAGACAGCAGCTGCTGGAGGTGAGCTGGCGAGGCACCAAGACATGGGGGTCCTTAGCCATCGCAGACTGGAATTAAGAGAATTTGGAACATCGGGCTGGGGAAGAAACAGGAGGAGGGAGAGTGACCTGCAACTCCCAACCATATAAAGGGTTGCATAATCTCTTTTGAGGGTAGGAAAGTTGGCCGTGCCAGGTGCAGAGTATTGGCATTTGGCATTTGCAACAGGACAGAAGGGAGGAGATGAACTCGTAGGCAGCCCTCGCATGAACAAAGGAGACCAACTTTAGGGTCATTCAGACAGACGTGTCTTACTTTCATCCTGTTTGCATGCTTTGTTACGTACAAGGGTGCATTTACTCCTTCCCCATCCCCTTGTGAGGAGGGGTGTGCTTGGTGCACTTATGTAGGACTAAATCAACCTTCCCCATTCAGCAATGGGAGGGTGGGTGAAGCTGAAGCCTCAGAAGTGCCCTTTCTTTGCCTGGCCTTGAATTTCAACCCACAAGCTTTTTAGGTGGTGAGCCATATGCACTTGCAGCCTTTTGTGCCAAAAGGCAGGTCACCCGCTGCCTCCCCTCCTTACCCACTGCCCTTCTTCATGGCTTCAAGTGTTTTGTGAAGCAAAATGAGCCAAGGTTTTTGTGGAAGTCCCTTAGGGGGATTGTCGTCTGTGCCCTGTGACCGTCTTGAGAGTGTCGGAACAGATGGCTGCTCTTCTGACCAAGCAGGGTGGGGGTGGGGTGGGAGAGTGAAAGCAAAACAGTCATAATAGTAAAAAACAGAATCGTTCAAGCCTGTCTGGATAAAGTTGACCACAGGGGTGAGGAGGAGGAGAGGGAACTCCACCAGGGTTTCCAGCTTCCCCTAGCATGGCTCTTTCAGCGCAGTGGTGAGACCTGCTGGCAGAGAGCACAGTGTGAGGAATGGAGAGAGGATAATTGTTTCAGCATGTGTGTGAGCTTGGAGCAGTGGCTGCCCAGAAGCAGCAAAGCACACAAGTGATTTCCTTCTCTTTCGGTCCTTTTTCGTTGGTCTCATTTCCCTCCCTCCCACCCCCTTTATTTTCAGACGAAGAGGAGGAGGAGCTGCGCAACTTGGAGAGCCCCCTTGTTGTCAAGAAGAAGAAACGAGGGCCCAAAAAGCAGAAAGAGAACAAGCCGGGGAAACCCAGGAAGCGCAAGAAATTAGTAAGTTGCCTCCTTTTCTCCACTTTTGCACATGTGTGCATATGTGTTAATGGCATTAGTGACTTGTTGCTTTTTGAAGGAGGTGGACGTATGATGGGGCAGTCGTGATAGTGGCAAGACTGTCTTACTGGGGCCTGCGGGGAACCAGTTTGCAATGGGGGGCAGGGTTCCTTGATTCCTTGGCCATTCTTGCCCCTCTAAGGCTAAAGAGTCTGCTAGAAAGAAACGGCAAAGTTTGATTTTGGACTGGGATTCCCTGCCACCCACCCCCGGCTATGCTAGCTAATTGGTTCTTCAGCTTATGTAGTCCTGGTATGCAGAGATGGAATTCTGCATTTGTTGAGGGCTATGGTGGATTAATAGAGGGGCACAAAAGGCACACATTTAACTGGGTGGGAGAGGTTCCTCATAGGTTTGGTTTTTTAATCTCCCCTTTTCATTTTGGATGAAAATGAGTTGTTTGTGTAATATCCCTAGTTTTCCCATGCACCAGTCACAGAGGTTTTTGGGCGTCCCTGTCAGTGGGCTGCACCTCCCTAGGGGCTCTCGCTTTGTAACGGAAGGTTTTCTGCCTGAGGCATTCTGCTGCTGAATCATCTCTTCAAGGTTTACTGTTTGTTTTGTGGGTTGACAGTAACTGCAGGCTGGTTATTTTGCTAAGCTGCTTTATCTCACCATAATGAACGGGTTGCCCTTGTCCTGGCACGGGCTCCTTTGCCCAGCAGGAAGGCTGTTGCTAATTAATGCTAATGATCTCACTTGTTGTGCCCTCTCACTCTCTGTCTTCCCCTTGGCAGGTCAGCGAGGATGAGTTTGAATCTGACCGAGAGGAGTATCGGGCCAAGTCAGAGAGTGGCGGCAGCGACTATGGAGGAGTGGGGAAGAAAAAGCGGAGAAAGCATCGGGAGAAGAAGGAGAAAAAGACAAAACGACGGAAAAAGACGGAAGAAGATGGAGTGCAAAAGCCAAAGGTAGAATCCTAGAATTGTAGAGTTGGAAGGGACCCCGAGGGTCATCTAGTCCAACCCCAAGCAATGCAGGAATGTCAACTAAAGCATCCATGAGAGATGGTCATCCAGCCTCTGCTTAAAAACTTCCATGGAAGGAGAGTCTGCAACCTCCTGAGGGAGGACCCCTGGAACTTGCTGGATAACTCAGGGAGTTTGCACCTCAGACTCCACTGTAGAGCCACCACCACCCAGAGTTTTCAAATAGCTTGGTTTAAAAATAATTATAACAATAATTGTATACCGCCCTTCATCTGAAGATCTTAGTGTAAAAATAAAAGATAAGAACACAAAATAACATAATAAAAATAAGAACGAAACAAAACAGTTGGGATGGGAGGGGCAGAATGATAGGTTTTGTAGTCATGCCGAGACCCAGAATTAGACCCGTCTGTGTTTCTGCAGTCCTGTACTTTTCAACAATCCCCACACTTTTCCACCATGCAAGGCTGTGCTAACACTGACTGGAGAATTACAAGGCAGCAATAAACCCGCCAAACACTTTCTCCACACTGTGTTGGCTTCTGGATAATCCCACATGCCCAGATATTTTTCTCAGTGCCACCTGTTGAAAAAGCCATAGGCAAAGCAGGGGCGTAGGAAGGGGGGGTGGGGGTGTCCGGCCCAGGTGTCATCCATGAAGGGGGTGACAAAAAGGTACACTGTGGGGGGCTCGCCCTGCTGCCCCTAGCCACACATAGCAGATGGCCCCACTACCGCCATGTGTGGCAGATCGCTCCATCATGCGTGGATCATGCTGCCCTCCCCAGCTCGCCCTGCCACCCTGGTGCATGGCATGGCCTCAGCTGCAGGTGCTCATGTATCTAACTCCACCACCAAGACAAAGAAGGGTGAGGAAGGCAGACAGACCCAGCAAAAGAATTCAGAGAGCTCCACAGGGCCTGTGTGGGCCCCTGGAAGAGAGTTTCTCAGGCTCCTCACACAACCTCTGCCAGCACCTGTGTTTATTCTTCATGGGCATTTACAGTGGTGAAAGGCAGGGACTTTGATCTTCTTTATTTTAGGTTTTTATTGAATGCATATTCAGTAGATAAATGATCTCAGAGTGTCTCAGGGTTTAAAAATATAAAAACAATACAATACAACCATAAATAGAGATACAGTCATACCTCAGGTTACAGATGCTTCAGGTTGTGTTTTTTCAGGTTACGGACCCGCCGAAACCCGGAAGTACCGGAAAGGTTTACTTCCAGGTTTTGGTCGTTGCGTATGCGCAGAAGCGCTAAACCGCGCTTTGCGTGTGCACAGAAGCATATAATCACAACCTGTGTGTGCACAGACGTGGTGCTGCGGGTTGCGAACGCTGCTGGTTGCAAATGTGCCTCCTGCATGGATCTTGTTTGCAACCTGAGCGTCCACTGTATATTGGAAAGCAGTAGCAAACGAAAAGCAGAATGCCAGAAAAAAAGAGTATAGAGCTCCACACCTTAAAATACCTGGGCAAATAAATAGGCCTCTTCAATTCATTCCAAAAAGACATTGAGCTCAGTACCAAACAAGCCTCCAAGGGGGAGAGTCTTCTAGAGCTGGTGTGCTGTAATGTAATAAACTCTAAAAAAATTTCCTTCCAGTAGCACCTTAAAGACCAACTAAGTTAGTTCTTGGTATGAGCTTTCGTGTGCATGCACACTTCTTCAGATATACTGAAAAAGTATATCCAGTGTATCTGAAGAAGTGTGCATGCACACGAAAGCTCATACCAAGAACTAACTTAGTTGGTCTTTAAGGTGCTACTGGAAGGAAAAAAATTTTTTTGTTTTGACTATGGCAGACCAACACGGCTACCTATCTGTAACTGTAATAAACTCTGTCATGGGATACCACATGCTTTGCTTCAGTAGGTGGAGAGACCCAGAGATAGGGGTCTGAGCTCTTAACGACTGGGCAGTTTTGTATGGGAGAGAGCAGTCCTTAAGGTAGCATTGTTCCCAAGCTGGAGCCTGCTGCTCCTTTCTTTGACATTATTCTGTGGAGACACGTAACAGGGTTAGTAGCAAAAGGGTCCCCACAGGGCAACATTTCATATTTTGCTCAGGTTGCTTTCTGGGAGCTCTTAAAGCAGAAAAATAAGCCCACTGAGACCAGGTGGGCTTATTTTTCTGGATTAAACCCGGAGTCACCCTTGACCCTACACCAAATACAGGTTTGTTTTTCTTGATCAACTGCCAGAACAATGGTCAGGCATGTTTCTTACAAGTGCCTAGCAAGTTCAGCCTCCTGGTGTTCTGCCTTCCCACCTTCAGTGTCATTCAGGGATAGAGTGTACTGGGATGCTTGTGGGATTCCTCTATATTTATTTGTCAGCTGTAGCACAGAATGTGTTGCAGAATCCCAGTGGGCCTTTCCTCTGTCCGTTGGGATGATGCCACTGTCCATAAAGTGGTAGAGTGTGAGGGGATTAATGCTCCAGCAGGCACAGAGTGGTGGATGCATCCAGCATGGTGGCTTAATTTGTCAAGGCACGCTTCATCTCCTCTCAGGGCACACTACTGTGCTGATGTAGAGACCCATTTGCATTTCCAGTCCTTCATGTCTCTTGTCCCAACACTCTTCCCCTGGTGCAAGGCAACAGTAGCACAGCAGGGAGATTTTTGCTTAAATAGCTCAAAATATACTGAACTTTTCATGTTTCTTTCAAGGTGGAGCAGAAATCCTCTGCTCAGCTGCTCATGACCTGGGGGCTAGAAGATGTGGATCATGTCTTCTCCGAGGAGGATTATCACACCCTGACAAATTATAAAGCATTCAGCCAGTTTATGAGGTGAGTGTCTGGAATCCAGGAGGAATGGTGGGCTTCAAGGTCCACCTATTCACAAACTAAAGAAAATCAGACACTGATTGTTGTTTGGAGATGTAGGGTAAGCTTTGTAAACAGCAGTCTTCAAATAACTTTTAAAAAACCTGTTTTTGTGCAGGTCACACACATGTTTCACGTACACACTCTTTATGTACAGGAATAAGTCCCCTCCATCCGTTACCCACTTCTTCCCTCAAGGAAGAGTGTGTTGTCCGGTAAGGATGTCCCAACTTCTTCTCTTCACTCCTTTTTAAGCACTAGTGACATTGGCCACTGACATAGATGGCTTTAAAATGAGATTAAATAAATTCAAAACAGATAAGGTTGTCAGTGGCTACTAGTCTTGGTGGCTGTAGTCTTCCGGTAGGATGAGAGGTTGGGGACTACAAGTAGGAGAGTGCAGTTGCTCTCATGTCTTACTTGTGGGCTTCTGAGAGGCATCTGGTTGGTGCTGTAGGAGCAGCATGTTGGACTAGATCAGCCTTCGGTCTGATCCAGCTTCAGGGCTTTTCTTATGTTCTTCTGTTGTTGTTGTTTAGTCGTTTAGTCGTGTCCGACTCTTTGTGACCCCCTGGACCAGAGCACGCCAGGCACTCCTGTCTTCCACTGCCGCCCGCAGTTTGGTCATACTCAATGCTGGTAGCTTTGAGAACACTGTCCCACCATCTCGTCCTCTGTCGTCCCCTTCTCCTTGTGCCCTCCATCTTTCCCAACATCAGGGTCTTTTCCAGGGAGTCTTCTCTTCTCATGAGGGGGCCAAAGTATTGGAGCCTCAGCTTCAGGATCTGTCCTTCCAGTGAGCACTCAGGGCTTATTTCCTTCAGAATGGATTGGTTTGATCTTCTTGCAGTCCATGGGACTCTCAAGAGTCTCCTCCAGCACCATAATTCAAAAGCATCAATTCTTTGGCGATCAGCCTTCTTTATGATGTCGCTAGATGAACAAATGCTTTGAGAGTGATGGTCTCTGAGTAGTCTTGTTTTGCCTTTATTCTTGTCTCTGGGAACTGTGCAGGAATGTGAATGGTTTGTTAAACTGAAGCAACAGTTTGCATGAATGTAGCCTCTCTTTACTAGCTGGAATAGTGAAATGGCAAAAAGGCAATGAGTGGGGAAGAGGAGGAGACGAGAAAGCAAAAAACCCTGTTTTTTGCAGTGAGTGTGCTGTAGATAGCCTTTCTCAGCAAACAGTCTTGTTAAATGCAGGTACCGGAGCAACAGACAGCCCAGTATCTGCATCCACAGACCTGAGGGCTTATCTGGCTGTGAGCCTGTGACTCAATCCAGGCAAAGCTGAGTTCATGTCAGCTACAAGGAAGCTGCCAGTGGCCTTGGCAGGTCCCCGTATCTCCCTGCTTTGGCTTGGCGGGCAGAGGTGCATTCTGCCGCCAACAACTCTCTGTGACCAATGGCAGCAATCCGGCACCAACATTCATGAGATATTGAGGCCACCTGGGCCTCGCCAGTTTAATCAAGTCAGTGATTTGTGCCAGAGGCTCAGGGGACAGGCTTGCCAGTGGGGCTTTCGGAGAGTAAAGCTCTCAGCCTGGCTCTAATTAGCTTTAAATTGTTTGGCACTCGCCTGTACCTGAGGCAGTTTGCCGCCTTCCCCTGCTGCTGCTGGGATCAGCCAAGAGCTCCCTCAAGACCAACAAGATGGAGCTCCTGCTGGAAAGGCCCTTTGGAGCCCTTTCACATGTTCCTCATGGCTCCCCGAGGGCTTAAAGATCTGCTGTGCATTTGGGACATCTGTGTTCCTGAAATGCAGTGTATAATCAGGACTTCTAGAGGTCTCCATAGCTGCCATATGCTGTAGTATCTGGTGGTGTGCTATCCTTGGCAGCAGCCCTGTGAAGTTATTCAGGCCTAGAGTGGAAGATTTGCTGAGGCCATCCAGTGACTCGCATAGCAGAGCCCCAGGGATTTGAAGCTGGGTCTCCCATTTATCTGAATCCAGCAATCTGTTCTCTATAGCATCGCTGGGGCAAGAATGGTGCTGCAGTACAAATGGTGCCTGCTAACCCTGCTGTATTCTGGAGTAATAATAATAATAATAATTTATTATTTATACCCCGCCCATCTGGCTGGGTTTCCCCAGCCACTCTGGGCGGCTTCCAACTGAAAATTAAAAACAGTACAGCATTAGACATTAAAAACTTCCCTAAAGAGGGCTGCCTTCAGTTGTCTTTTAAAAGTAAAATAGTTGTTTATTGCTTTGACATCTGCTGGGAGGGCGTTCCACAGGGCAGGCGCCACTACCGAGAAGGCCCTCGGCGCTGGATCTCAGTGTCCGGGCTGAACGATGGGGGTGGAGACGCTCCTTCAGGTATACAGGACCGAGGCCGTTTAGGGGTTTAAAGGTCAGCACCAACACTTTGAATTGTGCTCGGAAATGTACTGGGAGCCAATGCAGATCTCTCAGAACCGGTGTTATGTGGTCCCGGCGGCCACTCCCAGTCACCAGTCTAGCTGCCCCATTCTGGATTAATTGCAGTTTCCGGGTCACCTTCAAAGGTAGCCCCACGTAGAGCGTGTTGCAGTAGTCCAAGCGGGAGATAACTAGAGCATGCACCACTCTGGCAAGACAGTCCGCGGGCAGGTAGGGTCTTAGCCTGCATACCAGGTGGAGCTGGTAGGCAGCTGCCCTGGACACAGAATTAACTTGTGCCTCCATGGACAGCTGTGAGTCCAAAATGACTCCCAGGCTGCGCACCTGGTCCTTCAGGGGCACAATTACCCCATTCAGGACCAGGGAATCCCCCACACCCGCCTGCCCCTTGTCCCCCAAAAACAGTACTTCTGTCTTGTCAGGATTCAACCTCAATCTGTTAGCCGCCATCCATCCTCCAACAGCCTCCAGGCACTCACACAGGACCTTCACCACCTTCACTGGTTCTGATTTAAAGGAGAGGTAGAGCTGGGTGTCATCTGCCGCCATCCTCCCCTCCCCTCAGTCAACTATAGCATCTCATAGGTAGTGATGTTGAAGAGTGAGCAAACAGAACGAAGGCCCTTTGCTTTGGCTGCTTTGTGGCTGGGGCAAGATCACGGTTTACAACTCTTTAGAAAGGGATGGAGAGAAATGAACAGCTTTCAAAGTGTGGACTGAAGCTTGAGACTGATATGGAGGGATAAGGAAGCAGCTTAAACCATCAAAATAAAAAGTGACATGATCACGGAAATGGAAGAGGAATATGAGTTTAGCACAAATATTCTGAAGAGTTGGAAAACTTAGGTGTTATCGCAGGTGGCTATTATTGGTGCTGCTTCTAAACAGGTTTTGTCCCTGGAGAATCCAATTTCTCTGCAGGAGGAAGGATGAGATATAATCTGTAGTTTTTCCCAGCGTCGCAGTGATATGAGTCTGTCATGTTGCATCCATCCATCTTTGTATTGTGTTCTTTGTGTCTCTCTCCCTCTGTCTCTCCCTCTCTCCACCCCCCCCCTCACTCTGCCCCTTGATCTGTTTTTAATATTCCACCTCTGTCTCTCACTGGATGTAGAATTGCTCCCATATAGTATCACAGTCCGAAAGAGTGACATTTGCTGGCCTTTTCTTTATCTTCTTGTTGTACTTGTCTCTGCCTCCCCATTTCCCCCACTGCATTCTTTGTCAGTCTCTCGCCACATGCAAGGCAAGGCAGGCCTGCTGCTGCTTTGTTTTATGCGGGACTGTCTTTGTCTTAAAGCCCCGCCTATTTCTGGAAAGCATTTTGAAATGAAATAAATTCCGACTTTTTCCTCCCCTCTCCCTCCTCCTTTTCAAAGCAAGAGCTCATATTTCTTTAATAGCATCCCTTAATAGTCTGCAGTGCATTATGGGCCATGGTGACCATCAATAATTAAGAAGTCAAAATGAGATCATAGCACAGCTCTGCATAACAGCCTTCTTATTGGTTCAGTTCAGAAAATCCTCCAAGTCGTGGTTTGGAGAATGAGGAATATGAAATGGGCTTGCATGCTCTCTTCTCCACCTCTTTCTTCTCCTCTTGAGTCCCTCCTCCATTTCTAGGTTGCTCTAACCATAGTTTGCCATGACACCTGAATCAGACAAACGATGGTTAGG
Organism: Podarcis filfolensis; assembly: GCF_964270895.1. NCBI lineage: Eukaryota > Metazoa > Chordata > Lepidosauria > Squamata > Lacertidae > Podarcis > Podarcis filfolensis. Next base: position 4,663,536 of record NC_139615.1, read on the forward strand.
GATGAACCTCAAACTGGTGTGTAGCCTCACTTCAGATCATGGTTTAAAGGTTAGCCCTAGGCATAGATGGTTGAAGTTGTGGTTGGTCTGGCTTGAACAACCTGGAAGTCAAGGAGGGAAATGGTGTGCAAGGATTGGGTGGCAGGGGTGGAAGAAAGGAGACTTGGAGCATTGTTGGAATTGATCAGTTGCCAGTGACTCGCTGGGCTTTTTAGACTTGTCTCTGCAGCTACAAAGATGAGGATCATCCTCCTTGGATCATCCTTTCCTTGGAACAGGGGAACAAAAAAAGCTTGCAATTAAAAAGGGCGCCAGCAGATGCAAGCTAGGGAGATTTTTCTGTTGTTAGCCAAGATGAAACAAGATGACCTCTTGGCTCAAGAGGTTCTTAGGCCTTACATTTCTGGGAGTGAATGATAGCTGTTCCTCTGGAACCCAGTTACAGTATGTGTGTTTGTAGCAAATGGCTGGGCCACCCCATCACCAGGAATATAGCATTACTCTCAAGTCGAAACCTGAAATTTTTCTGTTGAGTGACGTAACACAAAGCCCAGGGCATAAGTTGATCTGGAGCTGTGTCCTGGTACGTATGATACAGTAATAAAGGGAAGCGTGTCTCTGGATAACTGGCAACCACATATGGGTTAAGGGAACAGGAATTCTAGGAAGACTTGAGTTTTCATGCCTTTCTTCTGTTACTCCCACTGTGTGTGTGTGTGTGCGTGTGCGCGCGCGCACGTGCATGTATGTATGTATGTATGTATGTAATAATGCCCTTCTGTAATCTTACCATGCAAGTGAAGAAATTGGGATTTTGTACAAGTTTCAGTATTTTGAGAACTCCATTTCCACTTTTCAGAAGTCTAGCCTTTCTGGCTGCATTCTTAGACATGAATGTATGTGAAATCTTATGGATGGGTCTGGAGCATGATTTCAGGTGTTTTAGGCTCCAGGGCCTGTCCTATGGATAGAAGCAGCAGGGATCCTGACAGAATTCGGCGCCTGAGCATGATCATGGGCCAGGGTTTGCTGTGCTAGAAATTAACCCCTTTAGAATCTTGTGCGTGGCTTTCCCTGTCAGATGGATGAAAGCTTGTATTTATGCCCATTGCACAAGGGCTGTGAATGTCTGCCAGCCAAAATCCCAGAGGTCCTTGTACACTCGAGCCCCAATTGGTTCAAACGTCGGCATGCTGGTTACGAGTGCTTTGTGTTGACAGCAGATGAAGTGCTGAGGCTGGTTGGGGGCAGAGAGATCAAGAAGATGCAGCATCTGCAGCGAGGATTATTGCACATGATGGATGTCTTGTGCTCCAGGGTTCTTGGCTGCAGGGATAGAGGGATGAAGGAGGAGAGGAGGTCAGAGCTATCGCCTCCAGCCCTGTACGGCAACATGGTGCTTTGTTTCTGTGAGTGTGGTGTTGGCCTCTGTTGGATTAAACAGAGCATTGGCCTGTTCCGGTTTGGCTGTTCTCGTCTTCCCTTGAGACAGATAAAAGCCAAAAGGAGCAAGCAACTGTAATCCTTGCCTTGCTGGGCTATGAGGTTAGCCCCAAGGGAGGGGCAAGCTGGGGTGATTTATGTATAGTGCTTTGGTTTGCTCTATGGAATAGGCTGCTTCCATGTTGGACTGATCCTGTAGTTTAAGAGGATGCCTCCAGGTTAGCTTCACTTGTTTTGTGGAATGTTAATAACTTTCAGACCTGGAAGAAGCTGCTTTTATTGTTTGCCTTAGATCCCAAATACATCAGGCCACTTCTGAAATATTCCATTCATGTGCTGATTTTGGGAATTTCATTGTTGATTGTTGCTCAGAACCACACACACCTCTAAGCATTTCCTCGGTGTAAAAAAACCCAAACCACCAGAATAAAACAACAACTACTTCCATTTCTGTCTTAAAAGGAGTTAGATCTTCAGCTCTTCCTCTGCTAAGGAAGTGATTTGAGAATTTTAACACTTCTGATACCTGGGTTCCTTCTGAAGCCTAATCTAAACTCATTAAGGCCCAGTTGATGGCCCTATTAGCAGGGAAGGTTTAATTGCTTCTGGATTCTATAAGGTGCTCCAGGTGCTGCACAGCTGCTCAGTCCTCTTTCTAATCCCAGGATTTATTTCACATAAATTTAAAATTTAAAAATGTCTGTTTCAAAATCATACAAAATCATTAACTGGTGTGAGGATTTCCAGACTTTATGTTTTAGCTTCGAATGGGATAAGGCAACCAAAATGATCAGCAGGGAAAACACAAAAAACAAACAAAATGATCAGCAGGCTGGAGCAACTTCTGTATGAGGAAAGGTTGCAACATTTGGGACTTTTTACTTTAGAAACAAGGCTTGTAAAGTGGGCGACACCATGATGGGTTCTATTCAGATAACTTTTATTTCTGTTAGACCCACTGACATTAATGGACCTAAGTTAGTTATGGCCAATAATTTTGGAGAGTCTACGCTGAATAAAAATTGATTGAATACAACTCCATTGTTCATATTCATGCAGAGTATGGAGAAGGTGTATAGTCTCTCATGAGACTAGAACTCAGGGACATAAAAAATAGTAGCAAGTTTGTATGGAGAAGAGTGCTGAGTGCAAGAACATCAAATCTTCTTTAGTGTTTCTTTGCTATTCTCTGAAAGGGATGATGTAGGGTTTGCACGCTTGAACTTACATTGCTGTTTCGTTTCCCCTTCTTCCTAGGCCTCTTATTGCCAAAAAGAACCCCAAGATTCCGATGTCTAAAATGATGACTATCATGGGAGCGAAATGGCGGGAGTTCAGTGCCAACAACCCCTTCAAAGGGTCGACGGCAGCTGTGGCTGCAGCAGCTGCCGCAGCTGCAGCCGCAGTAGCTGAGCAGGTGTCGGCTGCAGTGTCGGCTGTCACTGCTTCACCTGAGCCACAACCGCCACTACCGCTGCAGCCTCCTCCTCAGCCTCCTCCAATCCGCAAAGCCAAAACCAAAGAAGGCAAAGGTGAGTAGCAGGAGACCTCAGGCCTTGCAGAAGGATGTGTGTGCACCTGTGTGTGCGGAGCGCATTAGACAAAGCTGTTGGCTTGATCTGTCCAACTTCCCTTTGCTGTGGAAGCCAGACCTCTCCAATGTTTTGACACTGGAGCTCTGGAGAGTGGTGGTGGTGGGCTAGTGGGATACAACGTGCGTGTCTGCCACTGAGTGGCCTTGAGTTTTTTCACACCAATAGCCTAAAGAGCCAAGATGTCAGATCTTGTGCCTAGAGCTGTGGGGCTGGTTCTTCACCCTGGACCCAGAGATCTTGGCTCCCAGCAATCCATACCCCAGCACACCAGGACTCCACTCTTCTCCCAAAGTACCAGCTTTAAGCCCTCTAGTTCCCCACACCCAATGACAGCCTCACTTCTCTGTCCAGTGGAAGGAAGGCATCCACAAGCAAACAGACTCCCACTTCTACCCAGCAGAGGCAGGATCATGTGACACCAAACCAGAAGGACTTTGCTGACTCAGGGATGTTCCACTTCAGCTCCTTTCCTACCTTGTCCAGGTTAACAGCAGCTGTTCTGTTTCTATGGTGATTGTTTTTTACCACAGCTTTTTACCTTGACATTCTGCTATCTCAGGTTTCTCAGCTTTCATACTCGCATGCTCTTCTCTCTGGCTTTACACATAAAAAAAATTACAAAAACTGTTGCCTCCTTATCTTTCATCGCTTCCTCTTTTCCCTTTGTTTTTCTGTTGCCTGGTCACAGCACCAGTAGGCAAAGCTCAGTCTTGCAAGGACATCAACAGAAATAAAGGAGGATTGGTTAGATTGGTGAGAAGGTTAAAAAGTGCTGCCGATAGCACTGTTTCCCCCACTGCCTGGGTGGCTGCTGCAGGGCACCCCACAGTGGATTCCCAAGGAGGGTCGTCAGTGGAAGCAGACAGCATTACTGGTAGTGCCCTGAAACTCCTTTTAGCAGAGCATAAAAAAAGCAGTATTGGTAGCTCAGAAACCGCTGTCTATTACAAGCTGTTGTTGCCACTCTGGTCTCCTGACTGTCTCCAGAGATAAAGATCTGCTTTGGGGCAGCACAGTGAGGTTTGAGTGGGCCTCCTTATGCAGGAGGACTGCTGGAATGCTAACATTTTCCCCCTTGAGGAACAAGTGATGCCATTTTCTGATCTTGCTGCTGAGGGGGGTTATGTAGCAGCAGCAATACCCAAGGGTCTGCTCCACTTACATGAATGGCAAACCACATACAGGATTCCAGCTTCTGCTTTTCTCTGCTGCTCAATCCAAGAGTTCCTCCGTGAAGATTGCACTGGTTGCGCTGCATGGCTGATGGCGCTGCATCCACTACTGTAGCAGCTTCTGGTGGTACTTCCTTGGTTCAAGTATCTACACTGGATCTAACACAGCAGGCTGTAGCTGAGGAACGTACACAATAGCTAGGAACCCTGAGCTAGTGTTTGAGAGGGGGAGCTGTGGCACCACTGCTCACTTCACCAGCAACCCTCCTCCGACTCTTCTTTGGCTTCCATTCCTTCCAAGCTCAAATCAGCAGTTAAGGGTCCTAAGCACACACTGCTGGGCAGATACCTGCTGGTCGTAAAATTGCTAGGGGTTGCAGATCCTTGCAAGCTGTCAGAAAACACTTAGGGAAAGGAAAGGTGCCTCCAGCTGCCGGGGGGGGGGCAGTATTCAGAGGATTGCAGGAAAATAGACTAACAGAGAAACTTATATAAATCCCAGAGATTAAGGGGAATGGAGTGAGGGTGGTCTGCCTGAGAATGGTCTGCCTTCATTGCTAAGCGCTTACTCCCAAAGTGCTCTGAGATTGCAGGACCCAACCTCAGAACCTGTGCAGCAGATATCTAGGGCAGCAGTGTTCTTTTGTTTTTTGTTTTAAGCACAAACCTGCTGTCCCTCCCCTTTTTCTAATGTCATCAAAGAGGAGTAGGTGGCTCTCCTACAGACCAGGAGGGACATTAGTGTCACTCAACATTTTTATTCTCTACCACAGCTGATCATGGAGCAGCTGCGTTGACAGGTGGCAGCCCTGTTCTCAGTACTGTCCTGGCCAAATCATGTTCTTTAGGCACTCATGAGCTGTTTGAGTTTCTATGTCTGAAGCTCCTCTTCTGAAGGTGCTTTCCCATGTGATGATCACATTATCACAGTATGCCTCTGAATGACAGGCTCCTGTGTATACACCTCTTGTGTATTATAGAAAAGGGCAGAGTGATTTCAAGACCAGACTCATCCTTTATCCCTAAAGTTAATTCCTTGTCCCATCACTCTCAGGAGCTAATCCTGCCTTTCTTTGACCTTAACCCCTCTGAAGAAGGCTTGGTACAAGCTAGACATGTGCAAGGCACTAAAATCCATTTCAGAAGCACTGTGCCCTTCAGGCACTCAGATTGCCTCTGTATTTCCTTTAATCCCTCTAACCTAGGCCAAAACATGCCTAAGACGTCTCTGATTAGGTGGATCAGTTCACGTATATTGCTAGTTCTTGAGGCATAAAGCTTGCCTACACTGTTTAAAATCACGTTGAACTCGACCAGGGCAACCTGGCATCACTGCAGCCTTTTCTACCAATGCTTCAATATTACAGATATCATAGAATCATAGAGTTGGAAGAGACCGCAAGGGCCATCGAGTCCAACCCCCTGCCAAGCAGGAAACACCATCAGAGCACTCCTGACATATGGTTGTCAAGCCTCTGCTTAAAGACCTCCAAAGAAGGAGACTCCACCACACTCCTTGGCAGCAAATTCCACTGTCGAACAGCTCTTACTGTCAGGAAGTTCTTCCTAATGTTTAGGTGGAATCTTCTTTCTTGTAGTTTGGATCCATTGCTCCGTGTCCGCTTCTCTGGAGCAGCAGAAAACAACCTTTCTCCCTCCTCTATGTGACATCCTTTTATATATTTGAACATGGCTATCATATCACCCCTTAACCTCCCCTTCTCCAGGCTAAACATGCCCAGCTCCCTTAGCCGTTCCTCATAAGGCATCGTTTCCAGGCCTTTGACCATTTTGGTTGTCCTCCTCTGGACACGTTCCAGTTTGTCAGTGTCCTTCTTGAACTGTGGTGCCCAGAACTGGACACAGTACTCCAGGTGAGGTCTGACCAGAGCAGAATACAGTGGCACTATTACTTCCCTTGATCTAGATGCTATACTCCTATTGATGCAGCCCAGAATTGCATTGGCTTTTTTAGCTGCCGCGTCACACTGTTGGCTCATGTCAAGTTTGTGGTCAACCAAGACTCCTAGATCCTTTTCATATGTACTGCTCTCAAGCCAGGTGTCACCCATCTTGTATTTGTGCCTCTCATTTTTTTTGCCCAAGTGTGTGACTTACTCCTCAGCAGATACTTTTCATTACATATTGTAGGATGCATGCCTGTGCTTTGACAGAGGTAGCATTTGATAGGAGTGTGCTACAACATGTACTACTGCTGTCTTAGATACCCATATTGGGGTGCCTGCCTCCCAATGGGCACAGAATGGAATCTTGCTCCCTTATTGTGAATGCCCTTCCTGGCCCAGTGTGACCAGAGGCATCCAGCCCTGCTCTTCTTCAGGTGGTTGGGTACCAACTGGCACATGGGGGCTTTGGCTATAATTGTCCACCTGTGCCAGATGTGGAGACTCTGTTATTTCTGTTTTCCTAATATTCCTTTTTCCTCCAGTTTCTTAATGCACACAATATGTGATCGGCTTGTTAAGGAATTGGAACTGAGGCTAAGCCTCCTGAGCCAGCACGATGTTTCATTTTGGTGTCACCTGATCCTGCCTTGCTTTAGGTGGTAGTAAGTAGGAGTCCATTCATATAAAGATTCCACCTTCACACTTGGCCAGGATAGACCTTCATGGTAAGCGACCAACACCCCGTTCTTTCCGAGAGGAGCGGTGTAGAAGAGGACAGCAGCCAGGACATTTGGCTTCTCAGCATCTGGTAGGGGGAATCTCTTGCCAAGCTCCGCCATCTGTTTGCTGCTTTGTAGCTTCACGGGAGCCAACGTCTTCACCCCAAACGCCTATCTATTTGCTCTTCAAATGTGTGTGCAGGGGGTGGGGGGAGGCAGAGAGCACTGAACACATTCATATGACAGCTTGCTTATTTGTTTGTTTATTTCAACAAAAGGTCCAGGCCACAAGAAGCGGAGCAAGAGTCCTCGCATCCCAGAGATGAAGAGGAAGATGAAGGGGAAGAAGATGGCGCCTCTGAAGATCAAGCTGGGCATGATTGGGGGCAAGCGCAAAAAGAGCAGCTCAGTAAGACCCTCTCCTTGTCCACTGGGTGTGAATGTGGAGATTGGGTGAAAAGTGATGGGCGGATGGGCATTGTTTCTATTTGTTTGGCGTTTTCGGATGGAAGAACTGTGCAGTTTTAAAAGAAGACATCACAGCTACCTGCCAAAATCGGATTTCTGTGGCCTGTTTTTGTTATGCAAATGCAGCTCATTTGCTTCCCTTTGGCTCTTTTCCTTGCTTATTGTGCTTGTGCTAGTCGTGGGGAGGGTTCTTGAACTGACCTTCTTTGCTGCCCTTCTGGCTTTTGAGATTTCACCAGGTGCTGCCATAGCCTGCACAATGTTCAGCTTGCCTTTGAAGCCATCCTGCCCCACCACAGGCATAAGATTTTTCTTATGGGCTATGGTAGGAAACCAGGCTAGGCTGAGTTTGCATGGTATGACTGGAGGTATGCTTGTTGGCTTATAAAATCACTTCTGTTTTCTTCTTGCCCCCTCACCTTTACCTTATAACTGTATTAAGTGGTGCTGTATTCTCCCTGCTCCCACCCCCTGACCATAACTGAGGAGGGCTGGATGGCAAGCCACCTCCTTTTTCTTCTTGCTTGCTCCTTGGGGCAGATACTAACCTCAGGTGCCAAGCCCACCCCCCCACCTCCCAGCAACCATTTCCTCTCTCCCCTTTCCCCCTTACTTCTGCTTCTGTATGGGCCTTTCCTAATGGAGGGCTGCTCCGGTTATGTACAGCATTTGTTTCAGAGTGACGAGGTGGGAGAGCCAGAGGAAGAATCTGACCTTGACAACTCCAGTGTTCACAGCTCCTCGGTGCGTTCTGACAGTTCAGGGCGGGTGAAGAAACTCAAGCGGGGCAGACCTGGACGGAAGAAGAAAAAAGGTGAGTGTGGGCTGTAGGTTAGAGCATGGTAGTTAGGTAAACAAACTCATTTCCTGGTTATAGGATAGATGCAGCTATCAATCACTCCTAACCCTGATGGCTGTGTTCTGCTTCCATGGTCAGAGGCAATAAACTTCTGAAAACCAGTTGATGAAAACTGCAGGTGGGCAGAGTGCTGTTGTACTCATGTCCTCCTTGCAGGCATCTGGCTGGCCACTGCGACAACAGGATGCTGAACAAGATGGGCCACTGGCCTGAGTTCTTTTGGTTTAGAAAAACACAATCCTACTAGATTTCCCTGTAAAAAGAACGACAGAAAGACTCGCTTTCTCACTCATTTGCCAGGGCAGAAGGGCCATTTTCCAAGTTTCCTGTTTGTGTTTGGCAAAGGAATTCTGGGAAGTTTCAGCCACGCCTCCTTCCCACTGGTTTGTGTCATTCACAGGCCCCCATAGCCCTGGAGAGAAGTTTCCATTCAACCCACCTTTCATTGTGCTAATCATCCAGCCTCTTCTCCCTTCAGTTGCTGCTTTTTCAGTTCCATCCCCTTTTGGGGACGAGCGGTAAATGCAATTTGTTGAATACCCCTCAGTTTCTAAGGGAGGAAGATGGATGACTCCCAATCCTAGACCTGCCCTGGCCCAGGTAAGGGAGTAGGTTGTATGTAGCTCAGGTGCCTTCATGCCATATTCTGGTTTCTCCCCACTTCCCGGCCCTGCAGTTGCTGGTGAAGAAGAGGCAGACGGCTACGAGACAGACCACCAAGACTACTGTGAGGTGTGTCAGCAGGGCGGGGAGATCATCCTCTGCGATTCATGTCCCAGAGCTTATCACCTGGTGTGCCTGGATCCGGAGCTAGACAAGGCCCCCGAGGGCAAATGGAGCTGCCCCCACTGTGTAAGCTGCTCACCTTTCTTCCTTGTTCTCTGCACACTAGCACCTCCCACCCTGTGTCTCCCCCATTTCCAGGGAAGGAGCTTGCCTGTTGTAGCCCTTGCTCTGGTGCCGTTCCCCTTAGGAGTCCAGGATGCTGTGCTAAAAATGCATATTAAAAATCCAAAATATCAAGCTTTGAAAATTCAGATAATGTAGCTGGGATAGATTGTGCAAAAAACAATGAACTTGCACTTTCTAGTTCACCTTCTGAGTGCAAAACTGTCCTTTCCCTCCCTTTGTTTTAAATTAGTGCTTGGGTTAGGGATGGTGGGAAAAGAGGGCCTTTGGGGGGTGCTGTGTGCATAGGGACAAGGAGGCAGGGGCTGGGGTTCAGTGGAAGGACTCTGATTGGTCCATTCAGATGCCTTGTGGTTTCAAAACCCTGGCATATTCTTGTACCACTAATGCAATTGAAGACTAATGCAATTGAAGTGGGGATACTTGCTCTTCTGATGCTGTACTAGGAACCCAGATCCTGCTATTATTGGCTGCAAGGATCTGGATCTCTTTGAAAAATTCTATTTAAAAAAATAGCACATGTGCTGCTGAAGCTAGTACCTAAATTAATTTTTGAGAGCTACTCTGGGCTTTTAAAGCTGTGACTCTTCTACATGCTTCATTTTCCTTTGCCGAGAATTCAGGCTGTGTAGAAACAGAAACCCATGAGTCTGAAATTCATCAGAATAGTTGCTGGATAGGCTCTGGCTTCTGCTGTTTGCAGCTCCAAGTGCTCCTACTTGCATGACCCCTATATCATAATCCAGCTCTCTCTCTCTGGGTGTGTCGTGTCCCTCGCCTGCAGGAAAAAGAAGGGGTGCAGTGGGAGCCAAAGGAGGAGGAAGAAGAGTACGAAGGGGAGCTGGACGATGCTGAGAAGGAGGAGGAGGACGATCACATGGAATACTGCCGCGTCTGTAAGGACGGGGGCGAGCTCTTGTGTTGTGATGCTTGCATCTCATCCTACCATATCCACTGCCTCAACCCGCCGCTTCCTGAGATCCCTAATGGGGAATGGCTGTGTCCCCGTTGCACGGTGAGGGCACTGGGAGAGAGGGCATCATGCTGGATTTCGGGTTGGGGTGGGAGAGTGGCTGTGCTGTGAGAAGAGGGTAAGAGAGAGAGACCAGCCAATGCATTTACTTGTCAGTAAGGCTCACTGGTTACATAAAGGGTTGCCTCCTGGACAAGAGGCTTTGGTGGGTGGCCAGACTCCCTGTGTCTCTGACACCTTCTCTTTCCCATCCCCAGTGTCCCATGCTAAAGGGACGGGTCCAAAAAATCCTGCACTGGCGATGGGGGGAGCCTCCGACACCAGTCGCTGTCGCCCTGCCACCCGATGCCAACCCAGACGACCCACCGCCCAAGTCTCTGCAGGGTCGTTCCGAGCGCGAATTCTTCGTCAAGTGGGTCGGGCTGTCCTATTGGCACTGCTCCTGGATAAAGGAATTGCAGGTACAACTTTGACTAAACTTGGGGCTGAGGCAGCTATGCCTTCGGACAAAACTCCATGCCTCGTCAGAGAGTGCGGGACCCCAAAACTGGAAATGAATGGTGGGATGACAGTGCTGTCAACAGCACACAGGGAGAGCTTGGAGTGTGTGGGCATTTGAACCCCTCCACATAGCATCATTCAGTCTTTGGGCAGCTTCCTTCTGGTCTTTGCCCTGCCTTCGTCCTTCGGCATAAACGTAAATCAGTGTCAGCGCAACCGTGGGCTGGGGTGAACTTCTTCATTCCCTCTCTTCTGCTCCCAAGGACTGCCACCTCTCCCCAGCACTCCAGCTCCAGCAGTGTTGTTCTGCTGTTGCTCTCTGGGCACGGGCAACCAGGAAAGATGCCAGCCTGTTTGTGCAAAAACCACGTCTGTTTGAAAGGTGGTATGTTAGAATGGGAGAGCAGCAGCAGCAGCAGCAGCAACACATGTCTGCCAATGCCAATGATAGCCAGAAGTCCCAACTACTCTATGTCCCAACTACTTCTAATGACTGGATGCTGAGCATAGGGATCACCATCATCAGGGTGCCCTGTGTGTGAGCCTCCTTCAGGCATGTCATTGGCTTCATCAGAACCATGTGTGCTGTTTCTCTTGACCCATCATGGCAGAGGCTAGATGGCCACTGATCAGGGGTGCAGTCGCAGTGGGTTTTCTGTATCAGCATTTGATTCAAATCCTTACATTTCTCATTCACGTCTACTCAGTTTCTCACCTTTCTTTCTTCTTCCCTTTCTCTGCCCCCTCCCCCCACAAATCCCAGCTTGAGATTTTCCACCTGGTGATGTACAGGAATTACCAACGAAAGAACGACATGGATGAGCCCCCGCTGCTTGACTACGGTTCTGGTGATGACGATGGGAAGAGTGAGAAGAGGAAGAACAAGGATCCTTTCTATGCCGAGATGGAGGAGAAATACTACCGCTATGGCATCAAGCCGGACTGGATGACCATCCACCGTGTTATAAACCATAGGTCAGCTTGTGTGTGTGTGCATGTGCACACTTGTGTGCGCATAGTTCATCCCCTATCACAATGAGGCCATGGCTCAAGGGTGGTGAACCTGCAGCCCTTGGGCCAGATCTGGCCCACTAAACCACTGCAGGTGGTCGACAGGCATTGACAAAACTCAGCTCCTCTTCTCTTCAAAGGCAACTCTTTTGCTGGAAGGTCTTCCTGATCAGGAAACAGGAAGGCATACTCCTTCCTGTTTCCTGAGCATTAAGTCCTCCTGCCAACGGCACAGCACAGGAAGGAGGAACCTTTGTAAGGTCAACCAGTGGGGCTTTCTTCCCCATCACAATGCTGGCTTGAACCTCTCTCCTCTCCTCTCAGGCCAGCACTGCAGTGGGGATGAGTGCCATGCATACATCGTAGTGTGGTGTGTGCCAGCATGTGTGTGTGTGATCTGCATGTGTTTGGTTTGTGCATGCTGCATATCTGGCAAGTGTGTGTGTGTGTGGTGTGCATGCATGCAGCCCTCGGACATCGGTCAGTTTTGAATGTCATCCCTGGATCCGGGAAGGTTTAGCTGCTTGTACCATAGTCCACGGCCAATGCACTGTTAGTCCTGATGAGACCTAGGCGTGTGTTGGATACTTTGCAGTGGGCATAAGTGGGGTCGTCCAGCGGGGAATAATTGAGGTATAGGTGTTGGCAGCCTGGCCACTCCTGGGAACCCCACCTTTCTTTAAAGAATATTTAATCCTCAAGGTTCTGAAGAATAAAATGGATTTGAACATGACCTTTGTGCATTTCTCCAAGAGAATCCTTCTAAAAGATTTCCATATCTTCGTGATATTCACCGGCTTAGCCATGGTGGCCTTTGTTGACTTAATCCCATCAGATGCCTTTCGGTGAAACAGAGTAAGCAAACCCAGTTTGTGTGTTTTCTTTTCTTTCTGCTTCTTTCTCTCTTTTCTCTTTGCGCCGTGAATTTACTGCGTGCAGCATTGACAAAAAGGGCAACTACCACTACCTGGTGAAATGGCGTGACCTTTCCTACGACCAGTCCACGTGGGAGGAGGATGAGATGTCGATTCCCGACTATGAGTACCAGAAGCAGGCCTATTGGTTTCACAGGTGAGGAAACCATGAGGGTGGCAGTGGGGAGGGAGGCACTGAGCAGGGCAGGATTGAGCTACCTGGCCCAGTGCACCATGGGCCATGCCTGAGATTCCTGAGTGAGACACAGTGGGGCCTTCCTCTCTCTCCACCCCCCTCACTCTCTAGAGAGCTGATAATGGGTGAAGACCCTGCCCAGCCCAGAAAGTACAAGAAGAAGAAGAAGGAACTGACGTCGGAGGACCTGCCCAACTCCCCCACCAATGATGTAAGCTCTGGGATGGTGGCTAGCAGTGCAGCCACCCCTCTGCGGTGCTGGGCACCCTTGATGCTGCAGCACTAGGCTGGGAAGGGAGTGCAGCCTGACAAAGAGGAAAGCTCTGTGCAGCTGATGGGCCCAAGACGTTTTAAATGGGGATCATTTCAGGGGTGGTGTCCAGAATGGAGCGAGCCTCTGTCCGTGTGTGTGCATGGCTCTCACCTCTCTGCTTCTCTCTCTCCGGACATCCTTGCAGCCCACGGTGAAGTATGACAGCCAGCCACGCTTCATCACGTCCACAGGGGGCACGCTGCACATGTATCAGCTGGAAGGCCTGAACTGGCTGCGGTTCTCCTGGGCCCAGAGCACAGACACCATTCTGGCAGATGAGATGGGCCTCGGCAAGACGATCCAGACCATTGTCTTCTTGTACTCGCTGTACAGGGAGGTAAGCCAGGAGTGGTGGCCTGGGCATGTTCACTCTCTTTTCCATTGTCCGAAGTATGTGAGTCTCTCTCTCTCCTTCCCCCCACCACTGCCCCTGCCTCCTGTAGAAACCTAACATTTACATGTCATTGCATGGCCCTTTCCTTATGCTGTGACCCAGGACTTTTGAACTGTTTCTCTTCCTTTTCTGATCATGCACCTTCCCAAGTGTTACAAAGAAAGTGCTGGCTTCCTGTCCTAAAAGCTCACAGTCCTAAAAGAGGAAGGAGAACAGGGGTATACATGGGACAGAGGGGAAAAAAGGGTTATACAGTGGACACTCGGGTTGCGAACGTGATCCGTGCGGGAGGCACGTTTGCAACCCGCAGCGTTTGCAACCTGTGACCCGCGCATCTGCGCATGTGCAGGTTGTGATTTGGTGCTTCTGCACATGCGCAAGCGCCGAAACCTGGAAGTAACCGTTCCAGTACTTCCGGGTTCGGTGTGGTGCGCAACCCGAAATCACACAACCCGAAGCGTCTGTAACCCGAGGTATGACTGTAAACCTTCCAGTGAAACTCTCCCACCTACTCCAGACTCCTTCTGTCTTTCCAAGAAAGAAAGCCAATAAAGTTGCTTTTGCCAACATTGTCTTTGTTTATCCAGTTCTACCTTTCAAAGCAACTAAAAGTGCCCCCATACTCCTCCTGAGCCCCCATTCCCTGTTTGCCTAGTTCCTCTCCCCCTCTGAGATGTAATGGAAGAGATTCTCTTTGCTTCCTACCTTAGGCCCATCCATTCATTGCCACTGTTCTCCAACCAGATTGAAGCCACCGACTATTCTCCTCCAATCTGCTTTGGATGTCATAAAGCAAGTTTCCTGCCACTTGTTACTTCCCTCAAAACCTCCGCCTTAGCTCTCATTTTATTTGGGGTTTCCCTTCAGGGTTTCTGAAGGGAGACGGGCCTCGTTTGTTGTTTTGAGTTTGGCCTCCCTGCTCTCCCAAGCTTCTCCCCTTTGGGGTTTCCTCATGGGTGAGCGTTCTGGAGCTGAACTATTTCTGCAGGATCCTACCCGTCAGCATGAGCTAGACCTCAAGTGCTCCCTCCCTGCTGTCCTCCTCTGCCCCAACCACCTCCTGTCTTGACCTCCTCATGGCAGCCTCCCAATGAGTGCCTGCCTTGCCAAGACATCTTGCTGAAGTACTAGAGCCGCAGGCTTTTCTGAAAGGCGGTGAGGCAAGGGAAAGCCCTTTGCTTAAGCAAGCAGCTGAGTTGCTGTCTGCTCCAACTGCTGATCTGTCTGAAACCTTGAGTGGGGCGAATCCTGCCACGTTGCCCCAGATTCTTTCCTCCATAACAGAAATATCTGGCAGCAAGCAGCCCTTCTCCATAAAAGAAAAGGTGCACATTTAATCTCTGTTGTAGGGCAGCTTCCTTGTTGGTGATGACGTGGGAAGCACACAATGTGCATATGTTTCTCTGAACACGAGCGTGAATGCATCTGGGAAACCTGATGGGGCCAGATTTCCCAGATACATGCAAATCTGTCTGTGACATCTGCCTGATTACCTGTTCCATGTTGGAAGCATCCGTGTTGTGCTGGTGCTTCCTACTGCATTCATAACGTGTGGAGCCATCGCCAGCCTTGTGTGATGTAGATTGTATGTCTTTTGGGCACTGACCATATGAGGTCTCCGTGTTCTGTATACCGCCTAGCACAGTGTTGGTGCTGAATGAACGTCTGGTGGGAGGAGTGCATCAGCCCCAGGCAAAGGGTCCTTCTGTGAACAGCTGTTACTTCTGTATGAACAGCTGCTGTGACTGGCTGCGTGTCAGTGATCCCAGCAGAGCCACAGGAGAACCTTGCTCATTCTGGCAGCCAGCGTTTTATGAATGGATTTCTCTTTGCCTAGCTGAGCCCCTGGGAGCCAAAAGCAAAGAGCCTGAGAATTGCTGCATCAGGCTGAGTCAGGGCTGGGAGCTGCCGGTGGCCTCTTTTGACTCCTCCCGAGCTGCAGACAGCAAAGTTCCTTCTAGTTCACATGTGATTTCATGCTCTTCCTCTTTTCTCTCCCCGCCCCCCCCCCCCCGCTCCACCAGGGCCACACCAAAGGGCCTTTCCTGGTCAGTGCTCCGCTGTCCACCATCATCAACTGGGAACGAGAATTTCAGATGTGGGCACCCAATTTCTATGTGGTAACCTACACAGGGGATAAAGACAGCCGCTCCATCATCCGTGAGAATGAGTTTTCTTTTGAGGACAACGCCATGAAGGGTGGAAAGAAGGCTTTTAAAATGAAGGCAAGTGCAGTGGGGGGTTTTCCCCACCTTACAGCAACAGCAGCGCTGACTCTGCAGCTTCCCATGGGCCTCATATTGATTGTGGTCAATATCATTTTGCTCCCCACCAAACTTTGAGGCAGAAGGCAGCTTGTTAACCCCTTCGCTTCCAAGCCCCACAATGCTGCCTTGCCAGCTTGCCTTTCAAATGCACAAGAGCTCCGAACTCTTCCCCCATCAAGGAGAACCGCATTCAGTGGTGCCCTGGAGCTATACGTTCAGTGGTGCCCTGGTGGCTATACGTTTTCCCACCTTCCGTATTTCTCCTTTTTGTTTTCAGAGAGAAGCTCAGGTGAAATTTCACGTCCTCCTTACCTCCTATGAGCTTGTAACCATTGACCAGGCTGCCTTGGCTTCCATCCGGTGGGCCTGTCTTGTTGTGGATGAAGCTCACCGACTCAAAAACAACCAGTCCAAGGTGAGGAGAGCTGTGTGGTGGGGAAGCCTGAGCTGGCTTGTCCTGGATAAATCCCAGGATTTGGAACTCATCTGTGGTGGGTGAGGGTGTATGAAGGTGGAGCGAGGGAAGAAGGGTGTTCTGATGCCTGTACTGCTCTTGCTTTCAGTTCTTCAGGGTGTTAAACGGTTATAAGATCGACCACAAACTGCTGCTCACTGGGACTCCTTTGCAAAACAACTTGGAGGAGCTGTTCCACCTGCTGAATTTCCTCACTCCTGAGAGATTCAAGTATGGCTAATTTTGTGCTTCCTTCCCCTTTGCTGTGGAGACCTGGTAATCAGAGATCTGGAGGGGCTTAATCTTAACTCCTTTCCTATCTGCCATTGACACACTGGCCTGTTTGTCATCTACCTTCAGACTGGGGTCCCTGTCCACAGTTTCCCCTCTCCTTTCCAGGTTTGCATCCACCAGTAACCTTTTCATCCAGTTCATAGCTAGCCTGAACATAGGGTGGAGTTTCTACCTAATCTTCCACCCAGCCGGAGCTTGGTAGAACAGAGGGGCTGAGTCCTTCCACTCTTAGTTGTCTTTCATGCCAGCATTATAAGACCTAGTGCCTAACAGCTGATCCCAAAATGTGGTGGGCCATCTGCCTCACAGCACAGCTCTGGTGTGAATGTTATACAGAAAGCGGTTTGGAAAACCTATAAAAGAGGAGCATTTGGGCTTCTGAAAATGTTTATCTGGAGGGATGGCTCCCTCTGCTGATCAGACATTCACACTGCTGGCGATCTGGCATCTTGGTCACTCCCAAGTGAAACTTAATGCGCCTTCTGGTGGCCACAAGGGATTTCCATTTGTCTGAAACAGATGTCTAGTGATGGGGGCGGGCTCTTCCCATCAGCACTGGAAGCTGGACTTGTAGAGCTTCAAGCTTTTTCCAGGGTGGGTGGAGAGGGCCAGGTTACATTTTCACATTTTTGCCCTTTGTTAACTGAGGAACCTCAGCTGCTCTTGCCTCTCCAAGGCTTAGCGAAACTAAAAGAGACGGCTTCTTTCTTACCTCTTTCATTGACTTTACGGCTGGAAAGATTTTTATTTGGTTTGGTGGTGTCTTTTACCCCGAGACTTGCAAAGGAAGTACAAAGCATTAAGTGCTCCCTCCCCTGCACGTCTGTGGATTTGTTACTTCTTTCCACCTACCAACTAAAGAGCCTGCCTTCCCAGCCTTCAAATTTGACACCACATTAACACCACATAAATTATCCACTTTTATTTATTTATTTAATTTAAAATACGTTTAGTCACTTTTCTGGACAAGAGCCTTATCATCAAAATTAAAACCTTAAAAATTAGTGCACAGTTTAAAACTTTAAATAATAAAAAACCTAATGCAGTGGTACCTCGGTTTAAGAACAGCCCTGTTTATGAACGATTCGGTTTACAAACTCTGCAAAACAAGAAGTAGTGTCCTGGTTCGTGAACTTTACCTCGGCCTAAGAACAGAATCCAAACGGTGGAAGGGCACCAGCGGCGGGAGGCCTCATTAGGGAAAGCTTGCCTCGGTTTAAGAATGGTTTCGGTTTAAGAATGGACTCCCAGAGTGGATTAAGTTTGTAAACCCGGGTACCACTGTACTACAAGTCACCACACTTGGCAGGTTTCCACCTGCCACCCAAAATGAATAAAACTTAGTCTAACTCAGTTATCACCCAGCTAATTATTATCGTGCCTTAGAGAGCAGTTGTATACCACCCTTCATCTGCACATCTCAGGGTGGTTCACAAGCTAATACTGCAATATAAAAGCAGAAAATACCGTATTTTTCGCCCTATAGGACGCACTTTTCCCCCTCCAAAAATGAAGGGGAAATGTGTGTGCGTCCTATGGGGCGAATGCAGGCTTTCGCTGAAGCCTGGAGAGCGAGAGGGGTCGGTGCGCACCGACCCCTCTTGCTCTCCAGGCTTCAGGAAGCTATCCCCCCAGCCCGGCAAGCTCCCAGAGCGATGCCAAAGCTGCGCGCAGCTTCGCCATCACTCTGGGACCCGTTCTGGGGGCTGGGATCGGGGGAAGCTCGGGCTTCCCCCGCCCCCAGCCGCGCAAGCTCCGGGAGCAATGGCGAAGGTGTGTGCACCTTCGCCAGCGCTCTCCGACCCACTCGGGGGGCGGGGGAAGCTCGGGCTTCCACCACCGCCAGCCCTGCAAGCTCCGGGAGCGATGGCGAAGGTGCACGCACCTTCGCCAGCGCTCTCCGACCTGCTCTGGGGGCTAGGGGTGGGGGAAGCTTGGGCTTCCCCCACCCCCAGCCCCGCAAGCTCCGGGAGCCACTCTGGCTCCCGTTTTGGGGGCTGGGGTCGGGGGAAGCTCGGGCTTCCCCCGCCCCAGCCCCGCGCCTGGGGGGGGGGGAAATATATTTTTTTTCCTTTATCCCCCCCCCAAATCTAGGTGCGTCCTAGGGGCCGGTGCGTCCTATAGGGCGAAAAATACGGTACATGACAAAAACAAGAACAGAAAACCCCAATCAATAACCCCCCTCCCCTCCCACAAACACATTTAAAAGGAGTATAGGATGTTAATCAACCCAAGGCCTTGTTGAAGAGGAACCTGGTGCCTAAAGGTGTATAATGAAGGCATCAGCCAAATCTCCCTGGTTCCTCGATTCCGTTTGCCCAGCCAATTTCTCCCTAGAAAATCCACTGTGTATTGCTGTGTGTCTTGTTTTAGTGCTAAAGAATGGGTTTTTCTGGGGAATGTGGTGAAGTAAAGGCAAAACCACTTGGATCCATGCCTAGAAAGCACAGGACAAGCAGAAAACTACAGTACTGTATATGGCAGCTCCCTATGTTTTCTATGCTTCTATATACTGTCTGCAATCACAAAATATTTTAGGGTGGGTCACAAAATTTAAGTGAATAAAGAAAATGCAATTTAAAACCAATTTACTTTTTATGATCCTAACCCCCACTCCGCAAGCCATTATTTTAAGGAAGCTGGGGGGGGGGGCATGACTTGGTTAGAACTGGGGGGAGTTGAAGGATGGGGCTTTTGTTTCATTAAGGGTGCCTTCCCTTCGTTCGCCTGCCCTAATTTGAGCACTAGGCTTGGGGGATCTTTGTGACAGATCCTCCTTCAGATACTTCCCCCAGCCCAAAATCCCTTCCTTTCCCTTGCTTGTGTGCAGCATTCTGTTGGCCTGAAATATCCCCAGAGGTGTCCACGTAACAGCTTCTGTCTCTTTCCCACAGCAACCTGGAAGGCTTCCTGGAGGAGTTTGCTGACATCTCCAAGGAGGACCAAATAAAAAAACTCCATGACCTCCTGGGACCCCATATGTTGCGCCGCCTCAAGGCTGACGTCTTCAAGAACATGCCAGCCAAGACAGAGCTCATTGTCCGGGTGGAGCTCAGCCCCATGCAGAAGTATGGGCAGGATTGGGGGAGGAGAGGCGGTATGGGGGACTGTCCTTTCCATGCAGAGTGACAGGGTGGTGGCAGATATATGACCTGGACTCTAGTGGGGCGGGGGCACCGTGGTATGGATTTACAAGTGGCAGTGATGGCTCTTGGATCAGGGAGGGGAGACCCAGTGAAACAGAATTTGGGGGAGGGGGAGCTGGTCTGGCCAGGATGGAGGAGAGTCAAGGTCCTTAGGTTCTCTGCAAGAATGGTTACATCCTGGGGAGGGAGCAGTAGACCAAAGCATGCCAGAACCCAAGACTCTGGTCTCCTTTCCTCCAGATTGTTGGGAGGGCAAATGGGAAAAGACAACTCATTGAATGTTAAATGTACTGTATTTCTCTCCCTCCCTTTTTGGTAAAAATCTGGCAGATACTTCTGTACGTGGAGGGGTCATAGAGTCTCTCTCATGCTACTCTTTTTCTCCTCCTGCTGTTCCCATTCTTCTCCCCCTGCCCCCCACCCAATCAGGAAATACTATAAATATATCTTGACCCGCAACTTTGAAGCTTTGAACTCCCGTGGTGGCGGTAACCAGGTGTCCTTGCTCAACATAATGATGGACCTGAAGAAATGCTGCAACCACCCCTACCTCTTCCCTGTTGCTGCGATGGTATGTCTTGCATTGCCCAGCCGGCTGGCAGGGGCCTGTGCAGGGCCAGGGCAGCTCTCTCCAGCTGGAAGGAGTGGGCTCATGTTGTGGAGCAGGGATAGGTTGCCTTTGGCAGGCAAACTGGCCCACCTCCTCAGTTTGCCTCTGGCCTTTGCCTAATCCCCTGACAGCAAAGAATAGACCCAGCCAGATGAAACCACCTGCATGAATGGCGATGGCTATGCTTTGTCTTGGCAGGAATCCCCCAAGTTGCCAAGCGGTGCCTATGAAGGGGGTGCTCTCATCAAGGCCTCTGGGAAACTGATGCTGTTGCAGAAGATGTTGCGGAAGCTAAAAGAGCAGGGCCACCGGGTGCTCATCTTCTCCCAGGTGAGAGTGGTTGGGGGATATATGGGGCCTTGAGCACCTGGATGCTGGTTGTGTACAGTGTTGAGGAGGACGGGATGGAGAAGAAAAAGATGTGAACAACTTGTTGTGTGTTTCTTCTCCTATGGTTACAGCATACAAATAATGTAATTTCATGACATAATTTTTTCCTAAATGTTATGGAGGTGTTAGGATGCTGTTTTCTGTGACATCATCTGTTCAGTAAGAACAAATTAGTCTCAAGTGCAGCCATGCAGTGTACAGCAAGAATGCTAGTGATGAATGAGAAGGCACTATCAATCTCATTTAGGAATATGAATGCCCAGAGGTAAAAATGAGTTTTCCTCATTTTTCCAAGGTCTTCCTCCCTTCCCCCTCTTGTTTTTTTTACAGTGGAAATTGGAAAGGAAAAGAAACCCCTCCAATGAACTATTATCTCTTTTAGGATATTGCTCTTTAAGGCAGGGTTTTAAAATATTAGCTGTACAGTACTCTCTCAAAATTGTTTCCAGTAACTTTGTACAGTAATATACAGCACTAGGAAATTGCAGTAGAAATATACAGTAGATATGAACAACTCAATTCCAATTCTGTTAGGCTAAAGAAAGACATAGAAATAAGAAGTATACTGTTGCTTCTTGGGCTATGGAGGAGAATTTTTAGTAATATTTCTTTTTTTTCCTGGATCTTGTTTATAGTGGAGACTGTTTGTAAGCCCAAACAATTTTGCTTTCCACAGTGTTAGTGGTTTCTCCATCCCCCCACCCCCGTTTCCCCAACTGAGAATTTCCAGAAGTACTAGATCTCTCGTCTCATTTATGGGTATCTTTTCCAGATGACAAAAATGCTGGACCTACTTGAGGATTTCCTTGACTATGAAGGGTACAAGTACGAACGGATTGACGGGGGCATTACGGGGGCCCTGCGGCAAGAGGCCATTGATAGATTTAATGGCAAGTATGAAGGTTGTGAGCCTAATGTTTGAGGGTAGAAGGTGGGGCTTGACCTTTATATATCATTACAGTACCGTGACCTCAATTGTCTGTAGAAATGAGCCTGCCAAGGATCTCCTTCAGGTGGAGGCTCTCTCTGGATTGGGACTAGAGTGGGTTGTAAGGATCTACATGCCACAAGAAGAACCCCAGTAGATCAGACCGAAGGTATATCTATTTGAGGATCCTGTCTCCCATAGTGGTCAGCCAGCTGCTGATGGAGAACCTACAAGCCGGGCGTGAGGGTCAGTTGCAACGGTCTTGTCATGGTTGAGAAGTCAGTGCCAGAATCGGCATCCAAAACTTTAGCCTTTGTCAGAAGATAGGAGTTGCGGGTGTGCCAGTAGGCCAGAGCAACACTATAGGGAATGTCCAGTAGAAGGAACAAAAAATCCTGAAACAGCAACTCCTCTTCAGCCGTCTCTGTCTCTTGCTTGGTCACGAGACAGAACAGGGATGTAGTCTGCTAATCCAGACTAGACTGCAAAAGTTGGCTGTATGTTTTCTGCCTTTCCTGGGCAGCTGAAGGATCCAGCTCCTCAATAATGGATGGTGGACAATAACGGACATTCATGGTGAATCATAGAATTGGAAGGGACCCACAAAGTTCATCTGGTCCAACCCCCTGTAATTAAGGAATCCCAACTAAAGCATCCATGGCAGATGGCTATCCAGCCTCTGCTTAAAAACCTCCAAGGAAGGAGAGTCCACAACCTCCTGAGGGAATACATTCCACTGTCAAACAGCTCTAACTGTCAGAAAGTTATTTTTGATGTTTCGTTGGAATCTCTTGTAACTTGAAGGTTAAGCATGATGTTTTTGCATAGCTTGGAGCAGGCAGCCATAATTTTTACTCTGGAGTGACATGATATACTTTGGAATCTGCTCCCAAGCATGAAATACCTTTTGCAAAGCAGACCTGAGCCTGACTTCAGAGTTCAACTTTGCGTTCTGAATTTTGAGTCCAGTTCATATGTCTTACCTCCTGATTCACTCACTGAGGTCTTCATTCTTTTTCAGCCCCGGGAGCTCAGCAGTTCTGCTTCCTGCTCTCCACGCGGGCAGGTGGTTTGGGCATCAACTTGGCCACAGCAGACACGGTGATCATCTTTGATTCAGACTGGAACCCTCACAATGATATTCAGGTAGGCTCCTCTCCTCCCCTGATCACCCCCCTTCCTCCTTATGGACTTCTGTTTTTAAGGAGGGGGCTGGTGCTGTGATGTTTTTATTGTAATGCTCTGCATGTTTTAATAGACTATATATAAACTGTGTACGTGTATATATTATGTTTATTTTTATAATTGCTTTTTTCTATGTTTCTAGATGTTTCTAAGCATCTAAAACATGAGGGGGAAAGGTGGGATATAAAAATAATAATAATTCTGTAGATCCACCGGAGGTTGCACATAAGAACCACTTTGAGGGTGTGGTTGTTGTTTTTTACAATCAATATATTAATTTTATGAAGTAAATAATAAAATAAAAAAAACCTTTCTGGATCAGACCAAAGGCTGATTTTATCTATCATCCCTTTTTCACCCATTAGCCAACCAGCGGTCAACGGGTTATAGACATTCCCACAATCCGACTGTGCAAGCAAAATCCTCAGTATCCCAAGAAGCTTACTTTTCATTAACACAGAGATAATTTTTAGTCAAAGCTATTTTCTGGTCACAAAGATAAGCTTGGCCATGTACCAGCAAAGCCTGCTAAAATTTCTAGGCTAGAGTGAGGCTGATTTCAGCACTCCCACCCAAGGCATGGACAAATGGAATGAATAATGCAAATGCAAAATCAGCAAATGCAAGGAAAGTAGTTTTCATCTACTTTATTCAGGTACCAAATTAGGCATTTTGAGATAACAACATGAGAGAGGCCTGTATTGCAATTGACCCTGAGCCCTTAGTACAGAGTGGATAGTTAAACCTTAGCATGGTATTTGCCAAGTGATGATGGTTCTTACTCATCTGACACACCCTCCAAACATTTTTTGCGTCTGTGTTTCCTGGAGTGTGAGGTGTAGAGGTGACCCTCCCCTCCCTCATGCAGACACAGAGCAATCCCTCAGCAAAGGGCGGCTGTGGCCGGGTGCATTGGGGAGCCCAAGCTATGGCTTCTACCAAGCTGGCCCACAGTTACAGACCTATGTGCTCACAGAGTGAAGACAAGGGAAGAAAATCTGATGGCAAATGTGGAGCAATGAGTTTTCCAGCAGGCCTCTTTCATCTACAGGGTGTTTGGGTTAATTCTCTCTATTCCCCTTTCTCTGCGTTTACTCCCTTCCCAGCCTTCTCATGGTTTGGGTGCTATTGCAGGCTGCTTCTAGAACCAAAGTCACTAGAGTTCTCTGACATCATTGCAGATCAGCCAATGGCTAGGGACAAGTATACAGATGGGCAGCAGCCGGCTTTATCCTAAAATATCTTCAGATGTTACCATTGCTGCAAAGCAGGTCCCGTTCTTTCCCTCCCTCCCTATGGTTCCTATTGGTTCCTATGGTGAGAAACCCAAATCAGGACTTAAGGGCCATAATCCTCCCCAAGCCATTTCATCATTACCTGACTTTCTTGGGTTGTTCCCCCTCCCCCCCATTTTGCAGGCCTTCAGCAGAGCTCATCGCATTGGCCAGGCCAACAAGGTGATGATCTATCGCTTTGTGACACGGGCCTCTGTGGAGGAGCGTATTACGCAGGTGGCCAAGCGGAAGATGATGCTGACTCACCTGGTTGTCCGCCCAGGCCTGGGCTCCAAGTCGGGCAGCATGTCCAAGCAGGAGCTGGATGACATCCTCAAGTTTGGCACTGAGGAGCTCTTCAAGGACGAAAACGAGGGTGAGAGGATCGCTGCTGTGGGTGATGCATCAAGAGGCAGGCAGTTGTTTGCAATGTCCAAGGGTTGTCCCAAGTAGAGTTAATTGCAGTAGTCTAGCCTCATGTATATTAGGAGAGGAATAACTGTTGCACATTGGGAAGCTGAACAAAGGAAGCTATACTCTTTTAATCAGACAGAGCTGCTGAGCAGTGCGCTTGGCCTCTTCTGCCACCTGGGCTGCCAGGTGCACCATAGCATGTTGCTATGTTGAATGATGCAGGTATCTCTTGCTGCAGCCATTGCAGTGTAAAGTGTACTGTGCAGAATCAGGATTTGGGCTGAAGGTGAAATCCATTGATCATAAATTGCAGCAACCTTTGTAGTGAATTTGGCAGCAATCTCCCAGGTCTCAGCCTCAGTCTCCTACCCCTTGCCCCCTTTTCTTCTCCTCACCTCACTACAGGAGAGAACAAAGAGGAGGACAGCAGTGTCATCCACTATGACAACGAAGCCATTGCACGGCTGTTGGACCGTAACCAGGATGCCACTGATGATGCAGATGTCCAAAACATGAACGAGTACCTCAGCTCCTTCAAAGTGGCTCAGTACGTGGTTCGGGAGGAGGACAAGGTCAGTCGGACAAGGCAGCTGTGAGATCATGGCTGATGGTTCAATAGGCAGCAAGGCTGTGCTCCAGGGCTTACAGATGAGAGCCTGAAGCCATGGAGCAATGGGTGCAGAGTGTGCGGCTCCACCAGGTCGCTTGCGAAGGGTGACTGTTTTTGTGCTAGCGTGTGCATCCCAGTGACTCCGACCTTCTCTTTGATGCCTCAGATTGAAGAGATTGAGCGGGAGATCATCAAACAAGAGGAGAATGTGGACCCTGACTACTGGGAGAAGCTGTTGCGGCACCATTACGAGCAGCAGCAGGAGGACTTGGCTCGCAACCTTGGAAAAGGGAAGCGTGTGCGCAAACAGGTCAACTACAATGATGCGGCCCAAGAGGACCAAGGTCAGCATTTCGGGGTCCCCTTGAGAGGATAGGAGTAGCCCCCTGGCACTCTCAGGGCTACTGAACCTATCTCCGAACAAAATGGCCCCAGATTTTAGGGACCCTATCCTGACCTCCCCCCCCAAACATTCTCTTGTAATTTGAAACCTGCAAATGCGGCAGGGAGGGGAGAGTGATTTTATGCATGCTTGGAGTGGCTAGACTTCAGGAAGTATTCCTGATGGAGGTTAGGGGGAAAACAGAGCCAGAACTGCATCTTCTTTGTGTTGTGTAAGGTTTTACCAGATTCCATCTGCTGAAAGTGCGTGAGGACTGTGGTTTTTTGGGGGCAAGACATGGAGGTAGGACTGCTTCTCCCATCATGCAGTGGAAGGAAATCTAGACTAACATGCCCCCCTGAAAACCAACCTGGTCATATATTTGGTCACTGGTGTCTTAAGCGATTTTCAGCTTCCAAAAAGGGGGTTGGTGGTTATGTTCCAGCAACCTCCTCTCCAGCACTTTGCATGGAAGTGATCGTCTGGTGATGTGGGGTTTATGGGAGGGGGCAAGAAGCGCTGAAAAAGCAAGAACCTTGTACTGCTTGCAAACTGGCCTGATGCTGTTTCAGACAATCAGTCCGAGTACTCAGTGGGCTCTGAAGAGGAGGACGAAGACTTTGACGAAAGGCCAGAAGGTGAGGGCTTGTTTTTCCTTCCTCTCCTGCATGTGGTGTGCCCTGAAAGGAGCCTGAAGACTGTGTAATAGTCCAACTCTCGGCCCAGGGGAGGGATCCTCCCTCTTTCCATGCTCAATCCACAGCTTGTGAGCTCCTGCCAAGCAAAGAGAGGGAACAAATCTATATGGCTGGTTGGGAACAGAGGCTTGCTCTTGTGCAGCATTCCATCAGGGCTGTGAACTGTGTGTACACGCGCGTTTTTGTGTTACTGATTCTTGACCTACGCTGCCTTGTATTGCACCTAACAAACCCCGTGGGACTTGCTCTTTCCTGGTGGCCTGCCTTCCTCTGTGTGATGGGAGGTTGCTTTCTATCACGGCAGCCTGCTGCACATGTCTTTCTGGGATCTCAGCCAGCCAGCCCTCCCTCCCTATTGGCATGCCAGGAGGAGGGCTGCGTTCTCTTCCTGGCTTTCCTGGGCCAAATGAGTGTGTGGCCTTGGGCAGGCCAGCACAAGGGACTTCGGTGGGACCTGCTTCGTGTCCTGCCTGCCAAGCCAGGCGGAGGCTTTCTGGGCACCTGGCCATGCCTCGGCAATACTAGAGCGGTGGAGGGATGTGATTGTAAGCCTCTGTCTCTTGCTCTGCGTGCCAAGGTCGCCGACAGTCCAGACGGCAGCTCCGGAACGAGAAGGACAAGCCTCTCCCCCCGCTTCTGGCACGAGTTGGTGGGAACATTGAGGTGAGAGGACGGCCTTGCAGGATGGCTTTTGAGTGGTGGGCGGGGAAACATGGATGGGACAGGTCCACTTCCCCAACAACCATTTGAACTGTGGAGTAGGAGGGAAAGGGGTACTGGACCGGAAAGGGGTACTGGAAAAGGAGCAGTGCTTTGGCTAAAAGGTAAAGGGACCCCTGACCATTAGGTCCAATCATGACCGACTCTGGGGTTGTGGCGCTCATCTCACTTTATTGGCCAAGGGAGCCGGCGTACAGCTTCCGGGTCATGTAGCCAGCATGACAAAGCCACTTCTGGCAAACCAGAGTAGCACACGGAAACGCCGTTTACCTTCCCGCTGGAGCGGTACCTATTTATCTACTTGCACTTTGACATGCTTTCGAACTGTTAGGTTGGCAGGAGCGGGGACCGAGCAACGGGAGCTCACCCTGTCATGGGGATTCGAACCGCTGACCTGATCGGCAAGCCCTAGGCTCTGTGGTTTAACCCACAGTGCCACCCGCGTCCCTCTGCTTTGGCTTAGGCATTATTTATTTTTTATTTCATTAAATTTCTGCACTGCTTGATTGTAAAAAAAGCAAGCAAACATCAAAGCGGTTTACAAAATCTATGTGTTGTGGTACAGCTTGAGTGGTGGGCAATTTGGCAAAGGTTACGCTCTGTGGGCAAGTGGCTAGTTTCCTAGGTTTCCTAGAAGAGTTAGGGGGACCGTAGCAGTAGCCATATTAGTGGCGCTTTGGGGATGACCCTGGCTTTTGTGCCACCTTCCTTCAGGTGCTCGGGTTCAACACCCGCCAGCGAAAGGCCTTCCTGAATGCCGTCATGCGCTGGGGCATGCCTCCACAAGATGCCTTCACCTCCCAGTGGCTGGTCCGGGACTTGCGGGGCAAGACGGAGAAAGAATTTAAGTAGGTGTCTTGTGTGAGATTGGCGTCCTGCGACATTCCACTTCCCAGGGGGAAGAAGGGTTCATCCTGCCTCCTGATTAACAAGTTTTGAGGATCCTCCTGCAAAGCAGCTATAACCAGGGTTGTCTAAACGTCACAGTCCTACTGTACAAGCACAAACACACAGCATCTCAAGATACTTATTTTCATTAAAGGAAAAAAAGCAGACTCTTTCTAGACATTCTGGCCACAAAGATAAGCTTGGCTGCATACCAGCAATGCCTGCTAAAACCTCCAGAGCTCAAGGGAGGCCCATCTTCAGCACTCCCCCTGCCAGTATGAACAACTGGAACGTCTCATACAAAATAAGCAAATGCAAGGAAAGCAGTTTTCAGTCTAATTTGTTCAAGTGCCAGATTTGGCATTTTCAGGTATAGCCTGTACTGACCCTGTACCCTTGGAACAGGGTGGACAGATTAGCCTTAGGACGCTTTTTGCCAAGTGATGGTGGTTCTTACTCATCTGACAAACCCTCCAAACCATTTTTGGGTCTGTGTTTCCTGGAGAGTGAGGTGTAGAGATGACCCTCCCCTCCCTCATGCAGACCCAGAGCAGTCCCTCAGCAAAGGGGGTCTGTGGCCGGGTGCATTGGGGAGCCCAAGCTCTGGCATCTACCAAGCTGACCCACAGTTACAGAGCTATGTGCTCACAGAGTGAAGACAAGGGAAGAAAATCTGATGGCAAATGTGTGGGTCTTTGTCATAGGTGGGGTGTTTGGGTTCAGGTCCACGTTCAGTATTTCTATTCCTTTCCGTTTCCTCCTCTCCCTCCTATCTCATGGTTTGGGTGCTATTGCTTCTGGAAACAAAGGCACTAGAGGTCTGTGACATCACTGCAATCTAGTCACTGGTTAGGAGCTGGCTTTTGCAGATGGACAGCAGCCTATTTCAAAAGATGGTAAGGTGCCATCCACTGCCACAAAGCAAGCTCCTCCTGCTTCAAACCCAAATAACTCTGTTCACAGCAGCTCACCAAATGCAGAGGATAAGAGGAAACCAGCTCAATCGGATCAAAGGTCCATATAGTCCAGCATCGCCCCCCCCACAGTTGCTAGCCAGTTGCCCCAAGTGGGGGAAGTCTACAAGCAGGACATGAGCGCAGTCACTCTCTCCTGCCCAGGATCGCCAGCAATGGGTATTGGAGGCAGGCTGCCTCTGATCCAGGAAGAAGCATACAGCTATTGATAACTGCCTTTAAAGTTGTCCAAATTGGCAGCCATTGGCACATTTTGTTTCTATAGGCACTTTGTGAAGGACTCGCCTTCCATTCATTTTCATTGGATAATCCCACTGATTATGGGGGTGAAGCAAAAGCGCTTCTCCATACATTGCATAATTTCACACAAATTTATCACCCCCTACTTGCTTTTTTTTGAAACTAAAAAGCCCCAGATGCTTGTAGAACCATAGAATGGGACCACAAGTGTCATCGTCCAACACCCTGCTATCACAGCTAAAAAAATCTATTTCATATGGCCTTCTAACCTCCATTTTATAATTTCCAATAAGGAGACTCCGGCACCTTCCCTGGTATTCCAGTCCACTGCCAAACAACTCCTACTATCAGGAAGTTCTTCCTAATATTTTGTCTGAATTTCCTTTCTCATTTAAATCCATGGGTTGGGTCCTGCCCTCTGCAGCAGCAGAAAGCAAGTTTGCTCCATCTTCCATTTGACACCACTTCAGATATTTGTTTTATCTGTTGTAACCTTTCTTCATAGGGGAGTTGCTCGGTCCCCTGAGCATCCATGGGGAAATGTATCAGGATCTTAACTTTGGTGCTCTCCCCGCCCCCCTTGCATAAATTCTCATTAAGCCTGTTGGATTTTATATTTCTTCAGGGCATACGTCTCACTATTCATGAGACACCTCTGCGAGCCTGGGGCTGACGGTTCTGAGACTTTTGCCGATGGGGTGCCCAGGGAAGGTCTCTCGAGGCAGCAGGTCCTGACACGGATAGGTGTCATGTCTCTGGTGAAGAAAAAGGTAGGGAATCTGACCATCAGGGTAGGAAAGTCAGTGGGTGGGTAAAGGGAAATCATCCAGTTCCCTTAAGAAAATATTATGCGTGGGTTTAAGCATGGCTTCTTTCCTCTAAAGGAAAAGGAAGTGTTCTTGAGTATCTTGGTTTTCTTGTTCACCATTAACCAGGTAAATTCCAACTTTCTTCTTTTTGCTTTAAATAACAAGCCAATATTTTAGCCATCCTCCCTCCACAATCCCCATAGCTCTGGTGCAAATAAGCCAGTGCAAATTCAGCTCTAGCATAATATAGTTAATATTATGTGCATTGCAACCTTCAGTTTGAAGAACAGGATGCTTAAAAGACAATTCACTATTTTCTCCAAATTCTCTTCTTGGGAAATTCTAGTCTGTCTCTTATAAGAAGCATATGCTATTATTACCTTACCTCAAATATAGACTTCCCATTCAATAGCCTGGGAAGAAGTAGTGCCCTTATTATTTTCAAAGTATTCCTGGAATTCAGCATCTCTTTGAATTTTAAAATTCTCATCATACAAAAGTGAGATACTTAAATGCCATGAGACCGAACCACAGTTTTTGTCTGCTTTGAGGCTATTAGCATGATTTTTTAAAGGGAATGAAAGGGAATGCCAGTATTTTGTTGTGGGTTTTTTCTGTTTGGAAACATCTTGACTGCAGAATCTCTTCTATGAGAGCCTGACTGAGTCCATGGGATCCTCTTCCCTTCCTCAATATTTCTACTGTTGGGCTTTTTCTTGCAGCCCTTATCTAACACAGCTAAAATGTGTTTGCTCACAGTGAGCTGCATATCTTTTTATATGGCAGGTGCAAGAGTTTGAACACATTAATGGCCGCTGGAGCATGCCTGAATTGATGCCTGACCCCAGCGCTGACTCCAAAAAGTCATCCCGAGCTTCGTCTCCCACCATCAAAACCTCCACCACCACCCCAGACCCCAGCTGCACCAATACCCCCTGCACCTCCAAGCCAGGTATGCCCCCTGGAGCAATGGGAAACTCAGAGCATCTCTTGGTGGGGGGTGGGAGGAACTCCAAATCACTTCCAACCAAGAGGCCAGAGACCCTCCTAATGGGTTCAGAATCTGGCCAATAGGTGAAGGTATTTTCCTTCATGTTGCTAGTCTCTTAGGATTTCTGTCCTGCCATATCTCTGAGCATTGGGGCTGGCTACATTTATTCATTCCAAATAGGTATCATTCTCAAAAGAGCTTAGAATTTTGTCCCTGGGTCTAAGACGAAGTCGCTTTACATTGATACCGGTGTAAATGAAACCAGATTCAGTTTAAGAAGGTGGCTGTATTAATGCTAGCATGCATTAGATAAAAACTTGGTTTGTTAAAATGATAAGCGTCATGTGGATTTGAATGGCTGCAGTTTATCTTGGCTTTGGATTGGTCTTAAGGTATACAGGATTATAGTGCAAATGTGTTTTTGAAGAAGGAGAGGATGACTGACTGTTACCTTGGTGTCCATCCCACCAGCTACCCCGGCTCCCAGTGACAAAGGAGATGGGGCAACCCTGGCAGAAAAGGAGGACCCAGAAGCCAAAGATGAGAAGCCGGAGAAAGAAGCCAAGGGTGGCGAGAAAATGGAGGTTGAGGTTTGTGTTTGTGCAAGGGAGGGGTTCTTTCAGGTGGTCCTCCAAGCAATAGAGCTGGCTGGTTTGGTGTACCTTGTGGGGGGAGATATTTTGGAAGTGTTTTCAAAAGCAGTGCTCCTGGAGAAATTACCAGGATTGTTGGCACTGAAGGCAACAACCAACATTCTGTGGATGTGCCCTGTTCTCTTCTTCCCACTAGTTTTGATATTAAAAGCTTCTGGCCTTTAGAAACAATTCCACTGTTAAGCAGTAGCTCCACCTGCAAACAGTGAAACTTCAACCACACAATCCCCTTTAGTAGCACTACATCATCTCTGATTCACTTCCCTGCTGTGTGGAGTTCCTAGCAATGTATCACTAGCTCAAAGGGTGGTGGAAAATGGTTGTTATTTTGCATTTCTCAGCCTTCAGCCCCCGAGCAGCCCACTTCTGCCACCTTCTCAGGGGAAAAAGCAGAAATGGAGTCGTCCAAGAAGCCCGACCAGGAGGGATTGGCAGCACTTGGGGAGAAGGAGACAGAAGCCGAGCCCGCAGTCAAGGAAGAGAAAGAGAAATTGGGTAAAGATTTATAAGGATGGGGATAGAGGGGGAATGGTTCTAGATGTGAGCACTGAAGACTGTCCTTCTTTGGGAACGTGGGGAAAATGCATTTGAGTAATAAAAGGAAGGTGCAAATGTGCCTCAAGAATCCTCACCTGCTCTTTACTGTCAAGGAATGTGGACCTGAGAAGAGCTTGTCATCAGGGGGAGCTCTAGCCAAACTTCCACCTTGCTTGTATCTTCTCTGGATGGTGTGTGGTGTTGTTGTGGAGGTAGTGTCCATGGTTCTATGGGACGCCCCCCTACATGTGTCATGATAAGCAACCAATGTTCCGTTTTCAAAGAGGGCAAGCAGCTTTGGCTGTTCCTTTTGGGGGGAAATGGTAACAGATTATAGTGAAGATCCTACACAGCACTGTATGACATCAGATACTCCAAATGACCCCCCCCCCCATGCCTCACATTTTCCCTGCACATTCCAAAGTTCCAGATGCTGATCCCGAAAAACTCATGGCAGATGAGAAACCCACAGAGAGTGACGAGAGTAAGGAAAAGGCTGAGGGAGAGGCACAGGAAGTGAAAAAAGGTAACATGGGCTTTATGAGGCAGAAGTGTAGAGGGATGAACCCATATGTGGTCGCAGGGCTTGAACTAAAGAAAGCCCTTTGCAACCTAGAGCTGAATCTGTGTCACCATCCAGGAGTTAGGCAAGTTGGGGGAAATGAGCAGTTTAGGACTCTCACTGGGAAGAGGTCATGTGATACTTTCCAGTTTTTAATTCCCCCTCCCCACATTTTGCCTTGCCCTGGTTTCTGGGAATGGCCCGAAGGCAGGATTTGAAGGTCCTGTTTGGGAAAGGACAAAGGCCACCAGTCTCTGATCCCCCTTCCCACTCCAGAAATTGGCTGACATGTGCAGGGTGACTCCACATGGCCTTGAGGGAGGGAGGCAAGCCTTAGATTTGAGGGTGTGGCTTATGTAGAATTTTGCCAACCCCCTCCAGCGGGGAAGCCTGTGGGGAGGGACACAGAAACTACAGGAGGGGGGTGGAGAATTCAGGGCTTGGTGGCCTCTTTCACCTTCCTGTTCTCACCTTCCCTCTTACAAGAAGAGGCAAAAGCCGAGAGGGAGCCTGGAAAAGAGCCCAAAGCTAGCAGCATCAAAGATGAAAACCGGAACAATGGCAAGAAGGAGGAGAAGACCGAGAAGCCCCGATTCATGTTCAACATAGCCGACGGTGGCTTCACGGGTATGTTGTGGCTTCGGGTGCAGACCCACAATGTGGAGATAAGCCTGTGCTGGAATAGAAAGTGATCTGGCAAGTGTGTGTGTGTGTAGGTGTGTAGAGAGTGGCCCTCTCCCTTGTTTGGGCCAACTAGGGAAAGACGCTCTCTCCCTTAAGTGGATAATGTGTGAACTAGGTCACTTAGTGTGGAAGTAACTTGTACTGTTTGGGTGCCAGCTGGGTCACCTTGTGAAGAGAAGCAATGCACTTAATTTTGCCAGTCGAGAGTAGCACTGACTGGACATCTCTTCCTCCCTCTCTCTTCAGAACTCCACACCCTGTGGCAGAACGAGGAGCGAGCCGCCATCTCCTCCAGTAAGCTTAACGAGATCTGGCACCGCCGACATGACTACTGGCTACTGGCGGGCATCGTCCTGTATCCTTTGACCCAGGAGAGCAGTGTGTGTGTGTGTGTGTGTGTGTGTGTGTGTGTGTGTGTGTGTGTGCTGATTCATGGCAAGTACGGAGAGCCAAGCTCACCTCCTGGAAACCCCTACTTGAGCTCTTCCTCAGCGAAAGGTGCAGCCCTTGGCGAGAGATGTGACAGTACAGAGAGGCGAGTAACAGGATTTGTGCCTAACCTGGGAGTGGGCTTGGTTATGGCACTCTCCTCCAGTATTGGCCACTGGCTGATTCAAAGGGAGATTTGGCACCTTCTGAACAGCTGTCTAGAGCAGGGAAAAGACCCAGCGACTGTTCTCTGTGCTAGGAATTTCCGCTGCTGGCATTCTGTATAGCAAACTTGACTTCAGTGTTTCCCCTTCTTGAATGCTGCTGACAGTGGAGAAAAAGAGTCCTAGCATGGGAGAAGAGCCTAGCAGCTGCTCAGGGGCTGCCCTGCTGCTCCTGGAGGATTATCCAACCATTGCCAAGCAGGCACTAGGACCCAGCATCTTCTCCTTCTAGCCTTGAAAGGAAACGTTCCATAGGCAGTCATCTGCCCAAAAGGTTTTCTCCTAATCATGCCCTGTGATCCCAAGCATCTTTGCCCAGCAGGGCTCAATGGGGCTTCTTCCCCAGGTGTCTTTTAATATTTCATACCAAGTCTGCCACCTCCTCCATTCCTTTATTTCTGAGGGAAACAAAGGTTCAAACGCTTTTTCTTGCTGTTGTATGCTTTTTTATGTTTATGGAGCTGTGTGAGTTGACAGGAAACAGCAGATCCAGACTTTCTCTCATAGCCTCAGGGCTGGGAAAGGCATTTTATGGCGTCTTGGTTCAGAGTAGATAACCATGCAGAACCATAAGCTATAGACTGTGACTTCATGCCAGGCAGTTCCTTGTTCCCCTGCCTTGCTGGGAAGTGGCAGTGGGTTCCCTGTGGCCTGTGAAGATTCCTTAATGCCCCTGCACCTCTCTACAGTCACGGCTACGCTCGCTGGCAGGATATCCAGAATGACAACCAGTTTGCCATCATCAATGAGCCCTTTAAGACCGAAGCCAACAAGGGAAACTTTTTGGAGATGAAGAACAAGTTCCTTGCCAGAAGATTCAAGGTGTGGATGAATTGATGGGACCAGACAATAGAATCAAGGGCTTGGGGCCAGTTGGCAGTCACAGAGCACGGCTACTTCAGGCATAGCAGTCTGTGTAATTCAAAAGCTTGCTTTTAGCATTTTGAAGCTAAAGTTGAAGCTGCGTTAACGTTGGCAGTGTAACCAGAGGTTGCCAATCTGAGGACGACGATGTCAGCGGCTTCTGAAATAAACCAGCCGTATATCCAGATAATTATATATTTCCACAATCGCAAATGTGTTTTGGGGTGCAAAATAATCTCAGCTTTTGTAAACAGGTTTCTAGTCCTTATGGTTTTGAAAATAAGTTTGAATCTAATGCCTGGGGAGAACCTGAAATCCTTAAAGTGGGGTAGTGGAGGTGTAAGCCTTTCAGGGGTACTTCAGTATTCTGCATAGTTTAATTTCCCTCTTTGTGGCTTAGAAGAGCCAGAATTAACTGGATTTGTTTAAACTAATCAGTACTGAAGAATCTGCAAATTATTGCCCAGTCCTGGTTTTGGTTACCTTGAGAGGAAAGCCACGTTGGGCCAAATGGCAGTTTTTCAAAGCACCTCATTTTCCATCTCTCCATTTCCTTCCTTCAGCTTCTGGAGCAAGCCCTGGTGATTGAAGAGCAGCTGCGGAGAGCCGCCTACCTGAACATGACTCAGGACCCCAGCCACCCGGCCATGGCCCTCAACACCCGCTTTGCCGAGGTGGAGTGTTTGGCCGAGAGCCACCAGCACTTGTCCAAGGAATCTCTGGCTGGCAACAAGCCTGCCAACGCCGTCCTGCACAAGGGTAAGAGGCGGGCGGGTAGGAGGGCCCGGAGAGGACAGTCCATGTGAACCCCCTACACCCCGCCCCCCGCGCCTCTGTGCAGCGTCCTCCTTCTGTACCACATTCTGAATCCATTAAAGTGCGGTTGTGATCAGAAAAGCCGCTGTGTACAGTTGTCTCCTTGATCCTGCTCTGTGTATCTCTGGTGTATCTGCTTTGGTCTATCCATGGAGTATCCACAAATATCTTCTGAGTATCTGCCAACAATCCTTTGTGTGCTTGCTGGACATCTGCAAAACATCTTTTTATCTTCTGAACATTTCCCCTCTCCTCTCTGTCCCAAGCATGACTGCTGAGTAGTCCACTGAGTATCTTTCGGTGTAGCAGTGGAATTATGCCCTCCAGACTGTCCTCTTACACAATCATATTCAGTGCTTTTGATGTATCTTTTCTTTTTTTAAAGTCCCCATAAAATTCTCTTGAGTTTCACATGGAGCGCTTCTGAGATACCTGGCTCCATGCACTTTTAAGTATCACTTGTGTATTTCTCCACCAAATATTCTGTGAGTAGCACTGGTTCACATTTGTCCCCATCCACGTGTCTCTTAAATATTTTGCTGTCTCTGGTACATTTCTCAAGTATATCTGGTTTGTTTTCCTGTGAGTTTCTCTGGTGTGTCCCCCACTCTCCCAAATACTGTGTGCGCATCCCTTGCATTTAGTCTCCCATCTTGGTGCATTCATTTCCCTCCATCTGCTTGGACTCATCCGAGAGTCTCCAGTGCCTGGTAGCTATCCTTTGGGAGAGTATTTCCTCTGCGCTTGGTGATGAACAATCTGGCAAGTCTGCCGAATCCCTTCTCTATGATGGGTGGGCAGAAAGAGTGGATAGATCTTCTAGCTTGTTTTAGGAGTGTCCATGGAGTGAGTTTGACTCAGGGGCAAATCTCACGCTGCTGCCCCAGCCCCCATGAACTTGGTGAAATGCAGGATAGGTTTGGCAAGGGGTTCTTGGGTTCCAGGAGAGGTCGCCTGTTAACCTGGGCTCTGCCCCCCCTGACAGATTTCGGTCTCTTTCTCCTTCTGTCTCCTCCTTTCTCTCTCCTACCAGTGCTGAACCAGCTTGAGGAGCTTCTCAGTGACATGAAAGCGGATGTGACGCGCCTGCCAGCCACACTCTCTCGCATCCCTCCAATTGCCGCCCGCCTCCAGATGTCCGAACGCAGCATCCTCAGCCGCTTGGCAAGCAAGGGGAACGAGACGCAGACTGCCCCGGTAACCGTCCGCTCCCTGCTCCACTCTCGTTTCCCTGACTAGCCAGTGAAGTGGGGTGGAGGGCAGCTCACAACAGGGCCTAACATGGTTTTGCTTCTATTGGTGTGAAGGCAGCCTGGAACACAACTGATAAAACAGGTTGTGAAACTTTTAAGACTTGGAGGGATGGTCCTTCCAGACAGACATACAGTGGTGCCCCGCAAGACGAACGCCTCGCAAGACGAAAAACCCGCTAGACGAAAGGGTTTTTCCGTTTTGGAGGCGCTTCGCAAAACGAATTTCCCTATGGGCTTCCTTCGCAAGACGAAAGCCCATAGGGAAATCTCCAGGACAGCGGGGAAGTGCAGCGCGTCTTCCCCACTGTCCTCGGACCTCCTCCGAAGGCTGGCGGTGGGGCGGAGAGACCTTCTCCCCGCACCAGCCTTCGGATGGCTGTCCTGAAGACTTGCGGTGGGAGGAGGGTTTTCCTTCCCACCGCCAACATTCAGAATGCTGTTCTGAATGTTGGCGGTGGGGAGGAAAAACCCTCCTCCCACCGCAAGCCCCGGGAACAGAGGAGAAGCGCTGTGCGCCTTCCCCTCTGTTCCCGTACCTGTCCTGAAGGCTTGCGGTGGGGAGAAAAGCCCTTCTCCGCACCGCCAGCCTGGCAAGCGGTCTCCATAGGAACGCATTAATTGATTTTCAATGCATTCCTATGGGAAACCGTGCTTCGCAAGACAAAAAACTCGCAAGAAGAAAAAACTTGCGGAACGAATTAATTTCGTCTTGCGAGGCACCACTGTATTATTACCACCTGTTCTCTTGTGGCATTTCTCTGCATTGTGGCTGGAGTTCAGTTGCCCTCTCCCTCTTCTTTTTCCCCCCTTCTCTTCTTACAGGCCTTCCCTCCTGGGCCCTATGCCACCCCTCCAAGCTTTGGGGGCTCCTTTGGTGCCACCCCTGGCGGAACGCTCCCCACTATGGGTGCCAACTACAGCCAAATGCCAACTGGCTCCTTCATCACAGGTTGGTTGTGGGTGAGTGGGGAAAGAGCAGGCAAGAGCAAATCGAAACTGCATGTGGCATCTCTGACCACAGTTCACCCCCCCACCCCCACTGTTGTGGGTGCAGCGGAGGCGGGGATTTTGTCTCCTTCCCGGACCAAAATACATCCTTAGAGCAACAAATCAGAATGAGCATTTTTGATATTCTGGCATTCCTGTCTTTGACATGGGACCCTAGATAGCATTCTCTGATCCAGTCACTAACCAGACTCATACCTACTTAACAATGAAACCCATCGAGGAATGAAGATTCCTGGGTAGTCTGGGGGAAGAAGGGTCAATAAATGGGTGTTGAAGGAAGTCGAGCAATCGTAGCTTCTCTCCTTGGCTCAAGGATGTCAGAACAGGGACGGTGATGAGGGATTTACATGGTTGGTTGTTTTTTTCAGTGCCCCTAAAAAATGGTATACAGCAAAATACGTTTGGCATTTTATGATTTTATTAAATTTCACCACCACCCTGCACAATACCATTTTGAGGCTTTGCCTCTTTTTCTCCTTTCTGATGCTGATGGAGGCTTTCTAAAAAGTTTAGAACATGTGAGCGGGGAAAGAAGTGTGTTTTGTGGTTGCTAGCCAAAACAGCAGCTTCTGTGGTCAGAAGTGGGTTATGTAATGGTGGCGACTTACAGCGGGGGATGGCTCTCACCACCAGTATGCCCTCCTCCTCTTGTTCCTTCTTCAGTGGGCAAGAGGGAGCACCAAGCAAGAGTTGGGAGCTGCATGTCTGAGTCGTCCCTCCAGCTAACCCTGCCTTTTTCTCTCTCTGCTTGTGCAACTGCAGCCAACGGTCCCCCTGTGATTGTGAAGAAGGAAAAAGAAGGAGAGAGCCTGGAGAAGAAAGAGGCGAAAAGTGGGGAGGTGATTTGCATAGACGACTGATGGGGCACCTGGGCTAACTTGCCTACCTGGTCGCTTCTGGACAGGTCCTGCCTCTGGCAGAAGGGAGGGGCACGTGGTTCCCCTCGAGCCTCTCCTCTTTTATTTTCTGATCACGTTGGTGGCTTTGCCTGGGCGGTGGGGAGGGTGGGTGAATAATGCCCACCTCAACCTCCTGTGTTAGATTTAGTTGCTGTCTCCCAAGCACCTCCTCTCTCCCTTCTTGGGTGTGGGGAGGCAGGTCTCAAAACCAGCCGGGGATAAATGTTTGGGAGCCAGGACCCATCTGGGTTCTGTTTCTGGCCAGAGGCTTTTAAGTGGAATTGGAATTAGGCTCCCAGGGCTCCACCTTTGGAGTCTCCTGCTTGTGACAGGGGAGGGGGGCTGCCTGCCTTGCGGCATTAGCTCCTGGCAGTGCTGAACCTTTGAGAAGCACTGCAAAGTGACTCTATAAATATGAATATATATATAATGTATACACACTCATCCTGTATGTTTAACCCCCTTCCCACTTGTGCTTGGACCCCTTGCAGGGGCGATAATGGGGCAGTCTGGGGAGGGGGACACACTCCCTAGCCATGTTCTGTTCTGAGAACGCATAGTGTGGGGAGCAAACTCCACCACCATCTCCCTGCATCTGGAACTCTGGGGAAGCCAGATCCCGAAGGTGCGCTCCTTCCAGGAGTGTCCCCTGCTTTGAGCGGGCGGGCAAGGGGGCTGCCTCTTTCCCCATCCTTCCTGCCAGCCTCTTCCTTAGAAGCAAGTTGTTGGAGGAGGGGGGGGCAGGGAGAAGGGGCAACAGGAGGGCCAGCTCTGCACTCCTGGATTTTGTTGCCGGATCTCAAGTCACTTCTTGTTTAAATCTTACAGAATAAAGGCACTGTTTCCTTGGCTACATCACCTGGGTGCGTTGTGCCTCCTTTGTGTGGGTGGCTTGGAAGAAATGGGGCTCTGGCAGTGCTTGAAAGGGGAGGCTAGGTTTGCTGTTGCGTCATTTGTTTCCACTGCAGTTTCTGTGTCATTTTCACATAATCTAAAAGGTTGCTTTGGCACATTTAAAAAAGGTACACATAAGCGTTGAAGATGAAATTTGTTAGCAGTTGTGTGTGCTGGGCTTACAGTGCTCTCCGCCATCTGCACCTTTGCAAAATATGAACATGCTGTGACTTACACATGGATTTAATGTAAGCACTTTTCCATGCAAGACTGTTAAGAGATGAAACGAGGCTTGAAGAAATGGGGTGAATAGCAGCATTTGCCTTTCTCGTGCAGAGGAGTTTGGAAATGTTCAGCCCTTGTTATTGAAGAGGGGAAAATGGGTATGTAGGAACAGCTCAAGATTATTTTTATTTATTTTTTCAGGTTTCCTCCCACCTCTCCTCTTGGTGTAAATGGCAGCTCACACCCACAATAAAACACATACGTTAAGGCAAGTGGCAATCTACAAGCCAAAAGCAGAGCAGGCAAAGCCCATAAATGAAGCCAGCCGCCAATTAAGAAAAATGAGTAATGACTAAAATACAGGCAAAGACCCATGTAAATCCAGTGCTCTTTACCTGTTGGCAAAAGGAGGGTGAGGGCCTGGCGGGACTCCCTGGGAAGGGCATTTCAGAGCCTGCGCTCTGAGCTTGAAGACAAGGAGTGCAATACAGATGCCAAAAAGGTCCCCAAAGCTTGAGATTGCTCAGGACTAGGCATGGAAGGAGAAGGTTGCTGTTTTATATGCTCTCAACCATTTACACTAAAGATTGGCAATGGGGAAGAAAAGGAGATGATGTCCAAATTCGGCCTCTGGCCATCCACCAGCAAGTCCCATTTCTGGGACATCAGGAGGAAGCTGCAGGGTCCGAGTGAGGTTCTTTGTGTGGTGCAGGTGCAAAGCAGGAGGGGGGCAGAAATGAAGATGGTCTGGCTTTGCGCTTCAGTGCAGCCATATAGGCCATTTAGAGATTCCACTCTTGAAAGCTCTTGATAGTTCAGTTGGTAGAGCATGATGAGCCTCGTGGTCTGAAATTCTATGAAAGAAAACAAGACGACTAAAGAAAAAAAAGCAAGTGGTGAAGTTTATGGCACAAGCTAGGAACCCTTCCCACCAGCAGAGGTCAGCCTAACCCTCTGCGAAAAGCTCTGCAGGAAAATCTAACCTTTTGTTCCAGCCACTGAAGTTCTGAGAAAGCCATGGCAAGGTACAGCTTCTGCGAAGGGACTGAACGAGAATCACAGGCAACCAGGCTCTTTCTGTTCAGCTATCTGGAGCATCTCTCATCAGGGTAGCCTCTTTGATGTCTTCACCCACCCAGCTGTCCTGACCCATCACAGATTGTAAGAGCATTACCAAAAAGAAATTTACAAGGGTTTTCTTTCGCCAAACTGTTGAACACCCAGCTTTTCTGGCACATACTGCTTTTTAAAAAGAAAAAAAGGGGGTCACACTGCCATGCAAAACATCTGGAGGACACCAGGTTGGGCAAAGGCTGCTTGGCTGAATTCCTATTGGTGCAATAGAGGAAACTAGGAAGTGTCACGGTGTTTAGTCAGACCGTTGGGCAACCAAGCTCAGTTCCATTGACATGTGACTGGCAATAGTTTGACAGTGTTTCACACCAAAGCCTTCACCTGAGAGTTATTGCTGAAATTAAGCCAATCTCACACATGGATTTAGTTATAGCAACCCATTATGTACCTCCCATACTCTATGAAAATTCAGTAGATTTATTCATATTGTTATGTTTCTTTCCTACTTTTTAACAAGTACAGGAGGGAAAATGAGCAAGACACGTTGCTCCATGTATCAATATTAACCCTTAACTTGCAGCAAAAAGCTCCACTTGCTAGATGAATTCTGCATTCTTCAACTCCTGGGTCACAGCAGCAACATTGCCACAGTAACAAAATATATATGGTGTAAAAAAAATCAAAAGTAGGACCCTTGTAGGAACTTTGGGTTGAAAGTGTGTCCTAGGACTGAAAATGTTTGAGGACTAGTGCCATAAATCAGGAGTTGCCAACCTTTTTGGACCAATGGGGGCATCAGTCACAAATGGTGGGCTCGCATAACACAAAAGTAGAGATACAGCCCCCAATAACATTATGCTTACCATGGGAATCAGCTATGTCCAGGTGTGTCTTTTTAAGAAAAAAAGACCTGTGGCACTTCAGGTGTATCAGTGTAACCCATTTTAGGCATCAAGCTGACCCAAATCCTGCCCCAAATTCTCCTTTGGAGTTGTAGACTCACCGTTCACATGCTGGGCTTGGCTTGTTAACAGGTTGCTCTCCCGATCACACGCCACTGCCTCAAGGCGATTTCCAGCTTCATTTCCAAAATGAGGCTTCCTTGGCCGCCAAAAGTTTGAGTCACTTCCCTCCACGTTTGCTGCATCTGTTTGTGTCTGGCTGCGGGCAAGGGTGGACTAGCCAGAGTGAGTCACGCAGATGCCACCCACACAGGCCCATTAAAAGCAGCCCTTGTCCCTAGTCATGGGAGAGAGGCTGGTTGCAGAGTCCAGAGCGATGATTAAACAGGATATGATGGCTTGGAAATTGCTGCAATCCTCTGGATGGGGAAACCAGAATCGGAAGGAGCCAGGGACAGGTGTGCTAAAGCAAGGAACGCAGCAGCCTGAGTCACCCAGGTGGAGAATTTGCAGGCTGCAGGGAAGACACACGCATAGGTCTCATCTACTCAAGGTGTTGGGAAATGGCAGATCCCACCTGGCTAGTCAAAACTGCAATATTGTCAAGCTCTTTTGAATGCAGTGTGGTTTAAGTGTCAGACTAGGACCTTGGAGAAACCAGGGTTCAAATCCACACATGGTCATGAAGCTCACCTGGTGACCTTGGGCCAGTCATTGCCTCTCAGCCAAACCTACCTCACAGGGTTGCGAAGATGAAACTGAGGGAAAACTATGCCATCCTGAACTCCTAAGTGAATAGGTGGGATATAAATGTAATTAATAAAAAACTGTAAACTATTTGCCCCCTTCCTACTTTAAGAACCAATTAAGTCTTTTACATCCATCGTCCCCCAAATTTAGACCTTTTCCTCACCTTGAGCCCCTGCTTCAAGAGCTCACAAACCTTCTGGACCCTGAGCAGCCTTTCAGATATTTTGGTTTATGACCTGTATCAGCCCTGCCCATTTACAAGGTTTTTGCTGCCATGTCAAAACTAGGAGGTGGGGCACTGCATTCTGCTGACCCAAGACAAAGGCTTGTCTCAAGGCAGGTGCAGCCCCCCTACATCAACAAAGGCCCAGAAATCTTTTAGGTTGGTAAAATGATTCCTAAACAGTGTGCTGTGGAAAAGCTGGTAATCTGTGGACCGAGGGGTTTTGCTTGGCTGCCAAGATTTGGAATCAAGATGTAGGTCAGAATTCAATTGGTGAGGTCCTTTAACTGATGTGTTTCAGACTAAGGGGCTCTTTACAAAACCAAAAAGATAACCACCAAAATAATAGTTCCACTCTTGGGTTTTTATTAAAATTAAATAAGTTACAATTGGCAAAACGGGGAAGAATTATAAATATGAAATTATTAAGTATGCCAAACACATTTCACAGAAATGCTTCTTTAAAAAACAACAAACCAACACTTAAATAATTTCCTTGTCAGGAAGAACGCAGTATCTAGCTAGGAGAGGCCGACTGCCTCTTCTGATACTTTTCACATCTGAGATTTCCAAAATGGGAGAGCCTGCAGAATCTGTTCTGTAGTTCGTAATGAATGCAGCAAAAGAAAACGGTGTTGGTCGGAGGAAGCACAAGCCAAACCAACAG
The DNA here is from genome assembly GCF_964270895.1 of Podarcis filfolensis. Classification (NCBI taxonomy): domain Eukaryota; kingdom Metazoa; phylum Chordata; class Lepidosauria; order Squamata; family Lacertidae; genus Podarcis; species Podarcis filfolensis. The sequence goes on from NC_139615.1 coordinate 4,706,848, forward strand.
TCACAAGGATTATGACGCCTGCTTACAGCCTGGATGGTCTTCTCAAAGGATCTTTGGTCAAATAAACTTTTACTTCAGTTACTCATCTGAAAAACTAGGAAACAACCTGAACTTTGTGTCAAAAAACATGTTGCAACAGAGGGGGGGAAAAACCTTAGTAAGAACTGGATAATATACCAAAATATTCCCATGAAGCCATTTAACCAAATTTGTTTCGCCCTCAGGTATGCGGTCTGAGGGCGAAAAAAAGCCAAACATGAAAGATGTAGCTTGCAAGACTGAAAACAGAATATACATACACACAGGGATTGCAAGGCACAGTATTTCCATTCTTGATCTCATACAATGGCACATGCTAAATTTTGTTAAAATGGCTACTTTGCAGTAGGAAAGCAAAGTACTATGAGTGCCAAAATATACGTTCAAATTGTAAGCCATCCAATCTTGGCTGCATCCATCCCATTTTTGCCAGAGTGCACGTAAGAGGGTACCTTCAGAAAGTAATCTCGTGTATGCCCCCTCAGTTTTTCGAAAGGTACATAGACAATGGAAAACTTTCCATGGTTCAGAACCATGTTAAACAACCTATGTGCAAGATAAATTGACTGCAAGTCAGCCTTCAAGACACAGACTTAGTCCAGAAGAGATGTAATCTTGTATCACATATGACAGGTCATCCTCCACTTTCTGCTGCTATCTTCCACATTCTGCTCCATTTCAGGAGACAGAAGCTGTGAGGGGAGAAGGGATGAAAGAGTTTCTGTAGCTCCTCTTGGGTCATCTGTCTGCAATGGCCTCCATGGAGTCATAAGGAATAGCACCTTCCTGAGTAGCATGGTGAAAATCTGTCGCATGGTAACCAGAAGAACAGTGCATCACCTCATTCATCCTGCACGTGCTGCAGGGAAAGGACACCCCATGGGTGGACAAAGGATGCTTCATCAAAGCCTTGAAGGTGCAAGCTGGCTACTCTTCTGATGTAGCAAGCTCATAAAAGCTTGTTGATTCCAAGCCAGCCACTTTTCAGATGATGTAGCAAGTCATGAGTGCCAAGTCCTTTATTTCAGGGCCATAGGCTGCACAGGAGAGAAAAAGAAAGCCACTGGTGTGAACTATAATTGGGGACCCATAAATATTTAAAACCGCTAATGCCAAAGCTTATGTCCGTCAGCACAAGCCTAATTCAGGAGCCTCATATTAAAGCAAGAAAGTGTTTCACCTGAACCGCCATCCTGACCCAACTTTGCATCATGGAGGCAAGGGAAAGCAAGTGCTCAGTCAAGGGACTGGCACACTTTTAAGTATATAGTTGTAAGAAGTTAGAGTACACTCCAGCCCCAAAGGGAGATGGGACTCGTCTACAATAGTTTTGTCTACCAATACATCCCTGCTCTAGCTCACTTGCTCAATTTCCCATCTTGACATATGAATATGAAACCTGGGGATCCTCTCCACCATCATCACCCTACAGAAGAAAACTCAATGTGGTGATGAACTGTTGCACAGAAGGGGGTAATTTAACATTGCCTGCTGGCCCCCATCCTGACCTCCATACACTGCTCAGCACCCACATGCAGAAAAGCTGACCAACACCTGGATTTTGAAAAAAGCATTGACATTTAACATACATAAACTATACGTCAATATAGTCAACTCCGTGATATCAGTAAAATGGAGATTAAGGACCTGGCCAGCAGGATTGCTTGCTTGCTCCAAACTGACACATCTTATAACCGTGCTGCCACTCAATTAAAGGAAACCTTGCCCAACTAATCCCATTTTGGTCAATCAATGAAATCTACATAAAGTTTCAAAGCAAGAAAGTTTCCTTTTTAAAAAAGAAGAAAGAAGACCCACAAGTCAGATGCAGGAGGCAGCAGGCAGCACCTCAGAAGGCCAGGCGTGTTAAGTCTGTCAAAGCAAAAGCGAAGATGGGCTTAAAAGGCAAGCATTTATAGCGACTAAAAGCTTTTGTGGAGAGGCCACGTCGCAGCAAAGTGTTACACCCACTAGCCCAAACATGCGTACACATCTCTCAAGGTGAGCAGCACTTCATGCACCTGGCAAGGCAGACTCCTGCCAACAAGCAAGGCCTGCTAAGCCCCTCGAGACTCCTGGGCTATTTGTTCCTTCCACCCTTATGATGAGCCTCACTCCCTGTGGCTTTCCATTATTCTGTTTTAAAAAGCTTATTGAAAACAAATGTTTTACTAATAATTATTTTAAAAAATTAATCGCAATGACATGAGGTTGAATCCTGAAAAGACAGAAGTACTGTTTTTGGGGGACAGGGGGTGGGGGACTCCCTGGTCCTGAATGGGGTAATTGTGCCCCTGAAGGACCAGGTGCGCAGCCTGGGAGTCATTTTGGACTCACAGCTGTCCATGGAGGCGCAGGTTAATTCTGTGTCCAGCGCGGCTGTCTACCAGCTCCACCTGGTATGCAGGCTAAGACCCTCCCTGCCTGCGGACTGTCTCGCCAGAGTGGTGCATGCTCTAGTTTTCTCCCGCTTGGACTACTGCAACGCGCTCTACGTGGGCTACCTTTGAAGGTGACCCGGAAACTGCAATTAATCCAGAATGCGGCAGCTAGACTGGTGACTGGGGCAGCTGCCGGGACCACATAACACTGGTCCTGAGAGATCTGCATTGGCTCCCAGTACGTTTCCATGCACAATTCAAAGTGTTGGTGCTGACCTTGAAAGCCCTAAACGGCCCCGGTCCTTTATACCTGAAGGAGCGTCTCCACCCCCATCGCTCAGCCTGGACACGGAGGTCCAGCGCCGAAGTCCTTCTGGCGGTTCCCTCATTGCGAGAAGTGAGGTTACAGGGAACCAGGCAGAGGGCCTTCTTGGTGGTGGCACCCGCCCTGTGGAACGCCCTCCCTTCAGATGTGAAGGAAATAAGCAGCTATCGTCTCTTTAAAAGACATCTGAAGGCAGCCCTGTTTAGGGAAGTTTTTAATATTTAATGCCGTGCTGTTTTTAACACTTGATTGGGAGCCGGCTGGGGAAACTCAGCCAGATGGGCGGGGTATAAATAATAAATTATTATTATTATTAAGACCACGCCCCCCTACCGCATGAGAAGAGGCACTCACGGTTGATTGGTGGTCTCCGCCTGGGAGGCACGGACCTGCTCCGGCCACGCCCTCTCCTGCTCCGCGCAGGCGCATCGCTGTCCCCACTCCCTCCCTTCAGGAGTCTCTTCAGCGCCCTCCACAGGCGCCACTGGCCGGCCTCGCCGTCGTCGCCCTCCTCGTCGCCGCCGTCCTCTTTCTCCCCCAGGCGCTCCTCGGCCTTGCTCCCGCCGCCGGCCCCTTGCTTCTCGAGGCGGACGACGCGCTGCCAGAGCTCGGCGTCGATGGGCGGCAGGACGAGGCGGCGGCGGTTGCCCGTCAGCCCCGCGCTCCCGCGCCTGACGCCGGCCACGAGGAAGTTGCCGCGCTCGCGCAGCGAGGTGACGGTGCGGCAGTAAGGGCACGTGACCTCCTCCCACCAGCCCTCGCGCGCCAGCTGGCACACGCAGGCGCTGCAGATCACGTGGCGGCAGCGGGAGGGCTTCCACGAGCCGTGCGCGCCCCCCAGGCGGCGCGGCGCGCGGCCGCAGCGGTCGTAAGGCATGCAGCAGATGCCGCACTCCAGGTCCTCGGAGGCGCCGCCCTCTTCGCGCTCGTCCACGGCCATAGCCTCCTCTGCCTTGGCTTGAAACGGACCCTTGCGCGCTTACCCGTAGCCCGCGAGGCGCGCGAGCCAACTGAAGGGCGCCTCTCGCCGGCTGCCTCTATATATAGACACGAGGAGAGCGTGCCCGGTCGCTTGGGTACACGCCCCTTTTTGCTCTTTTCAGCCAATGCGGAGCTAGAGGGGCGGCGCGCGGCGGAAGGCCACGCCTCCCCAGTCCTCTTTCAAAGGGGGAAAAAGGCGGGAAAAAATGTGGGAGGCGGTTGGTGGAGGGCAGGTGGGAGAGGCGCGCCCCCCTCAGCAACCTGTTGACTCAGTCAGAAATCCAACTGGTGAGGCTTCTGAGGTAAAGTGATGCGGGAAGAACAGCTACACCAATCTGATTTCTGTCTGAGCCACGAAACTGAAAGGTGTGGCAACCCTGTTTCTTTACTTTTAGCATGCATTATTTTGTTGTTGTTTTTTCAAAAAAATTTTAATGGTTTTCACAATATTATAAACAAACAAACACATAAGACAAACAAACATAAATCATAGCCTTATTGAAAATTACACTTATTAACTTTGTTAAGTGACTTCCCCGCTTCCCCTTGGTTGAATTTCATTGCATATCCTTTTAACGGTTTCCCAAGTCACAAGTCTTATAAAATTTAACTTAAACATTAACATCCTTAAATCTTCACCAGCTACACCAATCTGATTTCTGTCTGAGCCACGAAACTGAAAGGTGTGGCAACCCTGTTTCTTTACTTTTAGCATGCATTGTTTTGTTGTGGTTGTTTTGTTTATATGGTTTTAATTCCAATAATGTTCAGTTGATTTTCACTGTGTTTTTAAACAAAACAAAAAAACACACCCAGTGTTTTTATTTTATCTGTAAGACACCTTGAATCCTCTTCAGGGAAAAATGAGGGGTATAGATGAATATAGAATCATCACAACCATTCATCACCATTAATAAAAATAATACTTATTCATTTCTATCCCACCTTTTTCCGACAGTGGGGACTCAGTGCGGCTTACAAAAAAATTAAAACAATACAGATTAAAATACAAAAAGCTAATATATATATAAAAGATAATAGTTAACAAGTATTTAAACTTCGACATCAATGGGAAACTGATATGGGAATTTCCAAAAATCCAGCTTTTCTGAAATTTGATATTCCAGAATTTAATAAAATAACAGAACAAGAATGGGAAGTCTCAAACCAGAATTAGCTTTATTAAATATATTTCAAGACACAATCTGGATTTACATGATAATCAATAAGCCATTTATTACAAGCGACAAGACGCAACCAGACACTGGAAAGATTTCTGGCACAACAATAAAACAATCAGTATAAAACAGCAGGACTCCGAGAGATTAACAAATAAACTACAGTTGACGTGTGGACTGATCAAGAAAAATGGCTTTGTCCTGATGCCAATTAGTTTCATAATTAACTTTGAATTTATGCCAGTATTCCAGAATAGGAACAATCCCCCACATCAGCATTTGGCTCAATCTGGTTGATCTATATTTAAATTTTAACATAAATTATTATCTTCACTTTGAACCCCATTCCCATGTTCATCAATATACCAACATTTTATATTGTCTCATTGGTGACATAAGAGGAAAAATGAGTATTACTCATACTTAATCTAAGCACAACCATAAGGGCTTCTGATTAGGCATTTAGCTATGCAATGCTGACTGTTATCTGTCACCTCTGTTATATCCTGTTTCCCTTTTGTTTAAACCAATTCGCAAGCTAAGAACATATACATTGACCACTAATAATGAACCAAAAGTTGTAGATATTACAGTACTGCAAATTTTCTGTAACAAATGAATGATGTGAGACTTGGCCTGTTTATTATCATTTCTTATTCCTATGATCTTCGTTTATAAAACCCAGTAGAAAGTCATTCAAATAAAAAGTAATTAAACTCTAGTAGTAGAATTAAAACAATATAAACACAAATCTATTAACTTACAGATAGCAAAAACAGCATAGCACTATTAAACGCCCTTTGCTTAAAAACAGCTCCCAAAAGCTTGTTGGAATAAAACAGTCTTCAGCTGCTGGCAGGAGCCCTCCCAGAGCATTTAAGAAGATGACTACTTTTTTAACCTCCCCCCCCCCAAATAAAACAGTATTTTAAAAGTACAAATGAAGCTATCCATAATGCCTGGCAAAATTACCGTACTTTTTTGTGTATAAGACTAGGGTTTTTTTACTTTAAGGTTAAAAATCTGGGGGTGTCTTATACACAGATAGTGCATATGCCCATTTTCTAAATTTGGGGTCCCCAAAAGTAGGGGGCGTCTTATACATGGGGGCATCTTATACATGGAAAAATACGGCACAGTATATCTTAATGTTGTGGGACTATAGGAACTGCATTATAATTGTAGCCTGAGTCCATCTACCTGAGTATTGTCTATACTACCTGGCAGCAGTTCAGGGTTTTAGGGGTTCTTTTCTGCCCATAATTTGGAAATGCTGAATGTTGTAACGTTGGGCTTTCTATTTACACAGCAGGTGCTTTGTATCCTTCAAGTACGGGAAATCTGAAGCTGATTTTATGTGTAAACAACCAGCAGTTTAGGGGGAAATGTCATTACATAAACAGAAGGATGTACAGTACTTTGTATCCTCTACAAATTCTGTTAGGTTTTTCAAACAATGATGCATGTCACCTGAGCACCAAAATATAGTGGGAACCTTAATAACAGTGGCAATTTTAATATAATAGCTGCTAAATGGCATTAGCACAATATGCCTACGGAAAAAAGAGTGGCTCATTAAAGTACAGCATGCAGCCGCAATGCCTAAGCATAATGTGTTTGCGTGAAGAAAGGGGAAAGCAGAAATTCAGTATCGCCCCTCATGCATATGAAGATTTCTCATTCTTGCTATTGCAGCATATGAATTATGCATTCAAATTCATAATGGTTTATTTATAAATGTACAAGTATGGATAGATGATGGCAGAACAATTAGTTTGTGCTATAATAAAAAAATCAATAAGGCAATCCGTTTTTTAGAAAGTGAAAAAGAGTGGTTTAAAACCCGATTCACGGTACTTTCAGTAGAGCACAGTTTGAAACAAATATATTTTAAAAGGTCAGGGGTTTTTTCAACAAAGATAGGGCCATATGTACTTTCTTCTTTTTTTTTGAGGGACCCCAAAGATCTGGTGTCTCTGATGCCAGGCAGTCTGATAGATCTTGATAGTGGGCAATCTTTAAAGCCCAAGCAATTTCTGTAAGGGCAGGCGGTGCTTCCAATAGCCTGATCCCAAACTGCTACAGTTTTAAAGATCAAGAGCCACCTAGGAACAAGGCCACGGGGTTTGTATTTGCCCAGCCTGGACGGGTGGGGAAAGAAAGAGGATGGAGGGGCAGGTGAGTGTACAGCAAATACTTGGGTTAGGTTTGGGGAGAACTGCTGAATCAGGAAGTCTGGCTTGCCTCTCGGCTTATGAGGATAATGCGTGTGGGTAGGAAGTACAGTGGTACCTCTAGATCCGAACAGGATCTGTTCTGGAGCCCCGTTCACATCTAGAGATAAACATAACTAGCGACGGCACGTCTGCCCACGCGCGCATCGCTTTTCGCCGCTTCTGTGCGTGCGCGTGATGTCATTTTGAGCGTCTGCGCATGCGCAAGCGGCGAAACCCGGAAGTAACGCGCTCCGTTACTTCTGGGTCGCTGAGGAGCGCAACTCAAACACGCTCAACTCGAAGCGTATTTAACCCGAGGTATGACTGTACCAGTGTTCGAAATTAGCTGGGTGCTAGTAGCACTTTTTGACAAGCAAACAGCCTTTTGGCACTGGGAGATGTCCGGGCTGCTGTCAGCTGGTTTGCCAGGCAGTGCGGTAGCAAAAGACTCGCATCTTTTGCTGCCGTGCAACCCTGCAGACCACCTGATTTGTCTGACAGCAAAATAGTAACAATGACAGCAACAATAACTATTGTTATTGTTGTTGTTTTTTTTATAAGATATTTATTAAGATTTTTTAAAGTATTACAATAAAATAAAAAAATAAAAAGTACAAAATAAAAATAATTAAAAACACACATATTTTCCATTGCTTATTTTCCTTTAGCTTGTTTCCCAGACCTCCTCATACCTCCCTTTTTTGTATTCCACCTCAAATTGTAGGTTCAGCAAATCCTTACCATTATGTTTTTACCTATTTATAACCCTTTGTTCATATTCTCTTAAAGCATTACAGCTGGAAACCACTTAATTTCTATCCAACATCATTCTAACATTCATTAATTTTACAATATTTCTGTAGATGGTCTTTAAATTTCTTCCAATCTTCTTCCACCGACTCTTCTCCCTGGTCTCGGATTCTGCCAGTCATTTCTGCCAATCCCATATAGTCCATCACCTTCATCTGCCATTCTGCTCCCAGGCTGCCTGGTCTGGTAGCGCAACAGCGGGGCAGGGAAAAAAGGTGCCTAGACATTTTGTTTTGGTGCCCACAACCTTGGCCCCAGGAGCCACATGGCTCCTAGCTTCCTATCCCAGTTTCTAACACTGCTGAAGTACAGCCATGCATGGTGTTAACGGAGAAATCTGAGGGCTCCCGTGGAGAACTAGGACACCAGCCAGGAATACCAGAGCAAAACAGCAGCCAGTAGGCTTGGTCTTTATTGAAGACTGTCGCGACAGGACTCCCACCTGCCTCAAGGTGGAACAAGATGGAAGCCCCGAACAAAAGAAGACCCCAACTTTTATTAACTACTAATCCCCCATGCTACACCCCTAAGACTACATCATGACTACATCTTTGACACATCACAAAGCGGAGGGGTTCAGGGAGGAGTTGTGGTGGTAACCTGAGTGTCTTGTCACCTGTCCGGTTCCTCCTTTCCCCCTCCCCATAATTACATTCCTGAGGACAAAGAGGAGTTTACTGTTTCCTGCCCCCAGAGGGAAGGGTTGGTCACTGTCCTTTGTTTCAGTCTGTACTGAATCCACTCCCATATGCAGGTCCTTTGGTTTTTTTAAAAAAGATATTTATTGAGATTTTCCACCTTAATACATTAAAAAATCAAAAAAACCAAAAACAAAAAAGTTAAAAACACATAAAGTTTACAATCCGTATTTTCAATAACATATTTCCCTGACTTCCCCACACCTCCCCTTCTTATATTCCAGTCCAAATTGTTAGTTCAACAAGTTCTTATCCCCAATTTTTGACCTTTTTATATTTAATTCATTTTAGAAAAACCAATTTTAACTTATAAACATCAATATTTGTACATCAGTGCTCATTCTTAAAACCTTTTTCTAAAGTCGACCCAAATTCCCTTCCACGAATTCCCCAATTTTCATACTAATAACAAAACAAAATAAAAAACAGATTATAATTGTACACCCTTTGAATTCCCAACCCCCCCCTTTCCCGCTTTCGATCCCCAACAAGTGTCCATCAGTCTTAATCTACTATCAGCCTGGAGACCTCACGTCCGAGGCTCTTAATTCTCTCTCAATTCCTCTCTGCCGGTTTTTTTGGTAGTCATATGCAGGTCCTTTGTGAGCGTGATGATCTTCTGTCTAGGACCATCAAGGTTGGCATGCCAACTGGGTAGGGCTCGCTGCGGATGTCAATTATGGCTGCCTTGTGTCAAGTCTCCCCCCTTTGATAGTCCTTCCTTCATGGTGTAAAATAACAGTGGAATTGTACAGATCCGATGCATGGCTGATTTTCTATGAATTTATAACAGAAGCGTCGCGTATGTCGTGTGTGAGTGTGTGTGTGTGTCATGTTTGGGGAGGGGGGTCGGGTTCCTGCAACAATGGGACCCTAGGCTTTCTGAAGGCCAGGCAGAATAATAATCACAACCACCTTTGCTATTTACAGTCCCTCCAAACCATGGAGCACAGGGCTTTTTTCCAGCCCAAACTCACCACAACCTCAGGTGGGTGCCATTGACAAGGGAGGCATTCATGGTGAGTTCCAGCACCTCTTTTTCTAGAAAAATAGCACTGTATATGCATGTTAGTTATTGTTACTATTGCTTATTCAACTTCTGTTCCACCCTTCCTCCCGAAGGAGCCCAGGGCAGAGAACACATCAATCTTAAAAGCATTCTAAAATCACTCTTAAAACTTTCTAAAAGCAGTTGAAACATTATCTCAACCAGTGATGTGTGTATGAAAGCTTATAAATATGCTAATGCTTAAATTCCCAGTAGGTTGCGATTTCTTTGCTGCAAGGGATTATCCACCTCCGAGGGGTGGTGATGATGGACTCCTGAGAGGGGAGCACTGTGTGTGTGTATCTAGGGAGATATTAAATAAGATGGGGGGACTGCTCACTGTATTGGGTCCAGGCTGGCTCTTTGGCACTAAAGCACTGTGTGCTGTTCAGTAGGCAGAGACACTGCGCTGGAGAAATCTTGTTGGGGAAACCCTCTGAGGTAATGGGAGAGTTTAATGTTTGTTGACCGCAAGTGCCGGAAATCCCCCTTGCTTGAGCCAATTTTCGCCCTGGACAAATAAGATTTACTGGAAAGGCAAACAAGATTTTGCTTTGGGTCTGCGTTTACTAGGACTGATGACTCCACCGGGGTCCTGTTCTCTGCTCTCAGAGAGGATATGATAGAGAGGGCTAAATTTGCATTGGTCTGACTGTTGTATCTTAAGGGCCAAGAGTGTCAAAAACCTGCTCAATTGCCTGAGCATGAGTCATCCTGTTGGCGTGTCCGTCTGGGGCCTTGGCAGGGAGAGCTTTCTGATGAGGTCAGGGCTCCGGTTTTTTGGCCGGCCATCCAGGAAGCCTCCCAGTACCAGCTTCTCCCTGCCGGGGAGTGCAGAAAGCAGGATCTGAATTTTTTCGCCCCCAAGTATGGAGATAGCAGCTGTTTCCTGGTTGCTCCGTGTGTTGACTGAGCCTTCAACCAGAAATTACCCTCAGGGTTTTAACCTTGTGCAACAATGCACGTACGCGTGCAGCCGTCTCACTCTGGAACACCCCCTTAGTCCTGACCCCATGGCATAGAGAGGGCATCACCCTGCCCTTCAATCGCATCCCATAGCCATCCCCCACACCCCACTTCTGATCTCCCTTCACTGACAGTATTTGCATAGAAAGCTTTTTTCCCTTTAAAGCAACAGCTGGAATAAATATGTAGAGGTTGTGATTGATGGCAGTTAAAGTTGATGTTCAAGGGAAATTTCTGGCCTCTTAAATATGCTCACCTGTCAGAGGCCTCTTTATTTGTGGCCATTTTCACTGCCACATTTCCTTGTGGTGCTGCGTTACTTTTCTACCCACAATTGACTCCAATTTTGTTACTAATGCCATTTGCAGAAGGATCTGCTCACCCGGTTAAAGTGTATAGAAAGGGCATTTTCCTACAACACCCATTCCCACCACCTAAGCTGGAGTGATGCAACATTTTTGAGTGCGTGAGTGATCACTAAGCTATGCCAGGTGGAATAAGTCATCCCAAGCATTCCCTTCTTTGCTGAGAAGGTCCCGTGCCTCGTGAGGTGTTAGGGCAAGGCTGACAACCACATCCTTTGCTCGCGCTGGTGAATTATGAGATATGATTCCTGTTGGGCAGCACCATTCATGATCTACATCAGCTTTCACCAGCCTTCAGGTGTTTTGGACTACAACTCCTATTAGCCATATGCCAGCTGGGACTGATGGGAGTTGTAGTCCAAAACACCCAGTGGGCTCCAGGTTGGCAAATGCTGATCTAGAGGGCAAATGGGAGTCAGGGGAAAGGACTATGAGGGGGGAAAGCCATCTAATTTGGTTTTTCTGATGTTTGTATTTTTAACACTGAACTAGAATTCATTTGCAAGTTTGATTCTATTTGTTTGGGGCTCAGTTGAGACCAGGGTTTCCGCTACCACTTTAGAGCTAGCTAGGAAGACTGGGTTATCACCGGTTAGCATTGTGAATAATTACTGTAGTCATGAGCTTTGCATGGAAATGTCTCAAGCTGTACGTCTTGTATTCCAAAGCTGCTTGTCCCCACTGTGTATATTCCCCTTGCTAGAATCACAGAATTGTAGAGTTGGAAGGGGCTCGAGGGTCATCTAGTCCAACCCCCTGCAATGCAGGAATCTCAACTAAAGCATCCATGACAGATGACCATCCAACCTCTGCTTAAAAACCTCCAAGGAGTCCACCACTTTCCAAGGGAGTCCATTCCACTGTCAAACAGCTCTTGCTGTCAGAAAGTTCTTTTCCTTTCTTGTAACTTGAATCCATTGGCATGGCTCCTACCCTCCAGAGTAGGAGAAAACATGCTTGCTCCATCTTCCATGTGACAGGTCTTTGGATATTTGAAGATGGCTATGATAACTCCTCTCAGTCTTCTCTTTTCCAGGCTAAACATACCCTAGGTCCCTCAGTCTTCCAGCTGACGATAACGCTTCATGCATTTGACAGAGTGGGATCTAGTCCATGAAAGCCGGTGCCACAATAAATCTTGCTCTTGATTTCGTGAACAGTCAGCTACTCTTTTGGGGGCTTGTACTAGGCGCTGTAAGGTCCGTATAGTTAAAACCATGGTTTTCCCAGTAGTGATGTATGGAAGTGAGAGCTGGACCATAAAGAATATTGCCAAAGAATGGATGCTTTTGAATTCTGGTGCTGGAGGAGACTCTGGAGAGTCCCATGGACTGCAAGAAGATCAAACCTCTCAATTCTGAAGGAAATTAGCCCTGAGTGCTCACTGGAAGGACAGATCCTGAAGCTGAGGCTCCAGTACTTTGGCCACCTCATGAGAAGAGAAGACTCCCTGGAAAAGACCCTGATGTTGGGAAAGATGGAGGGCACAAGGAGAAGGGGACGACAGAGGACGAGATGGTGGGACGGTGTTCTCGAAGCTACCAGCATGAGTTTGACTAAACTGCGGGAGGCAGTGGAAGACAGGAGTGCCTGGCCTGCTCTGGTCCAGGGGGTCACAAAGAGGCGGACACGACTAAACGACTCAACAACAACAACAACACTAGGCGCTGTACAGATCAGCCACATAGCTGTTCCCAACTGGAGGTCCTCTCCAGACCCATTTGGGATGATAGTGGATTTTGGTGTTATGACTCCCTTCCTTGCCCGCAAAAGCAACATCTCCCAGGTAAACAGGAAGCCATCAAACCGGTTGAGGACAGAAGCTCATGCAAATTTCATTCTTGGCAGCTGGAACGATCTCTGACAACACCTGGCTATCACAAGGGAATTTGAAATAGCTGGGAATGGCTGAGCCTGACAAAATTGCCTCTGCATGAAACACCAGTCAGGATGAAGTAAAGAGTAAATATGCTATCTTTCAGGTTCATGGAAGTCTCCAGAGCCTAGCTTGATGGTTGCGAACATTAATGTTATATTGCAGCAAAGATCTGAAACTGTAGTGGAGAAATCCAGTCCCACAAATTTCTGCGACTTTCCACCCTCATTTACACTGGGGGTGTGCAATGAAAGGAAAGGAGCAGATCACAGGAATTCGAACGGTCTATTTTTCTATTTCTGTCTGCTCCTTTGACTCCTGTTCTTTAGGTAACTAATATGACCTGTAACAAAACGTTGCATTGTGAGGAGTGCTCCTGTCCAGGTTCCCACCCCATTAGCTAGCCATGTCCTATTCCAGAATACTCCATTCCATTTGTTGCCCCTCCAGCTAGCCTGCATACCATGGCACTGAGCATACTTTTTCTTCATTGATACGGGGTTGTTTTTCTTGCACCCCCATCACATTTAAGCTTTTCTGCCCCCTCGATATTGTTATGGGTTTGCGAGGTGTGTGTGTGTGTGTGTGTCAATCTGGACAATGCCCTGAGTGACCTTCATTCAAAGGAAACCAATCCCTGGAAAAGCGCTGAAACCCCTGCCGTCTCTCACCACTCAGAGATTGGGGTTGCGCATTACAATATTTTTTGTACTTCTGCAAACCTTAGACTTTGCCTGACCCTGCTTATATACATCCCTCTTGTGTAAGCATGGATGCTGCTGTTTTGGCTGCATTAAGCAACCACATTTGGAGAATGAGTTTGCTGCCAAGCCTGCAGAATTCTTGCAAGAGCCTGAAGTGTGATACTAGGTCAGCGATGTGCAATTCTCGTGGCCTCAAAGGGCCTCGCCTTTATTCCTCGCCATCCTTCCAGCACTGATCTGCCTGCTGCTGCTGTCGCCTTGCCTTCCTTGCATGATCTCACAGTTTGCTCTGAACCAAGGCTTTCCAAAGCTTCCTCCTTTGCCCTCCCCTTCCTGCTTTCTTGATTCATTCCCAGCTGCAGAGTGAATCCACTGATTCAGTTCGTTCAATTAAGGATACGGAGAGAGAATTGGCAGGAGCCGAGAGACAGAGAGCTGCCAACTGCAGCTGCCACTGCCGCAGATTGTATGAGTCAGCCTCTTTCTAAATAGTGAGAGTGGCGTTATAAATTCTGGGTTGGCAAATCAGTACATGCTAATCCCAAGATAACAACAACAGCAATCCTTACCATTTATTGAGTGCTCTGTACGCTTCACATACATTACCTCTGTAATCCTTCTAACAGCCCTATAAAGCAGGTCTGTATTATTAGCCTATATTGCACTTGCATGCGCGCACACACACACACACACACACACACACACAGAGTCAGTCATTCCAACCCCAGTTCTTGCCATCCCTCGCAGGATAAGAGAACTATAGAGTGTGGCGTTCAGGCTGGCCAGACCCCAACAATGAGATTATCTTTCCCAGAAGATTTACCCAAGGCAAGGCATGAACCTCTGCTGGGAGAGTATTGTAATAAACGAAAATCTGCCCTTATTCCCTTATGGGGGGACACAAGAGCCATTATAGAATCATTTGTAGGTTCTCCATCGGTCGGAGAAAAGAACAGAGACCAGCCAGAGAATATTGAGAAGCAAAGCAGCTAGTAAGCTTGATCTTTATTGAACTGTTACAACAGGGTGCCCCCTTCACACGCAGGAGGAGGACCCAGAACCCAGGTGTGCCCGCCCTTATATAGACATTTTAAATTGCCCACCTTGGAGTCCAAGACCATCCCCAGAAATATCATACCTACATCACAGAAAGGGTGGTCTACAACAGAAATCTGAGTGGGTTGTTTACCTCCTGTCTGGCAGGTTACCTGTTAATGCTTACTTGATTGGATACCCTGGGGAGCCTGGCCAGTCTTTTGTAATGATAAATACTTAGTTCCTGAGCCAGGTCACAGACTCACACCCTATTCAAACAGAGACATACCCTTAAGACAGGATTTGTGAAGGAAAAGACAATGGGGAGGCTTTTCCATTTTCCTTGACCTTGCAGAGAAATCATTTGGTCAGCTTGAGAGTCAAAATGGTTCCAGGGCTGTTTTCCTGTGCTGCTTCAGACATGTGGTTTATATATTTATGTACATGTTTGCTTGGTACATTTATGAATGTTTATTATATACATAAGGCCTTAAATTTTTTATTTCAGTATTAAGATTTCTGATGGCAAGAGCCATTTGACAGTGGAACAGACTCCCTGGGAAGGCGGTGGACTCTCCTAAGGAGAGTTTGGATGGCCACTTGTAATGGATTCTTTAGTTGAGATTGCCGCATTGCAGGGGGTTGGACTAGATGACCCTCGGGATCCCTTCCAACTCTTATGATTCTATGAACGTGCATGTGAGTGAAAGCATATATATACAGATATGGCTGGGCCATGGAAATCATGTTGAGTGGCTATGTCACTTCCTGGTTCACGCTGCAAAGCTATTTTTAGACATTACAGTGGTACCTTGGGTTACATGCGCTTCAGGTTACAGACTCCGCTAACCCAGAAATAGTGCTTCAGGTTAAGAACTTTGCTTCAGGATGAGAACAGAAATCATGCTCCGGTGGCGCAGTGGCAGCTGGAGGCCCCATTAGCTAAAGTGGTGCTTCAGGTTAAGAACAGTTTCAGGTTAAGAACGGACCTCCGGAATGAATTAAGTACTTACCCCGAGGTACCACTGTACTGGGGATGGAAGAGTGAGTTGCCCATTGATATGAAGACTAAGCATGTTCAATGGGCACAAACTGCTGTCGGGGTGGTAGTGGTGGAGTACTTGGAACCCTGAACAGAAGCACTTCACACTGCAACACTTTGTTGCAGGGCCTGCTCCATGTGTGATGCGCGCGCACACACACACTCTGATTAAAGGACACCTCAGTTGACCCAAAGCATTTTTAATCTAACTGATGAAGCAATCAGACGTTACAACCCTATACTGTACTGAATTCTTCGGGCGGAGAAATTGGATTAAGAAAACTGTGTAACTGGGATCAGCTTGCTTGCTCGAGGGGGTCCCATAAACGACACCGGCTTAATCTATGACAGGAGCGTAGCCTAATGTGTGCCTCTTGCTTTCTTGGTGAGGGATGCTCATAAGCCTGGTAATTGTAGGCACCACCTGCGCATTCCAACAATGCAAGCAGCTTGACAACTCATGTTGCAATTTCCATCGCTTGCCTTGCCCTGGTGAAAAGGAAACCAGACAGGAAGCACGGTGTATATGCTTGATGGGCTCAACTCTCCCCGTCATGAGAATGGCCATAGATCTAAAAAGACGGGCACCTTTTACTGTGTGTTTTTCATGGGAGTTGATGCAAAGATTCCCCCTCCTCAGACTGCGGTGCTCCTGTTTCAACCTGCACCTCATGCCGGCAACAGCGGTGAAACTTCTCATGTGCCGAAGGCACTTGGGTCTGTGACTCGCCAATCTCTCGGCTAATAACAGAGAAGGTAACTGATAAGCTATTTCCTCTTGAATAATGTAATTGCAGCTGAGAGGAAGCACTGGTTCCCCCAGGATACTGCGGCACATGGACCAACGCCACTTGGTAAATGTTTGAAGGACTTATCACAGCGTGAACATGCTTGTGCTCCCCAAATCAGAGTTTCGCCTCCAAGAGCCAGGGACAAAGAGCTGTAGCTCACTGCTTTGTGAGCAAATGGTCCCAAGTTCAGCTAACAGCACCTCTGTAGAATCATAGAACTGTGCAGTTGGAAGGTACCAGTCCAGCCCCCTGCAAATCAGTCCAGCCCCCTGCAAATCAGGAACCATAATTCAAGAATTCCTGAGAGAGGGGCACCAAGCCTCTGTTTAAAAACCTCCAAGGAAGGGGAGTCCATGACCTTCCGGGGGACCCATTCCACTGCTGAACAGCTCTTATCGTCAGAAAGTTCTTCCTGATGTTCTTATTAATCATTTAATTGCACCCCGCCTTTTTGCCCGACAGGGACTCAAGGTGGTTTATGGATAAAAATAAGAACAGCTACAAACATAGGGGAAAAACCCAATCATTATAAACAAACACTAAAACTATATATATGCAGATTTAAAAATCTATTAAAACCGTAACAAATAATTACAATAAACACAGCACAGCGTCAGCCCTTTCATTAAAAGCAGTCAGTTCCCAAAAGCCTGTTGGAACAGGAAAGTCATCTCCTGCTGGCTCAAGGACAGCAAGGAGGGAGCCAGTCTGGCTTCTCTAGGCAGGGAGTTCCAAAGTTGCCTGGGAGCAGCCACCACCGAGAAGACCCTCTCCTGCGCCACCCACCAAGCATTCCTGTGGAGGTGGCAGCACTGAGAGAAGATCGCCGAGCCTGGGCAGGTGTATATGAGGGAATACGGACTTTCAGATACAGTACCTGGGACCTAAGCTGTATAGCGCTTTATTGGTCATAGCCAGCACTTTGAATTGTGCCCGAAAACACCAGTGGAAATGTTCTAGCAAGGGAGTGGCTTGCTCGCTAGAACCAGCCCCAGTCAACAGTCAGGCTGCAGCCCTTTGAGCCAGCTGAAGTTTCTGAGCATGTTTCAAAGGCAGCCCCATGTAGAGCACGCTACAGTAATCCAAATGGGAGGTGACTAAGGTTTGTGCCACTGTGGCGTGTTGCAGGACCCCCCCCCAACCATTCAGTTTGTACAAACACCACACACACACACACACACACACACACACACACAAATCAGCCATACATCGGATCTGTACCATTCCACTTTTATTTTACACCATGAAGGAAGGACTATCAAAGGGGGGAGACTTGACACAAGGCAGCCATAATTGCCCAAGCGTGAGCCCTACCCAGTTGGCATGCCAACCTTGATGGTCCTAGACAGAAGATCATCACGCTCACAAAGGACCTGCATATAGAAGTGGATTCAGTATGGACTGAAACAAAGGACAGTGACCAGCCCTTCCCTCTGGGGGCAGGAAACAGTGAACGCCTCTTTGTACTCAGGAATGTAATCATGGGGAGGGGGAAAGGAGGAACCGGACAGGTGACAAGACACTCAGGTTACCACCACAACTCCTCTCTGAACCCCTCCTCTTTGTGATGTGTCAGTGATGTAGTTATGATGTACTCTTAGGGGTGTAGCTTGGGGGATTAGTAGCTAATAAAAGTTGGGGTCTTCTTTTGTTCAGGGCTTCCATCTTGTTCCACCTGGTGGCAGGTGGGAGTCCTGTCGCGATAGTCTTCAATAAAGACCAAGCCTACTAGCTGCTGTTTTGCTCTGGTATTCCTGCCTAGTGTCCTTGTTTTTTTGTCCAAGGGAGCCCTCAGATTTCTCTGTTAACAGGCGCAATCTCCTTTGAATGTCATTTGAATTCTTCAGTCCAGGTCCTGCCCTCTGGAGCAGCAGAAAACAACTAGAGAAGTGAAGGCATCTATCGTATCTCCTCTCTTCCAAGCTAAACTTACCCAAATCCCTCAGCTGTTCCTGATAAGTCTTGGGTTTCCAGACCCTTCAACAACCTGGTCACCCTCCTCTGCCCACCTTCCTCCTTGTCAACACCCTTCTGAAACTAGGGTGCCCACAACTGGACACGGAACTCCAGGTAGGGTCTGGCCAAGGCAAAACAGAGCAGAACTATTATTGGGAAGAATGCCTGCTTGACTGCTTGCAAAAATATATCATTTGCCCGATAATAAATGTTGGAAATGTAAAGAAACTGAAGGTACATTCTTTCACCTTTGGTGGACGTGCCCAAGAATTAAGGCTTTCTGGGAAATGATCTATAATGAAATGAAAAAGGTATTTAAATATACCTTCCTGAAGAAACCAGAGGCCTTCCTTCTGGGCATTGTCGGCCAATTGGTGCCAAAGAAGGACAGAACTTTCTTTATGTATGCAACAACAGCAGCAAGAATACTTATTGCGAAGTATTGGAAGACACAAGATCTACCCACCCTGGAAGAGTGGCAGATGAAGGTGATGGACTATATGGAATTGGCAGAAATGACTGGCAGAATCCGAGACCTGGGAGAAGAGTTGGTGGAGGAAGACTGGAAGAAATTTAAAGACTATCTTCAGAAATATTGTAAAATTAATGAATGTTAAAATTATGTTCGGATTGGCAATAAGTGGTATTCAGCAACAAAAGTTAATAAGAATATGCAAAAATGAATTGATAAATGGATGAAAAGATAGAGTCATAATATGTTAGGATATAGAGCTAAGATAAATGATAGAGGGTAAGGATTTGCTGAATTGATTATGTAAATGGGAATGCAAAAAGGGGAGGTGTGAGGTCAAGGAAACAAGCAAATGAGCTTAAAAACATCAAAAAAGGGATTTGTTTTTTGTATTTTTCTATTTTTTCTTTTTTATGTATTTTTAAATTTTTCTTTTTCTTGGTTTTCTTTTATTCTGTAAACCTTTGTTTTTTGTAAAACTCTAATAAATATCTTTTTTTTTAAAAAAAGAATGCCTGCTTGAAACCTTTTAAAGGAGAAGAAGGGGAGTTTGGATTTGATATCCCACTTTATCACTACCCGAAGGAGTCTCAAAGCGGCTCACAATCTCCTTTCCCTTCCTCCCCCACAACAAACACTCTGTGAGGTGAGTGGGGCTGAGAGACTTGAGATAAGTATGACTGGCCCAAGGTCACCCAGCAGCTGCATGTGGAGGAGCGGAGACATGAACCCGGTTCCCCAGATTACGAATCTACCGCACCCAGGCAGCGTAGGCATGGATCCAGCAATGGTTTAAGGTTTCATAGGAATCATCGGATTGTGAGTTGGAAGGGTCAACAAGGGTCAACCCCTTGTAATGCAGGAATATTTTGCCCATTGTGGGGCTCTAACCCATGATTAAGAGTTTCAAACATGTACATGTTGTTTCATGCTACCCTGATCTCTGAGCAGGACCCTGCTTCCTTGGAACAAAGCTTACTGTAGCAGAGACTAGGATGATGATGATGATATAATAATAATATTTATATGCTGCCCATCGGACTGGGTTGCCCCAGCCACTCTGGGTGGCTCCCAACAAAATATTAAAAACACAATAAAACAATGCAAGCGAGGGCGAGCGCTATGCTCTTGTCGCCCACCACGCGGCGAGTGTCTGGCCAAGTGTTTGTAGTGTTTCATTTCCAACTCAGAAAATGTGGACCTAAGAACAATGCATTATCAAACACAGATCCCCAAACTTGGTGGTAGAATCAGAGAATTGTAGAGTTGGAAGGGATCACAAGGATCATCTAGCCCATACCCCCTGCAGTGCAATAAACGTTGGCCCAAAGTGGGGCTTGAAGCCGTGACCCTGAGGTTAAGAGTCTCATGCTGAATGGTCGGGGGATGAGGTCCAGCATAGTGTAGCGAGTGGCTGGAGTGTTGAACTTGGAGCTGGGAAGGGCCTGGGTTCAAATCCCCATTCAGCCATGAAGCTCACTAAATAAATAAGTGATAGGGAGTGGAGTCCAGGGACTCAAGGTTCATCACACCAGGCAGAGATATCTCTGTCATTCGCCCGCACTGTTTTCCAGGTACAGATGCCTGCCACTGATTGCTGTCATGACAATATGAGCATTTTAAGACAGAACATTGCTGAACGGTGGAGTCTCATTCCCCTTCCAAATCCTCTTCTCAAAGCATTTCATCGATCACAAGAACAAGCATCACAAAACACCAAGCAAGACCAGGTCTGTCGCTTCATGTATTCTTTATTTCAGTATTTCAATATTTCAAATATCTCTCCCTGCCCCCACCCCACCGCCCAAACATACACACACACACACACACACCCAAAAGAAGAAAAGGGACAAAAAAACCCCTCTTTGAAAGCCACGTGCCCATTCTACTTATATCAAGCATTTTTTAAAAATCCCTGCAAGGTGGTCTCTGCAGGGGGACTGCTTTTCAGTAGAAATAGCTCTTTTCTCTCTCCTTTAGGGGCAATTTGTGCACAGGCCTGCAATGCCTCTGATGTGCTGCAGAGGGAGCTGCTCTCCCTTGGAACGAGCTCTGCGCTTTGAAATTTTCAGGGCTTTCTTGCCTAGCCTCCTTCCCTTTGCGGATCCAAAAGAACATTATCAAAAGGCGGCTAAATATTACTAGACTCACACACAGAGAAACACCTTGTACAACCTAGTCATATCTGGGGGCAGGAGCCCAGGAGTCCAGCTCCCGGGCAAAACTGACCTGAACCCCCCTTTTGCCATTTAAAAATATCTGCCTGTCGGTTTGGAAATCTCTTCTAAAAATTGAATATATTCAGTCCCCCCCACCTGCCAGCCCCACTTCAGATTTCCTACGCAGTTTATAAACAGATTCCTCGCCCTGAGCTTTTGTGGGGTACAAATTTGGGCTACAAACAGATAGAATCTTAAAAACCTTAAGAATTGTAGGGTTGGAAAGGGAACCCCAGGGTCATCCAGTCCGAGCCCCTAAAATGCAAGAACCACAGCTAAAGAGTCTCTGACTGTCAGCAATCCAACCTCTTGTTTAAAAACCTCCAGTGAAGGAGAACCCACCGATGTAAAGATTATACATTTATTTAATTACCGCATTTTTTCCTCTATAAAACTCACTTTTTCCCTCCTAAAAAGTAAGGGGAAATGCGTGTGTGTCTTATGGAGCGAATGCAGGCTGCGCAGCTATCCCAGAAGCCAGAACAGCAAGAGGGATTGCTGCTTTCACTGCGCAGCGATCCCTCTTGCTGTTCTGGCTTCTGAGATTCAGAATATTTTTTTCTTGCTTTCCTCCTCCAAAAACTAGGTGCGTCTTGTGGTCTGGTGTGTCTTATAGAGCGAAAAATACGGGTATATTAATGTTTCCTATTAATTTTTTAAATTTAACCCCCCCCCCCATGTTTTTAGCTGTTCTTATTTTATCTGTAAGCTGCCTCGAGTCCCTGTCGGAGTAAAAGGCAGGGTATAAACAAATATATAACAACGTATGTTCAAAGCCTCTAAAGATTGTAGTGTGACATAGTGGTTAAAGACTTGGACCTGGGAGACCAGGTTTCAAATTCCCACTCGGTCATGAAGATTATAGGGTGTTGATCTTGGGCTGCCTTCTCTCAGCCTAACCTCCATTGTTGTGGGGATTAAATGAGGAAGGGGAGGAGACCCACATAAACCACCTTGAGCTCCCTGAAGAAAAACAGGTATGACATAAATAATAGAATTGGAGAGTTGGGAGCACGAGGGTCATCTAGTCTAACCCCACGCAGTGCAGGAATCTTTCGCTCAACGTGGGACCCGAACCCGGGACCCTGAGATTAAGAGTCTCGCGCTCTACCAGCTGAGCTATCCCTCGTGGAAACAATGCAATAAATAAAGCTCAGGAATGATCTGAGGAACCGAGAGGGGTGTGCGTGGGTGCCATCTTAGAAATCCCAAGCAGCCTCGGTTCTGACCTGCAGACCCACCCCAACCCCCTGCAGAGACTCCTGGAAGCGACAGAAGTGCTACTCTAGAGTAAAACTCGAAGCAGACTCATTCTCGACAGAGAAAATATATGTATATATATATATATATACAGCATCGTATAATTTTGCAGCCAGTGCGAGGGGGACAGGTGCCACAGCGGCCCTGCCCTGGAAGCGCAGCAGATTCAAAGCAATGAGTTGTGCAAAAAAAAGGGTGCCACAGGGCTCCCCGGGAGCAAGGGGATTCGGGGGGGACTCGGTTGCTAGCCTTCCTCTCTCCCCACTGCCCCAAGGTGACCCTTTGACCCTGAGGACGCTTTTTTTCAATATATTATTGCTTTAAGAAGAGATGGCTCTTTCCCTAGAGGAGGGTGAATATGGAATTCTGTTTTAAAAAATGAAATGCAAAAAAAGAGAAAGAGAGATTAAGTCAGAACCAAAGTGATAAGGCAGCCTCCACCTCCGCAACAAAACGAGAAGGTTCGGTGGTGTCAGCCTCTGGGGAGGAAATTCATGGCAAAATGAAAAACCACAGAGGGAAACTGAGGGGGAAGGAGAGAGAAATGTCTTTTCTCTCTCTCTCTCTTCTCAGCCATCTGCTTCTGCTGCTCCCGAGGAGCAGGAAGGGAGCCAGTTTTGCTTTCCTGCCAAAAGTAACAGGGGGGAATTTGTAATGGCATTCTGTGAGGAGAATAGCTGCAAATTAGATGAAGGATTAGATGAAACCAAATAAAGACATTACAAATTACGCTTTGGGGCAGGAGGTGGGGGGAGATACATTTGAGGAACATCGGAGAAGCTGAGTGGAGCTTGTGGGCAAAATGGCTTTTGCTTGCCCAAAGGGCTGATCCGCCGGACAACCATGAATTTTGGGCCACTTAGCCCCCCCAAATGGAGGAACGTAATCCTGCCATGGAGATGACTGCTCTCCAGTCTCCACTCGGTGGGGAAGGGGAAACAGGTTCTGGCAACGATTTTGCACTGCATAAACCTTCTTCCCTTTCCCCACTCCCTCAGTGGGGGAAAAAAATAATCCATGACTAGGCCAAGTTAAGCACATGAACTGACGGACAAATTTGTCTTTCAAAAAGTCCTAGCCCCACTGTCCTCAAAATGTGGGATTTGTTTTATTTTCCCTGGGGGATAAACCTTAAATGTTTAGGAATGGAAAGACGGTGAAGGGAGGAGGTTGTGTTCGTTGCAGGAATTTATGTATAGGTTGGGGGGGGGTCGCCCCTCCAGCAGATATCATGCACATGGACGCCACTACCAAAATCAGCACAATCACTTTTGTGACTTTGGTGATTTGTCCCCACAAAACACTTCATCACGGTTTCTTCCTATCTATTCAAAGGGCCTTTGCTGCACAATACCAAATGTAAGAATTCACTGATAAATGTATCTATGTACTGCCTAACAGGGAGCTCAGCTCCTCAGCAGCCCCTCTGCCTGAGTGATAATCCCTGGCATCCTGATACCTGAGTGCCAGACAGGTAGCCATTCCAGAAATAACAAACCCAGATGAAGACAAAAGGGTGGGATTAACTTGGCTGGGAAGCAGGGAAATGTAAATATCTCTTTTGTTTCACTTGATGGGGTGTTTGGTGGAGGGCAAGGGGAACCATGGGGCAGGGTCCAGGATGCTCAGATTACTGCCACCAGACCTCCCCTTTCATGATGTAACCGCGATGTATGAGTGATGTAGTTTGGGGGGGTGTAACATGGGGATTAGGAGCTAATAAAAGTTGGGTTCTCTTTTGTTCGGGGCTTCCATCTTGTTCCACCTTGAGGCAGGTGGGAGTCCTGTCGCGACAGTCTTCAATAAAGACCAAGCCTACTGGCTGCTGTTTTGCTCTGGTATTCCTAGCTGGTGTCCTTGTTTTTTTGTCCAAGGGAGCCCTCAGATTTCTCCATTAACATGTTGGAGAGGCAAGATAATAATTTACGTGGGGTTTTTTTGGGGGGGTGGTGGTGAGGGTGAGTGGAAATAAAAGATGGGTAGGGGAAGAAAGCTGATATTTGTATCCGAAAAAGGACACTAGAAAGGTTAATTTTGAAGAAATGGAGTGAAGGGGTCTGTCCCTTCCCAATATCCCCACCAGAGACAGGGGCTATCTGAGCTATGTCCTCACTGGGGCCTTCACACAAGGCCGGCCTAAGACATTTTGGTGCCTGAGGCAGGAAATCCAAAATGGCGCCCCTCCTGCTCATGCGCAGCTCCCATTCCTTTAGCCGAGAGGACTTCCCACTGGGTCGTGCCCAAGATGGCTCCTCTGCGGTCCCTCAAAACATCATAAAACCCGCAAATGATGCTGGTGGGGTGCCCCCCAACGAAAGCACAAAATGCTGAGGAGAAAAGTAAAGTAAATGGAGTGATTCATAACGCTACACGGGACTTTGGTCGGCGGGGGTAAATATGCACTAAGGATGCTCAATTGTTATCATACACCAGCTGTGTGCTTGTTTTCCCCACTCCCCCCATTTTGCCTCGTTGCGCTGTGCCCGCCCCATGTTTAAAAACCAGGCGCACTGATATGGGAAAGAGAGAGGCAAAGCGGCCGGCAGTTCCGGCGCTAGCGGGAGGCGGTGCCTCTTACCCGCCGATCCCATAGCTGGGTTGCTCATGCCTTATTATTTGTACTGTAATCTAAGCAGGCGGCTGCGGGGGGCAGGCGCTAACCCGCCGGCGCCCTCCCACTTCGCCCGCCGTGGAAGTATACGGTTATTTGGTTCTCATGCGCAAAGCGGCTCCTCCTTGCCCACCCCCGCCAAGTTGAGAGGCGGCAGCTGGTGGGAGAGCATGTGGGGCAGGGAGGGGTAGGTAGGTGGGGCCAGGAGCCCCCCAGAGGAGGAGCAGGAGGCAATGCAGTCCTTTGGGACAACAGCGTGCAACGTCCCGGGCGCCAATGTGTCCCTACGCCCGGGACTCTTTTTTTGCATTGGGCTTGTTGCCCAGGAGCGCATCAATTTCCTGGACGACCTGGGGCGTCAGCTGAGTCAGAACCTGCGGGGAGAGAAAGAGAGGGGCGGCATGACTGAGGAGGAAGGGCTTCCGCCATAGTGGCAGTTAAAATACGTTGCAAACTTTGTATGAGAAATCGGGTTAGCAAAAACGGAACTCCACAGCACCATCTGGTGTCAGAGCGTTAGAATACATAGACAAGCCATATAAAGCGTTTTTTCTTTGCCAATGTAGCCGAGTCCCATGCCAGGTTGTTTAAAATTATCGCTGTGATTTTATTCCGCTAGCTACCTTGAAGTTCTTTTGAAAATGAGGAGGGATGTAAGCTTTCAAAATAAATAGGGAAATAGAGTGGGCCAGCAATTCAATAAGCTGGCTCATATGTCTGTCAAAGGCCAGGGGAAACCTGGATTTTAAAAAGAGCTGCAGGGTGTCCCAGTTTTCCTCTCTGTGCAACCCTCTCTAGTGCCCTGGCTTTTCTTTCCATCCCCCTTTTAATCACCACTTTTTTCTTTGAGAGTTGTAAAAAAAGTAAATAAATGTCCATTTCCCCTCATGATCACTTTTCTCTATTATATATAGTTGTTCCTGCTCCCCATCTACCTGTCGCCACGTTTCTTTTTTAAAATTTGAAATGGAAATTGTAAAGCCACCAAGCTGGTATGCATGATGTGGAGAAAATCTAGAAGTAATTATTTTCTTCCTCTTTCAATGCCACTTCAGTGCCATTTCCACTTTCAGTGGCTACTTTGTGGGTGGGATTCGATCATAAACCCGCAAATTTGGGCTGTGCAGTTAAAAACGCACCATTAAACTCACCCAAACAAGAAACCACAGGCTTTTTGCGGTAAGGAAACTGGCAAGAAAATATGCTGGGAAGTGTGTGGGACGGCAATCGCTCAATGAACAGCGGACATGGTATAACCACTGTGCTTAGATTGTTTTTAAGAGGAGAGGAGAGGAATTCGTGACGGAGAAGAGGTCTATCAATGGCTATTAGGCAGGATGGCTCTATGGATGCCTCCAAAAACCCAGGATGAGGTTTTATTTTATTACCCCCCCCTTCACCCTAAGATCTCAGAGCAGGTCACAATGATTTAAAATACAACCAGATAAGGGCTGAAGAACCTCAGGTCTTGGTGGGGTGTGTGAGAGAGAGATGTGGCCCTCCAGACTTCTCTATCTGGCCCCCTGGATTCTCCCCAGCCACACCTCTACCAGACCTGCTCTGCACTCGCTCTTTCTTTTTTTTGGGGTGTGTCCTTGAATTCTTGATAGTGCCTGCCTCATACTTCCCTAGATATAGGACAGAGACGCGTGTGTGAGTGTATGCAAAAACTATTATTATTATTATTATTATTATTTATTATTAATATTAAAATTTGTATACCACCCTGCATCCATAGATCTCAGGGTGTTCTGCAACATAAAAATACAATATAAAAAATGTAAGATGCATAAGAAAAACAAGAAAACTAATAAACCAATAACCCCCCCCTTCCACAACTCATTTAAAAGGGCACTGGATGCCAATCAGCCAAAGGCCTGGTTGCAGAGGAACATTTTCATCCGGCGCCTAAAGGTGTATAATGAAGGCGAGTGTACAGAGGCGAAATCTGCATCCATTGCTCTACCCTCTGCCTTTTGCTCCTGGTCCTGCCCACCACAGGGACAGGTGGCCCTCGGAAGCTTGCCCAGAAGGCAATGTGGCCCTTGGTCTGAAAAAGGTTCCCCCCTCCTGGCCTGGATGAATATTTGTTCATGTTCTCATGATGCTTCAGGAGCAGGACAAGATATAAATGCGCACAGACTGGGGAAGGTTTGGCATCCTTTATGCCAGACTTTGCACCCTTGTTTCTTCTCCTTACCTGGATGGACCCCAAGTTCTCAATGAGCTGTTCGGTGCTGGAGACCCCAAGAAGGACAGAGCTGACGCCTTCAGAGCGGAGGCACCAGGCTGAGGTTAAGAGGAGACAAGAGAAATCAAATAAGGAGAGCCGTCTAAAAACTTGCAACCCTGGAAGAAAACAAAAGGGCCGGGGAAGAGGCGGGCGGGGAGCAAAGAGCTGCTTGCCCACCCAACAACTTAACTGCAGAGGAATCTGGGTGGAGTTTGGGCACAATCCTGGCTGCTAAAACCTACCCAGGATAAACTTGAATTAGGCCCATCTTCATGCACACTGGTCCTGGCTAAGACAGAACCTCCTGGGATTGCTGAGTGTCAGGGCTCAGCTCTGCCCAGCCCTGGAACCAACCTCGGAAGGGCAGCAAGACCCTGAAGAGCTACAGGGTCCGGCCATCTCTGCCCCAGGACTAGAGGTCTCCTCACCAGCTGCCTGCCTGGCTCTCGGACCACCCTGATCTCCCCCAGGGCCACAGGAGTAGAAGAGGTGGCAAACTAGACACGAGATTCAGGGCCACTGCCAAAGTGCCTGACTTAACTGCACGTGTGGCTACTTGAGAGTAGCCTGGCTGAGAGCTAGGGAAGAAGGGCGTCTCCAGCGCCTGCATAAGCTCCCAGTTTCAGCTGCTGCATTGCGGATGCTCCACATTCAAGTCCTCTAAATTGGGGAACAGACAAAATATGAGGGCGACCTTCTCTACTCCCGTGGGCCATGGCTGAAGCACCAGGAAGCCAATTGTGCAGCAGGGTTCTACATTGCTCTTCGGCAAAGGCATCTTCTTTTCTCCCGTAACTTTTCAAGAGAGGTTATTCCAGGATGTCACACGCCTCTTGTAGCTGGAAACCACCTCCTGATTTCTAACCTACTTCTCTTAGCTGCTGAATCTGAAGAGCTCACATTGCCACCTTTGGCCTAAGTAGCACATCTCCTTTTAGCTCTATGGCTAACAAATGTAGCTGCCTTATGCTGAGGCATGCCACAGGGGTCCACCTAGCTTGGTGTTGTCCACACCAACTTCCTGCAACCTGGGGCTTTCCAGATGTTTCAGACTACAGCCCCCAGACTGTAGTACAAAACATCTGGAAGGCCTCAGGTTGGGGGAGGGTTGTCTGCAACGACAGTCGGTGGCTCTCCAAGTTTTCAGGAAAGGGAATCTCTCCCACCCCAGAGCTGCGTAACTTTCCCACCTCTGAGGCAGGATCTGGAATGCAACCTGCCCCAGATGGGCAGCTGGTTCTGAGGCCTGCCCTGACCAACACAGACGCTCCGCTCCTCCCTCACCAATGGCCAGCTGCGCCACTGTGCATCCCAGGCGCTCTGCGATCGGGTGGAGTTCCTTCACTTTGGCCTGCTGCTTCTTCCCATCTTCACTCTGCAATTTCTCCTTCAGCCAGTGGTACCCCTGGAGGGTGCGAGGAGCAAAGGAAACAGGCGCAGAGGCACAGAATCATAGAACTGTCGTCTCGGGAGGGACCTAAAGGGTCATCCAGTCCAACCCCCAGCAGGAATCATAGCTAACACACAGCATGGCGGTGAGCCACCGGCAGGCAAGGATGGAGGTTGTGAACCTGCAAAGCAGCCCTTAGGGATGTGCTGAGCAGCCAGCAAAGGATTTAGGACCCCTCCAGATTGATTTTTTTTGGGGGGCAGGTAATTTTGCAGCAGGTGTCACTGACATAAGAATAGTGCCTTAGGGGTGGGTTCATAATGGATCATTGAAGCATCATTGCACTTTATTAGTTGTCCTGCAATGTTTTCCCAATTAAAAAAAAGTAGGCCAACACCCCCATCCCCTGCCCTGAAACATTTGTGGTATAAGAAGCTACAGGATATCAGCAGTATTCCTGCTCCGAAACCTTTGTAGGCACGAACAGTCTTGGAAACAGGAGTTTGTGTAACCACCCTGATAGCATCATGAACCCAAACAATCATGAATGCACAATAAGGAGGAGGTCTGGAGGAGGCCCTTGTGTTTTGGTGAGGATAGTTTCAAGTATCACTGAGACGTCAGCAACAAATTGATTTATGTTTGGGATGAAGAAGGGAAGTGTTTGGTTTCTTGGAGCATTGCCAGTGTGCGTAATCTGAGCCCCAGGACTTCTGTATTCCCAGTGTTTGAAAGTAACAGTGAAGAGAGAGGACCAAGCAGGTCTTGTGGGCCCAGTAAACAACTACAGTTGTAGGGCAGTCAGGATCAAGGCTTGTGAGCTGTGAGTTCCGAACTGGTTGTCATTAACCTGATGTCCTCCAGACGTTGTTGGACTACAACTCCCATCAGAACCGGCAGAATGGTCAGCAGTCAGGGATGATGGGAGTTGTAGTCCAGCAGCATCTGGAGGTCTCCACAGGCCTGTCTCCCCTGATTTAAGGGCTGTGTGTGATGTTGACAGTGCGAGGTTCAGCTGAAGTTGGGAGGTGGAAGGCCTCAGCAAAAGCAAAGGAGACAGTACCTTCATGGCGGCACGGCAGTTTTCAGGCACCCGCTCCTCATATTTCCCTGTGATAAGTCCACAAGACAGCGGGGACCAGGTGATGGCTCCAACTCCTAGCAAGAAAACAAAGCAGGTCAGGTAAAGAGAAGGGGGAAACAAATTACACCCCCCACCTCTTCCTATCACTGTACACAGATTCACTGAAATAATAGCCACAGGTCATCTTAATCACAGCACTTCCCGGTTTACTTTTCATTGCAAAAGTCTTTTAACGCCATCCCATGCTGAGAAAAGTCAGCAGAGAAGTGCACATAGTTGAATAGGATCCAAACTGCAGCAGTCTGATTGGTCCTAGAACAATAGGATCCAAAAGGCAGCAGTCTGATTGGTCCTAGAACAATAGGATCCAAAAGGCAGCAGTCTGATTGGTCCTAGAACAATAGGATTCAGAATGCAGCAGTCTGATTGGTCCTAGAACAATGCAGCAGTATGATTGGTTGGCAGGAACCACCCAATCATGCTCCAGATAGAAGTGAATCCACAACCTGATTGGCTTACAGTAGAATTCCGGAATTAGCCAATCATGTGCAGCCCATTGTGTAAATAATGTATATAAAGCAGATACTTTGAGGGGACTTTGATTCATTCCTCCTCACCACTATGAGCTGAATAAAGAGCATGAAATCACTTTGCGACTCTGAGTATATTTCAACATATTAATCTTATCTGCTCCAAAGGTCACCCTCTGTAAACTTCCAATATGCCTCACGCAGAATTGTACCCTGAATCTGGGCTTATACTCCCAAGGGATCATCTTGCTTCTACCTGCTGCTCCTCCAGAAACACATTCCTCATATTCCATATCCAATCTGCAGATCCCTCTGTATCTTCTGGTTCCTGGTCACCCCAGCCTCTCCCAGCAATTTGCCTCCATTGGTCCCTATAATCCCTTCTCCTGTACACAGACCTCAAGGCCTCTCTGCCTAGCCCTCAGAATGCCCCCCAAACTGTGCTGGTTTGTGCCCAAAGTCATTTTATTGGGGAAGATAGGGAGCAAAACAAAGGGAAAATTTAGATTAGCCACTCAGCTCCATTTTCAACTCTGGCCCTGCCCACCACTGGGACACGTGGCCCTCGGAAGCTTGCCCAGAAGGGAATGTGGCCCCTGGGCTAAAAAGGGCTCCCCGGCCCAGCCCTCTCCCGCCTGCCTCCATACCAATCTTGTGGTAGAGCTCTGGCAGCTGCGTCTCCACCTTTTCCCGCTGGAACATGTGGTACTCTGCCTGTTCGCACACAGGTGGGATGAGGTTGAACTGCCGTGCCACGGAATACGCCTCCTGGTTTAGGGGAGGGAGGCAAAAATAATCAGTCTCACAGGGTGGACTTGCTTCTGGTGGCAGATTGAGAAGTGCAGGGTCCCTGTCGGGAGAGTCACAGCCAGCCCCCACCCCCGATTATGTAAAGGTAAAGGGATCCCTGACCATTAGGTCCAGTCGTGGCTGACTCTGGGGTTGCGGAGCTCATCTCGCTTTATTGGCCGAGGGAGCCGGCGTTCAGCTTCCGGGTCATGTGGCCAGCATGACTAAGCCGCTTTTGGCGAACCAGAGCAGCGCACGGAAACGGCGTTTACCTTCCCGCCGGAGCGGTACCTATTTATCTACTTGCACTTTGACATGCTTTCGAACTACTAGGTTGGCAGGAGCAGGGACCGAGCAACGGGAGCTCACCCCGTCGCGGGGATTCGAACCGCCGACCTTCTGATCGGCAAGTCCTAGGCTCTGTGGTTTAACCCACAGCGCCACCCGCGTCCCGTCCCCATGATTATACAACCACCTTATACGGTAAGTGATAATTAGGGATGCATTGCAAAGATCATTGCAGATCTTCACATAGATCTTCTGTTTTCTGTGCATGTACACAGGCAAATGTATCGAGCGCTCCAGTATCTTCTGCTGGAGCAACTTAAGTTGTGCCTGCCTTGAAGTCCCGTTGTACGTAACAGAAGTAGCACAGACTCCTCTTGGGACGGAGGCACCTTGTATTTTCAGTGTATTTCTAAAAGCTTAGCTTTGGATCATACAAAACAACTCAGTGATCTTCTTGCACACCTTCTCCAGAGTGGCCCCGGGAGCCCGTCCTCAGCGGCTGACCCGCCTCCTTTCACTCTGATTGGCTCCAATCAGCACAAAGGGCGAGTCGGCTCCTTCTCGGTGGCCAAAGAGCTCCCCTTTCATGCTGATTGGATGGCTCTCAGATGCTGGAGGCAGGCGACCTAGGAACGGGTCTCCCAAACCCTTCACAACGCTGGACCACAACGCCACTGCTTCTGAGAAAACATGCATCAGTTCGGTTTGCACCCGCCTCTCCGCCACGCCAGAATTTACCATGATTTCCATTGCACTCCAGCGAGAGGTGCCCCAGTACATGGCCATCCCCTGGTTGATCACGTAAGTCATGGCACGAACAATTTCTGAGGGTGAGAGAGGAGACGTGAGAGAAGAAATTGCCCCCAAGACCTTTTGCCTGTCACCTTTGGAAGGTGAGCCCAATGTAAACCAGGGCAGTTACTCTTTCCGCCTCCAGCGGGAACGGAATCCCAACCGGGAGGGAGAGAGAAAGGCGGGGAGCTGGATTTGAGCAGTTACTGCTCCAAAAAGCTGCACCACACCCATAAGATCGCTCAATCTTGCGCTCCCCCTGTTAATCACATTTTCACAATGAAATCAGTGAATTACAAGCTGCCTAGAATCCTTTTCTAGGGGGAAAAGATACCTGTGTTATTCATCTCTACTTCATTAAAAGCACAGAAACAAATTGGTTTGATCTACCGGTAAACGACTTAAAAAAAAAAAATCTTTCCAAAGCAAGTTCCCAAAATGCTATAGTGAAAATAATTTTGCCTTCCCTCTCCTCTCCCATATTGCAAAGCTTGTTCAATTGTGGGTTCATGTGATATTAGGAAGCACAAAGGCATCTTGAGTTCCTGCATTTATAGTAAACACACACATACATATATACACGGACACAAAACAGGATTGTCAACTTTAATCGCCTTTAATTGTTGCTTGATTTGCAGGTATTAAGCAGGCAAACTATTCACCTCTCCATTCACAAAAGCTCCGCTTACTGATTTTTGCAGCTATCAAGTAGCTGTTAAAGGCATAAGAACAGGCAGGTTGCTTTGTTCTGATCAGTTGGCAATGCGGCACACACAGAATTTTTCTACAGCAGAACACAAAAGCATGCGAGCACACAAGACACACATCTACTTTCGGGGCAGCACCCCAATCCTTGGGTCTACAGTCGGTGAGGTCTCTACAGAATGGAGACTGGGATATTCACGGAAGGTTCCCCCCTCTAACCCCAGGAACAAAAGGGTGCAATCTTATGCCCCCATACCTGAAAGCAAGCCCCAATGATCTCAGCGGGACTTACTTCTGGGTAGGCATATGGGTAAGGATTTACAAGGATCTGGGGCACAGGGCCGTTGCAGTGGGGAGGGCATTATGGGGTGCAAAGAGGAGTACTGGGCTTCAGGAAGGAGGCTGGGGCTGGCCATACCTCTCAAGAGCCTGGCTTGGAAATAAATCACTATACAATGAAATATATATGCAATGTCTGCAAGCCTTTCAGCTGGCTGGGTGGGCCTATCTCTCCTCTCTTCCCCCTGCACCCTGTTCTGGGGGTGCACCTGATTGCGCCCCCTGAGCCAATTGTGGGGGGCACATGAGGGGAGAGGGGCAAGCCCCATTTCACAAGCAGACGTCCTTGCATGCGTTTCCACTGATGAGACTCAATAGCTCGATCCTGCCCGGTATCCATTAGATCTTGTGCAAGGCTCTGATTTTCCCTATCTCTGAGATTTCTGGTGGCAGCCCCCAAGCTAAAGTCTCCCAGTATATCCGAAACAGACCTCAACGTGTTCCGCACACAGCCTCCTCCACGAGGTGAGGAACGTAAGTTCCTCTCTTACACCAGGTATTAAGTCTACCTTAGCCTAGGATTGCGCAGTGTGCTTGAGCTGAAGAATGAGACTGCAAGCTTCCTCGCTCTCGTTGAACCCTGAGCCTGCAACAGCAGGCGAAAATCCTGCAGAAAAAGCTCTTTCATGCTGGGAAAATCTCCTTCCTAAAGCCTCGCGCAGAGCAAAGACTCTTTGATGCATATGAGCTTTGAGTTCTTCTAAACCTGGGGTGGTGAACATCAGATCTGAAGACCAAATGCAGCCTCGCAGGGCTCTCTGTGGCCCCCGGGAGCCTTCCCAGGCTACGCCCCTCACTGATCCTACTTCGTATCACCCTCCTTGGATGTTTTTGCTTGCCTGGGGTGTTTAACTCAGAGTTTAACTCTTGTCTGTGTTGATGGCGGACAGACCCTACGGTGCCAAGCTGACCTTTCCATCCAACGCTCCACCCACTTTTGAATCTGTCCCCCTCCCATGTGGCCCTCAGATCACAGTCCGGGCGGGATCGTGGCCCTCAGCGTTCCCTGTTCCAAGGGGAACGCGACACCTTTTCACAAAACAGCTTCCTTTAGCCAGAATGACTTTTTGAAGCTAGAATAACCCTTCATCCTGTTCCTCGCTTGAGAGAGGTATGGAGCTCACAGGATCTGGGGTGGACGGGGCAGCAAATTGGGGTGGAGTTTTTTGGGTGGGGTGAGGTGGGAGATCGGGGCAGTCTGCAGTACCTTCCAGCAAGAGCAATCGGAAGTTCGGGTCGCATTCTGCAGGGGGGGAAGGAGAGAACCAATGAGATGCCGCTGGAATTGGGCACAGGGTGTCTGTCTGTGTGTGTGTGTGTGCCTGGCAGCAAGAGGGTCAGGATTTTTTTGGGGGGGGGGCGGATCTGCTGCGGGCTCTTTGCCTGCCCTTGGGCAAGCCGTCTGCTCTTGGCCTCAGTCCTCCCCCCCCCCACTGCATGAAGAATGGGCTTAATAACGACCTTCCTCAAAAGGTTATCATCCCTGTGGGAGCTAACGTTCATACAATGCATTGCGCAAATGCAAATAATGGGATGGTGATAGCAAGAGAAGACAAGGAAGGGGAGTCTCTCAGTTATGGCAGCAGCGTTGCTGGGTATCTGTCAAGCAGGGCAGGCAGTCACAGGTAAAGGGATAGCTGCTGAGAAGCCTAGGAGAGAGGGTTGGCCTCCCCTGGATCTGCTAAGGGGAGGTGTCTGGGGAGACAGCCGTGCCTCATCCTGACCCTTCTGAAGCAGGTTGGGCCACTCACCTTCCATGGGGCTGTTGGCGTCCATCCGGTTAGCAAAGACAATGTCGACGTACTCCAGCTGAAGCCGCTGCAAAGAGCCTTTGAGCCCTGCGAAACAGCAGCAAGGAGTAAGGACAGGGGTGGCATAGGGAGCCCCAGAAAGGCTGGAGCTTAGAGCAAACTTTGACCACCCGGTGCCCTCTGGGGATTGGGCACTGCAGCGCCCACCAAGCCCTGCTCCAGCCCGGAATGAAAGCTTGCCCCAGAGGCAAGGGCCCCCAGCTCCAGAAGCACATCTCCTGATCTCCAGGCGCTCTTCCAAGCAAGCTTCCTATTGCGCATGCATCCTGGTAACATTCGCCCAGACATCGTGGACTCCGTCAGCCTGAGAGCCACCCTTGGTAATGTCTTCTGTCATGTAATGAGGATCCAGCCCCATTTGTCCGCAGGGAATGTAGGTGAAAGCAAGGGCTACCCCACACTTTCTGGAGTATTTGCCCCATAGCAAAAGGGGAAAAAAGTCCAAACTTTGGGGAAGTGGGATTCCTTGCACAAGGCCTCCCAATTGACTTTAACTATGCACCCAGAATCCCACTTCAAAATAGCAGAAATTGAGAAGCACCCCAGAGATCTAACTCTTGAGAATGGCATCAGGAAAGAACCCTGGATCCCCAACTCCCATTCGCCCCAAATCTCATCTTCTTCAACCCCTCCAAATCCTAGTACCCTTTTGCCACCCCTCTGGTAGTTCCCAGATCCCTCAATCCGCCAAATGCTTTTGCCGTCCAGCATATTGTGGTCACTTCCTTCCATCCCCCCCCCCAACCCTGAAATATCAAGCCCAGCTCCTCCCCTTACCCTCAATGATGTGTTTCCGCGACAGGCCTCTCTCCGTCTCAGCCCTTGGAAGAAAATAAGAACAAAAACCTGAACGTTAGGAGGAGCTTTGGGGGTGCTTAGAGCTGTTTCACAGCGAAACGGACTCCTGTGGAAAGCAGTGGACTCTCCCTTCCTGGAGTCTTTTAAGCAGAGGTTGTGTGCCCCCCTGTCATGTCCCTTCCCACTCTACGATACTACAAAACTGAAGCACTGCAAGCCATTACCATTTACCCACTGCTGCCCTTTGGTGGGGCAGGAGGCAGAGAGGTCAATGGGAGGAGAAGCCAGAGATGATTGTGACGTTGACATACGAGAGTGCTGGAGGTGAAATAGTTAAATAGGTTACCCAATCAGAACCCAGGGGGGTGGAGTCAGGGGGACTATAAAACCAGCTCTGGGAGGGGCGAAGGGAGGAGTTCATTGGGTGGAGTGGGAGTGAATTGGGATAGAGTCTGTGGGTACGTTGAGTTAGTGTAGAGAAATAAGCTGAGTCAGGAACAGTTAGGAGCTAGGAAGACAAGTAAATATCTGAGAGGTGGTTTAGTGAGTGAGAGCAGGTAGCGGAAGTTTTAGGTTGTAATTGACCGATACTGTTTATGAAACCACACGCTTGTTAAACTGCAATAAATAAACAGAAGTTTATGTTCCAATTTAACCCTGACTGGACTCAGTATTGTACCAGGTAGGGCCTGGGTGGTGGCAGCGAGAAATAAAGTGGTGACACAGGGATCAATAGATGGTGAAATGTTTGGGGACCCTG
Source organism: Podarcis filfolensis (assembly GCF_964270895.1). Taxonomy (NCBI): domain Eukaryota; kingdom Metazoa; phylum Chordata; class Lepidosauria; order Squamata; family Lacertidae; genus Podarcis; species Podarcis filfolensis. The sequence goes on from NC_139615.1 coordinate 4,743,340, forward strand.
TGTGATCGCCCCAATGATGACAGGTGGAAGGGAATTATTCTAATTTTGCTTTTATCTTCATCCACTGCTGTGTTATATAGGAGGCATCACTGAGACCAAGGAGCAGGAAGCTGGCAGGCGAGGTCGCCCACCCTGGTTGGTTGCAGGTAAGAAGGGCAAGAAAGGGACAGGGCAAGGGGAGGGTTGAAGGCAGACTGAGGTTTGCTTCTTTATACTAATTTATTGCATCTAAATCCCACGTTTTTGTCCAAGGAGCTGTTAAGGAAATGACATGGGGGGGGGGAGGATGCATTTAATAATAATAATAATAATAATAATAATAATAATAATAATAATAATAATATTTATTTGTACCCCTCCCATTTGTCTGGGTTTCTCCAGCCACTCTGGGCGGCTTCCAACAAAGATTAAAAATACATTAAAATGTCACACATTAAAAACTTCCCTGAACAAGGCTGCCTTCAGATGTCTTCTAAATGTCAGGTAGTTGTTTATTTCCTTGACATCTGATGGGAGGGCATTCCACAAGGCGGACGCCACCACCGAGAAGGCCCTCTGCCTGGTTCCCTGTAGCTTTGCTTCTTGCAATGAAGGAACTGCCAGAGGGCGTTTTATTGTTCTTTGGGTGATGGGTACTTTAGAAGTGTTGGGAAAGGTGTCTGATAAAGTGACCTAATGTTGAACTCGTGTAACCCTTGTACACCCCTCCCCATTTGTGACATTTGAATTCTGGTGCTGGAGGAGACTCTGGAGAGTCCCATGGACTGCAAGATCAAACCTCTCCATTCTGAAGGAAATCAGCCCTGAGTGCTCACTGGAAGGACAGATCCTGAAGCTGAGGCTCCAGTACTTTGGCCACCTCATGAGAAGAGAAGACTCCCTGGAAAAGACCCTGATGTTGGGAAAGATGGAGGGCACAAGGAGAAGGGGACGACGGAGGACGAGATGGTGGGACAGTGTTCTCAAAGCTACCAGCATGAGTTTGACCAAACTGCAGGAGGCAGTGGAAGACAGGAGTGCCTGGCGTGCTCTGGTCCAGGGGGTCACGAAGAGGCGGACACGACTAAACAACAACAACAAAAGCGATGTAGTGATGATGTATCAATGATGCCTCTTGAAGTGTATTCTGGGGGAAAGAGGGAAGTTTTAAAAGAGGATGTCACCCCCTGCTCGGGGTTCTTACTCCTGTGGGGATCTGTTGTACAACAATAAAGATCATGGTCTACTGACTGCTTGCTTTGCTCCAAATTACTTGGCTGGAACTTCCTTCTTTTACTGACCACATGGACCCACGTGGGACTTGCACCCTGACGAGCTGGGCTCTGAAGCAGTCTCTCACCCTGGAATTTTTTCCTTAACAGAGCTCTGGGTGGGCATATGTGGTTCTCCCCACACCAAGCACCCAGCTCCACCAACTGGGGTTATAGGAAGGGTTAGGATTCTGCCAGCTTCCTTTTCACCTGCAACCAGCACCCCACAACTCTCACACACAGATTCCTTCCCTACAACCCCTTCCCGCCCCATTGATTCACTAGGTCCCTTGAGTACTTACTGGCCTCCCCAGTAAATCTTGGTGGTGACAACGTAGCTCGAACGCCTGTGGAGCAGAGAGAGGAGAAATTAGTGAGGAAATGATCCCTAATGAATTGAAAAAAATGTTTAAAAGTACTTCTCCTCCCCCAAACCAGAGTCCTTTCTGTTGGGGATAATTCAGACTGAAATTCCCAGGTGTCAAAAAAGATTATTTATGTATGCCACTAATTGCAGCCCGTGTTTTGTTAGCCCAAAAAGGGAAAACAAGAGAGGTCCCAACTAAAAAGGAACAGCAACTTAAGTTGACAGAATATGCACAACTCACAGACTTAACATATAGAATGTGAGAACAAGAAGAACATATGTTTAAAGAAGATTGGAAAGCGTTTATTAAATATATGGGAAATAATTGTGAACTGCTGAAAACACTGGCAGCATTAAGATAAATTCAACAGCAGAAACAAGTTTTGATGGATGCAATAACGAAATACTGAATAGTATAGTTTTTGTAAAATGTGCAGAGATTTACGATATGTAAAATGAACCACGGAAAGAGAAGAAGGGGAGTCACTGATATCTTAAGGATGTAAAATGCGTATTTTAAATTGTAAAACAGAAAACTTAATAAAAATTATAAACAAAAGAAGAAGAAATTAGTGAGGAAGCTGCGATGCAGCGGTTGGCAACCCAAAGCACCGCTTGCCAAATCCGGAAGAAGGCAGAAGATATTGACGGACAGGTGGGCAGCTGTGAAACTGCAACAGAAGATATCACTATTCCTGGACCAGGAAAGCTCGGCCAGCATAGTTCCTGCACTGCCTACTTCAAGACCAGATTGTTGTAATGCTCTCTATGTAGAGCTTCCCTCGCGCTTGATCCGGAAGCTGCAGTTAGTGCTGGATGCAGCAGCACGATTGCCGGCAGGAGTGAGACCCTGTCAGCATGCAGCGCCTCTGCTCAGAGATTTGCCCTGGCTGCCGATTCGCTACTGGGCCAAGTTCAAGGTGTTACTATATTAGCATAAAGGTAAAGGGGCCCCTGACTATTAGGTCCAGTCGTGACCGACTCTGGGGTTGCGGTGCTCATCTCGCTTTACTGGCCGAGGGAGCCGGCGTACAGCTTCCAGGTCATGTGGCAAGCATGACTAAGCTGCTTCTGGCAAACCAGAGCAGCGCACAGAAACGCCGTTTACCTTCCCGCCGGAGCGATACCTATTTATCTACTTGCACTTTGACGTGCTTTTCAACTGCTAGGTTGGCAGGAGCAGGGACCGAGCAACGGGAGCTCACCCCGTTGCGGGGATTTGAACCACCGACCTTCTGATCGGCAAGTTCTAGGCTCTGTGGTTTAACCCACAGCACCACCCGCGTCCCTACTATATTAGCATATAAAGCCCCAAACAATGAGGGACCAGTTTACCTACGAGGCCGCCATGCCAAATGTGCCCACTTGACCACTTTAATCCTTGGGACTGGCACTGTTCCAAGCGCCATGTGAAACATGTTCTGCATTTGTAAGAAATTTATCTTCTAGTACAGCAACACCCACCCTTCGGAACTCCCTGCCACTTGATTATCAGGCAGGAACATTCACTGCACTCTTTTTGGCACCTGCTGAAACAAACCTACTGAGATATCTCAAATGCTGGTGTGTTTTTAGTGTACTGCTATTTTAATTTTTTGGAATGATTTATTACATAATTGCTTATACCAATAATTTGGTCAATTCTCTCTCATTAGCATATCTTATTGATTCTTAGATATACACAGTTACAAATACTGAATATCATCAACCACAGACAAGCCACCTGGCTCTCCAAAGAGTGTAAATCCCGTTATATAGATAACAGAATGTTCATTATGTTTCCATTTCAACTGGTGAACTCTTTTCATTAATTGATTTGAATTTTTGTTTACAATCAAATGGTATATACATTTTAGGAAATCAATAAGTAGTAAACGTATGTGTGTGTGTACCTCCATCCTTTGCTCTTCAAGATATTCCCCAATGTTTTTTCTGCTCTGAATAAGAAAAGAAGACAGAATTTTATGTATATATATATATATATATATATGTATATATGTGTATATACAGTACACACACACACACACACACACACATCTGGTTGACTCCTCAGAAATTCCTCCAATAAATGACTTTTAATATCTACTTCCAATCATCTGGTGGGACTTAAAACAAGAAACCCTCCCCCCCAAAAAAAAAACAGTCAAAAGAGCTGAAAAGAGCAACTGACAAAATGGCCTTCAACATGGACACAAAGCCAGCAGATGGTTTCTGCCTTGCAGGGTGAATTTATTTTGTTTTTTCCGCCTTCCAGCAATAAGGATCACAAGCAAACTGCAAAGGAACAGCTTCAGATGCAATCAGTGTCAAGCACAGGGTTTTTTTGGGTTTTTTTGGCTTGATGCTCTGTACTGATGGGCCTTGAAGTTGTTTACTCTCACTGCCATATTTTATTGGGAAAATATTTCAGTTTCTCAAGGGCAATTTTGCTGCTGAGCAAAAATGCCTTCACTGTACTCTTTTCAACACCTGCTAAAAGTATTTTTTGTTTAGACAAGCCTACTCAGACATGTGGAATGCTGGTGTACGTTTTAATTTGTTTTTAGTTTATTGCTGATTACCGTATTTTTCGCTCTATAAGATGCACCAGACCAGAAGACGCAGCTAGTTTTTGGAGGAGGGAAACAAGAAAAAAATATTCTGAATCTCAGAAGCCAGAACAGCAAGAGGGATCGCTGCGCAGTGAAAGCAGCAATCCCTCTTGCTGTTCTGGCTTCTGGGATAGCTGCGCAGCCTGCATTCGCTCCATAAGACGCACACACATTCCCCCTTACTTTTTGGGAGGGAAAAAGTGAGTCTTATAGAGCAAAAAATATGGTATATTATTCGAATGCTTTAAATGGTTGTTTTGACTGATAATTTTATTGTTTTATACTATTTGTAAAGCACTTTGAGGGCTGTTGTTTTTTAAAACAACAACAATCAACTGGTGTATAGATTTTATTTAAAAAGCTTTCAAGGGAAATGTCAGTGCAGGATTCATGAACTAGATGGTATATCTACAAATTTGATTATATTTGTTTGGGGCTCAACTGAGACTATAGTCCTCTTTTTCTTTTCCAGGTATCAAATCAGCACAGCAAAGTTAGAGAGGCGAGACATTTTCCATGCTGGGCTTTGTACGCAGCTGAGCCAATCCTACTCGGCCCCCACTGCTAGCATCCCATCCATCATATAAATATGGCACATGAATTTAACATGCCATGCTAGCTGCATCTGACAATGTCCTCTGCTAGTTCACGAAAGCTGATGCTGCAATAAATCTGTTCATCTTTAAGGTAGCCACAATACTTTTTGTTGTTGTAACTGCAGCCAACTAAGATAGTAACAGCTGCGGAACTCTGATATGGAATATACTACATTTCAAAATTTGATGAAATGTCATAGATTTCTCTCCCCGTTCCCCAATATTTTGCATTGTTTGCTCTGGCCATCTCTGGGGATTGCTGTTGTTGAATTGTCTACATTCCTGATCTATGGAAGCCCCTGCTATTGCTGGCGCAAGGAGACGCTACCTGCATCCTCCATTCAAATGATCTCACTCTCCCAATCACTTTACATCACCCTGTGGCAGGTTGCATCCCCGCCCCACTTGCCTTCCTTCAGAGCCAGCTAGCCCCCAAATTCAGCCTGACAGAATCATGTCACGGGGCTTTAATTACTGCATTCTGAAAAGCCTTGAGACAGCTCTTTGCTTTGGACATGTCTGGCGGGCAGAAGTCTCACAGGACAGCAAGGGCTGAGTTTACTGTAATCCGTAGGGAAGGGGAAGATTTCACACTCAGGGTATTTCATTATCCGCAGCCATCAAGCCAGGTCTCAAACTTAGAACAGGCCACACAGAGAAGAGTAAAGGTGAGAGGGCTTCTGAACATGGGAAGAGTACCACTCTTCTACCGCTGCCTAGGAAGGCTGGGCCGAAAAATCAGATGGGTTGGCTCCCAGATTTGGGGTTTCAGGGCCTTCTTCTAGTGAAATTAGCTACTGAGAATGACTTGGGGGGGGGATGCAAGTGCCAAGACCCCTATGATTCCCCTTCCAACCCCAGAGAGACTTGTTCATGTCATGCAGCTCAGAATAAAGATGGCCACAGCCTAGGGTTGCCAGCTGCGGGGCAGGCAGAAATTCAGAAGGCGTAGCTTCCTCCGGTGTGGGAATGCAGCTTCTCCTGTTGAATTTCTCCCTGTCACACAGGGCTATTTGAGGCGCAGGCAGAAAAGTGGCAGCAATCCTGCAAAGAGCCGAGGGCGGAACAGCCAGACATACTTGCCAGAAGCATAGACCTCGGCCGTGTCAAAGAGGTTGACCCCGTTCTCGTAAGCGATGGTGAGCACATTTTCCGCCATCTCAAAAAAAACAAGAGAGGGAGATAAGCATCAAATAATGCCTGGCAGGAAAATCTCCAGAAGGGAGGAGGGTAGACGGGGCATGGGACTCGGACTTACCTCATCTGAGATCTGCGACCCAAATGTTACCCAAGTACCTGCAAGGGGAGAAATCAAGATCTTGAGACGGATAGGCGCAGCCAGGCGCAGCCACTCCTAGCTCTACCCAAGAGCCGCTGTGAAAAGCCCCATCTCAGCAAATGAGCCCACTGGACACAGCATAATCTGAAGGGGGGCTTGCTGATGTCACGGAATGCTCTGGCAGATTATGGCCTTGGGGCTTGTGAAGAGTGCCTCTGAGCACGTACAAACTGCCCTCCCCGCATTACTACCCCAAAGCAGACATATTGCAACCCCCTGCCATTCCTAGTGTCCCCCTTCTCCCATGGACTCACCCAGGCCGAGACAGGAAACGCGAAGCCCTGATTTGCCAAGGTTCCTGCAAAAAAGGAAAAAGGAAGAACTTCAATCCAGGAGAAACCAAAATTAAGATAGATGTTTTGCTGTGTGGGAGCCCCTTGGAATCCTACAAGTGACGTGCTCTCGCAACATTGCGTTACCACTGGAGATTTCATATAACTGTATGCTGGGTCCTGTAAACGTATATCCATCTCCCTATACAAACCTTCCCAGGTGACAAAATCCTTGAGTGAGCACCTTCTCTCAGTCCCAGGCTTGGCTGGTGGTGACACAAGAGAGAGCCTTTTCGGTGGTGGCTCCCATATTGTGAAATTCCCTCCCAAGAGAGGTTAGACTGCTTCTTCTTTGCTTTCCTTCTGCAGGCAAGCTAAGACCTCCCCGTTCAGAAAACCAAGCTGCAGATGCTGCTGCCAGGGCAAACTATATTTTATTTGCTGGTTCTAAATGAGTTCCGGCGTATTTTAACTATGGCTTTTATGCCTTCGTGTTGTTACGCACCACCACAATCTCTCACAGCGTGAGATTCCAGGAATTCCAGCACCTGCCCAGAGTTCAGTTTTCTTGGAACGAAGGTCAGCAGAGCCTTAGGATATATGGTTTTGTTCACACCTGTTTACAATCTGAGCACAAGATGAATGACTCGCAGCATTAATGCCCCCAAAGATATTCCTTCTCTTTAAGTTGCAGCGTTGCATCCAGCACAAAGCAAGCAGGTCTCTGTGCCTCCAGCTCCCAGCCTTTATCCTGCTCACTCAGGATACTGGCTACTAGCAGCTAGGGGAGGCAGGTGGAGGAAAAACCCACCCATTTGACTGGGGGGGGGGCATCACCTAGTTGGGGCTCTTGCAACTGATTCCATTCTTTTGGGATGTTGATAAGGAAAAGTGGCCAGTTAAGGTCACTGCCTTACAAGCATGCCTGACCAGTTCAGTAACCTCCTCTGATAGTCTTCTTCTTCTTCTTTTCTTCTTCTTCTTCTTCAATCCCTCGTAGCCGAGTACGATTGTCTTCCATAAACATGGTTTTGACAGTGAGTCCATAAGTGACTGTGGAGGCCAATTCTGGACCCACACGTCCTTCCACAGTGGGGACATTGGTTTCCGGACAGGAGTTGATCACGGTGTGGATTTGCCAAGCGTGCCTTCCTCTTCGCACGTTTCTCCCTTGCGTCCTGAGTTCGAGTGTCTTCAAAGCCCATGACTGCCAGCTTTGGTCAAGGCTGTTCTCCAGTTGGAGCACTCGCAGGCCAGTGTTTCCCAATTGTCGGTGTTTATACTACAGTTTTTTTAGATTTGCCTTGAGACAGTCTTTCAACCTCTTTTGTTGACCACCAGCATTACGCTTTTCATTTTAAAGTTTGGAATAGAGAAGTTGCTCTGTGGTGTAGTGGTTAAGAGCGGTGGACTCGTAATCTGGTGAACCGGGTTCGATTCCTCGCTCCTCCACATGCAGCTGCTGGGTGACCTTGGGCCAGTCACACTTCTCTGAAGTCTCTCAGCCCCACTCACCTCACAGAGTGTTTGTTGTGGGGGAGGAAGGGAAAGGAGAATGTGAGCCGCTTTGAGACTCCTTCGGGTAGTGATAAAGCTGATAGAGTCTAACCCTCACAGAGTACATGACCCTCAGAATTGGAAGGGACTCAGGCCAAAATCTAAACTTTCCCTCCCAAATCCACAACAGTATTTTATAAATTATATATATATATATGTATAAATATGTCGCAAGCCACCTTGATTCCCAACTTGGGAGAAAGGTGAGATAAAAATGCATTAAGTAATAATAATAATAACCATTATTATTATTATTATTATTAATATTATTATTATCCTTCCCACATGAGCCCACTAGACTGCTTCACTCGGTGGAATTGGCACTTTTACAGGTCCCACATAACACCCTTTCTGCATTTGCAAGAACTGCTCCTTGGAACTCCCTGCTGGAAAATAAATCTTGTTCAGACAAGCCTACACAGGTGCTTAGAAAGCCGAGGTGAGTTTCAACTTGTTTGTTGGTACTAAAGGGTTAAGAGGTAACAAGTCGCTCTCATCACTGAGCAGCTGGAAGTCATTAAGCATCCAGGAATGTGAGTTAGTTTGTAGAAATAGTCAGTTCACCCGTGTGTTTTTCCCCTTGACCTGACTCGCAGACTCAGTTTGTGGCCATGGGCGTGTTTGCTGATATGAGTTAAGTTTAGAGTAAAGTTTTCTTTATGCCGGAGATAAAAGCATGTGTGCTTTATCGCCAGGGTTTTTCTTTTGTAAATAAAGCTTTTTCCTGAGTTCCAAAGTGCTTGCGCCAGAATTCTTCATTGAAAGGTACTGACTCTCCTGCCTTCTTCAACCGCTGCATGAAATTCTCTGCTGAGATAAGATTTATGGCGTTGGAAGTGCACTGGACGTTTACTTAACATTAAACTAATTAAAGTTTAATGGACATTGTTTAGTGTTTCAACTTTCTGTAAGTTACAGTTTTCTAGTGTTGTAAATAATTCTTAGTGGTCATTTTATTCCTTTATCTCTCCCCCCCCCAAACTGCTTTGAGGTTCTTCCTGCAATCAAGGAGTGTAGAACGTTTATGAAATACTAATAGCAGCACGGAGCAACAGTCTCTCCCCCAAGGACATTTCCATCAAATCCAACAGACAACACAGCAAGGGGGGCTTCCAAGAGAAGGCCTGCCGATGAGGGGAAAACTGGGTTCATTTTATTTTACGTTAAGTGTAAAGCTAAGCAAACTGGGACAAGGGAGAGATTCCTTGAGGTCTAAGCCAGGTGGTTCCCAATTACCGTATTTTTTGCTCTATAAGACTCACTTTTTCCCTCCTAAAAAGTAAGGGGAAATGTGTGTGTGCGTCTTATGGAGTGAATGCAGGCTGCGCAGCTATCCCAGAAGCCAGAACAGCAAGAGGGATCACTGCTTTCACTGCGCAGCAATCCCTCTTGTTGTTCTGGCTTCTGAGATTCAGAATATATTTTTTCTTGTTTTCCTCCTCCAAAAACTAGGTGCGTCTTATGGTCTGGTGCGTCTTATAGAGCGAAAAATGCGGTGGCTAATTACTGAGGACCCCCGATTTTTCAAAAGCCAAACCACAAGCTCCCTACTTTTGAAAATTTTGATAACTCTATATGGTCTGTGCAAAGCAATTTTTTGAAGAAAATGTGGGGTGGCCCCTAATAAGCAAAGGATCTTAGGTATAGTAACCCCCCCCAAAAAAAACCAAACAGACCATAAAATTTGTAATATTTCCAGAAATTATCTACCCCCAGACAGTAGGAAAAACTTGTCTCCAGTGCTCCACTACAACTGACTAAAAAAGGCAATTGTGTCCCTAACTTGCAAGGGTTCTACAGTGGAACCTTGGGTTGCGAACATGATCCGTGTGGGAGGCACGTTCGCAACCTGCAGCATTTGCAACCAGCAGTGCAACCCTTAAATTTAAAAAAAAACTGGTAAGCATGTGAACACATCCCATGGAGCGCCCTCTCTCTCTCTCTCTCTCTCTCTCTCTCTCTCTCTCTCTCTCTCTCTCTTTATCTCTATCTCTGCAAGAGCCCAAAGAAACTGTATCAGATGTTTGTACCCAATCCCAGCTCACTTGCCACCCAGAAACTCACAGGTTTTCCCCCCTGCCAGCGAGCAGGCCCTGGTCACGAGCAGAGGCTTAGTGATCCTTGGATCATTATTGTGGCTTTCACTGTGCAATTAACAAGATAAGTGAGTCACTGGCAGGGGATGGTGCCGCAGACCTCCTGCCTGTGTTCTGCAGACCCCCGGACCCCCAATTGGGAACCACTGGTCTGGGCTGTAGTGGCATGCCTTGCTAGAGCACATCTGAAACTCTGCTTCCTCAAACATATCATTTTCCTTCCACTCTACAGAGCAACATATCGATCCAAGCCTGCCCGTGCCACCTCTTAGCTTGCGCCAAGCAGAGCGCATGCCCATTAACACTCCTACTGCTGCTGCGTCCGAAAGGGCACCGAAAAAGAGGCAGCATATGCAGAAGACGATTTATATGAGAGACCATTCAAACATGCTATTCCTCACTTCTAATGTGAGATGGTAAAAAGGTAAAGGTAAAGGGACCCCTGACCATTAGGTCCAGTTGTGGCCGACTCTGGGGTTGCGGCGCTCATCTTGCTTTATTGGCAGAGGGAGCCAGCGTACAGCTTCCGGGTCATATGGCCAGCATGATTAAGCCGCTTCTGGCAAACCAGAGCAGTGCACGGAAACGTCGTTTACCTTCCCGCTGGAGCGGTACCTATTTATCTACTTGCACTTTAACGTACTTTCAAACTGCTAGGTTGGCAGGAGCTGGGACCGAGCAACGGGAGCTCACCCCGTCGCAGGGATTCGAACCGCCGACCTTCTGATCGGCAAGTCCTAGGCTCTGTGGTTTAAACCACACAGTGCCACCCGCATCCCAGTGTGAGATGGTACATCTTAGCAAAACTTTGCAGCATATGGTTCTGTTAACTGGGGGAACTTGCACCTTCCAAGACATAGGTGAAGGCTTGGTCAGGGCTTGATAAAGTATTGGTGAAGTCTGAGTAGAAAACAGCTGGAGTTTTGTAATGCTGGTACGATGAGGATGATGTCGTCCTGTGCCCAAGTTTCATCTCTTGAATTACATTTTGGCATTAGTTGCCTGCATCACAAAAATGCAATCCAGGGTGGACTTAATCTCTCTTAACTGGTTCATTGTGCAAATCGGCTGAGTGACGAATCTGCAAGCGAGCACAGCCAGGACTCCTGGGTTCCTCTCGCGGGCACTTTCCCCCGAGTGACTGCACCAAGCGCCCTGGGAGGTGTCCGGCTCCCTCTCGGAGCCTCGCTTTCCCCCTCCGCTTCGTGTTCATTAGCGCTGCCGTCTGCCCAGCGTGCCTCTCGCAGCTTCGTTAACCAGCGGAGCCACCGCTGTGAGCGGTTAACGGAGGATAAAAATAGATGGGAGCCTGAGCTCGGGGCTTGGAAATGGGGTCACTGCAGCCGATGGCTGGGAGCTTCTGCTATTGAGATAATGGGGTGGGGATGGGGCAGAGCATGACTTTAGAGGAAATGGCGGTGGGGCGAAGGACAGGGGCGGGTTCAGCTGCTGCCTCTGCCGCTACTTCTGGGGTGGAGCAGAGATAAGAACACAAGAAGATTCCTGCATTGCAGGGGGTTGGACTGGATAACCTTTGGGAGTCCCTTTCAACTCTATGATTCAGGCCAGTGGCCCATGTAGTCCAGAATTCTGTTCTCACAGTGGTCAGCCAGAGCCCCTCTCCCTTCCTGTGGTTTCCAGCAACTGAAATTCAAAAGCACTGCCATTCAAGAGCCCTCCACGATTTTGTCTAATCCTCTTTTAAAGACATTTAAGTTTGCCGACAAAGGCCTGTATAGTTAAAGCTATGGTTTTCCCAGTAGTGATGTATGGGAGTGAGAGCTGGACCATAAAGAAGGCTGATCGCCGAAGAATGGATGCTTTTGAATTCTGGTGCTGGAGGAGACTCTTGAGAGTCCCATGGACTGCAAGAAGATCAAACCTCTCCATTCTGAAGGACATCAGCCCTGAGTGCTCACTGGAAGGACAGATCCTGAAGCTGAGGCTCCAAGACTTTGGCCACCTCATGAGAAGAGAAGACTCCCTGGAAAAGACCCTGAAGTTGGGAAAGATGGAGGGCACAAGGAGAAGGGGACGACAGAGGACGAGATGGTTGGACAGTGTTCTCGAAGCTACCAGCATGACTTTGACCAAACTGCGGGAGGCAGTGGAAGACAGGAGTGCCTAGCATGCGACAAAGAGTTGGACAAGACTAAACAACAACAACAAGTTGGCGGGTGTCGCTGCAGATCTCTTTGGACAAAGGCTGCTCAACGGTTGCACTAATATTAGTAAGGTTGCTGTGGAAGGAGCCCCCCAAAAGCTGTGAGATAAGCTACTACAGCACGGCTGAATGTTTGTTTGTTTCCCACCCTTCACCCTAATGTGCCTGGGCAGGTCACGCTAACAAAGCGCAATATTCAAAACACTTCAAAACAACTTAGAAGTGCAAAAACAAGGTGGGTTCTAAAAACACGGGTCAGTATTAAAGGCAGTGCCATGGAGCATGCACAGAGTGCGTTTCATCGTAGCGACACACTGGGGAATGAGAAGGGGCTCTCCAGGGTGACTTGCAAATAGTTTTGAGCCTCTGCATTTTCTTGTAGAACCCAGTAAGTGCTGCTCTTTCCACAGAACAAGGCGTAGGGATCAATCGCTCTGGGCAGTTTCCATCTCTTTCCTGCCCTTTCCATTTTTTTTGACCTTCAAGGGCAAGGTTGACTCACAGTCTCGGTCCAGGCCTGGGAAGGCCCAGGTTCAAATCCCTGCTCAGCTTTGGACCTCACAGTCACTCTCTATCTCAGCCTAACCTGCCTGGCAAGGTTGTTGTGAAGATGAAATGGGTGGGGTAGGGAGGAGAACTAGGTTCATTGCCTTAAGCTCCTTGAAGAAGCTCAGATTAAAGATATACTGTAGTAAATAGCTAGTTAGGTAAAACTTTGCAGGTCATAGTTGCCAACTATGGTTTTCCCAGTAGTGATGTATGGAAGTGAGAGCTGGACCATAAAGAAGGCTGATCGCCGAAGAATGGATGCTTTTGAATTCTGGTGCTGGAGGAGACTCTTGAGAGTCCCATGGACTGCAAGAAGATCAAACCTCTCCATTCTGAAGGAAATCAGCCCTGAGTGCTCCCTGGAAGGACAGATCCTGAAGCTGAGTCTCCAAGACTTTGGCCACCTCATGAGAAGAGAAGACTCCCTGGAAAAGACCCTGATGTTGGGAAAGATGGAGGGCACAAGGAGAAGGGGACGACGGAGGACGAGATGGTGGGACAGTGTTCTCGAAGCTACCAACATGAGTTTGACCAAACTGTGGGAGGCAGTGGAAGACAGGAGTGCCTGGTGTGCTCTGGTCCAGGGGGTCACAAAGAGTCAGACACGACGAAACGACTCAACAACAACAACAGTTGCCAACTTCTTTCAGTGCCCTTGCTCCTGTGCTGGAACAGGACACACAGACATTAAGCAGGCGGAGATTTGCTCATCACCCCTCTTCAAATCCCAAACTCTGTATCACCGCCACTGCCGCAGACCAATTGAAAATTGCTGAGGGTCTTAGAATTGTAGATATGTATGTAGAGCTGGAAGGAGCCCAGAGGGTCATTTAGTCCAACCCCTTGCAATGCAGGAATCTCAACATGCGGTTCCCCATCCAGTTTGAAACCAGACCACACCCTGCTTAGTTTTGCAAAAGTACTAGCAGTTTCTTGCTCCACGGAAGACCACTTATTACTTTCCCTGCCTTCTGCGGCAGTTGTAATGCACCGTAGCAGGTGCTGCACGATTCTTAATTGCATTTTTACAGACATACCACCAAAGACCACCTGAAGACCACAGCTGCCCCATGGACCACAGACAGGAAACCCCTGCTCAGCTTCGTAGAAAAATCTGTCTGTCGCATTGAAGATGGAGGAAGTTTGTTTTTCTGCTGCCCCAGAGGGTAAGACCCGAACCAAACCAAACCAACCCGAACCAATATTTATTTCATTTTACGCCCCCTTCATCCATAGATCTCAGGGTAGTTGACAGCATAAAAATTCCAATGTGAAAGCACAAAATATATAATAAAGTCAGGGGGGGAAAGGAAACAGACCAATAACCCCACTCCCAGCCATCCAAATGACAATAATGGAGATTCCGACTAAATGTCAGGAAGAACTTTCTTTTAAATAATTTTTTTAAAAGATTTTCTTAGGTTTACAAAAGTACGAGCATTGTCTCTTTTTTCCAGGTTGTGTTTTCTGAAGATCAATCACATTTGTTGTGAGACGGGGGGTCCCTCTTCCAGCTCTACAATGCTATGATTCTAAAAAAAACTGCACAGACTGGCAGCAACCCTCTGGGATTTCACATGGCAGTGTGTGTGTGGGAGTCTCTCCCAGCCTGGAATTGAACCCGTCACCCGATGCTCTGCTGCTGAGCGAGAGGTCTCCCTTGGAGGGGCAGGGGGAGGTGAGAGAGAGAGAGGTGGTTATGGCAACCCCATTCTCTCCTCCCTTCCCCACATCGGGGGCAAGTATCAAAGTCCCCTACCCACCAGCTGCCGCGCGGATACGGATCGCGACTTGGCCTCATAATTAAACCATAAGGGAGCTGTGGAAAACAGATGGTGGAGGGGAGACAGGCCAGAAACCCAATCGGCCCCCCACAACTCTCCAGTGGACCAGAACAACCTCAATCGCTCAGAAGGAACCATAGAATTTTAAAGTTGGGAGGAGGGACCCAAAGCATCCTCTAGCTCAACTTCCTAAAGGTGGGTTTTATGGAACAATATACCCAGCCCTAAAGCAATGACAAACCTAGACAGCATCTTAAAAAGCAGAGACATCACCTTGCCAACAAAGGTCCATATAGTTAAAGCTCTGGTTTTCCCAGTAGTGATGTATGGAAGTGAGAGCTGGACCATCAAGAAGGCTGATCGCCGAAGAATGGATGCTTTTGAATTCTGGTGCTGGAGGAGACTCTTGAGAGTCCCATGGACTGCAAGAAGATCAAACCTCTCCATTCTGAAGGAAATCAGCCCTGAGGGCTCACTGGAAGGACAGATCCTGAAGCTGAGGCTCCAAGACTTTGGCCACCTCATGAGAAGAGAA
Source organism: Podarcis filfolensis (assembly GCF_964270895.1). Classification (NCBI taxonomy): domain Eukaryota; kingdom Metazoa; phylum Chordata; class Lepidosauria; order Squamata; family Lacertidae; genus Podarcis; species Podarcis filfolensis. Next base: position 4,758,440 of record NC_139615.1, read on the forward strand.
GACTCCCTGGAAAAGAGCCTGATGTTGGGAAAGATGGAGGGCACAAGGAAAAGGGGACGACGGAGGACGAGATGGTGGGACAGTGTTCTCGAAGCTACCAGCATGAGTTTGACCAAACTGCGGGAGGCAGTGGAAGACAGAAGTGCCTGGCATGCTCTGGTCCAGGGGACCACGAAGAGTCGGACACGACTAGACGACTCAACAACAACAACAACGTACCCAGCCCTGAGCCCGTGCCAGATCATAAGGCCATATTAAAGGACAGGGGAGCCCCCGCCCACTTCCTAAATTCTTTAAGACAAGGCGCTTGACTGCAACGCAGGGACCACACACCCCATGCTGACTGGGACTGCTGGGAGTTGTAGCTCAAAGCAACTAGCTGGGGGGCGGCGGCATCAGGTTGGCAAAGGGTGAGCTACCTGGTCCAAGACGAGAACAGGGTGCAGATGGTAGGAGGGGTAGGTTACTGGGGTCCTATAGATCTGTCTAACCCCAGGGCACAATCCTACAGGGAATATCTCCTGTGCAAGCCATTTTGAGCATTTCTAAAGGCTTGTGTGCCAAGGGGCAAGACTGGGTTTTCTGCCACAGGTATCCAGAGCTCTTGGCCCTTTGGAAGCGATAGCCCCAGGTGACTCAAGCCAGCTGGTCAACCTGCAGGAAAACCCTCAGTCACCTGGCCAGGGGGGACATTACCCCACACCCCCCCAAATCCTGGAGGCCCAGTAAAGTGACTAATAATCCATCAATCTCCCTGAGTGTAATCAAAACCTATTCCAGGGGGCGACACTCCAAGTCCAGATACGGTTGATGGTTATTGGGTGCTGAAAATGGCATGTGCGATGGCTGCTTGTGCCGGTTCAGTGGTATGCAAAAAAGCACTCTCTACATGCTCAGGGGTCACTAGCTGAAAAAGACTTTCACCCAGCCCCCAGCACAAATTTTGCTCTCTTCTGATTGTAGTGATCGCCCCTCCCCATGCACTTAAACCTCAGTTTGGGGTTTCCTCTGCACAATGCACTTATCCTCCCCCCCATAAAAAAGTTAATATGCCATAAACTTCCTTAGGCGCCTTCTGTACACAACAATGGTTGGATATAAACACTGAACATAAATAATAAATATTCAGCAATGTTTTCATCTACATCTTCAAGAGGAATGAGATCAGAAGCGGGAATACAATTTGCGGCCCAAAATAGAACACTATACCTGTATTTTTACATAAATACATCAACCTCCTCTGCGCGAACACACAAAAACACATATACATATTAATTTCTTTCTTGCAGAACTGAGGTCCTTGACCTTCACCTCTAGCTAGGACCCCCCCATTCCCATGCAAGACCCAGGCTCCCCACCCCTGCTGCTCCCTTGCCCCCTCCCCACTTTCCCACAGCCCCCAAGGAACAGACATGACTCCACTCCTCCTGTGGAAAGTTCAGCATCTCCTGCTTTTAATCTGGCTTTCTAACCTCGGAACTGGGCTGGCTCCGGCCCAGGGCAACCTGAGCAGAGGCGCAGAGCGGCAATTATGGGCTCTGCCAGGCGGTTTGGAAGCCGGCCAGCCCCAGCAACAACCCTACTCTGTGGTGCACCAGGGGAATTGGACCCAGGAGTCCTGGCCGCCTGCCAGGCCCATCCCAACCTCGCTCGAAAACCCACTCCACTCGGCTCCTGTGCCAGAAGAACTCAGGAGCCCTGGCTCCCTTCCCCTCTTCCCCCACAACCTATTTCTAGGCAGGCAAAACACACACAGCATATAAAAGGAAACCCCAGATTGCTCCTGCCTTCACGTTTTCATATATGCCCCCCCCAAAAAAACACTCAGCAGAAATAACAGCCTCTTCGTGAAACACCACCACTAGGCCTCACTGCCCTTCCTGGGTCTGAGGACTTGTGCCAGAGGGGTGTTTATACATAGCACAGGCCTGAATTGGGCTGGGATGAGAATGAGGGAAGATTCGAGGAGTGCTTGGGGGGGGGGAAGTTCCAGTTCCTTTCTCTTCCACGGCCCACCCCTGCATTACTGCAACATTCAGACATTACGCCAAAACAAATGCAGAGAGATTTTGGGTGGCCTTTAAATTTTTTTTAGCATCCAAACCTGACCTCCTTCCCTCGCCACAATCCCTCTCCTGGGGAAACCTGCAGATTTGTGGGTTTCTCCAGATTGTGTTAAGATACCACTACACCCCTCCCTGACCTTCCAGAGGTGATGGGCTCCCATGATTCCACCCCACACTCCCAATTTTCCTTTTTTCAAAAACCTCCAGAGTTTTCCCCCCAAGTTCATGGGGGGGTCCTCCCCCCCCCGCCTTTATGCACCCCTCCTTGCTCCAACCCGCTAGATCCTATGTCCCTCCCCCTGTTTCAGAGAACCCAGGCGTCCTGGCTCACAGGCACAGCACCCCCCCCCGCCCTACAAGGCTCTCTCCTCCCCACCCACCCTTTCTTGTGAGCAAATGGATTAACCTTGGGGTTAGCAGAGATCTGTCCCAACTTTGATTAAAATGCCAAATATGAAGAGAGAGATTGGAAGTGTGGCGTCTGTGCAGTTCTGAGTCTGTGCTGCGGGGGGGCGAAAGCAGTAACTACTGGGGGGGCCTGCTTTGGCCTCTTTGTGCCTCCCCACCCCCCCCATTCCAAAACAGCTCCTCTAAAAGGAGCCGAACTCGCTGCGTAATCCAGAGTTTGATGAAACCCCCCCCTTCCCCTTCAGCCTTTTGAGGTTCAGGGAGAGCTTTTCTACCCAGGACCCCCCCAATCTTTCCTCCTTCACCCCACCAGTTCTCTTACCTCCCCCCCCCCACATTTAGGGTAGGATCCTGGCCTGACACAACCTCTGTTTGTAGGTCAGAATTTCTTCTCAAAGAACCCAGGAGTCCTGGGACCCCTAGTATCGAAGTATCTGCAAGCGACAAGTTCACACTCCCCCCTTTCCCCACCCCCCCAATAGCTGCCCCAGGGATTTTGCTCCCCTCCAACGTGCCTTTCCTGCTTCTCCTTGCCCTCTGGACCACACCCTCAGCAAGCTGCACCCCAACAAAGCCCCCCCCCGCCGCCGCAGAGGATGAGCTGCCAGCCTCAGAAAAAGCCAAAATCCCACATTTACATCCCCCAAGAATTTTGCAAAGAAGCATCTCATAAAATATTGCTTCCACATGTGGTGTGACTCCCCCCCCCCACCATCGCGTCTTCCCTGCAAGGTCCTTCTTCATCTGCAGAATCCGCCTTCTCCCTTTCCAAGGGACTGAACCCCCCCCCCGCCAAACCCTCTATCCTCTCTCTCCAACCCATCCTCCAGCAACCCCCATTGGCAGCAGACACCTCCCGTGGGGTGTCCTGCAAACGACTGCGACTCTGCCCCCCTCCTCATAATCTCAGGCAGAGAGTTCTCCTTAGTAACCCCATAGCACCCCCCCAGCAGTTTAAACTCCTTTCACCTTCCTCTGGGACAGGGGTGAGGTCCCGTGCCAGAGCACCAGCTCCCTTCATTCTGCCCCCCCCCCCAAGCCCTCTCCACGGATCCCTCCAGCCTAAAACCCCCTCCCCCCGCTCCAGCCCCCCTCGATATCCCATCCCCCATCAGAAAAAAGCCCCTACCTGTAGTTCATGCCCGTGGCCCGGCCGGTGGACTCCCTCAGCAGGAAGGCGATGTGGGGCAGGTTCTGCCCTGGAGCCCGCGGCCCCATGGCTAGCCGGGGTCCCTTGCCGGGGGGCTGGTACCCCCCATTGCCTTGCCCCCCGCTGCCCTGGCCCCGCGTCCCCCCGCCGCACAGCCGGTCATCGCTGCTCCGGCTCCGCAGGTTCTGCTCCGTGCAGGCGATGGAAACTTGCATGGCTCAGCCGGGGACCCCCCAACACCCAAAGGTGTGCCCCCCCCACAACGCACCCAGGGGCTTATGGGCTGTGGGCGCCTGGCAGCCTCCTTCCCTGTGGGGGGAGCTGCATGCAAAGAGGGGTGGTGGCAGGGACGTCTTTGACGGGAGGGGGGACTGGCCAGGCTGCAGTGGGGGGCGAGGAAGAGGAGGGCGCCCTCAGTACAGCTGCTGTCCGGGATGCCGCTCCTCGCCCCGGTTTAGCTGGGCCTCATTTGCATGCCAGGCTCCTCCCCCGCCGGCCTTTTTTGTGGGGGGGGGGGAGGCGAGGGGACCCGCTGCGTTGGAGGAGGAAGGATGCTCGGGGATGCAGGCGAAGATGCAGGCAGAGGCGGAGATGGGAAAAGCATCCTCTGGACCGCCGCCTCCACTTCCTCCTCCTAAAGCTCTTAGGGAGAGGGAGGGGGGCAGCAGGACTCCTGGGCTCGCGGGGATTGGCGTATGTGACTGGGGGGCGGGGGGGGGCGGAAAAACGAAAGACCACGACAGCTGCGGAAAGCTTTTAACGGGGACACGTGTTGCCCCCGCTGCTCTTAACCCCCCTATCTCTCTCTTGGCTCGGATAATCCACCCAAAGAGGAATGATGGATAAAGTTAAGAGCATCCATAAAAAAGAAAAAAAGGGGGGGGGGAGAGAAAGGATTTGGGGTAATAGCAGTTTAGGACTTTAAGCGCGGAAAGGTGGGAGGGAGGGTTGAGGGGGGCACTTAATGGGGGAGGGAGAAACAGCCACGCGGGTGGTCTGTATCAGTGGGGAGGGTGTGCAGTGGGGAACATGGAATAGGGGTGAGATGGGAGTAGAGGAATTGGGGGGCAAGAAAGAAGCCCCTCTCCCCAAGGGGAATGGAGGTGAAACTGGTGGTTCTGCAAGGCTCCCTTCTGGAGGCAAGTTGGAAGGGCAGCTGACTCCCCCCCCCCACATTTTGACAATATTTTGGCACCAACTAAAGCAGCCCTCCTGGACTAGTAGCCACAGAGAGTCTCATCCCCCATGAGTTTGCCAAACTCTCTTTTAAAGCCATCCAACTTGGCGACCATCACTGAGTCCTGTGCGAGAGTATTCCAAAGTTTAACAAGGGCCGTGTGAAGGACTTTCTTCTGACCTGAATATTCCAGTGTTCACTGGACGTCCGTGAGAAATGCTTTCTTTCTCTTCACTTCTTTCACAATGCATAATGCTATGAATTTCCATCATGTCACTTCTGGGAGTTCCTTTTGTGGCATGTTTCCAGGCACAGACCCACGCTTTAAAGCTGTGTCCAAACCCTCTTTATTTGCCCCAGGTTTTTTTTCTGGAGAAACCCCCGCTATTTACTGATGAATCAGAGCAAAGGGCAATCCGCAGAAGAAAACCCGAATTGCCGTTGGTTCCGATTCAGCGTTAAAGAGCGGGGTTTCCTGGGGAAAGCCGTGGTGTGTTCTCAGACATGGAGCTTTAAAGTGCAGACCTTTACTGAGAAAGTGTGGGGCACAAAAGAAGTGTGGATGAGCCCTTATTCACCTTTTCTCTAAACCTTTCCTCAGTTGCTCCATCCCCTTGCCCTTTTCCAGCTCTACAACATCCGCTTTGAGGCAAGGCAACCAGAACGGCATGCGGTATTGCGAGTGTGGTTGCACCATAAATTTGAAGAACCACATTATGATTGTGGCAGCTTTATTTTCAAATTCCCATAGCCTGGAATTTGGATTTTCCCCACAGCTGCCACACACTGCGTCAACACCTCCATCGAGCTGCCCGCTGTGGGCTCAAATTCTCATTCTGGACCCGGGTTGCTGGCCCAGCTGTAAGGCAAAGTGTGGGAGCTGCCTCGGGTGGCAGACGTGAGACCAGGGTGAGCAGCATGTGCTGCCCTGCTTCTTCCTCTCAGGTGAGGCTACCCCATCACTAATATCGGAAGAAAGGTTCGACAGTCAGTGCTTCTCTATGTGGAAGGGGATGCGGGCATATTATCCTCTGCCTTGGGCAACAAAATGGACATTCAATGCAGCTGAACGTTGGAAGATTCAGGATGGATAAAATAAGGTACTTCTTCGCAGCAAACTGTGGAAACTCCCTGCCACAGGAGGGAGTGATGGATTTAAAAGAGGAGCAGACCAATTAATGGAGCCTAAGGCTATCAATGGGACGCGGGTGGCGCTGTGGGTTAAACCGCAGAGCCTAGGGCTTGTGGATCAGAAGGTCGGCAGTTTGAATCCCCGCGACAGGGTGAGCTCCCGTTGCTCGGTCCCTGCTCCTGCCAACCTAGCAGTTCGAAAGCACCTCAAAGTGCAAGTAGATAAATAGGTACAGCTTCAGCGGGAAGGTAAACGGCGTTTCCGTGCGCTGCTCTGGTTCGCCAGAAGCGGCTTAGTCCTGCTGGCCACATGACCTGGAAGCTGTACGCCAGCTCTCTCGGCCAGTAAAGAGAAATGAGCGCCGCAACCCCAGAGTCGGTCACGACTGGACCTAATGGTCAGGGGTCCCTTTACCTTTACCTTATGCTAATAGTAACACCTTGAACTTGGCCCAGTAGCAAATAGGCAGCCAGGGCAAATCTCTGAGCAGAGGCGCTGCATGCCGACACGGTCTCACTCCTGCCGGCAATCGTGCTCCAGCATCCAGCACTAACTGCAGCTTCCGGATCAAGCGCGAGGGAAGCTCTACATAGAGAGCATTACAACAATCTGGTCTTGAAGTAGGCAGTGCAGGAACTATGCTGGCCGAGCTTTCCTGGTCCAGGAATAGACATAGCGTCTGTTGCAGTTTCACAGCTGCCCACCTGTCCGTCAATATCTTCTGCCTTCTTCCGGATTTGGCAAGCGGTGCTTTGGGTTGCCAACTGCTGCATCGCAGCTTCCTCACTAATTTCTTCTTTTTTTGTTTATAATTTTTATTAAGTTTTCTGTTTTACAATTTAAAATACGCATTTTACATCCTTAAGATACCAGTGACTCCCCTTCTCAGGGGCCCCTTTACCTTTAAGGCTATCAATGGCTACTAGCCAGAGGCTGAAATGGATAGAGGCTGATGGAAACTGCAGGAGGGGAGAGTGTGGCCCTGCACTCAGCCCTGCTTGAGGGTTCCCCGCGATGGCCATCTGGTCAGCCACTGAGAGAACAAGATGCTTGACTGCATGGGCCTGATCCTGCAGGGCCTTTCTCATGCCCATGTTCCTTCAGCCCAGACTGGCCCAGACTGGCCCTGTCCAATGAGTTCTGTCTCTTTAAATGGAATAGACCATGGGTAGGCAAACTAAGGCTCGGGGGCCAGATCCGGCCCAATCGCCTTCTAAATCCGGCCTACAGATGGTCTGGGAATCAGTGTGTTTTTACATGAGTAGAATGTGTCCTTTTATTTAAAATGCACCTCTGGGTTATTTGTGGGGCATAGGAACTGATTCATCCCCCCCCCCCGAAAAAAACCCATAGTCTGGCCCCCCACAAGGTCTGAGGGACAGTGGACCGGCCCCCTGCTGAAAAAGTTTGCTGACCCCTGGAGTAGACCTTAACAAATACGGTTGAGGCAACCTTTGTCCGCAAATAGTTGGTTGGTTCCATGGTGAAGTTATTGGGAATTTGCAACCAGCAACCCAGTTCAATTCTTGGTGGAGCCGTCTTAAGGGAAGATACTGTAACGCCTGTTTCCCACACAGAAGCTCCCACGTTCAATCCCCGATGGCATTTCCAGGCATGGCTGGGATAGCCTGAAACTCTGGAGAGCTGCTGCCAGTCTGTGTTGGCAATACTGAGATGGATCCTAATGGTCTGACTCCACCTAATTTTTAAAATTGTTGTTGTTATTATTAATTGAATTTGTTAGGTGCTTATCTTGGTCCGGGCAGCACAAAGCGACTTACAACCATACAGGCAGACAACCCCCTGCCACAGAGATGCATTAAAAACATCCCACACACTTCTAAAAGGATGGTTAAAGGACAAAGGCCTTTCAAAAAAATGAAAGAAGGAATGAAAAAAATACAGAATTTATATCCATAATGTAAGGTAATTGCTAAAGTACTCAAAATTCCAAAAATTAAGTTATTGTGAGTTATCTGGTTCATTTCTTATTTGCTCAGTTGCAACACACGTCCAACCTGGAAATTTCCAAATGTTCATAATGTTTTAATCAAAATCATTGCTAGATATATGCTCCATGCAAATTCACTCACACACACAACAGAGGAAGTAACCTAACAGATCTGAGCTCCTCTAAAACCAATTTCCGCAAGTGCTTTCCATTATTATAAACGTACTAGATTCTGTTCCTATGTTCTGTTTGTCGGTAGGGACGTGGGTGGCGCTGTGGTCTAAACCGATTGGAGGGTAGGAGGTCCGAATCCGTTCTAAGGGGGTGAGCTCCCACTGCTCTGTCCCAGCTTCTGCCAACCTAGCCGTTCAAAAGCATATAAGTGCAAGTAGATAAATAGGGAGCGCTGTGGTGGGAAGGTAAACGGCGTCCCCGTTGCACCAGAAGCGGTTTAGTCATGCTGGCCACATGACCCAGAAAGCTGTCTGTGGGCAAATGCCAGCTCCCTTGGCCAGAAAGCAAATGAGTGCCGCACCCCATAGTCACCTTTGACTGGACTTAACTGCCCAGGGCTCCTTTACTTATGTTCTCCTATGTTCCTCTGCCAGTTTGGCTGCTGCCATCCCTCGCTCCTCCTCTTTTGTGCCCAGTGGAGGCCAGAGATGAAAAAGTTGATCGGTTTCCCCTTTGGACCTCGCCACCACTGCCCACTTGCTCACATTGGCTGCTTGAAGCGGTTGCCTAACGATAGGGCCGGCCTGCATTAGAAGGACCAGCTGTGACAATGGCTCTATGTAGTTCCTCTGAAGACACTATTAGTCACTCGTAAATATGTAGGGCCTTGATAAATGTCCTGCTTTTACATTAAGATAATTCAGTGCTAAGGGGTCGTTGTTTTTCCGCAACCCGTAAAAAAGGAAAGGAAAAAATAAACCAGGGGAGGTATGTAATTAAAGCTTACCTCTCACCCCCCCCCCTTGAGAGAACAGGAACTGACATTAAGAAAATGCACGGGAAAGCATGGGATGCCATTTGCTCGACGCAAGGTCGTCTAGACAACAAATCAGAACGGATGCCCAATAAACAGCCAATCTCGTCTAACCCCACAGCAAAATTTGGTGCAAACAAGTCTGGTTGACCTTTGCCCCCAGCCTCCTTCTACTCAGACCCGCTGGGTGGCTACATTCCCTCTTAAACAGCTGCGCTGTGTTCAACAGCTGTTGAACTCGCACTCGCCACCCGAGGCCCATGATTCACCCAAGAAATGCAGTGGTGGATTTTCAGGGAAGCGGCTGGCAGCTCGGCAGGCAGATCACCTGTTTTGTGTGCAGAAGGTCACAGGTTCTCAAGGTGGGGTTGGGAAACATCTGTTCCTGAAATCCTTGGAAGCTACCGCTGGCTTGGTATGACTAGGTATAAACCAGCTTCTAGAACGTAAGAGGGAACCAATGAGCAGGAAGGCATATTCCTATCCCTGGCCACAATGCCAGTCTTATTTACCGTATTTTTCGCTCTATAAGACGCACCAGACCACAAGACGCACCTAGTTTTTGGAGGAGGAAAACAAGAAAAAAAATATTCTGAATCTCAGAAGCCAGAACAGCAAGAGGGATCGCTGCGCAGTGAAAGCAGCAATCCCTCTTGCTGTTCTGGCTTCTGGGATAGCTGCGCAGCCTGCATTCGCTCCATAAGACACACACACATTTCCCCTTACTTTTTAAGAGGGAAAAAGTGAGTCTTATAGAGCAAAAAATACGGTATTTATATCCCATCTCTAAAGAGCTCAAGGTGGTGCACATTTAATCCCAACACCCCTGTGAGGTAGGCCAGCCTGAGAGAGGCAGTGACTGGCCCCCAGGCCACCACCCAGTGAGCTTCCCGGCCGAGCGGAGATTTGAACCCTGGTCTCTCCCAGGTCCTGCTCTGACTCTCTAACCACTACACCACACTGTCTCTTGAATCCTGCACGCGGCTTCTTTTACCTGCATCCCACAGACGAGTCAGGCCGAGGGTCAATCCCGTGGCTGGCCAGGAAGGCACCCAGTCCGCTATCAGGGCTGCTGCAGCCTTGGGGATGCGGAGGAGACAGGCTCTTCCTCTTCAGGCCGCCCCTCCAAGTCCGTGGCGGGGTGCGCCGCAGAGGGGTCCCGAAGGCGTCTGTGCCATGCGGCTTGTAGGGGTACATGGTGCGGCATCGGCGGGAGCAAGAGAGCGGCTGGCGGAAGGGCAGCCGTGTGGCTGAGTGACGCCCCTTGCCGTCAGATGGGGAAAGACGTTCGCCACCCACCTTCCTACGTGTTTTGGGAAAGGGGGGCAAACGGAGGCATGGAGGGGAAGGGCAAAGCCCCTGAGCCTTCGTCACCTCTCAGTTGTGGAGATGCGAGGTGTCGGCTGAGGAAGCCGGAGGGAGAAGGAGCCAGGGTGGGTGGGAGCCGATGACAGCGGTGCGCAGAAGTTATTTCGGGACGTCTCAGGAGCACTGTGTGCCAGGGCCTGCCAGATACCCTCTGCTCTCTCAAGGGCAACGCCCAAGGGGTGAGCCCTTGCTGGGGAAACTACAGCACTGTATGCAATTGGGGGGGGGACATAACAGGGCTTTTTGTGTGTGCGCCATCATCATATCCTGCCGAGATGAACCATGTGACTGAGCCAGGGTGGCTCAGTGGTTAGAGCGTTGGATAAAGACCTGGGAGAGTTGTTGTTGTTGAGTCGTTTAGTCGTGTCCGACTCTTCGTGACCCCCTGGACCAGAGCACGCCAGGCACTCCTGTCTTCCACTGCCTCCCGCAGTTTGGTCAAACTCATTTTAGTAGCTTCGAGAACACTGTCCAACCCTCTCGTCCTCTGTCGTCCCCTTCTCCTTGTGCCCTCCATCTTTCCCAACATCAGGGTCTTTTCCAGGGAGTCTTCTCTTCTCATGAGGTGGCCAAAGTCTTGGAGCCCCAGCTTCAGGATCTGTCCTTCCAGTGAGCACTCAGGGCTGATTTCCTTCAGAATGGATCGGTTTGATCTTCTTGCAGTCCATGGGACTCTCCAGAGTCTCCTCCAGCACCATAATTCAAAAGCATCCATTCTTCGGTGATCAGCCTTCTTTATGGTCCAGCTGTCACTTCCAGGGTTCAAATCCCCACCTGGCTATTAAGCTCGCTGGGTGTAACTTTGGGCTAGGCACTGCCCCCCCTCTCTCCCTGACCTTCCTCACGGGGGTGTTAAATGAGACAGGGGAGAACTGCGTATAAAACTTTGAGCTCCTTGGAAGTGGGGGAAAAGAAGGTAGGCTGTAATCACAGTAAATAAATATATAAATAACCAAGCCAGCTTCCTGGGCCATGTAGTAAATCGCCTGCAGCAGCTCACAAAACTCTGGTTAACGTGCCTGTCCATGCACACCTGAAAGAAGCAAGAAATTGCACTGACTAAAGCAACAAATCCTTCTTTCCTTGCCTCTGGTCACCCGCAGGCACTATCAGCTCACCGTAGGTGACCAGGAAGAACGGCTATTGCCAAACTCTGGATTAGGAATCAAGACTTGCTGTTTCGATAGGACGTCCTCTGGCTCAGGCTCTCCACCCTCAAGAAAGAAGCCTGAATCGGATATTACGACGTCTACATTTGCACAGTTTCCAAAAGACCTAGGGTGTGTGTACCTCCCCCGCACCCTTAACTCACTGTCAGGGGAAAAAGGCGGTGTATGAATAGATATATTATAATAAATATTAACCTGCTATCTGCTTTTTTAAGAATTCAGAGAGCTAGATCCCAGGTGGATTTAACGTTTTTGCATGCAGATTTAAGTGAGTTAGCATATACAAAGGGGGCCTCCCCTCTCTCTCCCCAAACGGGTAAAGCTTAATATACTCTGTATTTCATTAAGGGGCAATTTGTTCCCATCAAGGGTGAGTTGGCAGCTGGCAGGACTGGGTGGGAGTTTCCACAAGCTCCCTGCTGGGTTGAGGACATCCTGGGAGATGGGAGATGACACAGTCACCAAGATGCCTCATCGGAGCTGACACCAAAAGCTGGAAGCGCTGGGTGTGCTCACCCAGCCCAGCACGCCTGCCCCCTCCTCTTCCTCCCACCTCCAGGAGAATGACACAAAAACCAGATAGCGAGTCCACACATCTATGTAAGGGGGCTGCGTGGGGAGTGGATGTGGTGCAAAGTCAGCCAAATTTGCTCAAAGGTTGACCCACAAGACAACGTCAGGCGCTCCACTTTGCAAAGTGTACGCCTCTCTCAGCTTCCCTAAAAATTCATGAAGGATGGGGGGGAAAGACACGCCTGCAGTTGTCACGCATGGCAACCAACACCACCTTTGCCCAACCTGGTGTCCTACAGATGTGTTGAATTCCAGCTCCCACCAGCTGCAGCCAGATGTGTTAGTCCAATCGCCGGTCATGCAGAAATTGCAACTCGAGAATCCTGGACAGCCATTTTTTTCTGTTTAAAAAACTTACAATGAAGGAGAGTCCACCACCTTCGTTCTGCTGTTTGAATAACAACAACAACAATATATTTATACCCTGCCCATCTGGTTGGGCTTCCCCAGCCACTCTGGAAATATTAAAATATAGTAATACAGCAAACATTAAAAGCTTCCCTGAACAGGGCCGCCTTCAGATGTCTTCTAAAAGTTTGGTAGTTGTTGTTCTCTTTGACATCTGGTGGGAGGGTGTTCCACAGGGCGGGTGCCACTACTGAGAAGGCCCTCTGCCTGGTTCCCTGTAACTTGGCTTCTCGCAGTGAGGGAACCACCAGAAGGCCCTTGGAGCTGGACCTCAGTGTCCGGGCAGAACGATGGGGGTGGAGACGCCCCTTCAGATATACTGGACCGAGGCCATTTAGGGCTTTCAAGGTCAGCACCAACACTTTGAATTGTGCTCGGAAACATACTGGGAGCCAATGAAAGTCTTTCAAGACAGGTGTTATGTGGTCTTGGCGGCCGCCCCCAGTCACCAGTCTAGCTGCCGCATTCTGGATTAGTTGTAGTTTCCGGGTCACCTTCAAAGGTAGCCCCACATAAAGCGCATGGCAGTAGTCCAAGCAGGAGATAACCAGAGTGTGAGCCACTCTGGCGAGACAGTCTGCGGGCAGGGAGGGCCTCACCCTGCGTAGCAGATGGAGCTGGTAGACAGCTGCCCTGGACACAGAATTAACCTGCGCCTCCATGGACAGCTGTGAGTCCAAAATGACTCCCAGGCTGCTCACCTGGTCCTTCAGGGGCACAGTTGCCCCATTCGGGACCAGGGAGTCCTCCACACCTGCCCGCCTCCTGTCCCCCCCAAACAGTACTTCTGTCTTGTCAGAATCTCAATCTCTTAGCCACCATCCATCCTCCAACCACCTCCAGAAAGTTCTTCCTAATGTTTAATCAGAATCTCCATTCTTGTAATTTGAATCCATTGGTACTGGTCCTACTCGCTGGACCAGCAGAAAACAAGGTCATGCCCTCCGAGTCTTTTCTTCTCTAGGTTGAACGTGCCTAACTCCCTTAACTGTTCCTCAAAAGGCACCTCGTTCCTTCCAAGGCTTTGCAAGCCCTTTATCGTATTGGTTGCCCCACTCTGCATACCTCCTAGCTTGTCAATAGCCTTCTGAATCTGTGGTGCCCAGGACTGGACACAGGATTCCAGATGGGGTTTGAGGCAGAACGGAGTAGTACAGCGGGTGGCGCTGTGGTCTAAACCACTGAGCCTCTTGGGCTTGCTGATCGGAAAGTCGGTGGTTCGAATCCCCACGACGGAGTGAGCTCCCATTGCTCTGTCCCAGCTCCTGCCAACCTAGCAGTTTGAAAGCACACAAGTGCGAGTAGATGAATAGGTACCACTGCGGCGGGAAGGTAAACGGCGTTTCCGTGTGCTCTGGTTTCCATCACGGTCTTCCGTTGCGCCAGAAGCGGTTTAGTCCTGCTGGCCACATGACCCGGAAAGCTGTCTGTGAACAAACGCTGGCTCCCTCGGCCTGAAAGCGAATGAGTGCCGCAACCCCATAGTCGCCTTTGACTGGACTTAACTGCCCAGGGCTCCTTTACACCTTTTACCTGGCAACTTGCATTCGCCAGGAGCGACGCCTCAACACTTTCCACATGCTCTGTTTCAGGAAGATTTTGGGCATGGCATGGCAGGGCAGAGTCTCAAAGAAAGATGAGCTCTCCCAAAGCCACAATCCCAGCATCTTCACACTCCTGTCATGTCCACAGGATGGAAGAGGGCAGGAACTTTGAGAACATGCTCTACAGGGAGCTGGCTTCAAAAACCAGGTCTGTTGGCAGACCAGCTGAGGTGAAACGGGAAGGCGCTGTACACCCCTCCGCCAAAGCCTCATATCGTGCTTTGTTCAAAACAAACCCCAAACAATTCTTCCAATGAGAGCAAAATAGCTACTACAGAGGCACCCACCAGGGAGCAGGAAATCACTAATTAAAAGGGGGCATTTCTCCCCCCCCCTTTAAAAAAACCTTCTAAGTGGAGATTCCCAGTTGGTATTTGTATGGAAACACTATTGGTGTTTGTTTGTTTTTTTAAAAAAAGAATTGTTTTATATGTAAATGCATTTTTTTAAAGAAAAGAAAAAATCCAGTTGTTTTAACTCTCTCTGTATGTGGATACGTGTGTGTTTATTGCATTGTAAATTGCCTCAAGTTGTCTCCTAGAAATTGATTCATAAATAAAATAAACAATTCAGTAATGCCGTGGATAGAATGGAAAGAAGCAAGGGCCCAGGGCCTCAAGAGTCCTTTTCCCAGTATATATTGGACAAGCTGCCGCTGCAATTGCACTTTGAAAAATTCTCATTTTAATTTGGGCTCGGTTATTATTACTCTCTCTCTTTCCCCAGCCTCCCTCCCCCTGGTTTTACTACTCATTGATCTTCATTCGATGTCATCTTTATATGGTTAGTGTTTGTATTGTTGTTAGCCAGTGGGGCCCCATCCATCTGGAGGGGAAATAATATATCCACACAGAAAACACTGGAACAGACCGCTCTGGCCGTTATGTCCTTTGGCAGGGGGCGGGCAGTGGCCAAGTCTGGAGAAAAGAGAAAAGCTTAAGACGAGCCCTTAAACTGGACTGGACCAGACCAAAGTGGGCCCATCTAGTCTGGCACCCTGTTCTCACAGTGGCCAACCCAATGGGATAAGAGCAATTCCCTTTTAATTCCCAGTAACTGGTTTCCAGTAACTGGTATCCATGGGATGCGGGTGGCACTGTGGGTTAAACCACAGAGCCTAGGACTTGTTGATCAGAAGGTTGGCGGTTCGAATCCCCACGACAGGGTGAGCTCCTGTTGCTCAGTCCCTGCTCCTGCCAACCTAGCAGTTCGAAAGCACGTCAAAGTGCAAGTAGATAAATAGGTACCACTCCAGCGGGAAGGTAAACGGTGTTTCCGTGCGCTGCTCTGGTTCACCAGAAGCGGCTTAGTCCTGCTGGCCACATGACCCGGAAGCTGTACGCCGGCTCCCTCGGCCAATAAAGCGTGATGAGCGCTGCAACCCGAGTCGGCCACAACTGGACCTAAAGGTCAGGCGTCCCTTTACCTTTACCTTTTTAACTGTTATCCAGACACATGCTGCCTTCTCCAGTGGAGGCAGAACCTAGCCATCTTGCCTAGTGGCCACTGAAAGCCTCTTCATCCACAAATGTGTCCAACCCTTTTTATAGCCACCCAAGTTGGTGGCTGCTTACTGCATCTTGTGGCAGTGAGTTCCGCAGTTTAACTCTCTGCTGTGTGGAAAAGGTCCTTCCTTTCGCCTGGCTTTAATTCCCACCATTCAGCTTGCATGGATGACCCCACCACGTTCTAACTCTGAAAGAAGGGAAAACTCTTTCTCTGCTTTCTCCGCACAATGCTAAATTTTAACACATCTGTATCCCTGTCTCTCTTTAGCCCGCTGGGTTTCCAAAAGCAAAAGCTTCCATGGCCGTAACCTGATCCAGCCCTTTTGATTGTTTTGGTCGCCCTTTTCTGCAACTTTCCTGGCGCTACAATATCCTTTTTGAAGAGTGGCCACCACTTCAGAAACCGTACACGGTGTTCCAAGTGTGATGGCACCACACACTTCTGTAAAGGCACTGTAAGATTGGCAGTTTTATTTTTGATCGCTTTTTAACTCATCCCTAGCATAGAATCCAGCTTTTCCACAGCTGCCGCACACTGGGGCTCTGCACATGTTATTGCTGACTTCGGCAATAATGATGGTTTTTGAAGCTGAGTACACATTAGCCACAATCCATATTTATTCTGTAGTTTCTTGAGATATAATGCTGTTTGATGCATTTTCCCTCAAACCGGCTCCTGCCCAGTTTGAAAAGGCAAGCCATGTTTACGCTGAGGTGTGTACACTAGGAACAGCACATGCTCAGATGCCAGGTTCGTTGGAGTTCAGCACAGGGAGACAAATCAGGTGATCTGCATTGGTGACTGCACGCCTACCCACTCTCTGGTGTGTACAGCAATGCAAAAACCAAAACCAAAAAACAGCTTGAAATGCCATCGGGGGGAGGGGGCAGAAGGGCAGATGACCACCAATGTGTACATAAAAGGTAAAGGGACCCCTGACCATTAGGTCCAGTCACGGACGACTCTGGGGTTGCGGCGCTCATCTCGCTTTATTGGCTGAGGGAGCCGGCGTACAGCTTCCAGGTTATATGGCCAGCATGACTAAGCCACTTCTGGCGAACCAGAACAGCGCACAGAAACGCTGTTTACCTTCCCGCCAGAGCAGCACCTATTTATCTACTTGCACTTTGACGTGCTTTTGAACTGCTAGGTTGGCAGGAGCAGGGACCAAGCAACGGGAGCTCACCCCGTCACGGGGATTCGAACCGCTGACCTTTTGATCGGCAAGCCCTAGGCTCTGTGGTTTAACCCACAGCGCCACCCACGTCCCAGCTCTGGTGTGCGCAGCAATGCAAAAACCAAAACCAAAAAACAGCTTGAAATGCAATCGGGGGGAGGGGGCGGAAGGGCAGATGACCACCAATGTGTACATAAAAGGTAAAGGGACCCCTGACCATTAGGTCCAGTCGCGGACGACTCTGGGGTTGTGGCGCTCATCTCGCTTTATTGGCCGAGGGAGCCGGCGTACAGCTTCCAGGTCATGTGGCCAGCATGACTAAGCCACTTCTGGCGAACCAGAACAGCGCACAGAAACGCTGTTTACCTTCCCGCCAGAGCAGCACCTATTTATCTACTTGCACTTTGACGTGCTTTTGAACTGCTAGGTTGGCAGGAGCAGGGACCAAGCAACGGGAGCTCACCCCGTCACGGGGATTCGAACCGCTGACCTTTTGATCGGCAAGCCCTAGGCTCTGCGGTTTAACCCACAGCGCCACCCACGTCCCAGCTCTGGTGTGCACAGCAATGCAAAAACCAAAACCAAAAAACAGCTTGAAATGCAATCGGGGGGGAGGGGGCGGAAGGGCAGATGACCACCAATGTGTACATAGCCCTGGTCAATGCTTCAACTGAACTATCAATCGTGACAGTTGAACAGTGTGGTGCAGTGTGACGCCACAGCAAAAAAATGCTAATGCAGTTTTAGGTTGCATCAACAGAAGTATAGTGTCCAGACCAGGGGTCCCCAAACTAAGGCCCGCAGGCCAGATAAGGCCCGAGGGACTCATTTATCCGGCCCGCGGCGACCCCTGCCGCTGCCACCTGCTCTTACCGGTGCTGTGCTGCGTGCTTCCGGGTCGGAGGAGCACTGGAAATAGCTTGTGCGCATGCGCAAGCATTAGTTCTGGTGCACATCCGGGTCAGAGGAGGCCTGTGCACATGCGCACAAGCTATTTCCAGTGTTCCTCCGACCCGAAAGTGCGCCGGAAATAGCGTGTGTGCATGCGTATGGGCACGCGCTCCCCCGCCCTCCAGCCCGTCGCACGATTGGCACTGGAGACACTGGCCCGAGGCACAGTAAGTTAGCTGACCCCTGGTCCAGACCAAAGGAAGTAAGGGTACTGCCCAGTTCTGCCTTGGTCAGACCCAAAGGATATTGGCAAGCTGCAACATGTGCAGAGGAGGGTGACCAAGATGATCAAAGGTCTGGAAACTGTTCCAAGTTGCATCACCTTTCCCAAAGACCAAGGATCAAAGATTCAGAAGTCTCCAGACCAGGCTGTTACTTAGGGTTTGGCATGACTCTGATGAATCTCAGATTTCACCAGGCTCATTCTTCGCACTCAACTCCCGCAAGAAAGGTAATTTGTGAAAGCACAGAGAGGAATGGCAGACGAAATTTATGGACTACGCAGAATTGGATAAGATGACAGGAAGGATTTGAAACCTGCGGGACCAGAGATTCACAGAAGATTGGAAGAAATATACGAACTATTTGAAGAGCAACTGTAATCAACAAATTACGCTAGTAGGTCTACAAGAAGTTTTGTAAGGAGGAATATATGAAATAATGCAAAGAAGATAAAGAAGAGAGACGTTAGTTATGATATTTAAATGTAATAGTGAAAGAAAGAAATGTAAATTGAGTGGAAAAGATTGGAAAATTTTCAGATGTGATTGATGGAAGTTGAAAAAAAGTGTATAAGATGTAAAGTAAGTTTAATAATTGTTGAAAATGTTATGTTAAAAAACTAATAAAAATATATATTAAAAAAAAATTGTGAAAGCACAGTGTTTGCTAAAGTAGTTTCCTCTCCCTCCCCAAATACTGAAAGCTAGGTACTTGCTAAATCAATCAATCAATCAATCAATCAATCAATCTGCATGTCTCTGAAGTATATTCCAAGTGAGAAGGATGAAGTTTTCTAAAACCATTTGCCTCCGATGCTCAATAATGAATCCAGAAAGTTAGAAAAAATAAAAATGCAGCACAGCTTTAACTTCCGCCTGCTGCCTGGCATTCAGATTTGGGGGGCGGGGGGAGGGCTTCTGGATTAAACAGCCGGTTACCACCATAGCCCACAAGAATACATCATCACCATCAATTTACCCTCCTGACCTTCTTTTGAAGATGCTGAACAGACCAAGCTCCTTAAATCTCTTGCCCAGAAAGGGTCACTCCTTATTCCACCCTGTCCCAATCCCCGCCACACACACAGAGCAGCCTTCTAAAAACAGACTGTGCGAGAAGTCAAGCTGAGAAGTCAAGAATGCCACTCAGAAGCGGTTTCTGGTGGGCTCAGGAAGGCTCCCTTGATGTAGAGATGGCAAATCAAAGCGTGGCGTCGGCGCTGCCAGGCTTCAAGAAGCACATCAAGAGCCAACATCCTCCTCTCTCCTCACCAGGGACTAGATGCATGAGGAATGGTGTCAAGGAGGAGACCCAGATGCCCTGGGCAGGAGGCGCTAGGCAGGTCTTCTGCATGCTTAGGGAAAACACTTTGTTGTATAGAATTGGGCATCAGTCCGTGCAGACCATACCAAGCCAAAAGGACTCAGCTTCCTTAGCTACGATTCCTGCAACGAAGTGGGTTATTATTGTTCTTGGCATCCGTCTGTCTTGAGAAACAATGAACTGCAGCTCTGGGGGTGAAGTCAAACCTCTGCATTAGCAGTCCTGTGCCAAGAACTAACAGTAGCAGCAGAGAAAACATGCCCCCCTCTTTATTTTCAACTTTCTTGGGCACATGAAACTAACCACAATTACCTTAAATTTCTTCTTAACCCTCAAGAAAGAAGGGCGTTTTCGCTGGCCAGGTTTAATTCAAATCCATCAAACCCCCTTTGGGGAAGGTTCTCAGGCAGGGTGGAAGGAGAAAGAACTTGCCCAGGTGAAGACCACCTGGTGGAAACCCTTACACATAGGGTTTTCAATGGTAAACTATATGCTGATCTCTGCCAGCAATTTCTAGATCAACTCTGTATCCCCAAATGGAAACCATTTTGGAGTCGGAGGTCATACATTTTCTATTCCTGGGGAATGATCAGGAGCTCAGCAAGTTAGTGGCTAAATATCTCTATTTGGTTTTTTGTTGTCGAAATACACTGCAGACGTCTGATCTCCCTGGAGACCAAGAGATGTGACGATAGACTGCTCTGCCTCCTTTCTTTTAGCAAATGTTTTGTGCCACTGGGGAAGTGGTAATTCTGTATTGATTTGTTTTGGATGTTTGTATGTGATGCCAATAAAAGGTTTGGTGATGATTAGTAGTTCTGAAGTGACCTCCTTGGGCATCAGTCTGGGCGGTGTGTCTGGAGGTCCTGGGCTGCCCGGACAAGACCCCCATCTCGACTTCAATGATGGGGTCCAAAGGAAAGCAAAGCAAGACATTTGGCACCAGCTTGGCTGCCGGAGTTGCTGGAAGGAGGTGTACAAAGGCACCATCCAACTGCCTTAGGGACTCCAGATTTGTGTAGGTTTTACTCCTGAGCCGTTTCTTCTCCCGAAGGCAAGGCAGGGGGGTTAAGGATCAGAGTTTTCCTTCTCCAATATGGGCTCCCTTTTCCAGGTGGACAAGCCCCATCTGCCCCTCACTTCCCTCTACAGCAGGGGTCAGCAAATCTTTTCAGCAGGGGGCCGGTCCACTGTCCCTCAGACCTTGTGGGAGGCCGGACTGTATTTTGAAAAAAATAATGAACAAATTCCTATGCCCCACAAATAACCCAGAAATGGATTTTAAATAAAGGACACATTCTACTCATGTAAAAACACCAGGCAGGCCCCACAAATAACCCAGAGATACATTTTAAATAAAAGTAAAAACTCATGTAAAAACACGCTGATTCCCGGACCGTCTGCGGGCCGGATTTAGAAGGCGATTGGGCTGGATCTGGCCCCCAGGCCTTAGTTTGCCTACCCATGCTCCACAGCATGCGCAGAAACCACCTTCTTAACCACTGAACTCACTCTTGTTCTCGTCTGCTCCATCTGTCAGAGCCTGCCTTCACATGCACAGAAAGTCCCTAACTCCCTGAGGGTTTGAGACTCATCGGCTTATCTCACCTGGTTCAGCCGGCCAGTTGAAGCCGTTTCCCATGGTGTGGCAGCAGTCGCACGCTGACAGCATCTAGGAGCCACAGGTGAGAGCTGAGTGCAGATGGGGACCAGAGGTGGACAGGCTACCCCAGAAGGAGCAGGACATGTTCCCCATCTTCTTTTAATAACCCTAACGCCCCATTATTATTATTACGTATTAAATTTGAATACCACCCTCCATGCACAGATCTCAGGGCAATTCACAACACAAACTAGACGACCCATTTGGGTCCCTCCAATTCTACAGTTCTGCGATTAAGGAACAGCAACATTCCCTTGGAAACATCTCCCCGTTTTCCATGAGCACATTAACAGAAAAAAAACACAAACGTTCCTTGAGGACTAGGAACTTGTTTTGCAAGGACTAAAAGCAACGCTGCCACCATCGCCCTGATACATGCTGGGGCTCAGGACGGCTGCGCATGCAAGGCACGAGGCACCCACCTGAGCCTGTGACTAGCTTGCCCCCCCCCCCAAAGTGCCACATACCTGTACACCATGCCGGTGCGTGTGCTCTCCAGTTCCTCAGCGCTGATCCCGGCCTCCAGCAGGTAGCTCTCCAGGCGCCGCCTCTCCATTAAGCACCTGGCTGCCTCCAGCACCTGGGCGGGGGTCAGGGGCTGCCCCTCTCGCCCCATCTGGCCTCCCTGGCTGGCTTGGCTCCGCCGCCGGACGCTCTCCCCCCGCGCCCCTTTGGTCTTCTTGGGCAGCCCGTAGAGTTCGTCCACGCTGAACTTGCCCCCACCCCCGGGCCCCCGGCCCGCG
Source organism: Podarcis filfolensis (assembly GCF_964270895.1). Classification (NCBI taxonomy): domain Eukaryota; kingdom Metazoa; phylum Chordata; class Lepidosauria; order Squamata; family Lacertidae; genus Podarcis; species Podarcis filfolensis. Next base: position 4,780,022 of record NC_139615.1, read on the forward strand.
GGTGCCGGGCCTCCCCGGGAAGAGCTGGCGAACATGATGCCTGGAGGGGCTTCTGCCGGGGTCGGGGGAGGCCTGGCTGAGATCCCTGCGGCACCTGCCGCACCAGAGCCGAGGACAGCGGCTTAGCCGGAGCCACGGTGCTTAATGCCCGGAGATTCCCTTCTCACTCCCTTCCCTCCCTCCCCATGGGGGAGGGAGCATGTGGGGGATTTGCTGGCCTGGCAGCTGGTGAAGCATGGCCTCTGACACCCCCCTCGCTACCCTCCCCTTTTCCTTGCCCTATGCCCCTAAATCACCATATCCTATCCCAACAGCCCATCGCCCTGTTTGGGACGGTCTCGTTTGATGCTCTTAATTCCTTCCTCGTAGATCTGATTCCCCACCAGTTGAATTTGCAGCGGGAAATCTCTCGCACGCTTCTGGCACACCAAAGAGCGGGAGCCCTGGTGGCAGCCACACTCCTGGCCTGTCTTCCTTGATGGGACACCTCCTTCCCTCTTTCTTTTCACGACACTCCTGTTTGTGGACGCCCAAGTGAGAAAGGCCACCTAACTACCGGTCAAGGGTGCCCTAGGCGCATTAAAGGAACAGGAGGGCTCACTTTGCCTTGAGATGTGTTATTGGAAGCTAGAATCTCCCTGCTGGTCAAGGAATCACAGCAAGGCTGAAATCACAACACAAAATTAGTCGGAAGGGAATCCAGGCACAGCCTTGAAGACCATCTTTGATCCTTCTCCTGTGCTAAGTGCATCGCAGGTGCCAGATTTTGTCAACGCAGGAGAGCAAGTGGGATGATAAATCCAATTTAGGCTTTATGTTCACATTACGAAATGGTTTAAAAAGAAAACCGGCTTAAGTCGCCCGTGTTGGAAATTGGCATCTGGGGAGGGAACTACCTTATTTTCTGGAAGAGAAACTACGTACAGGAGTCAGAGCTACAAAGAAAGAATACAGTGGTACGTCGGGTTAAGTACTTAATTCGTTCCGGAGGTCTGTTCTTAACCTGAAACTGTTCTTAACCTGAGGTACCGCTTTAGCTAATGGGGCCTCCCGCTGCCGCCGCGCCACTGGAGCACAATTTCTGTTCTCATCCTGAAGCAAAGTTCTTAACCTGAAGCACTATTTCTGGGTTAGCGGAGTCTGTAACCTGAAGCGTATGTAACCTGAAGCGTATGTAACCCGAGGTACCACTGTATTACTAATTACCTGCCCTTCGCTGTAAAGGAAGGCTTACAACATTAAAACATGGTATGAAAAAGTTCAAAACAACTTAGAAAAAGGAAGTTGGTCTTAAAGACATGCTCATCAAATGTCAAAAGCTGGGGGAAAGAGTTTCATAGAAACATAGAGTTGAAGACTGGGAAGGGACCCTGAATGTCTTCAGCAGTTGCCAGAAGCTGTATGACGGTGCCAGATACACCTCTGTTTCACAGCTTATGGGTCACCACAGAGAAGGCCCTCTCCTGGGCTGCCACCCCCTGAGCCTCTGTGGGCAGGTAAAGGTAAAGGGACCCCTGACCATTAGGTCCAGTCGTGACCGACTCTGGGGTTGCGGCGCTCATCTCGCTTTACTGGCCAAGGGAGCCGGCGTAACAGCTTCCGGGTCATGTGGCCAGCATGGCTAAGCCGCTTCTGCCGAATCAGAGCAGCGCACAGGAATGCCGTTTACCTTCCCGCTTGAGTGGTACCTATTGATCTACTTGCACTTTGATGTGCTTTTGAACTGCTAGGTTGGCAGGAGCAGGGACCAAGCAACGGGAGCTCACCCCGTTGTAGGGATTCGAACTGCTGACCTTCTGATCGGCAAGTCCTAGGCTCTGTGGTTTAACCCACAGCACCACCCACGTCCCTGAGGAACAACCAAAAGGGTCCACTCTGCTTAACTCAGCACCCAAGCGGGTCTGTAGGAAGGAGGCAGTCTTTCAGATATTTGGGGCCTGAGTTGTTTAGGGTTTTAAACCCTCCAGCACCTTCCACTCCGTCTGGAAATGAACTGGCCACCAGTGGAGCTGTTTTAAAACAGGGGTTATATAAGACCTTCAGGGAAACCCCCACCAGTAATCTGGCTGCTGCATTTTGGAGCGACTGGAGTTTCCGTGTCACAGCCCCATGCAGAGGGGGAACTGCTAGGCTCCAGTCTGGAAGTTACCAGAGCATGGAGTACAGTGGCTAAGTCATCTCTGCCCCAAAGGGGCTGTAGCTGGTGAACCAGTCAGAGCTGGGGAAAAGCCACTGAGGAGCCTCCACTAGGGATGGGAAAGAGGTCAGGTAGATTTGCCTGTAAACGCGAACTGAATAATTTGCACTTTCTGAAATGATACGCGAATCAAATTCCCAAACCTGCACGTCTCCAAATTTTGCAATGCAATTTATCCTGCCCAGCAGTGTGTACAAAAACACACATGTCAAGGGAGAGCATGCACATGAAATGCATATGAAAACATGCAATGATTCATTATGTTAAAGACAAAATAAATAGAAGGGGAAATATGGCTTTTAATATGCACATACAGTGGTACCTCAGGTTAAGTACTTAATTCGTTCCGGAGGTCCGTACTTAACCTGAAACTGTTCTTAACCTGAAGCACCACTTTAGCTAATGGGGCCTCGTGCTGCTGCCACGCTGCCGGAACACGATTTCTGTTCTCATCCTGAAGCAAAGTTCTTAACCTGAAGCACTATTTCTGGGTTAGTGGAGTCTGTAACCTGAAGCGTATGTAACCTGAAGCGTATGTAACCCGAGGTACCACTGTATTAGGGAAACCTGCACACAAAAATGTGTGTTATTAGGAGAGAGTCAAACCACTAAAATGCTGGGTTTTTTTTAAAAAAAGAATTGCAAACAGATGGGGAAAATGAGAGAAACAGAAATTGACAATTTCGCCCACCTGCCAGGTCCTCACTGTGCCCTCAAAGGCAGCAGTTAGAAGCTACAGCTGCAGACACTTCCAAGAGTTAAACCCCAGCTGGGCCAAGTGTTGGCAGGCCCCATGGATGCCGTTCCCATTTGGGGCTTTGAAGGAATTAAACTCGGGAACTGTGCAAAATTCAAAGCTTCTCAGCACACCCAAAGCACTCTGCCTCTGGCCTAACACCACCTGGTCAGCTCACTGGGATTAGCAGAAAGCTAATGGGTATGTGTGTCAGGCGGGTGGGGAGATAAAAAGAGAGCAAATCGGCGAGTGGCGTGCGGCAGGGAGGGCCCAGGAGGAGGAAGGGCCAACGAATGGAGTCCGCCTGCTGAAGAAATGTTGCCAAACCCCAGCTGAATGTGGAAATCCAGATTCACCCCTGCATTTATCCTCCTTAAGATAACAGCCCACTTAGTCCAGCTTCCTGATCTCACAGTGGCCAACCCGATGACCAAATTCCAGGAAGGAACGGAGCACAAGAACCCTCTCTCCTCCTGTGGCTCACAGCAACTGGTATTCAGAAGCATTTACTGCCCCCAAGTGTGGAGACCCAACATAACCATCATGCCTGATTGTCGCCGATAGCTTTACCCTCTATGAATTTGTCTGATTTCTCTTTGAGTTGGCGGCCATCGCTGCCTCCCGTGGGAGCGAGTTCCCCAGCTTAACTCTGTGGTACAGAAAGGGACGCGGGTGGCGCTGTGGGTTAAACCACAGAGCCTAGGGCTTGCCGATCAGAAGGTCGGCGGTTCGAATCCCCGCAACGGGGTGAGCTCCCGATGCTCGGTCCCTGCTCCTGCCAACCTAGCAGTTCGAAAGCACGTCAAAGTGCAAGTAGATAAATAGGTACCGCTCCAGCGGGAAGGTAAACGGCATTTCCGTGCGCTGCTCTGGTTTGCCAGAAGCGGCTTAGTCCTGCTGGCCACATGACCCGGAAGCTGTACGCCGGCTCCCTCGGCCAATAAAGCGAGATGAGTGCCGCAACCCAAGAGTCGGTCATGACTGGACTTAATGGTCAGGGGTCCTTTACAGAAAGGATGACTTCCTCCTTCCTAGGGATGTTGGGAAAATTTTGACGAAAACAGAAACGGGAGTGGAAATTCGCTGATTCGCCCCGCGTCCCGAACGGAAACCAATGCAGTCTGCAAACAATATGCTGTCATGCCCCGGTTTGCACTGAAGTGAATGGGGTGGAATACTCTGATGACAATGTTCACCACATAATTGTGTGAATTACCTAAATTACATGATTTTGCAACAGTGAGACACGTTAATGCAGTTTTGGGGCAGAAGGTGAACGGCTGCAGAAATGCAATGGACATGGAAACCGATGCCTTTTATTCCCCTTGCTATATCCTCTCCTCCCCAGCTGCATCTTTCAAAAGACCCCCAACCCCAACCGCAAAACCTCAACTACAACTTCTAAACCGAGACAACATGTGGAGGTTATCTGAATAAATCCTTCGCAAAGGGCTGTGGGCATCTCTTTGAAAATGGCAGGGTGAGTCAAAGGACCTATCCAGGAAACCAGACGTTCAATGGCAACAGAAAGTTCTGCCAAGAGAGAGACTTGAGACAGCCTTCCTTCTGCCTTCACAACACAGTACCTTAAAGATATTTTTGACAGCAACTCCCATCAGCACTGCCGTATTCTGCTGGGGATTATGGGAGTTGTAACCCAAAATATCTCAAGGGTACCAGGTTGGAGAAGGGTGGTGAAAGACGTATTATTACATTTTAAAATAAAATAAAATACTGTGATTATCTGAGCAGGCACCACCAGTTTTCTATGCTCAGGCCACTGAGGATAAATGGGAGCCGCTGGCGATAACCCAGGGGGCACTGCCAAGATCCTGAGTTGTTACCTTTATAAACTAGAATCAAACCAGGGACATCCTGACGCTTGGAGGGTCATCAATCATGCTTGCTAGTCCTGTCTTGGGGCATGCAACCTGACGAGCAGGATCCTGGAGGTGTAGTCTTCTGGGCTCTGAAAGCAGGGAGATTTAAGACTTCACTTAAAGCAGGACTCTTTTCATTGTGACTTCAAGGTTTTATTTTAGGCAGGCTCGTTTGAAAAAGGTGGATGGGGTCAGCTGTTCCAGGAGATGGCAGTCTCAGGAGGAGGAGGAGGAGAACTTGGGCCCTGCCCTATAGAATACAGGGCTGAATCCAGCCAGCATTTTTCGATTCTCAGACATGCCGCTCCCCTCTCCTCACTACCTGCTTGTCCTTGTTGTCCTGAGGGATTAAGCAAAGATAATCCCCGCCAGACACTAAAGCCCAGCACGGAGGATGGGCGCTTTGCTCTGCCTTTTAGCAGCAGGAGATACCTGGCAGCTGACCTGCCCTTGTTTCTTTGCTGAGACACTTCCGACATTCAGGGGTCCTGGGTGCGAGCTGGGACAGCAGGGGACACCCATAACCGTCTGCATGTGCACAGCAAATGTGCACAATCCTGGTCCCCCTAGGACACCTTTGTGATTTATGTGCCTGTACTAGATTCAAGGGACACAGGTGGTGCTGTGGGTTAAACCACAGAGCCTAGGGCTTGCCGATCAGAAGGTCAGCGGTTCGAATCCCTGCGACAGGGTGAGCTCCCGTTGCTCGGTCCCTGCTCCTGCCCACCTAGCAGTTCGAAAGCATGCCAAAAAGTCCAAGTAGATAAATAGGTACCACTCTGGCAGGAAGGTAAACGGCGTTTCCGTGCGCTGCTCTGGTTCGCCAGAAGTGGCTTAGTCCTGCTGGCCACATGACCCGGAAGCTGTACGCCGGCTCCCTCGGCCAGTAAAGCGAGATGAGTGCCGCAACCCCAGAGTCGGTCACGACTGGACCTAACGGTCAGGGGTCCCTTTACCTTTACTAGATTCAAGAGGCATCTTGTTTTGGCAACCTTTGTAAGCTGCTTTGAAAAGCAGGGTGTAAGTATTCTAAAGAAATATAAATAAGCCTCCTTTTTGGGAGGGAGGGCACCAGGGCACGAGAGAGGTTATCATAAGAAGAGACCGCTGGATCAGGCCACTGGACCACCTAGCCCACTGTCATGGGTTATGCTCCTGAATGCCAGCCACAGAGTGCCACAGGAGGGGAGAGGGCTCTTGCTTGTGGGTTTCCCACTGACATCTGTGTGGCCGGACTAGATCCAGCAGCTTCTTCTTATGTCATGCTTCAAAAATGTCATTTCGCCAGCCCTTGAATGCAAGTCCAAGGCATCCACCAAGTGACCTTGAGGGGCATTTAATTGGATGCATCTCCAGGCTAAGGTTTTATACCATTTAACGGACCGAGATCACCAGCACGGCAATATGAAACCTTTCAAAGCATGCAAAATTGATCATGACAAGAGAGAACAAGAGACATAATTTTTTAAATCAGCTCGCATTTAAAGAAGTGGGAAACAAGCTTGAATCACACACAGAACTCCCAGAGCTTAAAACGCTCAGAATGAACAACAGCGAATAAGGGAAGGGTGCAACTGGCCGTGGCCTTTCAAGGGGGGTGGGAGGGTGAAGCAAGACGGTGGTTAACCCAGGCACTTAATTTCTGGCCTGGAGGTGTATCTGCCGATGCTTTCGCTTTGTTTCCCTTCTCTGAACATCGAAGCCCGAGGAGGTAAAAAGCCCCGTGTGACGCAAGAACTTGAGACCGACGATTTAACGAGCCGGTTAGTCCAATTTGAAGAAGAGCTGCTGCCTCGCTGGCCTTCGGCATCTCGTTTGCAGGGTGACGAAGAAGCTGAGACTCTCATCTTGACACAGGGGCTTTTGTGGAGGTGGCCCAGCAGCCATTGCAAACATAACACAGTCTGGGGGGCAATGGCAACCGAGTTAACCAGCAAATCCCAGAGAGTCCTAGAGAAGGCTGAGGGTGATCAAAGCAACTTCTGATCTTAAAGGTGGCATTTTGTTTAATTCACGAAAGGTGGACCCAGCAAAAAAAAGAATACAGTACAGCTCTCTTCTCGACCTGTGTTGCTCGTCGACCTTTCCTGGTGGCGGAAACGTGAAGTTGGATTGCTGGCCCGTCTTTTCGCGAGATGTGTTTGGGAAGGACGTGCCGCTGCATCTTCCGCTGCGTCCAAGCAGCACCCCCTAGCCCCGGGGCACTTGATGTCATGCCCAGGCTGGGAGAGCACTGGACTGGAAAAGCAGGAGAAGAGACTGGCTATAAATAGGAGCTTGGGGGGCGGAGGGGGAAGAAAGGGATGAGGCAAAGCTCTATAAATAGAAAGGAAGAGGCCTGGGCTGGCAAAGGACTGTGTGTCATGGTCAGGAGGGGAAGGAAGAGGAGCTCTTGGGGTCCCAACTAGGGGGGAATATGCAATGGGACAAAAGATGGAGCCGTGGGTCAAAGGGCGGTGGAGGGAACGGAGGAAAGCACTGCGGAGAAAGCCGCTGTCCGAAAGGTATCCAAGCTCAGAGCTCTGGTTTGGGCCACAAGTCCGTTATGGCTGAAGTGCAGGGAATGACGGTTGTTTTGACGATGGCACACCCAGCAAAGAAAGTGCCAAGCTCACTGCCAGACACTACTCCACGTGCATCATGGGAATTGTAGTATTTACAGCATGGAACGGGAAAAGGCAAGCACCCACCCGCACCACTTAGCCTGCCCGAGCTGAGAAGAAGGGCAGCCCACGGATAAAGCTGTCCAGCTTGCTCCGAAAGAGCTCACTCTGGATGTTTTCGTTCAAGCTGCACAGAGGGTTTTTGACCACATACTCCACGTAGATCTAGGGAGGAGAGGGAAGAAGCTGATTGGAAGGAGAATCACGAGGTCAGTGAGATGAGAATACCCCTCCTCCCCTCTGGACCCCAACTGAAACAGCTTCAGGGAAATGAAAAGCAAACATTGGGAGACCTGCCGCTCCAAAAAAGATTTCTGTTTTGACTAACCCCAGTGACTGATGTTTCGTTCTTACTTTGGGATCATTCACACTTGCCTTCTCTCAGGACAGCAGCAGATACCCTAAGAGTACCGCTCTCCCTGCTGCCAACACAGAAGTGGGAAATAAAGGACTCCCGTCCGTTTTGGTATGTTGGCAACCACTGAGTCAATGCAACTGCTGGACAAGGAATTGGGCAAATTCACTGGAGGAGATGAATGAAAGGCCCAGAGGAAGCAGGAGCCTGGGCTCCTTTTTGAAAGGCTGCACCCCTAAACCCTAATTTGGTGATCTTCCAACATCAGGTAACCGCTTTTTAACAAAAAATATACAGAGCTTTGGCCTGACCGGTTGATCTGTGTCACCTGCTGCTACCACTCTCTCTCATTTTTTACTCAATTTACCCATAAAATATAAAAAGTACACCAACAGAAAAAAATCAGTACTGGGGGAAAATAATAAAATTTAAATACTGCATTCATAATCACTATACAGTCATATCTTGGAAGTCGAACAGAATCCGTTCCAGAAGTCCGTTCGAATTCCAAAATGTTCAGAAACCAAAGCGTGGCTTCTGATTGGCTGCAGGAAGCTCCAGCAGCCAATCGGAAGCTGCGGAAGCCCCGGCGGACATTCGGCTTCCAAAAGAACGTTCAAAAACTGGAACACTCACTTCTGGGTTTCAATTGTTTGAGAGCGTTTGAGATCCAAGGTATGATTGTACGTTTGAGATCCAAGGTATGACTGTACATAAGCCACTCCCCGCGCCTCCGCCCCCGCCATTCTGATAACATGCCCATAGATAACAGAAATTACCCATGGTTAACTTCTAATGCTGTTAACCAATGGCCTGAAAACAAAACAAAACCTTAGTTCAGCCTTCCCCAGCCTGGCGCCCTCCAGGCAGTTTGAACTGGGGTGGTGGGAGCTGCAGCCCCAAATATCAGGAAGGCAACAGGCTGGCGAGGGCCAAATCAGACCCTCTTTAGAAGCCAGAGGCATATCCCTCTCCCCGCTAATAACCTCACCGTAGACAATAATCAGCCTTTCCCAGCCTGGGGCCTCAGACATTCTTGGACTATAAGTCCCATCATACCTGGCCATGCTGAATGATGGGAGTTGTAGTCCAACAGCATCGGGAGACCCAAGATTGAGGACGGCTGCTGTAGGACACACCCTCCAGGTGGCCTCCAGCTTTTGCTGGACTCCCAGCCTCCATCAACCCCAACCAGCGCAACTGAGGGTCAGTGAAAGTGACGGTGGGCATTGCAGGACAACATCTGGAAGGTGCCAGATTGGAGGAGGCTGGGGGAATAACCCCTCTAGGACCTGTGCCTGCTACGGCCTCGGTCCAGTATACCTGAAGGAGCGTCTCCATCCCCATCGTCCAGCCCGGACACTGAGGTCCAGCACCAAGGACCTTCTGGTGGTTCCCTCGCTGCGAGAAGCCAAGTTACAGGGAACCAGGCAGAGGGCCTTCTCGGTAGTGGCGCCCTCCCGCCAGATGTCAAAGAGAAAAATAACTACCAAACTTTTAGAAGACATCTAAAGGCAGCCCAGTTTAGGGAAGCTTTTAATGTTTAATAGGTTCTTGTATTTTAGTGTTTTTTTGGAAGCCGCCCAGAGTGGCTGGGGGGACCCAGCCAGATGGGCGGGGTATAAATAAATTATTATTACTCCTCTTCCTTCACTGCAGAGTCGTTTGGAGGGCATCTGTACACAGGACAGCCATCTTAGGGATTATCACGGGATGCGGGGCAGGGGAGGAGGCGGCACCCCCCACATCCGACTCACATAGCTGTAGATCTGATGCAGGACATCTCGGATGTTGCCCACCCCCAAGTCTGTGTTCATCACCACCTTGAGTCCCGTGGGCGTCTCATAGTAGTTCAGCTTGTACTTGCTGGTCTGGAAGGAGAGGAAGCCGTCTTTCCTGAGGTGCAAGGAATTAAGGAGAACTGGAGGAAGGAGACGTCAGGCAGAGGCAGCTGGCTAAGCCCCCTCCCCCCCAAACAAGTTTTACTCCTTAAGGACTGTATTTTTCGCTCTATAAGACGCACCGGACCATAGGAGGGGGAGAACAGGGGGGAAAAACATTTTTTTTCTTGTTCTCCCCCTCTAAAACAAGCTGTGTTCTGTGCGTTCAAGGTGCGTTCACCCAAAGCCTCTGGAGCTCAGCTGGAGCTCCTGCTGGGCTCTGCAGGCTTTGGGTTCCTTTCGACCTGCTCTTTGGGGCCGGCGGGAAGGAAGCACTGCTTTCCCCCACCGCCAGCCTCCAAACCAGGTCGGGGAGCAGCGCAGAGGCGGCGTTGCAGCCTTCCCCCCACCTTCATACAGCCTTCGTAGCCTCCGCAGGGCAGCGGGGTGAAGGCTTTGCGCAGCCATCCGCAAGCTAGAACAGTGAGACGGAGCACTCCGCACTATTCTGTCTGCAGGGACAGCCTTTGTAGCCTCCGCAGGGTAGCGGGATGAAGGCACCCCGCTGCCCTGCGGAGGCTTTGCGCAGCTAACCCCAAGCTAGAACAGCGAGACGGAGCGCTGCGCAGCTTTGGGCTTAGCCACGCAGCCTGCATTCGCTCTATAGGATGCACACACATTTCCCCTTAATTTTTGGAGGGGGAAAAGTGCGTCCTATAGAGCGAAAAATATGGTAGATAATGCTACTCCCCCCACTCCACGTGAATTAAAAAGCATTCAGTCAGGCTCCCTCTGTAAAAAAACCGCAAAAGTGATACTTTTGAGGCTGCTGTTTAAGCAGAAAGGATACATGTCCACAGGGCTCATCTTGCTAACGAAGGAGCGGATGGAGAAGAGCATGCCATACATCAGCTTGAACTCCTGCAGGGAGGGAGGGAGGGAGAGAAAGAAAATGAATGTGTTCATAGGGAGAATGGGGTGAGATTCCATGGCAAGCATGAAGAACTCAGTCATGCTCATTTGCTCTGCTCTGGTGCCACCCTGTGGCTAACCGTACAAGGACATCCATGGCACAGAAACCACAGACAAAGCCAATGGGACCCCTAAGAGATAATCAATGCAACTGATAGACATTAGGGTACGATATGTTACAGCAACAGTAGTGCCTAGGAAAGTTAACCCATAACATGTGCAAAGCAGACTTGCATCATAGCCAAAAATAACTCACTAAGAAAACCCAAAATACAAAATATTCCTTCTGAAGCTGAATCTAAGAATATACAGTGGTACCTCAGGTTAAGTACTTAATTCGTTCCCGAAGTCCGTACTTAACCTGAAACTGTTCTTAACCTGAAGCACCACTTTAGCTAATGGGGCCTCCTGCTGCTGCCGCGCCGCTGGAGCACAATTTCTGTTCTCATCCTGAAGCAAAGTTCTTAACCTGAAGCACTATTTCTGGGTTAGCGGAGTCTGTAACCTGAAGCGTATGTAACCTGAGGTACCACTGTACTGTAGAGATGATTGCTTCACAAAAACCAACTTTACAAGGAGTAATTTCTAATGGTTGGCTACTGAATGTAACCCTCTGGCCTCTTGAGCACCTCTTCAAGAAACAAAACATCTTATCTGATGTGAATCACCCAAAGTCACATAACCAGCAGAACCTCCCCAAATGGAGCTTGCTGTTCCCCTGGAAGCTTCAACACCGGAATTCCCCAAATTAGAAAGTGGCGGCTGCTAAAGGGAAACTCATAGTATCATTCAAGCTAGGAAGCTTTTGAACTTTTCTTTTTATTCACACCCTTCCCTCTCCCTGCCCCATGCACGTAAACACCACCACCATTTCATGCTTCCCCAGACAGAGCTTGTGTTTTGCACTGCGGATTAGTACAGGAGGTAGAAGTGTGCGGGTGGTTTAACCCACAGCGGGTGGCGCTGTGGGTTAAACCACAGAGCCTAGGACTTGCCGATCAGAAGGTCGGCGGTTCAAATCCCTGCGATGGGGCGAGCTCCCGTTGCTCGTTCCCTGCTCCTGCCAACCTAGCAGTTTGAAAGCATGCCAGTGCGAGTAGATAAATAGGTATCACTCCAGCGGGAAGGTAAACGGCGTTTCCGTGCGCTGCTCTGGTTCGCCAGAAGCGGCTTAGTCATGCAGGCCACATGACCCGGAAGCTGTACGCCAGCTCCCTCGGCCAATAAAGCGAGATGAGTGCCCAGAGTCGGTCACGACTGGACCTAATGGTCAGGGGCCCCTTTACCTTTACCTTAGAAGTGTGATGTTGCTGAACAATCCCCTTCCATGGAAGAATTACACTTTACACTTCAGGGTCCCTGCCACGCTCACAGTGCTAAATGTATCTTAGAACAGGCTTGCAAAGTTGCATAGAAGGAAAACATCCTCACATTTCCCCTTCTCTTCTGCTGAACGTGTATTGTCATTCTGTGGCACAAGAATGATTCCCCTTTGCTTGCTTACCTGGGACAGAAGTTCCACCAAGGCAAAACAGCACCTACCCACAATGCTCTGCTCTCCTCCAAACAATGAAGAGGGCACTGTAACACTATTTCAACAGTGTGTCCTGATCAGGGGCAAAGCACATGGGCCTAGGACTGGCCTCGGACTCGACTGAGCTGCATGGATCCCGGATATAAGGCAGATTTCTATTATTTTTCCAGCTAGGGGAGAGATCGCTGCAGTCATACCTTGGATCTCAAATGCCTTGGCTCCTGAACAAATCGGCTCCCGAACAATCGAAACCCAGAAGTGAGTGTTCCGGTTTTCAAATTATTTTTGAAAGCCGAACGTCCAGAGCGGACTGGAGCTTCCTGCAGCCAATCAGAAGCCGCGCTTTGGTTTCTGAACATTGTGGAAGTCAAACCGAGTTCTGGAATGGATTCCGTTCAACTTCCAAGATACAACTGTACTTACTCCTGCTTTTGCTCTTCAATGGCAGGAGGAAGGCAGCCAGCGCAAAGCCATTCCTATTCCTGGCTTGAAGAAGCACTGGAAAGCTAAAGTGGGTTTGCTGGTGGTGGTTTTAAATGGGCAGAAAAGGTAGTCAGGATATCCCTGCACAGCTGCTGATTAATCTTTTACTTAGTTTAAGCGCCACATTTTTTAAAAAATTACTTGCCAGCTTTGTTATGCCCACTTGGAACAGAGCCATCATTTCAAGGCTCTGAACCACGCAAGATTAACAGAGGTAGAAACTAAGTAACTTGCAGAACACTGCAGTTTGGTTTCCCTCACCTCTGAACGGGCTCCCCCCCGCCCCCAAATCTGGATCTGGATCCATTCCAGTCCGGCTTCCGCGCTGGTCATGGGACCGAGACGGCTCTGGTTGCCCTAACAGATGATCTTCGTAGACAGCTGGATCGAGGCAGGTCGGGGCTGCTGATTCCTCTAGATCTGTCAGCAACTTTCGACATGGTCGATCACGAACTTCTGGACCACCGCCTTGCCGATGTGGGAATCCAGGGCAAAGTCCTTCAATGGCTGTGCTCGTTTCTCTCTGGTCGGGGACAGAGGGTGGCGCTTGGGGGGGAATTGTCATCGCGCCACTCCTTGGTGTGTGGAGTGCCTCAGGGTGCGATACTCTCCCCGATGCTTTTCAACATCTTTATGCGCCCCCTCGCCCAGCTTGTCCGGAGTTTTGGGCTGGGTTGCCATCAGTATGCCGATGACACCCAACTCTATCTGTTGATGGATGGCCATCCCGACTCAGCCCCAGACACACTGACCAGATGTTTGGAAGCTGTGGCTGGATGGTTACGTGGGAGCCGGTTGAAGCTAAATCCTTCGAAGACAGAGGTCCTGTGGCTGGGACGGGACGATATGGGATTGGGGGGGGCAACTCCCATCTCTTGCAGGGGCGCAATTAGTGCCAGCACCGTCCGTTAAGAGTTTGGGTGTAATCTTTGACACCTCCCTTTCCATGGAGGCGCAGATTGCAGCTATAACAAAGGCGGCATTTTTCCATCTCTGCCAAGCTAAGCAGTTGGCTCCTTACCTCTCTCACCCTGACCTAGCCACTGTGATCCACGCGATGGTCACCTCCAGACTGGATTATTGTAACTCGCTCTACGTGGGGCTGCCCTTGAGACTGACCTAGAAACTCCAGCGGGTGCAGAATGCTGCAGCGAGACTCCTTACGGGGTCTTCGCTGCAAGATCACATTCACCCGGTGCTATACCAGCTGCATTGGCTCCCGGTGGAATACAGGATCAGGTTTAACGTGCTGGTTTTAACCTTTAAAGCCCTATACGACCTAGGACCCTCGTACCTACGGGACCGCTTCTTCTGGTATGCCCCACAGAGAAACTTACGGTCTTCAAATAATATGGTCTTCAAATAAAAACATCTTGAAGGTCCCAGGCCACAGAGAAGTTAGGCTGGCCTAAACCAGAGCCAGGGCTTTTTCGGTTGTGGCTCCGATCTGGTGGAACGCTCTGTCCCAAGAGACTAGGGCCCTGCGGGACTTGACATCTTTCCGCAGGGCCTGCAAGGCCTGCAAGACAGAGCTGTTCCACCAGGCCTTTGGCCAGGGCACAGCCTGACTCCCTCCCTCGGCAATCTTCGCGGAGCTCTGGCCCAATGGTTTCCAGTGGCTTGATTTGAATTAATTTTATAATGAATGGTTTTAGAGTGTTGTTTGTGCTGTACTTTTGTACTGTTTTATTGTTGTTAGCCGCCCTGAGCCCGGCTTCGGCTGGGGAGGGCAGGATATAAATAAAAGGTTTTTTAATAATTTTTTTTTTAAATCTACAGTGGGTGGGCAGAGATTAATAATAATAATAATAATAATAATAATAATAATAATAATAATTATTTATTATTTATAACCCACCCATCTAGCTGAGTTTCCCCAGCCACTCTGGGCGGTTTCCAATCAAGTGTTAAAAACAATACAGCATTAAATATTAAAAACTTCCCTGAACAGGGCTGCCTTCAGATGTCTTTTGAAGATAGGACAGCTGCTTATTTCCTTCACATCTGAAGGGAGGGTGTTCCACAGGGTGGGCGCCACTACCGAGAAGGTCCTCTGCCTGGTTCCCTGTAACCTCACTTCTCGCAATGAGGGAACTGCGAGAAGGCCCTCGGAGCTGGATCTCAGTGTCCAAGCTGAACGATGGGGGTGGAGACGCTCCTTCAGGTATACAGGACCGAGGCCGTTTAGGGCTTTAAAGATCCCAGTAAGAGACTGTTGCAGTGCGTAGTTAAACTATGGAACTCACTCCCACAGGAGGCAGTGATGGCCACCAACCAACAGATGGTTTAAAAAGAGGATTAGACAAACTCTTGGAGGAGAAGGGGTATCAACTGACTCCAGCCATGATGCCCATCGTCTGCCTCCATGGTCAGAGGCAGCAATGCTTCTGAATACCAGTTGCTGGAAACAGCAGGAGGGGAGCGGGCTCTTGTGCTTGGATCCTGCTTGTGAGTTTCCCACTGAAGCATCTGATTGGCCATTGTGAGAACAGGATAGGTCACTGGCTTGATCCAGCAGGGCTCTTCCTGTAGTTATAAGGGAAAAAATGCTCCCTTTCCCTTATGGGGTATTACGGAGCTCATATAGAGTCCTTAAGTGGGTTTCCTATCGGTAGGAGAAAACAGAGGCCAACCAGAGCATATTGAAAAGCAAAGCGGCTAGGAAGACTGATCTTCATTCAAGGAACTGTTGCAACAGGGTCCCCACTCACCACATGCAGGAGGGAGGAGAACCCTGAACAATGGTGCGCAAGCCCTTATATAGACTGTTGAAATTGCCCACCCTGTAGCCCAAGACCACCCCCCAAAACATCATGCATACATCACAGAAGGAGGCGGTCTACAGCAGAAATCCTGCCTGCCAGAATACCTGATAATGGTCACTGACTGCATTACCTAGGCAGACTGGTTATTCTTTTGTAATGGTTAATACTTTAGTTCCTGAATCCAGGTCACTGGCTCACCCTATTCGTACACAAATGCACCCTTAAGTCAGGATTTGCAAGCAAAAAGACTTTCCCCATTTGCCTCTCTTACTGCAGAGGAATATTTGAGGTAATTGGGAGAGTCAAAATGGCTTCAGGATTGCACTCTGATACTATTTCAGACATATGGTATATTTAGATATGTGTGCATTTATGAATATTTACTCTATATCTGAGACCTTAAAATTCTTATAACACTATGTCCTTAGCAGGCTTAAGCCTTGGCATTCTGCTCTGCATATCTCAAGCCTCAAGTCTCACCTCGTCTTTAGAGATGCCGGCTTGCTTCTTCCGGTTCCACTCACTGTAGTGCAGGCAGATTCCATTGCGGTCGAATATGTACAAATTATGCACCGTCATCTGCAAGGAAAGTGAGGAATCCATCATGCACACCGGACATGGATACAGAGATCCCACCCATCACCAGGTCCAATTGCTTGTGGAGGCATTTTGTGTGGTCAGGAAAGGTGTCCCCCCCCACAAGGCATCCCCCCCCACCCATGACTTCCTTTTGGGGCACCAAAAAGAGAGGCGTGGCTCTTGGCAGGAGTGGTGCCAGCGATGTTGGCTTCCCAGAAAATTTCCTATGCAACTTAGGGTTAGTTGCACAGGCTAATGTGTGTGTGTAGAAAAAACTGTTTGTCCCAGAAAATTTTCTGATGCCCTGTAGAGTGATCTGTGAATGTTTATTTTTCTTGTATTTAGTAAAGATTTGAATCAGCCACGTCTTACCTAATATTTACTTGCAACTGGCACCCATTCACCATTACTAACAAACCTATGAAAACAATTGGGGGGGTACAAGGCAGTGGGGGGGGGATCCAGCCCACATCTTTGGGTTGCTGCCTGGGCAGAGATAGGTTGGCAGGCTTGAGAAAGTCCCCTCCACCTCCACTGCCCTAGTGAAGCTGGGCTCGCTGGCATGAGCCACCTGATACACTCTGGCAGCATTGCCTGCAGCAGGCCAGGTTGCTCAGGCTTGCCTGGTGGTGGCCACAGCTTTCCCCTTGGAAAGATTTGTCATTTTAGGGGGTGAAACTTGATTTTTTGCAGATTTCTTGAGTGAGGGAGTGTTAAAAAGATGCTTATGGGTGTGAGGCATTTGAACCAGCTATTACTTTTGTGGCTGGACAACACTGATCTTGGTAAGTCTATGTTTGATGAAGAAGCACATAAACTGCTTTCAGAAAACATTAATTTTAATTTTCCCTTCTGAAAATGTTTAAAAAAAAGGAAAAGGTACCCCTGCCCGTACGGGCCAGTCTTGACAGACTCTAGGGTTGTGCGCTCATCTCACTCTATAGGCCGGGAGCCAGCGCTGTCCGCAGACACTTCCGGGTCACATGGCCAGCGTGACAAGCTGCATCTGGCGAGCCAGCGCAACACACGGAACGCCGTTTACCTTCCCGCTGGTAATCGGTCCCTATTTATCTACTTGCACTTTGACGTGCTTTCGAACTGCTAGGTTGGCAGGCGCTGGGACCAAACGACGGGAGCGCACCCCGACGCGGGGATTCGAACCGCCGACCATGCGATCGGCAAGTCCTAGGCGCTGAGGTTTTACCCACAGCGCCACCCGCGTGGCAATGCTAAATAACAATATAAGTGCTTGGCAATCATTTTGAATGATTTTTATGCAATTTTACACACTTTTTACTTACCCAGCAAAAATAAATTGTTTAGTTTAACCAAAATCTCTTTTGAATTCCCAAGTCATGTTGCATCTGTTTAGCTCCCCTCACTTTTGGAATTCGAAAGTAGGGAAGTTAAACGCGCGCTACTCCCCTCAACGCTCACTGGGGGGACGGATAGGGGCTGGGCGGGCAGCGGGGACATTGGCGCCGTCAGCCTCCGATTCCCATCAGGCAGGGAGGCCGAGGACCAAGAGTCGCAGCCCGCCCAGCCCTGGAGCTCTACCCCCCGTCTCCCCCACCAGCGCTGGGCTGGTCCTGCCCTTGGTGGGGAAGGTCGCCGTTCTGGCCCCTCAGCGGGCTCCCCGTATTGATGACCCTCCGGGGCCTACAGCCCCCGCCCCCATCCCTCAGTACCGGAGTCTCACCTTCGTCTCTATGGCAACCCCCTCCCTGCCGGGCAGCTTCCGAATCCTCTTATACTTCCGGGAGGAGAGAGAGCGAGAGCGCGAGAGAGCGCGGTAGGGCATACGCGCGCGCTGATTGGTCCACCGCTCGGCGCGTACTCTTTTGTCACCACGCTTCCGCCCGCCCTCATCGCGATCGGCGGCTCGCGCACGCGCATTCTCTCTTTCCCCCGCCCGGCGCGCTCTTGCCCTCAAGCAAAATGGCGGCGGCGGCCTCCCCGCCCTCCCTGCCAAGGTGGTTGCCAGGAGTTGCGTTGGCCTAAGCTAAATGAAAACCAAGCGTTGGTTGGTTTGGGTTTTGTATTTTTTTTGTGCGTGCTGTTTTTGAGGGCGGGCGGCGCGGCCTAGGAGTGAGAGAGCGCGGGACGGAAGGAGAGCGAGGGCGTTGAAAACGGCGGGAAAAAACCGGGTCCGCGGGGGGTGGGGTGAGAGAATTAGGATTTACCTCAACGTTTTTAGGGAGAGGGGAGCGCAGTGTGGGCGGGGCCTGTGGCAGGTGCGAGGCGAGGGACAGGTGTGGGCGGGGCCATAGGATGGTGGGTGGAGCTCCAGGGGGATTTGGGGGTGGGAATTGTAGGAGGGGTCCTGCCATTAAAATTGAGGTGGGGGCGCTTAAAGGGGAAGGGAGTGTGTGATGTGTGGGGGGAGGCGTGCTTGGGGTTGTTTTCAGTTTTCAGAAAGTGAGTGGGGAGCTTTAAAGGGCAAGAAGAGGGATCCCTCTAGGGCAGGAGTGTGGGGCTGGCAGAGCAGGACCCTCCAGATGTTGCTGGACTACAGATCCCATCAGTGGCGTAGCGTGGGTTGTCAGAACCCGGGGCAAGGCAAGTAATTTGCACCCCTAACCCGTGGATTTGCGCCCCCTAACCCGTGGATTTGCGCCCCCTAACCCTAACCCCCAGATGTTGCGCCCGGTGCGGCCGGCCCCCCCTGCACCCCCCACGCTACGCCACTGGATCCCATTGCCCCTGGGCGCTGGCTGTGGCTGATGGGACTTATAGTCCAGCAGTATGTGGGTGGGGGTGGCCCACCCAGGTTCCCTGGATCAGTAGAGCTTTCACCAAGTAGGAGTTGAGCTCTTGCCATGTGCCCACCAGGAAATGGGGACTAATGCCCACCATACAGGGCAAAGGCTAGCAGTGGCGCAGGGCAGGGCTTTTCTTCAGCTGGGCTCCTACCCCTGATGTCACCTGTGTTCTTCCCGTTGTCCTGCTTTAAGCTCATTTCTGTGCCCCTCACGGGTATCGTTTTCTCTTCAGGCCATCAACTGAGAAGCACCACCTGCCCAGTCCTGTTCCTTCAGCCCCAGGCGAGGCCTCTCCTTCCAGCATCTCCTTGCCGGCACTCCGGACGGGCCAGCATGTCTGAAAGCACCTTCCATCTGTCGGAGTCCTGTTGTCACGGGACACTCCACATTATGACAGGGACTCTGGGCTTCTGAGCACAGAACTCCTGCAGCCTGGCCGGCCTGGGCAAAGGCTTTGGAACCACCACCTCCAACTGTACCCATGGCCGACAAGAGTGCCTGCAGGACTTTGAGCTCCTCCATCCACAGCGAGGATCTTCTGAGCGACATGGAGCTGCTGCCACCCTCGGCTCCTGCCAGCCCAGGGCAAAAGGTCCCTTCCTCTCAGGCGGGCACCCCCTATACCTCCCAGGTGACGGCGCAACTCTATGCCTCGCTGCATCAGAGCCGGCAGGCTGAGGCTCAAGCCCGCTCCCACCTGGAGAACCAGCACAGCTTGGGCCTCTCCAGGGAAGCGGAGGCCCCCGAAGTAGATCTGGACACTCTGGCGGAGGAGCTCAGCCACCGACTCTCAACCAGCGTGGAGGCCAGCACCTACAGGAAGGTGAGGAGGAGAGGCCACATGGCTGGGTAGAGGCTGGAGATGCAGGATAAAACACCCAGGCCTCTTTCATTCTCTCCTGCAGGGACCTGCCGTCGAGTCCCGCCACATTTCTGAGATGGAGAACGTGCGCTGCCATCTGCAAGGCATCCTCCGTGGGTCCAGGGATGCTGCTCATGGTGAGAGTACCAAAAATTTTGTTGTTGTTTAGTCGTGTCCAACTCTTCGTGACCCCCTGGACCAGAGCACGCCAGGCACTCCTGTCTTCCACTGCCTCCCGCAGCTTGGTCAGACTCATGTTAATAGCTTCGAGAACACTGTCCCACCATCTCGTCCTCTGTCGTCCCCTTCTCCTTGTGCCCTCCTTCTTTCCCAACATCAGGGTCTTTTCCAGGGAGTCTTCTTCTCTTCTCATGAGGTGGCCAAAGTCTTGGAGTCTCAGCTTCAGGATCTGTCCTTCCAGTGAGCACTCAGGGCTGATTTCCTTCAGAATGGAGAGGTTTGATCTTCTTGCAGTCCATGGGACTCTCAAGAGTCTCCTCCAGCACCAGAATTCAAAAGCATCAATTTTTCGGCGATCAGCCTTCTTTATGGTCCAGCTCTCACTTCCATACATCACTACTGGGAAAACCATAGCTTTAACTATACGGCCCTTGTTGGCAAGGTGATGTCTCTGCTTTTTAAGATGCTGTCTAGGTTTGTCATTGCTTTTCTCCCAAGAAGCAGACGTCTTTTAATTTTGTGGCTGCTGTCACCATCTGCAGTGATCATGGAGCCCAAGAAAGTAAAATCTCTCACTGCCTCCATTTCTTCCCCTTCTATTTGCCAGGAGGTTATGGGCCCAGTGGCCATGATCTTCCTTTTTTTGATGTTGAGCTTCGGACCATATTTTGCGCTCTCCTCTGTCACCCTCATTAAAAAGTTTTTTAATTCCTCCTCACTTTCTGCCATCAATGTTGTGTCATCTGCATATCTGAGGTTGTTGATATTTCTTCCGGCGATCTTAATTCCGGCTAGGGATTCATCCAGCTCAGCCTTTTGCATGATTAATTCTGCATATAAATAAGCAGGGAGACAATATACAGCCTTGTCGTACTCCTTTCCCAATTCTGAACCAATCAGTTGTTCCATATCCAGTTCTAACTGTAGCTTCTTGTCCCACATAGATATTTCTCAGGAGACAGATGAGGTGATCAGGCACCCCCATTTCTTTAAGAACTTGCCATAGTTCAAGCCCCTTCGCCACGGCAAGGCAGTGATCCATGAAGGAGGTACCAAAAATAGGATTTTAAAAAAGCTTTGTGTGGGGAACATGGTCCAACCAGACTTCCCTTTGGAGAGGCTCCCCTAAAGCTGGTCCTTTTTACTCACTGCCCTGCGTGGCACGTTTCCACTGCCACCCACCTCTTGATCTCTCATTTCACTCCTGAATCTATAGCAGGTTCTCTCTAGCCAGCCTCCCAAGTAGGAACACAGGAAGTGGCCTTATACCAAAATCGGAGCCGGTTCTCCCTTCACCCCCAAAGCTGCTTCCGACCTGCAGACAACAATTTCCCCCTTTCTGCCTGCAGGGGATGCTGTGGCACTGCGGACTTTTGAGCGGAAAGACGATGACTCCTTTGAGAGTGACAGCACGACAGCCTTGCTCAAGTAAGTTCATCTCAGGACACGAACAGACTTCCTAGGGCTCTGGCCAGCGGTTGGTGTTTTTTTAAAAAAAGAAAAATAGGTGCTGCTGCGCTGTGGAAGGCACAGCCTCTCAGAGGTGCCGTAGCGCAACCCTTTGAACGCCAAAGCACATTCCAGGAAGGTGCCTGAGGATTATAAAAGTCGTGCCAGAGCAGAGGCATTTGGGCATGATCCTTACGATTGCCAAAGCACCTTCTGGCAGAAGCGGTGGCAGTGAGATGGTGGCAGTGGAAAAGAGGTAGCAGTATGCTATACTGATGCATACCAACCGAAAAAAGAGCATTGGCTCTGGGTCAGTTGCTATTGTAGCCTTGAGGGGTTCCTGCTACACAGTTCTTCCCAGCCAGAAGCAGCTGCACCTCAGGAGACAGATAAAGAACCCCGTTTAAGCTCTTGGGTGAATTTCAGATTCTGTTGAGGAGCCTTGATGTCTCGCCACATGCTGTTTTTTTAAAAAACATTGGGGGCCTTTGACAACCGTGGCTTGGTTTGCATGCAGCACAAACCTTGGTTCAGTCCTGAGCCTTGGAAATGTGCATGAGTTTCTGTTTGGTTTTGCTTGGTGCATTCAGAGGCTCATGCATGTCATGAGAAACCATGGCTCAGTGTTGCGTGCAGATCAGAATTTATTTCTCTGCTTCCTCACACATTTGAAGGATGAATGGAGGTGCCTTCCCTTTAGCTAGGGTAGATGATCTCATACAAAGCTTATCTTTGTAGTCCACAATTCTAGAGAGCAAAGGTGGGGAACTGGATCTGGCTGGTGGGCCAGATCCCTTAACTCCGCTACCCTCTGCAGGTCACCAGCTTATCAATCACATCACAGTGATGTGATTCCCCAACCCCCGGGCTAGCATAGAGCCTGCGCTACACCCTGAAGCCCTGTGGATCAGCTTTAAAGCACCACAGACAGCTCTGTGCCAGAATATCAGCTGTTCTTGCATAGAGCAGTGCAGGCACTTAAGCACCAACAACCAGCTGATTGTCAGGGCTTCATGACGTGCTTTGCAGGTGTGCCTGATTTGCAGTGCCTGCAACCCCCTCTTTTTGGCTCAGTCCTGCCTATACCTGCACCCCACATTGTGAGGTGGAATAGGTGGGCAAGGCTTGGCCAAACGAAGTCCTAGGCAAAGGTAAAGGGACCCCTGACCATTAGGTCCATTTGTGACCGACTCTGGGGTTGCGGCGCTCATCTCGCTTTATTGGCCGAGGGAGCCTGTGTACAGCTTCCGGGTCATGTGGCCAGCATGACTAAGTCACTTCTGGCAAACCAGAGCAGCTCACGGAAACACCGTTTACCTTCCCGCCGGAGTGGTACCTATTGATCTACTTGCACTTTGACGTGCTTTCGAACTGCTAGGTTGGCAGGAGCAGGGACCGAGTGACGGGAGCTCACCCCGTCGCGGGGATTCGAACCGCCAACCTTCTGATTGGCAAGCCCAAGAGGCTCTGTGGTTTAACCCACAGCGCCACCCGTGTCCCTAAGGCCCAGCTAATGAGGCCTGTGGGCCAGAAGTTACCCACGATAGAGAAATGCAGAGACCCCAGTGTAGGAGCATTATTGTAAAAGGAGGATCAGTAGACAGACAACAGCCCTTGGGGTAAAAGGCCAGGAAGTGGTTCAGCCATCCCTGAAATGTTGAGAGAGAGAGAGAGAGAGAGCGGGCTCTAGAACTCCTGGGTCCTTGTCCTGGTGTCTTGGGGATAGAAGATGCCGGAAGCTAAGGAGTAAGAGTATCAGAAGGGTGGAGGGCTCGATTGTGGCTGGTTTTGAAGGAGCCTCTGTTGCCTTCATGTCCCCTTTCCGTTTGTCCCCTTAGCGCCAGGCCCCTGCAGGAAGTCTCTCCTCCTGGTTCCCTAGCCGGCTTCGAGCAACTGTTTCCCCGCTACACCAGTCTGCGCTTGGGCCAAGTCCGTGAGCATCCGCCATATGCCGACTCCCACCTGCTGAAGGACGCTTTGGACAAGGAGCAGGCCCGGCGGAAGGTGAGTGGCACCTGACAGCTGTGGAGCCTGCCTGAAGGATTCACAAAGGATTGTGGGAGAGTGAGGGAACGGGTGGCTGCTAGGCCTGGGTCTGCCCTGTCCTCTTCTCCCCCCAAATTGCTTTTAAAAGTCATATTCTTTTCCTAAAACAGTGGCTCTCAAAACTTTTTCAAAAGAGCAAATAAATAATAATAATAATAATAATAATAATAATAATAATAATAATATAAATAAATATTGGTCCTGAGAAGAGTGCCAGGGCAACAGGACCATAAGAAGACCCATGCTTGGTCAAGACAAAGGTTTACTGAGCTTTGTAGGATTCTGCTTCCTATCGGGATCAGGTAGATTCCTCTAGAAGATCACATGGAGAGCATGAAAATGATAGTCACCCCCAATTCCAAGGAATAGAAGCATCTATTTTCCTCATCCAGACATGCAACAGGCATTATCAAAGGTCAAGGATAGATTCCAGCAAGGCAATGAATTGATTTTAGAATGTATTTCAATTAATTGCTTGTGATTTTATGTAAACTGCGTTACTTTTACTGTTGTTAGCCGCTCTGAGCCTGGCTTCGGCGGGATATAAATAATTTATTATTATTATTATTATTATTATTATTATTATTATTATTATTACTAGTAATTAATTAAATAAATAATTATTAACATTGTTATTATTTATACCTCGCCCATCTGACTAGGTTTCCCCAGCCACTCTGGGCGGCTCCCAACAGAATATGAAAAACACGATAAAATTAAAAACACGATCAACAAATAAAAATTTGCCACACTGAATTTTTTACTGATAAGAAATGCATTGGGAAATGAAAAGATCACAATTAGGAATGTCCTCAGTATCCCCTGGATGTTCTTGCTTTCGTTTTGAAAAGATTTGCAAAAAAAATTAATTTTTTGATACTATACTACACTGAAATGTCTCTTTGATTGTCCTTGAATCTTCCTGCCACACTTGCCATCCTCTCCTGCCACACCCTCTGAGAACCATTGCGCTAAACAAAGAAATCCAACTGTTTGAGGATTTCTTTGCCGGGGAAAATGCTCCACGCAGGCCGGTGTTTAGTAAAAAACGCAGCCTAGTCCATTGGCCCATTGGCCTCACACCCCACCCCACCCTTCTCATCTGAGCCTCTCCTAATTGCCAGGATTACTGCTTTGCATTAGGCAACCAAAGAGGCTTGAAGGATGGACCAATATGGCTGGAGGGGGGGTATGAAGTAAGTGTCATGTGACCTGCGACTTTAAGTAAAGCTACTCGGACTTAGCCGGTATCATGGCCCATAATGAGCTTTCTGACCTTCCAGCCACGTGCCCCCCTACATTCACCTTCAACATGGGCAGAGTTCCATGGGCAGTTAGGAAGACGGGATCAGGGCTGCAAGCTGCGGTTGTTGCTGAACTGTAACCTCTTCACGAAAGAAACCAGGAGTCCTGACTTCTCTGGGGAAAGGGATCCAGTAGATCTGCTTCTCAGCAGCCCCTTCCTCTCAGTGAATCACAATGCAGGAAGGGGCGGCAGCCGTATCCCTGATATGTGTCCAAACCGTGCAGAAAAGCCTCTGCTTTAAAAGCGCACCACCTTGGGGGTCAGCCGGTTTCACCGTCAAATCAAGGCTGCGTTTCCTGAATTTGCAAGGGAGCGACGCCTGAGTTTGTGTGTTCGTGTCAGCCGTGATCTTCAGCCAAAGGAAAGTGGAGCTGAACTTCTGGAGATCTTCAGAGTTCTCTGTGGCACCCATTTCTTCTCCCACCTCCAAAAAGCTTGCCAAGTAAAAAGATATTTGGTGGTTTTTTGTTGTTGTTTTTTAAAAAACAATTTTATGCAAAATCAGCAGGAGGCCATGAGACTTTGCTTTGATTTCCATAATTTAGGATGCAGAATGTGGCTCTGTTCTGGGGCAGAACTTGAATTTGTTAAGCTTCACACAGCTTGTATAGCCCTAGACATGACTGTATACTTGTGACACCATAATAACTCATCTAGAAAATAACACCTCCAGCTTCACTAGCATGGATATGGGTACCTGCTCTTTTCACAACAGGTGGGGAATATCCACTCTTTCCCCCCTCTTTAAGCTGGGGTGGACAGGCTAAAGTCTTTGGGTGTGGTCTACTTTCCCTGTTGGGTTTTGGTCTCTAGTTTCCAGTGGCCCAGCAATTAGTTTTCAGAATACAAGAGTGCCTAACGCAGAATCTTGTGAAGGGTGAAATCATTCCTCACTTGTGTCAGTTGCTCTGGAGTCTGCACTCATGGTCGTGAATATATGAAGTGCCTTGCTGGATTGGACCGAAGCCCACATAGTGCAGCATCCTTTGCAGATAACCTGATAAAAACCTGCTAGATCCGGCCAGCTCTCATCTAGTCCAACATCCTGTTCTCACAGTGGCTGACCAGATCCCTGTGGGAAACCTGCAAGCAGGATTGGAGCACAGCCACCCTCCCTTCCTGTGATTTCTAGCAACTGGTATTTGAAAACATTGCTTCCTCAAATTCTGGAGGCAGAGCACAGCCATTGCAAGCTCTCTCCTCAATGAATTTGTCTAATCCTCTTTTAAAGTCATCTCGGTTGCTGGCCATCGCTGCCTCCTCTGGGAGGGAGTTCTGTAGTTTAACTGTGTGCTCCTTTTCTCCATCCTAAACTTCCAACATTCAGAGACCTGCTCAAGCGGCAGTTCTTTTTAGGTAAAGGGACCCCTGACCATTAGGTCCAGTCGTGACCGACTCTGGGGTTGCGGCGCACATCTCGCTTTATTGGCCGAGGGAGCCGGCGTACAGCTTCCGGGTCATGTGGCCAGCATGACTGAGCCGCTTCTGGCGAACCAGAGCAACGCATGGAAACGCCGTTTACCTTCCCGCCGGAGCGGTACCTGTTTATCTACTTGCACTTTGACATGCTTTCGAACTGCTAGGTTGGCAGGAGCAGGGACTGAGCAACGGGAGCTCACCCCGTTGCAGGGATTCGAACCGCCGACCTTCTGATCGGCAAGCCGTAGGCTCTGTGGTTTAACCCACAGCGCCACCCACGTCCCTAGGCAGCTCTTAGGCTGTGCAAAAAAGGCGCAGGCACCTCATTTGTGCTCAACCCTTGCTTTTAATCCACTCTCCGGTGCATTTTAAAGGAGTGATCTCAAGTACCCGCTCTTGTCAATGTTATCCCCCTGCCCTCCAGCTTGTGTTCAACTCCAGCCTCCTTCCAAACAGAATTCTGACTGCCTCCTGCCTCCATCTCGTTCTCCTCTCTTGTCCTAACCATCTTCCGGAGGACAAGGGAGCCAAGTGGGTGGTGGCGATGATGAGGGAAGGAGGCCACCCCTGACCAGGAGGAGGCGCTGGCGTGCCGCAGACCCAGCCCACGTGCCGGTGGAACAAGCCTGACCTTGGTGATGTTGCTGCCGGGCGCCTTGCCCGGCTTTAAGCTGCTTGCTGGGGTGGGTGGAGGGCTAGCCGGCCCCCCCCTGAGGCTCAATTTAGCCCTCTAAGCCTATTAGAGCGCAGGAGCCTGCTCTGCCTGGCCCAGGTGCTGCTGGGAACCCAAAGTAAGCTCCAGGGCTCTGAGAGCTGTTCCAGAAAGTCCTGGAACTTCCTGGGAGAAATACTCTGGAGGACTCAAATCTCGGCCTTTCTGGGAGGCAGGTGGGAGTGTGTGGGTGAAGCGGCTTCTGCCCCATAGCGTTGCCCATGCAAAGGAGTTACCGTATTTTTCGCTGTATAAGACGCACCAGACCGTAAGACGAACCTAGTTTTTGGAGGGGGAAAACAAGAAAAGAAATATTCTGAATCTCAGAAGCCAGAACAGCGAGAGGGATCGGTGTGCAGTGAAAGCAGCAATCCCTCTTGCTGTTCTGGCTTCTGGGATAGCTGCGCAGCCTGCATTCGCTCCATGAGACACATTCGCACACACATTTCCCCTTACTTTTTAGGAGGGAAAAAGTGAGTCTTATAGAGCAAAAAATACGGTATGTCCTTTTGAGCAGCCACTGAACACCAGGGCTTACTTTTTAAAAGAGTATCCGTTGCTCACTCGTGACATGAGAGCTTTCCCTCCTTCTTGGTCCCAGAGCAGCAAGGAGAGGCACCCATCTATTAGGGCTTTTTTGCTCTATGCTTGAGCCCCAACACACCCACACCCACACCCCACTGAATACACTTGGAACTCTCATTCCTTGGACACCCTGGGCTGATTCACATCAGGCTACATTTCGGTGGCGCATTTGCCACAGGGTGGTCCCCGCTGTATCCAAAGCAGGTGCCCGACCGTTCAGCTTATGGCCCCCTCTCCCCCAAGAAGTGCCCGGCCAACCCAGGAGTCAGGCTCACGTCTGCAGCATGACAGGCAGGGATGCCAGTCCCTCTGCTACAAACACTGCCTGTAACACAGCGTTGTAATAAACGTGTCTGGGTGGGAGGAGAACGGATTCCTCGCTGGGATGTGGCAACTTGCGGTGCTACTGAGAGCCAGTGTGGTGTAGTGGTTAAGAGCGGTAGTCTCGTAATCTGGGGAACCGGGTTCGTGTCTCCGCTCCTCCACATGCAGCTGCTGGGTGACCTTGGGCCAGTCATACTTCTTTGAAGTCTCTCAGCCCCACTCACCTCACAGAGTGTTTGTTGTGGGGGAGGAAGGGAAAGGAGATTGTGAGCCGCTTTGAGACTCCTGAAGGGGAGTGAAAGGCGGGATATCAAGTCCAAACTCTTCTTCTTCTTCTTCTTCTACTGCAAGAAGGTGGCAGAAGCAACGGACGTCCGGCTGGCTAAAAGCAACTCCAGTCCACATTTAACGAGGCCTGGGAGTGTATTGTGACACTGAAAAGTCATATGAATCGGGCCCGGACAGGTCTGCCTTGGGAAAGCCTTCCTGATTCAAGGCACCCTAGCCCAAGAAGCCCCCTCAGTGGGGCTCGAGGG
Source organism: Podarcis filfolensis (assembly GCF_964270895.1). Classification (NCBI taxonomy): domain Eukaryota; kingdom Metazoa; phylum Chordata; class Lepidosauria; order Squamata; family Lacertidae; genus Podarcis; species Podarcis filfolensis. The sequence continues at coordinate 4,808,247 of NC_139615.1, forward strand.
CCACTGACTAATATTTTAACAGATGGGCAGGTCCGCCCTGAGATGCAAGTGATACTATCGCTGGCTCTCTTCCAAGACCAGTTAAACACATTTTTATTCTCCCAGGGGTTTTTTTGGTTTTCTTTACAGGGGATTGATCTGCTACGAGTACTATAGCTGTAGTACTGCTGAAGATGGATCTGCTGCCAAGTCATAGATAGCTCAGCTGCAAATCTTTTTTTTTTTTATCGAATAAATTTTATTAGTATTTTCCACACAACAACAACACGAAAAAATATCGAAAAATAACAATACACAACACACAAAAACCAACATTCGAAAAACTAAAAAAGCAACGACTAAAAAAACCAAAACAAATCCATATCTTACAAGTTAATAATATAAACACTAAAAAAAAAAGTTTTGTTTTGTAGCTCAGCTGCAAATCTATTGTTCTGCTGAATTATGATGATTGCTTTAAATACTGATTATGCTTATCTGTATCGGGGGGAGTTTCTGGGAACTGGTATGAAGTGTTCCCTGATGCTCATCCCCACTAACAGCCACTGGACCCAGATGTGGGCAACAAGATCTGGCCACTGGCCAGATCATTATTCTCCCCCCCCCCCCCGTTTGGCCCAGCATGATGGGCAATGGTACAGCCTGCAAAGCTCTTGACAATCAGCTGACTGTCACCTCTTGCAAAGCCCTGTGCCACAGATCAGCTGATCACTGCTGCCTGGAAACACCCCCATGGCCAAGCCAGGTCTTCACCTGTCCTGCACCTGACATCAGGTGGGAGCAGCTGGACCAAATAGGGAGGCCTGGTGGGTCTCATCAGACTCGCAGGCCAAAGAGTCCTCACTGCTGCCCTAGGCTAACCCAAGACAGCCAAGTCTGGGGTGGGATGGGGGAGACTGTTTCCTTCCAAACGGTTTGCTCATGCAAACCGGGCCGAGCAAGGCTTGCTTCTGTCTGCTGCAGAGGGGACTTATTCTGCTCTTGGAGGCAGAGGAGAACTCCGCTTCCCCTGAACAGGGTGCTCCATGTAGGACAGGAGTGAAGTAGCGACTGAACACCTGTATTTATAAGAGAATATAAACAGGGCAGAAGTAAGGCATGCCCTCTTGAATAATCCCCAAGCGTGGCTCACGTCCCGGAAATCTTCATCTTTCATTTTAGCTGTTAGGGGTTTGACTGATGTCAAAGTTTCCATTGCTCAGGACTGTGGGGGGGGGGAGTTGGGGGGAGAACCTGGAAGAATGGTGCATCAGTGGGGGTTCTTGGAAAGGAGCCGGGACTTGAGTTGCCCCTTCCGCAAGCATCATTTCCTACCTCCCCTAGCCCAAACGCTTCACCCTTCCCTTCCACAACCACTGAATTCTTGACCGCTTCCTCCCACCCAGCACTGCGAGCGGCACATCCACGCCTTGCAGAATCGCATCCTGGAGCTGCAGCAGCAGCTGGCCGTCGCCGTCTCGGCGGACAAGAAGAAAGACAGCATGATAGAGCAGCTGGATAAGGTGAGCCTTCGACACGACAGGTGTGTGGCTGAGATGCCCAGAGAGAGGCTGGCCCAGGAGGAGGGGCAGCAGGTGGCTTGGAGCTGGAGCATCATTGCTGGAGCCATGGGGAGCCCAGGGCATGGAGGCAGGAGGCCTCTGAATACAAGAGACTGGGGACTGCAGGCGAGGAGAGCTCTGCTGCTGCTGCTGTACTCAGGTCCTGCTTGTGGACCGCAGTGAGAAGAGGATGGTGGACTAGATGGGCCTCATCTGGCAGAGCTCCTTTCAACCTTTTTACATGTAGCAGCTGCTGGTCTTAGCAACTGCAGGGAGGGCAGTTCTTTACAATCTTCTGACCCCTGGGGTGCAGGAACCTTTGGTCCTCCCAGCTGAACTACAACTCCCGCCAGTCCCAGCAAAGCACAGCCCAATAGTTGGGGGTGATGGGAGCTGCAGTTCAGCAGCGTCTGGAGGACCAAAGGTTCCCCACACTGGCAGTAGCTTCTCCCTACCGCAGCCCTGAATGCTACACTCTTTTTAGCAAAGCCTGATGACTGGGGCTGTTTCAAAGGCAGAACTTGCAGCACCTGCCCAGGTCAACAACTTAGCCCATTCATTCATTCATTCTATTTCTAGGCCACTTTCGACTCGCATATCACAAACCAGCTTACAAACAATAACGTAGCATCACAATTGCAACGTGGATCCTATAGAATAATTAACGAATCCTCAGTAAAGCAATTGCAAATCACCAGCGAAATGAGGACCTCCTATAAAACGCTGTTAACAAAACAGCTAAAAAATACGCAAATTGGCAGAGCCACAACGAAGGTCATATTATAAGATTCACAAAGCATTACAGCTCTCATAATCCACAAAACAATGTTGTTGTTGTTTAGTCGTTTAGTCGTGTCCGTCTCTTTGTGACCCCATGGACCAGAGCACGCCAGGCACTCCTGTCTTCCACTGCCTCCCGCGGTTTGGTCAAACTCATGCAGGTAGCTTTGAGAACACTGTCCCACCATCTCGCCCTCTGTCGTCCCCTTCTCCTTGTGCCCTCCATCTTTCCCAACATCAGGGTCTTTTCCAGGGAGACTTCTCTTCTCATGAGGGGGCCAAAGTTTTGGAGCCTCAGCTTCAGGATCTGTCCTTCCAGTGAGCACTCAGGGCTGATTTCCTTCAGAATGGAGAGGTTTGATCTTCTTGCAGTCCATGGGACTCTCAAGAGTCCTCCAGCACCAGAATTCAAAAGCATCCATTCTTCGGCGATCAGCCTTCTTGATGGTCCAGCTTTAATATTAACCATTAATATTAACAATATTAATATTAGCAAACTCGCAACCGAAAACAAACTAAGGACTGTCGAATTCACACACACACACTTTCTTCATACTGCAGAGGTGCCTGTTGCATCCCAGGCTTGAACAAGGATCTCGGGTGTTTCCCAGAGAGCCCCTCTACCTTGCTTGCTCTCTCAGGATCATTGTACGGGTCTCCAAGGTACATTTGCTGTAGGCTCAGTGCTCTAGTCACCTCTGCATATAAAGGAAACGAGAACAACCGTCATAGTGAGCATTTACCTCTGGAATGGAATTGAGCCCCCAGCTGCTTGTTGGTCAGTTCAGAACAAGGCCTGTGCAAGCAAGCAAGCAAGCAGTGGTTGAATCCAGGCCAGAAAAATGGCCTGCAGAGGCCAGTGTAGGATGTGGCTTCCAGGGGACGGAGGGGGAAATTGACTACAGTTTCGACAATACACCAGTTCTCTCTCACTGCCCAGCGAGCGAGGGATCTCTTTACAGCTGGGAAACCCCCTGGATCCCTGCGGGGTGGGGCTGGGGAGACAGCCAGTTGAGCCTCTCATTCTCCTTTCCACAGACCCTGGCCAAAGTGGTGGAGGGCTGGAACCGGCACGAGGCTGAGCGAACGGCGACGCTACGCAGGCTGCAGACGGAGAAGGAAGGGCTTGAGCAGGCGCTGGGGAAGCAGAAGGAGGTGGGGTTTTGGGCCACGGATCTCAGCAGGCAGCGAGAGGGCGGGGTTCCAGCTTCGCCCATCGGCAGGCAGGCGCATGGGGCCACCAGGAAATTTGGAGAGAGGCACTCTGCATTTTGCAGCCGCACTGGATCAACTATGAGGCAGAATGGGGCAGCCCCCTCCCTGATACTCTTGTGCACAACCCCCCTCTTTTCTGTGTTGGTGGTCAGAGCTACATTTGCCACACAGGACCCTGTGCTTGTCGCTTGAGGCTCTTCTCTGTGTCCCCCTCCCTGAGAGGTTTGATGGGTGGCAACACGAGAACAGGCCTTTTTGGTGGGGGTTCCCATGTGTGGAATGCTCTCGCCCAAGAGGCTCACCTGGCGACATCGTTATGTCTTTAGGCACCAGGCAAAAACATCCTCTTTTACTCAGTCCTTTGGCCGTTAAATAATCTATTGGGGGAGACTGTTATTATGATTACTTTATCATGATGCTTTTTATTACGTCTTTATCATTGTGCTCTGTAAAATGTGTTCTTAATGTTGTACACCACCCTGGCATCTTTTGATAAAAGGTGGTCTATAAATCAGAATAATAGTAATAATAATAATAGGCTCAGGGGGCTGCTGAATCTCTCCCATTGAGATTCGCTCTCGGTCAGGTTGACGTCTGTCTCTGGAATGGGCTAAGGGGGGGGGGCCACCACTTTGCCTTTTGCTTCAGGCAACAAAATGTCCCAGGCAGGCCTGGACGGAACCAGCAACCCATCACCCCGGGTCTAGGAAGGACGCAGCTGGGGACCCTCTCTGTCTTCGGGAAATGGCTAACTCTTCTTTCCTGTAGAAAATCTCGGAGGTGGAAGAGCGTCTCGCACAAGCCTTGTCTGCCCTCAGCCAGGAGCAGCAAGCGGCCAATCAGTTCTGCAAGGAGAAGGAGGCTCTGGTAAGAATCACCTTCCCTGAACCTTCCCAAGCCCTCGCTCCTGTGGGGTGCAGTTCTCTAATCCAGGGAGTAAGCCCCATTGGGCTCAGTGCAGCTTAGGAGTAAGCATAGAATGGCCTCCCAGGTGCCCTTCACCTTTCCAGTGTCCCTTGCCCCTTTAATAGGAGTGCAGAAGAGGAAAACAACTCACACCTGCTGAAAATCTTCTTCCACTCTGCTATTAAAGGTACAGGAACCCTGTCTTCTTTCTGCCCCCCATCATCTGGCCATATCACCATGAGAGCTGAAAAGAGCCCCACTTTTGGGGGGCAAGAGGCTGCTGACTCTCAAACGCCAAGCGGAGTTGCCTGGCGCCTCCCATTGATGCCCTTCTCGGGGCATCGTTCTGGGCTCAGGAATTGGACCCCCCGAGACCTTTCTCGCACCAGAGCTGACCAGTGCGCCCCGTCCCCCTTCCGTCCGCTCAGGAGGAGGAGAGGGCCAGGCTCTCTTGCGACTTGGAGGAGGAGCGTCGGCAGGTGCGCAGCCTGGAGGCGGAGTGGAACCTGGAGCGCCGGCAGCAGGAGACCCTGCGGGCCACGCTGGAGGAGCAGCAGAAGGCGTGGGCCCAGCGCGAGAGGCAGCTGGAGCAGCAGCAGCAGGTCCTGCAGGAGGAGAGCCGCTCCCAGATGGACAAGGAGAAGGTGAGAGAGTGAGAGACTCCTCCCAGGCCTTCCAAATCCCTTGCAGGGGCGGTTTCTCCCCCCATTTAAGAGTACAATCAAAAGCATGGGTAGGCAAACTAAGGCCTGGGGGCCGGATCTGGCCCAATCGCCTTCTAAATCCAGTCCACAGATGGTCTGGGAATCAGCGTGTTTTGACATGAGTAGAATCTGTGCTTTTATTTAAAATGCACCTCTGGATTATTTGTGGGGCCTGCCTGGTGTTTTCACATGAGTAGAATGTGTAGTTTTATTTAAAATGCATCTCTGGGTTATTTGTGGGGCATAGGAATTCATTCATTTTTTTCCTTCAAAATATAGTCCGGCCCCCCACAATCACTGAGGGCAGTGGACCGGCCCCCTGCTGAAAAAGTTTGCTGACACCTGATCAAAAGCTTTGCCTCGCAGGCAGTTTCTTACACTAGAATTCATGGACACCCTCTGAAGTTATTACCCATAGTTGCACTTAAATATATACATGGTTCTTGTCATTGTAAATGGCATGGCCAAAGGAAATGGGATGTAGAGAGGTCAGCCTGTGACCATTCACAGGAAACAGTAATTGATAACACAGACATTCTGGCATCGGCGTTAGCATTAGCAAATGTTAAAGTAAAAGCACTGTGCCAGTTCTATTAACTGTGAGTCGAGTTGGAAACTTAGTAGGTTAACTTGAGAATAAGCCTACACTTGAGATTAAGCCTAAATTTGAGAATAAGCCTAAACTTGGATTAAGAACGCTGCAAACCTGGAAGTAGGTGTTTTGGTTTGTGAACTTTGCCTTGGAAGCAGAACATGTTCCGCTTCCTGTTGAGGGTGTTCCGTTTGTAAATTGAGTCCCCTGCTGGTACGGGAAAGCACACCTTGGTTTAAGAACGCTTTGGTTTAAGAACAGATTTCCGGAACGGATTAAGTTTGTAAACCAAGGTACCACTGTAGTTCGACTTTGGACAATTTAATTTTTTAAAAGAGAGCTGGTTGCAATCCTGAGCTTACTTGCTAGCAAGCGATTCTCACCAAATTCCACGGGTAATACTATTTTTTATCATTTAAACAATGCTCATCAGTGTGCATAGAATGGCTCCTCCCCTCCTGAGCTTACAATATAAGCTCAGACAAGGCAGCCTCCTATATTCCTATCCCCTTTTAAATCTCTCCTACCCTGTCTTGGCCCTCTTTCAGAAGGACTCAGCCCCACCCTGGCTGTCCTGCTCCAGACTCCTACCTTCATTTTTTTACTGAGGCTGTAGCAGGCAGGCTCAATATGGAGAAGAGCAGCTAAGTTTCTGGGACTGCTGTAGAAAAATAAGTAGGGCTTTGAGTACTTTATTAGTAGGGTTTCTTACCTGGTTGCTTGGCTTCATTATTCCAGCACAAGGAAGGGCCACTGTCCTTCTGTAAGGAAACCCCTTCAGGAGAGGCGTGGCCTTTTCTGCCTAGTGGGCGGGGCTGACTCTGGCTCCACCTTCAAGCCATAGCCTCTTACACGGAGCACAGGGGCAGGGGAGGCCTTGCTTGCCATGGAATCCCAGGGCTGGGAAGAACTACCACCCTATGGAAGAAATCCCCACCCTATGGAGGAAAAGCGCAGGCCGCGGCGGCAGCAGCCTTCCCAGTCTGTGAGTTGTGGGGTAGAGATGTCTCATTCTGATTTGGCTGTGTGCGTACGTGGGCCAGCTGTTACCTGCAGGTCCACGTCTAATCTTGGTTAACAGGACGAGGAAAGAACTGCAGGAAACAATATTCATGGCTCCAGATCTGGTTTAATCACACACACCAAAGCCCCTCCTGTTTTTGCTCACTTTTCTGTTTCAAGGAGCCCTTTAATTTTTTAAAAAATATTTTTTATTGATCAGTTTCCACATAACAAATTTTAAAACCATATAGTCACATACATTATTCCCCCCTCCCTCACCTCAGTTCCCTCAGCTCCTCTCCCTGATTTCTCTTCACATATTTCCTCTGCATATTATAAAATTGGACATAGCCTTACATATCTATCCATCATGTTGTCAACCAATAAATTTGTGTACTTTTATTCAAAACCTGCCAAGGAGTCGAATTCATTTTGTTGTCTTTTTAAATAATTTGTAAAAAGTTCCCATTCCTCCTTAAAGTCACAGCTGTCCTTGTCTCGCAATGTGTAAGTCAAAGATATATTCCTCTATTTTACAATTTTTTCCCTTCCCTTTCTTATGCAATTCTGAAAAGTATTTTACAAATGCTGCTCTTATTTCCTTCATCTTGTCTGTGATCTTTAATTTTTAAGGTTTCTAGTCCTCAGTGATTCAGAGAAAAGCTTTAAAAATATTCTGCTGCTCAGAAGCGGGATTCCCGCAAACGTCCCTCGTCTGACTCCTGTGACTTACCGCTCCTGTGTTGTGCCCTTTAATAGCTAAGGCAGGCCTTGCAATGCATTTACTCCCTAAATGATTGTTTTGCCACCACTGAGAGCGTCAGGTGAACAGCACCTGCTAGACTAGGCCAATGGTCTTCTCTAACCCTGCATCGTGTTGCTCTTGGTGGCCTATCAGATGCCACAAGCAGGGTGTCGCTATACTAGCCTGCTCCCCCTTGTGTTCTCTTGCAACTAGTCTTCGGAGGCAGCATCCTGTCTCTTAACCTGGAGGGGTTTGTTGTCGTGATCTGTGATCTTCAGATGAAGGGCAGTATACAAATTAGGTAGATAAATAGCTAGCCAGCCGTCATGGCTCATAGCCCTTAAATAGTCAGGGAGGGACCATGGCTCAGTTGCAGAACATCTGCATTGGATGCAGAAGGCACAGGATTCGTCCCTGGTGGCTTATCCCACAAGCATCTGGCTTGGCCACTGTGAGAACAGGATGGTGGACTGCCTGGGCCATTGGCCTTATCCAACAGCCAGGGACTCCTGACATTCCTGTCTAGGTTGGGTTACGAATGTCCCCTACCTGAAACTTCGGAGAGTGGCTGCCAGTCAGTGTAGGTAGCACTGCACTAGATGGATCAGTGATCTGAGTCAGCAGCTTAGGGGAGGAGTGGGAAGGGGAGAGACCAGTTTGTTCCCACTCAGGATTTCCTTGTTTTTGCCGGTGAGGCTTCTGTGTGCGTCTCATTCTACCACTTCACTGGCAGCGATTCATCGGGTAAAGCTTTTCCAAACACTGCGCTACAGAAGGCAGTTGTTGGATTTCTGCCTCTTGGGTCGTTCCTAAAGCCACAGAGGCCTGCCAGGGGGAAAAACAACAACAGAGGGTGCAAATTTAGATGATCTTAAGTAGCATAAGGGACGCGGGTGGCGCTGTGGGTTAAACCACTGAACCTAGGGCTTGCCGATTGGAAGGTCGGCGGTTCGAATCCCCGCGACGGGGTGAGCTCCTGTTGCTCGGTCCCTGCTCCTGCCAACCTAGCAGTTCGAAAGCACGTCAAAGTGCAAGTAGATCAATAGGTACCGCTCCGGCGGGAAGGTAAACGGCGTTTCCGTGCGCTGCTCTGGTTCTCCAGAAGAGGCTTAGTCATGCTGGCCACCTGACCCGGAAGCTGTACACCGGCTCCCTTGGCCAATAAAGCGAGATGAGCGCCGCAACTCCAGAGTCGGCCACGACTGGACCTAATGATCAGGGGTCCCTTTACCTTTTAAGTAGCATAAGAAACCATTTTGCTAGGAATAAAATAAAAGCCTTCACTCTTTTCTGCTACACTTCCTTGCTGCTGTAGTCAGCCTTGTAATTCTGGATTCAGATTATTCCCACCTGTCATAGTCTAAACATGGCGTTTGTGATGAGCGGAAAGCCTCGGCAGATGATCTGGGAGGCTCCTGGCCTCTGCTTTGTTTGAGTTAATTCCTAATTCCTAGTTCTGCACAATATATACGCAGGTGGCCAGTCCCAAGTGGGAACAGACTGAAAAGCGAAGCCTTCTTGCCTCTCTCTCCCTTCGAGACGAATAGTAAACTGATCCAGCTGCCGCACAGATTTTATGTTGTTATTTTGCATGCAGCCATTGAGCGGGTTGCCCTGAGACCCTTGCTTTGGGAGGGAGGGGCAGCGATGAGAAGGGGTTTCCCCAGGGGGACGGATCCTTTCCCTCACATTTAGGCAGAACCCAGGTTGCTTCAGAGTTGCCCTTGAAAATCTGGGACGGTTCAGACACGGCTTTCAATGGTATTTGTTGCTCAGGGAGAGGATGCCGAGTGGGGGGTGCGGGGGCACACAACACCGCAAGCTAGGAATGCAGTTGGGAGGCAGGCTTTGTGGGGAGATGGTGGTGGGGTGTTTGGAGTCTCAGCAGCTTCTTTCACCAGATGTCAAAGAGAACAACAACTACCAGACTTTTAGAAGACATCTGAAGGCAGCCCTGTCTAGGGAAGCTTTTAATGTTTGATGGATTACTGCATTTTAATATTTTGTTGGAAGCCGCCCAGAGTGGCTGGGGAAGCCCAGCCAGATGGGCAGGGTATAAATAATAAATTATTATTATTATTATTATTATTATTATTATTATTACTACTACTACTACTACTACTACTACTACTACTACCACTACTGCTATTATTATTATTAGGTAAAGGTAAAGGGACCCCTGACCATTAGGTCCAGTCGTGGCCGACTCTGGGGTTGCGGCGCTCATCTCGCTTTATTGCCCGAGGGAGCCGGCGTACAGCTTCCGAGTCATGTGGCCAGCATGACTAAGCCGCTTCTGGCGAACCAGAGCAGCGCACGGAAACACTGTTTACCTTCCCATCGGAGCGGTACCTATTGATCTACTTGCACTTTGAGGTGCTTTTGAACTGCTAGGTTGACAGGAGCAGGGACCAAGCAACGGGAGCTCACCCCGTCGCGGGGATTCGAACCACCGACCTTCTGATCGGCAAGCCCTAGGCTCTGTGGTTTAACCCACAGCACCACCTATTATTATTATTCAGTGCGTACCCTACTTCTCCTCCTCCTCACCCCTTGTCTAGGCAGTGGCCCAGCGCGAAGCTCAGAAAGCGTCCGACGCCCAGCGTGTCCTGGCCTCGGTGCAGTCGGAAGTTCAAGGGCTGGAGGCCGAGCTGGAGGCCATGCGCCGAGAGAGAGACAACCTGAAGATGGAGATGAGTTTGGTGAAGGTAAGGTGGGCAGCGGCCTTCCCAAGCAAGGGTGCTGCTTTTGGGGTGGGTGGGGGAACCGCAGCAAATATGAGAGTTCAGACATTTTGCGCAAAAGGAAGTCCTCTTCCATGCAGTGCGTAAACTACGGAACTCCCTCCCACAGGAGGCGATGATGGCCACCAACCTAAAAAAGGGTTAGATAAATTCATGGAGGAGAGGACTACTGATGGCCATTAGCCATGATGGCTTGCTCTGCCTCCAGACTGGGAGGCAGTAATGCTTCTGAATGCCAGTTGCTGGAAGCCATAGGAAGGGAGAGAAGCTCTTGGGCTCAGATCCTGTTTGCTTGTTTCTCACAGGCATCTGGTGAAAACAGGATGCTGGACTAGGTGGGCCATGTTTGTACAGTCATACCTCTTGTTACGTTAGCTTCAGGTTACGTCTTTTCAGGTTGCGTCCCGCAGCGACCTGGAAGTACCGGAAAGGGTTACTTCCGGGTTTCGCCACTCGCACATGCGCAGAAGCGCAAAATGACGTCATGCGCAGAAGCGGCGACCTGCGCGTGCGCAGACGCGGGTTGCGTTCTCTTCAGGTTGCGAACGGGGCTCCGGAATGGATCCTGTTTGCAACCAGAGGTACCGCTGTAATTGAACTGTATGGAAGGAGGAGTTTTGATTGCTGCAGCTTTTCGCTGCTGTGATTGCCAGTGGCGGAGCTCTGATGACGGACCTCACGCAGCACTCGCCCAGTTATCGAGTTGCTATGGCTAAAAACAATAATAATAAATTTATTGCTTATACACTGCCCTTCTGGCTGGGTTTCCCTAGGCACTTAGGGTGGCTCCCAACAGAATATTAAAAACATAATAAAACATCATGGCAAAAACATGACTAATAAAGAATACTACTACTAATAATAATAATAATGTTACAGATACAGCAGTCCCATTGAGCTGAGGTTGGTGCATGCACCTCTTTGATTCAAGGGCTTTCACCTTCAGCTGAAGTCTTTGTACCTGGCCTTTGCCAGCTCCTTGAGGACTAGGAGCATGTCAAGTCTTAAATGCAACACTAGAAGCTTGAAGTGACTTTCCCTTCCACCCCCACCCCGTCCCCTTTTGCACGTAGGCACGTTACGAGGCACAGAAGGTGAAGCTGGAGTCGGAGCTGAAGGTGGCCTTAGAGCAGCGGGTGACGGAGCGCATGGCTGAAGTTCACGAGGAGAGCTTGCGCCAGATGAGCAGCATGAGGGAGCAGCACAGGTGGGCTGGGGCTCTAGGCCCTTCTGTGCCAAGCGCACCTCCAGCCAGAGGGAACCCCTGTCCTTAGATGCCAGCGCAGATAGCCAGCCCTCCTTCCTGGCTCTGGAGACGTGATAGAGGTTTATAAAATTATGCATGGCATAGAGCAAAGTCCCTCCCCTCTCATAACATTCAAAACAGAGATTTGGGACGAATAAAAGAAAGGACCTTTTCATGCAGTGCATAGTTGGAACTGTGGAAGTTGCTCCCATAAGAGGCAGTGATGTCCACCGACTTGGATGGTTTTAAAAGAGGATTAAACAACTTAAAGGAGGAGGAGGAGAGGGCTGTCGATGGCTACTAGCCATGATAGGTACGCTTGCAGGTTTCCCACAGGCATCGGCTACTTGTGAGAACAGGATGTGGAGCAGATGGGCCCTGATCTAATAATAATAATAATAATAATAATAATAATAATAATAATAATAATAAATTTTATTTATACCCTGCCCTTCCCGGTTCAGAAAACCGGGCTCAGGGCGGCTAACAACAAATTTAAAACACTTAATTGGTGCAACAAAAAAACAGCATAAAATACAGTATAAAACGTGAATAACAATAAATTCAGAATTAAAAAATCAATTTAGGTGGGAAATCCATCCAATAAACATTAGATGATCACCAGGGCTAGCTGGCTAAATTAGTCCTATTTGGGCCAGCGAGGAGACGGGGGGAGAATTAACTGCGGGATCCCAGAACAGGTAATCTTCATAAAAAGGGGAGGGGGAGGGAGGGAAGGGGAATAAAAGATCAGGCTAAGTTCAAATTGAAAGCCAGGTGGAATAGCTCTGTCTTACAGGCCCTGCGGAAGGAAGTTAAATCCTGCAGGGCCATGGTCTCATGGGACAGAGCATTCCACCAGGTCGGAGCCATCCCTTGCTTTCATAATAAAGTCTTTTCCTAAGGTTCCCCACCCTCAGTTACTGACTGTGCTAGGGGAACGGAGTGCAGGATAAGATGGCTCCTTCTTGAGCCCATCCCTTCCTTTTTCACTCAATGCTGCTGCTTGGGGAGCCATCGATGTCTTGGATTTAAGCCAGAAGTTCTTGTTTTTGGAGTCTGACCCCTTTCCTTCCCTTGGCAGGAAGCAGCTGCTGGAGCTGAGCGGCCACCATGAGAAAGAGCTGGCCAGCCAGCTAGCCCAGTTCAAAGCCGACCTGGCGGAGAGGGAGGAGAGGCAGAGGCACCTGGCGGAGGACTACGAGTGCAGGTATCTGGAAGCGGGGCGAGGGGGAGGTCTTTCTGGGGGTGCTGGGGAAGCTATGTGTGGAGCCAGAGAGAAGGGGAAGGAGGGCTGGGTGGTGTCTGGTTTTCAACATTGCGATATATCACCAGCTAAACATTGTGGTATATCAATATATCACAATGTCTCAAATAAGGCTGGAACTATGTAGGGGCAAGCAGGCTGATGCCCTGGCAACTGGACGTTTAGGGGTCTGGTACATGTTTTACGGGTGGCGCTGTGGGTTAAACCACAGAGCCTAGGACTTGCCAATCAGAAGGTTGGTGGTTCGAATCCCCACGACGGGGTGAGCTCCTGTTGCTCGGTCCCTGCTCCTGCCAACCTAGCAGTTTGAAAGCACGTGAAAAAGTGCAAGTAGATAAATAGGTATCACTCCGGCGGGAAGGTAAATGGCGTTTCCGTGCGCTGCTCTGGTACACCAGTAGCGGCTTAGTCATGCTGGCCACATGACCCGGAAGCTGTACGCCGGCTCCCTCAGCCAATAAAGCGAAATGAGCCCCGAAACCCCAGAGTCAGCCACGATTGGACCTAATGGTCAGGGGTCCCTTTACCTTTATGTACAGTGGTACCTCGGGTTAAGAACTTAATTCATTCTGAAGGTCCGTTCTTAACCTGAAACTGTTCTTAACCTGAAGCACCACTTTAGCTGCTGGGGCTGCCGCACCGCCAGAGCACAATTTCTGTTCTCATCCTGAAGCAAAGTTCTTAACCCGAGGTACTATTTCTGGGTTAGCGGAGTCTGTAACCTGAAGCGTCTGTAACCTGAAGCGTCTGTAACCTGAAGCGTCTGTAACCCGAGGTACCACTGTAGAGGCAAACAGGGTAATGCCCTGGCAACTGGATATTTAGGGGTCTGATACATTTTTTTTTACTTTTTACATACCTTTAACTGTTATTTTATAGTCAGTGCCATGAGGCGACAGGAATCAGGAGAGAAGCACATGCACACACACGATATATCGCCATGTTGAATATTATGAAGCTGTTTCTATGATGTGGAGGGCTGTCCTAGAACCATGGTGTCTTTCCCACCCACCCCATAACCCCACCCAGGATCTCCAAGCAGCAAGAGGAGATTCGGGAACTGCAGGCCAAGTCTCGGCGGCTGGAGATGCAGCGAGCGGAGATGATGAGCCAGTTCCAGGCTATGATGAAGGCGCACTGGAATGAGGCCCTGCGCCTCTTCACCAGTAGCAGCCCAGCCTCCCCACAGCCCGACACCAAAGCCCAGCAGCAGCAACAGCAGGTGAGAGCCTCATTGTCACTGTAAGCAGAGCTGTCCTCACTCCTGGCTCTCCCGGCTTTGACCCTAACCAGAAATGTAAATGCTTCAGGACAAGAGTGTGAGGGCAGCCTTTGCCAACACAACACTGCCCACGTGGAAAAACAGAAAATATTTTTTTTTAAAAAAAAACCCCACTGCCCAGATGTTTTGTTTTGTTTTTTTTTATAAAATTTTTATTGGTTTTTCAACACATATTAAAAGACAAAACAACACAATACATAAACAAACAAACATATAAACACGTATAATTTCTTAACCTTTCTTTCCTAAAACCTTCTTTCAGCGACTTCCCCATACCTCCCCTTTCTGCATCCCTGTTTTAAATCCTTCCAGCAACCCCTAATTTCAATTTCTTTAACTCTTTCTTTAACTCTTTTTTTTTCGTATCCAATTGTTTGTCACTGCAATTCTATTTTGCATTACCCAAGACATTTTAACATTCATTAATTTTACAACAATTCTTAAGATAAACTTTAAATTTCTTCCAGTCTTCTTCCACCGTCTCTTTCCCTTGGTCACGGATTCTGCTTTCTGAAGCTGGCGCCTTCCTAGCTTTCCAAACTGCAACTCCCAGCTGGCAACTACCGCCACTTGCTTCCCTTTCTTCTGGACATGGGGTGTCTCTCCTTGGAGTTCAGCCATGGCTGGGAGTTTTAGAGGGCGCCAGCTTGGGTGGGGTGGGGTGGGGTGGCAGCAGCGACTACTACTGTTGTTGTTTAGTCGTTTAGTCGTGTCCGCCTCTTCGTGACCCCCTGGACCAGAGCACGCCAGGCACTCCTGTCTTCCACTGCCTCCCGCAGTTTGGTCAGACTCATGTTTGTAGCTTCGAGAATACTGTCCCGCCATCTCGTCCTCTGTCGTCCCCTTCTCCTTGTGCCCTCCATCTTTCCCAACATCAGGGTCTCTTCCAGGGGGTCTTCTCTTCTCATGAGGTGGCCAAGGTATTGGAGCCTCAGCTTCACGATTTAGCAACTGCTAAAACTGACTCCTGCCCCCACATCCCTTTGCCGTACGTGAACACTGTGTCTTACCTGAACTATATTGCTTCGCTCTTCTGAAGCATCTGGAGGGTGGTGAAGGCAGGGCTGGGAGAAAGAGCTCGGGATTCCTGGTTTGACTCTTGGGCTTGGAACTCACTGAGTGACCTTAGGCCAGTCTCCCCCACCCTCCGAAGCCTCACCTGCAGTAGCAGCTTCACAACGCTATCCTGGTTAATTGATTTATCCGTATCGTAAAACCTTTATTGGCATCACATACAGCATCCAAAACAAATCAATGCGGAATTACCACTTCCTCAGTGGCACAAAACATTTGCTAAAAGAAAGGAGGCAGAGCAGTCTATTGTCACATCTCTAGGTCTCCAGGGAGACCAGACGTCTGCAGTGTATTACGACGACAAATAACCAAATAGAGATATTTAGCCACTAGCTTGGTGAGCTCCTGATCATTCCCCAGGAATAGAAAATGTATGACCTCGGACTCTGGTTTCTGTTTGGGGATATAGAGTTGATCTAGAAATTGCTGGCGGAGATCAGCATACAGTTTACAATTGAAAACCATGTGTGAGGGTTTCCACCGGGTGGTCTTCACCTGGGCAAGTTCTTTCTCCTTCCATCCTGCCTGAGAACCTTCCCCAAAGGAGGTTTGATGGACTTGAATTAAACCTGGCCAGCGAAAATGCCCTTCTTTCTTGAGGGTTAAGCAGAAATTCAGGGTAATTGTGGTTAGTTTCATGTGCCCGAGAAAGTTGGAAATAAAGAGGGGGGCATGTTTTCACTGCTGCTACTGTTAGTTCTTGGCGTTCAATATCCCACAACCTAGTTAGTTTGTTTATTGCATTTTAATGCCACTTTTTCCTCCGCGGAGCTCAAGGTCGTGTGCAGGGCTCCCCCCCCCATTTTATCCTCACAATAACCCTGTGAGGTAGGTTAGGCTGAGGGGCAGCAACTGAACCAGGCATCCAGTGTGCTTCATGGCTTAAGTGGGGATTCAAACACTGGTGAATCGCAGCAAGATCAACGTTGCAAAATTTCCAGAGCTCGCTTGCCTTTGAGCAGATCCTTTGTAAAATTCACCAGGCTCTAAGAACCCTGTAGATTCATGTTGCTGCTCAATTTCCATTGTGTGAAGAATGACTACTTTCCTTTTAGCTCCTCCTCTGAGAATCCTCTGGAAAAACAATCTCTCAAAGGACCTGTTGATGGCATTTTACCATTGCACCGTGGAGAATGTATTAACTTATGGTCTGTGTGTGTGGTTTGGGAGCTGCACGGCCAGGGAAAAAACAATGCTACCCAGGGTTGTAAAGACTGCAGAGGGAATAATTGGGTGCACTCTTCCCACCATGAATCAAATCTATGCTGCCAGGTGCCATAAGAAAGCGGCAGAGATTGTGCAGGATAGTACGCACCCAGGAAATGATCTCTTTCAGCTTCTGCCTTCTGGAAGAAGGTATAGGGTTATAAAGACTAGGACTAGCCGCCTGAGAAACAGTTTCTACACAAATGCAATTCTGGTTCTAAATGCAGCATAGGGGGTCTTTATAGTATAGTGTATCTTAAAATGGGGTTTCAGAGTTTTTAGGGGTTTTTGAATGTTTTATGTAGTAGTTTTATATAGTTTTTCAATTTCATTGTTCTGCATGGGACAATGACAATAAAGATATCGTATAGGGTGCTTTATTGAGGAGGAGGGGACTGACCAGTGCTGCCTTCGGAGCTCGCTGTCTCTTAACCCCTTGCCCTCCTTCCATAGGACACCCCCTCCAACCTGGAGCTTCCGCAGCCCTCCGAATCGCTGACGAAGACCCAGAAGGCGGAATCTCTTGGGAGCAGCCAAGGGGCAGGGGACTGCGAGGGGTCGGCATGGGCGCAGGCGGTCCCCCTCCAGCCTGCCGCCCAGCGCAGCTCTTCGCGGGGCCCGCCGGACGCCCCCGAGAAGTCCCTGCAGGATGCTTACCGCCATCTGCTCCCCCTGCTCCCAGACATGGGGCGTCTCTCCTCGGAGTTCAGCCACGTTTTCAACTACAGCCTCCTCAGCCAGCCGGGCTTCCAGCAGCTGGAACCGCAGGTGGACAGCTCTGTAGCAGGTGTGCGTTGGGTCAAGTCCAGTAATAAGTCCATGCGAAGGTCACCTCCAGGCTTGACTACTGTAATTTGCTCTACGCGGGGCTGCCCTTGAAGCTGTCCCAGAAACTCCAGCGGGTGCAGAATGCTGCAGCGAGGCTCCTCACGGGGTCTCTGCCATGGGAGCATATTCACCCAGTGCTTTTCAAGCTGCATTGGCTCCCGGTGGAGTACATGGTCAGATTTAAGCTGCTGGTTTTTACTTTTAAAGCCCTTCACGGCCTAGGACCCTTGTACCTACGGGACCGCCTCTCCCGGTATGCCCCACGGACGACCTTAAGGTCATATATAGCAACACCCTAGAGGTCCCGGACCCTAAGGAAGTTAGATTAGCCTCAACCAGAGCCAGGGCCTTTTCAACACTGGCTCCGGCCTGGTGGAACACTCTGTCTCTTGAGACCAGGGCCCTGCGGGATCTGATCTCTTTCCGCAGGGCCTGTAAGACAGAGTTGTTCCGCCTGGCCTTTGGCTCAGAATCAGTTTGATTCCCTCCCCCTTTTTCTTTTTCCCTTTCTCCTCCTATGATGAGATTGCTCCCTAATTGTTTTAATGTTGTATCTTAATCTTTTAAATTGCATTTCAATGAACTGGTTTTTATTATTGGTTGTTAGCCGCCCTGAGCCCGGTCTTGGCTGGGGAGGGCGGGGTATAAATAAAAAGTTGCTGTTGTTGTTGTTGTTATTATTATTATTATTATTATTATTATTATTATTATTATTAATTTCAATGGATCTGCTCACGAGAAAAACGTAGCGTCATTTAATACCACCCATTGTGAGGACTTTTGTTAATGTCATTGTGGAACAACTGCAGGTTTTTTGAAAATATATATTGGCCGAAGTGTCAGGCCCGTCGATTTCTCTTCTTTGTTATTTGACTTGCATTCATGCTTTGGAAATATTTTATCTGTATGGCTGCCCTTCATAAAGGCATGAAAACATAGAAATTGTCGGGTCATCCTAGTCCAAGCCTGCAGTGCAGGGATCACAGCTGAAGAATCCCTGACATGCATGTGTGAATTTTACCTGGAAGTAGGTGGTTTTAAAAAAAAGAAAGTTAAAATGCAAGGGGACTGAAAGTGTCAAGTGATTTGCCCACAGTGGGCTTTTGCAACTGAGCAGATATTTAAACCTGGGCCTCCCATATTTCTCTGTCTCTCTCTCTCGCCTGCTTCAGGTCTGCCTTTCCACCCTGATAACCTGGCGGAGCACCCGTTCACAGACGACACAGATGAGACCGTGACTGAGGCAGCAGGCCACGAGGGAGAGACCCTCCAGCAGAGCAGTTTGGAGGGTGGAGCTCAAGTGCCTCAGCCCGACTTGAATTACTACTTGCGTTTGGTGTGTGTCGCCGTGATCCTAATCTCTGCTCTTTCTCTTTTCAGTCTGTAGGGGTGGGAGGGAACTGTGACGATGGGAGTCTTTCCTCGCAGGTTGGGCTGATTTCAAATCAAGCCTTCTCATCTTGAAATGCATCATCTTGGTGTAGTGGCCCTCACTCTTCTTCTGATAGGAAATTCTCTGTGGGGATAGGAGGGGACATAAAAATGGGGGGTCGAGGAAGTCTGTGTGTGTGTGTGTGAGAGAGAGAGAGAGAGAGGCCCTATTTTCATCTGAGGAATGTTGGAGGGTATGCAATGTGTGCCTTGCATCCTATATAATACAGTTGTACCTTAGAAGTCGAACGGAATCCATTCTGGAAGTCTGTTCGACTTCCAAAACGTTCGGAAACCAAAATGTGGTTTCTGATAGGCTGTAGGAAGTTCCTGCAGCCAATTGGAAGCCGCGTTCGATGTTTGGCTTCCAAAACTAGTTTGCAAACTGGAACACTCACTTCCGGGTTTGCGACGTTCTGGAGCCAAAACGTTCAAGAACTAAGCTCTTCGAAAACCAAGTTACGACTGTACTTAGCTTCAGAATCCTGATAGTGGCTCTTTTTTACACAGAAAAGCACCCTTTGACTCATGGTAAGATGGGACATAATTCAGTTTTAAGTGACTCTAAGTTTAAGGAGAGTCTGTATGTGTGTGTGTGTGTGTGTGTGTATGTGAGAGAGAGAGAGAGGCCCTATTTTCATCTGAGGAATGTTGGAGGGTATGCAATGTGTGCCTTGCATCCTATATAATACAGTTGTACCTTAGAAGTTGAACGGAATCCATTCTGGAAGTCTGTTCGACTTCCAAAACGTTCGGAAACCAAAATGTGGTTTCTGATAGGCTGTAGGAAGTTCCTGCAGCCAATTGGAAGCCGCGTTCGATGTTTGGCTTCCAAAACTAGTTTGCAAACTGGAACACTCACTTCCGGGTTTGCGACGTTCTGGAGCCAAAACGTTCAAGAACTAAGCTCTTCGAAAACCAAGTTACGACTGTACTTAGCTTCAGAATCCTGATAGTGGCTCTTTTTTACACAGAAAAGCACCCTTTGACTCATGGTAAGATGGGACATAATTCAGTTTTAAGTGACTCTAAGTTTAAAGTGCATCATGGTGGTGTTAAATAAAGATTTTGTTTTTAATCGGGTTGCTTAAAAGACACTTATTCTAGGTTTACTTTATGTTATTTCAATCTTCAGTTCTTACCCACAGTGAATTCTTGGCTGTTAATTATTTCTGTAGCATAAACGTCTTAGGAGAGTAACTGCAGAAGCTTGACCGCTTCCTTGTTGATTCCTTTGGCCAAGGAGGAGATGGGTGTGTAGGAGGGAGGGAGGGAAGGATGCACACCTAACTCCTGTCTCCTCACCACTCTCCAGATTTTGGACCGCTCTGCATATGAAACTGCTGCGCAGAAGCAGGAAGGGGTCTCCACGGACAGCCCACCACCTGCTGCGAACCAGACGCAGTTCGGTAAGAGCAGGCTCCAGGCCCCTTCTCCTTCTGCACAAGGGAGCTCTGTGGTCCTCTTGTGGCTCCTGGCTGTCCCTCGCTCGCTCCCCAACCCCTTGCTGCGCCCACCTGTTGTTGGGATACTGCTAGGAAGATGGGGGCATCAGGCAGGCCCCCAGCTGGCTCTAGCCACCGGCCGGCAGCCGGTCTCCCTTGGAACAGCATCAATCAGCGACACGAGCCTCAGATGCGTTTAGAGACCCATGCACGCTCTATCAGCAGAGTGTGTAAATCTTCTCACAGCAGAAGAGGCAGACAGAGAACTGTGTAAGCATAATGTACAGCATTTTATTCAGCATAGTTCAGGAACAAAGGAAAACATGTCTGCTTCCCTTCGTCTCCAGCAAAACAGCAGGAAGCAAAAGCAATATACAAAACGGAAGTTCCCAGCAAGTGCTGGAAGTAAACAGGCATATGACAAACAACAGTCCTGCCTGTTCCCTTTTAAGGTGGAACGGAACTATATCCTAACACCTGGGGGTGGTGCATCTCCCTATGGGTGGTGGTCGCTGGCATGTTCAAGGCAGTGGCTGGAAGGGCATTCAGGGTTTGCAGAGCACTGGACGACTGCTAGCGATCTTTCTCAACCCTTACTCTGAGATCAGTACCCTGGAGAGCTTCTGCCAGTTAGCAGAGACAGTTCTGATCTAGAGAGACCAATTATTCAGACTCAGAACAGCTTTCCACCTTCCTGCCTTCTGTGGGTCTCTCCCTCTCGCAGCCGCCATCCGGTTGCTGCCGTGGGGGGAGATAGCACTCGGGGCTCATTTCACCAGCTTTGCCAGAGGCTGTGCCAACCAATCACGGTTGCAATAAGTGTTTAGAAACCAGTGGCTGTGTTTCCATTTTGATTTTCCTCTTCCCTCCCTGCTGCCTTTCCCTTGTGCATTGTGGGCTTTTGCTTTGCTTTTTTAGACTGTAAGCCCGCAGGTGGGGACTGCCTCTTTGGCCGAAGACCTGGGTGCAAGTAAATAAAGAACCAGTGCTCAAAATCTTTCCCGGCTTCCTTTCCAGGCACATCGCTGTCCTACCACGAACGGTCCACAGCCCTGTGGGATCCAGCCCAGCCGTCTGCCAGCACCATTCACATCCAGCAGCCCAGCAGTACTGCTGTCCACAAAACCAAAGTGCCTTTGCTCAAAGGTAGGTAGGCCAGGCGAGGCTGCTGGAACCCAGAAGCAGCCCTGCCCCTTTGCACCCAAGGCAAAACCCTGGTGTCTGGCCACCCCATGAGTGGCAGTGGATACCCCTCTAGTATGAATTCTGTGGGCCCATTCCCTGAACCTGCAAAATATGAGCAAGCCAGGGCTGAACTGATACTACCCTTGCTGGTACCTTTCCCGGGAAAGTCAGAGGCTCACTATGTCAGGTTCCTATTGGAAGACCGGACAGATGCTAGAACGTTAGCAGTGGCAAAGTTTTTATCGGTGGTTGCAAGAACAAATGAGCCCTATATTCTAAACAAAATGCTTGTTTAACCTGGAGGTAGGCTGTATGAATTGTGTATTGATTTGTAATGATTTGTTGGGTCTCTGGACCGTAATAAAGATTGATTGATTTTCTCCCTTTTTCCTCCGCAGCCCACGAGGGGGGGATCCTGTCCCCAAAGCAGGTCGCTGAAGTTTCACGCCTCCTGAGGCACCACCAGGCTAAAGGCAGGGCTGTGCCTTCTCCAGAGGACCTGTATAAATACTTGCGCGAGATAGGCCAGAATGGGTAAGGCTGAGGTGTGTGTGTGGGGGGTGTATTTTCCTGAGAACAACCTCTTTTTTGGGGGGTGTGTGGCAGGATTTGGATAGGGCTCCTCAAAAAATGTTGCCCTCTGCAGTGCGGGGCAGAGGAAAGAGACAGGCTTTAGGGTTTCCTGGTTTTTTATAGAAGGGGCCTGAATTTCATTGGTTTTTTTTAATAATATTTTTTATTAATTTTTAGCATACAAAAATTTTAAGACATACCACACAAATTATTATACATATGTCCTTGTTTGGATTTCCTTCAGCATCTCTGATAGCCCTTCCGTCTTGATTATTTCTCCTGCAATTCTTAACTTAATACTGCCTTTACCTTTTCTAGCAAATCATTTCTCCCTTTCCATTTTTACAATATTTCTTAAATTACTCCTCACAGAACTTCTTGTAGTCCTACAAACCTAATCCGATCATCACAAATACTTTTCAGATACTCAGTAAATTTAGTCCAGTCTTCGGTAAACCTCTGGTCCCGCCGGTCTCGGATCCTTCCTGTTAGCTTGTCTAATTCTGCGTAGTCCATCAATTTCATCCTCCATTCTTCTAATGTTGGTAGTTCTTCTTGCTTCCATTTTTGGGCCAATAATATTCTTGCTGCTGTTACTGCAGGATTTTGTACAGGATTTTGGTGGGCGGCAGGGTCAAGATGCCTGGGTTCTGTTCTGAAGCAGCATTTCCATCTTCTTCCCTTTTTTCCCCTTTTGGTGGTGGTGTTTTTGCTTCAGGACAGATGCCAAAGGCGATGCAAATCTGCAAGCGCGCCGGAACCCCAACCCCAAGCTGATTGACGCCATGAGGAAAGAGGTACGTGCGCCATTCTTTTGGAAGGGGCGGGAGAAATTCTGAGGCAGGAGTTGCTCTTTAATTTTCAGGAACGGCGGAGAAGGGGTGGGGAGGCAGGTTAACGAACCCAGGGAGCAGAAAGCTTAAATCTTATAGGAGGTTTTGGTCTGTCATGTCGAGGAACGGGTGTCTGTCAAAAGCCACTGTCATTCACCCCCTCTTCCTTCTTCAGATGGCCTCTGCACGCCGCGTGGGTGCTTCGGGGTTTGGGCGCGAGAGACCCCAGGCCGCCGCCAAAGCTGGGAAGAAGCCCTCCAGCACGCCTGCCTTGAACCCTCGCACCAGCAGGGGAGGCGGCGGCGTGTGGCGATGATATTTGGCGCAGCTGGACTATTTATTCCTTACCACGCTGACCTTCCCCCTCCCCTCCCCTGACCTGGCTGGGCGTCTGGTGGGGTGTCTGGGAGCTGCTCTTTGATTTAAAGCCCCCGCCTCAGTCTCCAGCTTTATCCTCCAACCATTTGGAGTCTAAAATGTTGCCTTTTAAAAAACGGAATGTGCGTGTTGGATTTTGTGGGTTTGCTTTTTTTGGAAAAACCAAACCTTCTCTTAAACCCTGCAGCTTTGAGAGACTTGAGGTGGCAGAAACAACAGCTCCTCTTTTTTCTTATTCCCAGCAAAAGGCGACGGCCCTCGCTGGGCTCAGTGCCCTTTGCACCTGTCCCTCCTCCTGCCCTCCTCCCCAACTCCCTTCCTCAAGTCAACTTCAGCCATTTCGTTCTCCGGAGAGAGGAGGCCGATGATTCAAGGCAACCTGGTTCACCCGTCAAAGCAGCTTGGTTGCGGTTGTGCATGTAGGAGGTTGCAGCGGGCAAGAGGCCTTCCCTGCCTTAACGAAACCTTTCTGGGCCTCTTTCCCAACATGCTGCATCCTGATGTTTTAAGTGCTTTGTTCTGAGTGTGCTGTTTTAGACACACCTGGCTTTGCAGTGTAAGTTGACTCTCTTTTTGCACAGTTAATTATTTTTGTATTATCACTGTTATTATTTTCTAAAATAAAGGAATATTGAGCAGTCGGTTTCCGTATCTCTCTCTCTTTGTCTCTCTTTGGCTTCCTGCCACCCTCAAAGGAAATAAAAGCTATTTTCCTCCCTGCTCATGGCATTACCTTCCCTCTGCCGTATCTGTTGACATTAAGCAAAGACCCAATCCCTTTCCTTCCCATGGCAACATTTCTGTTGGAATCCTTGAAGTTTTTTCTGCCCCAAAAGAAATTGGGGTGCAGAATTCCTGGGAGACCAAAAGATGCTGTTTCTGCTGGTGGTTAGTTCAGTTCCGAGGCCATTTGTGAAATTCAGCCTTTCTCGCAGTCCTGGAATATACACAGCTGTCTTTTATGCTTTAAAGGTAAATGGACCCCTGACCATTAGGTCCAGTCGTGACCGACTCTGGGGTTGTGGCGCTCATCTTGCTTTATTGGCCAAGGGAGCCGGTGTACAGCTTCCGGGTCATGTGGCCAGCATGACTAAGCCTCTTCTGGCGAACCAGAGCAGCACACGGAAACGCTGTTTACCTTCCCGCCAGAGTGGTACCTATTTATCTACTTGCACTTTGACGTACTTTTGAACTGCTAGGTTGGCAGGAGCAGGGACCGAGCAACGGGAGCTCACCCCGTTGCGGGGATTCGAACCACCGACCTTCCAATTGGCAAGTCCTAGGCTCTGTGGTTTAACCCACAGGCATTCTCACCAGTGGGTACAAGATTGTGTGTGAGAGACACAAGCGCGTGCGCACATATTCCCTGCTGTCATTTCAATGTGTGCCCTCCCTCCAAATAAATACCACATCAACAAGTATGTGCCAGGGTAAATAGCACACTTTCCTCTAAACACCAGAGACTTCAGTTCCAGAAGACTTTATTGCTCTAATCGGCATTTCCTAGAGCAAAAAAAGAGGTCTCCCTGGACGGGTGAGTGATGGATACCTAGAGGTGAGAGAAGGCTTCCCTGAAGTCTGTTCTTAGCTATAAGGCTGGCTGCACCGCAGTTCTTTCCCCGTGCATCTCCCCCACTTGTTTATTTCAGGAAACCTTTTCTTGGATGCCAGAGCAGAAAAAACTTCCTTTTGCATTCCTGCTTGTGCGGTTGCTGCTTGGTGACTCCAGGGAGGAGTTCACAGTTCCCATCCTAAGAGTCTTTAAGCAGTTGGAGCCTTGGCAGTTCTCCACGGAAAGCGACATAATTCACATGGCCCACCCTTTCACAGGTCTTCTTGGTGCAAATGCCGCCTACCTGTTCTGAGTGCTTTTTGAAGGTCTGCTTTCAAACATAGCTGCCCTTAAATGCAGACCTCCCAGGCTCTCCCTTTGAAGCCCCCCCCCCCCCCCGTATGATAGAAATGGAAGTCTAAGAAGGTACCCCAGTGGTGGTGGGGCCCCACACATCAGCCCCACGCCCCATCCCTACAGCCAGCAGTGTTGTCAGCCAAGCTGTAGGATGAGCCATGGAGGCACCAGCAACATCCCAAGGCTTTTGCAACACAGGCGGCCTCCAGATTGCAAAGTCTCTTACCTGTGCTTCATAACTGCTTCCCGCCTGTCCTTGCCTCCGTTAACTACCCTTTACCTCCTTTGACATCTCTGTTAACCGCCTCAGTGCTTGTCAGTTGTTGCTTCGTTTGCGCAGAACACACAAGCAAGACAACTCAAATGTCCTGACTAGAGCGTTTTCGGACTCTGTTCTCCTTCAAGCCTTCCTCGGGTTGCTATGCAAAGGAAAGAAGTATTCACCTGCCAGAGTCCTCTTCTCAAAATGCTGTGCATTGGAGACTGTCTCCTGCTCCATTGCTCCGCTTCCTGTTGTGTGAGACTTTGCCTCTCTTTTCCTTTCCTCCTCCCCAAATCCACACCAGCACCCCATCCTTTGCACACGCCCCCCCCAGCACACTTAACTATGCACACTTCACACACTCCACTCTTACAACCACCCTTCATCCCAAGATGCTCTCGTCTTCCTGACTTGCCACATCTGAACCTCCCGGGCTGTGGACTGCAAACCTCGCCCTCCCCTCCCTGGGCACCCATGGACACATGGCTGTCATGGCCTCTCCCTCCCTCCCTCCCCACTCTCCACCTTCCCCCTCCATGAGAACCTAATCTGATTAGCTGTAAGAGACAGCGAACGTGGATTATGGGTTTATAAAAAAAAAAAAAATCCAGCCACCTCCCCCTCCTGATTGCGCTGCTCCCCCCCCGCCAAGGACCAGCCTTGACAGATCACGAACGCCCAGGTATTACAGCTCCAGTGTGTTGCTCTTGGACCTGAGAGGGACCCAGCACCCAGTGGCCACCGGTGCCCCGTATTCCCTGTGCCCCACAGGGAAGATCTGGGGCGGGGAGAGGAGCTCTGTGGTGCCGGGGCAAACCCCATTTCTCCAAGCCGGCGTCCCTGGAACGGATGGTGAACTCTGGGGTTGACTTTTGGCATTTGCCTTTTGTTGGAATTGCTTCATCGCTATCGGGTTCCTGGTTTTCGTTCCGCTCCCTCGGATTTAGCAGCTGGGATAGAAATATTATTTTTTGCTTCTGTTTTTCGGAAGTGCTGGAGGTAGCTTGCGGACCAAGTCTTGGTAAGAGTGTGGCGCCAGTAGGCTGACGAGTGTGGTGTGGGCATGCGTCCCTGGATCGGGGCTGGAGAAGGAACCGAGAACCCCCTCCAAACCCTTTGTGGTCCCCCCAGCCCATGTCCTAGTGGGTTAAACCAATCAATAAAGCAGTGGGGGGGAGTGACAGAAGGTCTGCTTTTAGGGTTCACGACTGGGACAAGAGTTCAGTCAAGGGAGACCAGGAGATGGAATATCTTCAATTTCCTCCTCTTCCTCATGGCTGCTCCTTTGCCTGTTTCGTTGCAGTGTCCAATGTTAGGTGCTGTGAGAAAAATGGAGTGTGTAAAAGAGAAAGAAGGGGGGATTTTTATTTCCTTAGGAGGTGTGTGATGAGAAGGTGGGGGAGAGTAGACCAAAAGGAACCAGAGGGGACAAGAATTGAAGGAGGGGACTTTGGCGGAAGAGAGTGAACATTGTGTTTCGTGGATCCTGCAGGAATTTGGCTCAGTGATGGAAAATGTGATGCCCGGCATTGTATATTTTGGAATAGGATGGGGGCGGGGGATAATCTCCTTAGTGGTCATTTTTGCCTGTTGGGATTGGGAGTGTATATATTTCACTTCCTTCAGTAGATGCAGTTGGTGGGCTTGGACCAGCCAAAGTTAAGTCACGCTTTCGCCCCATTAAAACAGATGGGATTTAGAAGTTCTGTTGATTTATCGAGATGACTAAAAAGCATGACTAGGTGCTGGATCTGAGCTAGTACAGCTCAATTGTTCTGCTTTGCTCTTCTTCCTCCCCGTCTCCCCGGCCGTGATCTTGTAACTGTCAAGTTGGGGGAAGCGGAGAAGGGATTAAGCCAGCCCTCACACCTGTCTGAGCTTCATGTAAGAAGCTCATCTGGAGGTGGGGGTGGCAACTGTGCAAGAGAGCCTTATAACTTTTGAGTCCCAGGGTTAAACGCTATAGCTGCCATCTCTCTTGCTGGGAACGTTCCAGAAGGAAAGAGGAGCTTGGGAGGAAAATTAGCATAGGTGGCAGAGAGGCAGTCCGCGGCTCGTTCTGCATGGGGGGCATTCAGAACACACTTTTGCCGTGAAAATTGGCTGTGTCCCCCTGTGCTGCGATGGTCAGTCTAGGCTGTATCCAACTAACTTTTAGCTCTGAGTAGAGCCATTGAAATCAATGAAACAAAGCGAGTCATGTCCATTGATTTCATTGGGTCTGCTCTGACTAGGGCCAACATTTGGATACAACGCCGTGGGTCTGGATTATACCATTTTAGGTGGCATGCAGGAGCTTGTATGATTGAATGCCCCCCTCCCAGTTTTTTATACATAGAAATCCACTCTAACCATTCCCTGGACAGGTAGTTCTCTATGTACTGGAAAATTTTGGAATTGTGAGACCACATCTGGACTTTGAGGTGGTTCTGTTTCAGCACAGACCAGCAGAAAACGAGCCTTAACCTTCTGTCTTTGTGGCTGGGCTCCTAAGAATTAGGGATACCAAGGAACAAGCCTCAGCCGATGGCGCTTGTTTATACCTCCCGCCATTTGCGTCAAAGAGAGAGACCTCGACAGCCGGCCATTTTGCCTTGAGTCAACGGGTGGAAGCGACAGGGTCGGTTTATGAGGGCGTGCTTTCTGACTTTGCAGCATTCAAAAGAAAAGGAAGATTCAGGCAAATAGCACCCTACACTTTACTCCAAAGGGGAATAGCTGTATTGAAAGAAACCTTAATTTGAAAGGTGCT
This sequence comes from Podarcis filfolensis, assembly GCF_964270895.1. NCBI lineage: Eukaryota > Metazoa > Chordata > Lepidosauria > Squamata > Lacertidae > Podarcis > Podarcis filfolensis. The sequence goes on from NC_139615.1 coordinate 4,836,147, forward strand.
TGTCCAGCTGTGGCCTCCCTTTAGTTCTTATAGTTAAGAAACAGGTTTTTAGAGTAGGTGGAGAAAACAGGAGAGAGGCGGTTGAGCTTTCTGCTGAAGATCTCAAGTCATTCCTTCTTATTTCCCTTGTCTCCCGTTCCAGTCCATGCTGTTGAAATCTTCTAGTCCTCTGTCCCTTAACATAATTCTTTTGCTGTGATTCTTCCCATTCCTGCAATCGTTACATTGCTGATAGCCATCAAAATAATCTGATTTCTCCTTTCATCAAAGCCGTGATTCTTCTCTTCTATATCCATACACCCCTCACTTTGCTCTGTCCCTCTCAGCCACATGACTTTAACTCTCCTCCATCTTGAACGTCCCACTTCATCAACCCTCCATCCTTTTATCGAGTCTTTCTGCATCTTTCGATTCCTTGTACGGCTGGGGAAGAAATATGCAACAATATGCAAACAAAAGCACAGCTATCCTTTGGAATTTGCACTTCTCTGAATATTGCGATGCCTTTTTTCCCCCAACCAAAAAGAGGTGTGTCTTAGGAGGGAAAGTTCATATTCATTGACACGTTGCTGAAAATAGCATACAGAAATGCACCATGTTAAAGGAAATTGGTTATAAGAATTCACGATATTTGGGGGGCAGGAATTGCTTACAAGAAGATGTGTATTAGGAGAGACACTGATGAATTTTTGTGGGGACTTTTAAAAAAAATATCCTGCAAACATGTGGAGATGTGTACTGAAGACTCGAAAACGAGAAACAGAGAGAAACAAAATTGAGAGACTTGTCCACCCCCTAATTTCATGTTAAATGCCTTCTTCCACTCAAAAGCACCCCAGATACATCACCCAGTCATCACATTGGCCATTTTGACTTCTGACTTCTCTGTATTTGACCAGCCTCTGTGCTCTTAATAATTGGGATTGTCTTGGATCTAGTAGGATTGATTCATGCCTGGCTGGCGCTAAAGCAGGGTTTTGACCACACTTAATTTGATTATAAACTTGATGCATTCCATTAGCATGCTCAGAACCCCACTGGATCAGGCCAGAGGCCCATCCACTTCACCATCCCCTTCTCACAGTGACCAGCGAGATGATTCCTAAGAAGGCTGCCAGCAGGACCTGAGGGGAACGGCCCTTTCCCCACTTGGGATTCCCAGCAGTGAGTGTTCAGAGGCAAACCTCCTTCTCTGATAACCCTCCAAACATCAGCTCTGCCGCTCACTATTCCCGACACCAGCAGTGAGTTTTTGCTAAAGCTTTTAAGAGGAAAAAGCCAACTCCTGTAGGGAGAGAAGCAAGAGGGGATCCTGTTGCTGTTACGTGTTTTTATACCAAATAATTCATTCATTCAGCCAGAACCTTTGAGAGACAGTGAAAGTTTTACTTGTCCTGTTTAGTGTGTGTTGGGGGAATTCCCGCCTGCCGTTGAATCTGTTTTCCCTGTGGTGCCACCAGAGTGGGACTTCGGTGCAGATCATAGACTCATGGAATTGTAGAGTTGGAAGGGACCACAAGGGTCATCTAGTCCAACCCCCTACAATGCAGGAAACTTTTGCCCAATGTGGGGCTCGAACCCACCACCTTGAGATTAAGAGTCTCACGCTCTACGGAGTGAGCTACCAAGGCAGATATGCCTGCAAAATGCACCCCCAACGAGACCATTAATTCCAGAGTCTACAATTGCCTAACTTCCCTGCTCTCGGATCGTGAAGCGGAGGAAGAGATCTGGCAGAAGGCCTCAGCATCAGGCACAACACATATCACAGGAGGGGCAGAGAGTGGTGCAAGGGAATGTCTCTGGCATGCTTCTTATTCCCAAACGCATTCTCTCCAACATAGCTGACAGGTGAAGACATGTGCGAGAGATTCACGGCGCAATAGTGTGTCGTAACTTATCAAAGTATGATTGAAATATTTATTTTGGAAATAATTCCTGGAACCCAGAAAGAATGCTCTCATGTTCAGATGTCGCACGCTGCATCTTTTAAACTTGAAATGCTCCTGTATTTCAGAACTTGGTATATACGTACATCTCTGTCTTTGTGTGTGAGAGCGAGCCAGTTCACAAGAACTTTGATAGTGTTCTGCTCCAACTGGGTCAAAACTTGGGCAGAGAGGGCAAGTTAAACCCCGCCGTGCCTGGGTCAATGACAGACGGGGGTCAGAAATTCATTGACACCGGTCAGGAGTAAGTGGAATCTGAAAAGCAGAATTTAGGAGAGAGCTGATGTATGGAAGTGAAAGCTGGACCATAAAGAAGGCTGATCACCGAAGAATGGATGCTTTTGAATTCTGGTGCTGGAGGAGACTCTTGAGAGTCCCATGGATTGCAAGAAGATCAAACCTATCCATTCTGAAGGAAATCAGTCCTGAGTGCTCACTGGAAGGACAGATCCTGAAGCTGAGGCTCCTAGACTTTGGCCACCTCATGAGAAGAGAAGACTCCCTGGAAAAGACCCTGATGTTGGGAAAGATGGAGGGCACAAGGAGAAGGGGATGACAGAGGACGAGATGGTTGGATAGTGTTCTCGAAGCTACCAGCATGAGTCTGACCAAACTGCGGGAGGCAGTGGAAGACAGACGTGCCTGGCATGCTCTGGTCCAGGGGGTCACGAAGAGTCGGACACGACTAAACGACTAAACAACAACAACAACAACAACAACAGGAGAGAGCTTCCATGCTTGAACATTCACGCTGATGATGTTCACACACAAAACTTGGGCAGAGGTTATACAATGCCTCCTGAACATTCATCCTGAGGTTTGCGACACCTAGGTTACAAGTCCTTGTCAGCTAGTGGCTGTTACCTCACACTTTCCAGTGCACTTTTCTGTCACTTTTTTTTGGGTGTGAGGTGGGGAACTCTCTCCCCAAGAACCCTTTACTCATGAGTAGCTCTATTTTGGGCTCTTAGGCACACACTCCTTTGCCAGCTAGCCTGAATGTCTTTGCTCTCAAATTGAGAGATGTTACAGATAGGTAGCCGTGTTGGTCTGCCATAGTCAAAACAAAAAAATTTTTTTTCCTTCCAGTAGCACCTTAAAGACCAACTAAGTTAGTTCTTGGTATGAGCTTTCGTGTGCATGCACACTTCTTCAGATACACTGAAACAGAATTTGCCAGATCCTTCTATATAGTGAGAATTTTTTTTATTTTTTTTAAATTGAGAGATGGTTCTTCTGCTCCAGAAGAGTTAGGGACCCACCCCAAAAGTCCTTCTTTGGAAAGCTCTAGAGACATGTTTCGGGGGTCCGGTCTCAATCTGGACACAAAGGTCTTCTGATCATTGCCAGAGTTGGACTCTGTCTACTCACTGGGATCTCCTGTTTCTGGGCAGCCTGGGGCTTCATCTACCCAGGGTGGGACAGGGCGCAGCTTGACAGGTTGTCAAATAAGCGAAAAGGTAAATGCAACTATTAAGATTTGTGTTCCCTGCATAGTGCAGAAAAGGGGACGGATGGAAAACTTTATTATGCATTGGCAGGAGTGAATTTCTCCATGGGTTTTCTGTGCCTGCGATATTGGTGATGACGATCTAGTCTCAAATGCTGTAAAAGTCATGGGCATTTTAATTCTCCAAGTGCAGGAATGCCTCTGCTACAGATGTTGATCTCTGCTATTATCTGTTTGGAGGACAAGTAACTGAAATTGTACCCATTTCACGCGCCGCTGTGAAGCCGCATCAAAGTGCAATGGGGCAGGGGAGGTTCTTGCAGAGAAGGGAGGAGCTGTTTTGACATGACCAGCGTAATGGTCTGGGTAAAACAAGGTCTCAGAGGTGAGGATTAACTCTTTAAAACTCCCTGAAAGTATCCCCATTTATCTAGCACACTTAGAATATGGATCAGAGGCTGTTTAGAAGGGAGGTGATGCCTGGCTAAGAGGGACCAGTAAGCTAGATCCAGCGGAAGTCAAGCCCAAATGTGAGATGGACCAACTAAAAGAAATATTTTCCCTTCCCTTTGTTTTGTAGTTTCTGTCTGAGCATAAAATTATAATATTATATGCTTGATTTAAAATTGGGGTGTGTGCGTGTCAGATTTGTCTGCTTTAGTCTGAAGGTTGTTGTCTGTCATCTTTTTGTTGTTCTTTTTGTGCAGTATTTCATTTGATGATGATGATGATGATGATGATGATAATAATAATTTATTTATACCCCGCCCATCTGGCTGGGTTTCCCCAGCCACTCTGGGCGGCTTCCAACTAAATATTAAAAAAAGAAATATTAGATTTCTTACCTGTTCTTCAGCGTAAGGCACCAGGACAGATTACAAGAATCTAATATACAATTATAACACTATTTTTGGATGGGGGACTGCATGTTGAGATCCCTGCATTGTAGGAGGTTTAACCCTTGGGATCCGTTCCAACTTTAAAATTAGATGATTCTATGTTACAAACAAACAAACAAACATGTAAACAGTTCCAAACGCAACAGAGCAGTATAAATGCAACGAAAGAGGTGGTCCCTGCAATGCAAAATACCTAAACCGCCAAAGACCAGAATAAAGAGGTGTGCATTTTCAGCACACACTGAAAGCTATGCAGCTAAGATGCTAAATGCACTTCTGTGGGGAGGGTGCTGTTCTCTGCACTTCTGCCTGTGCGTAGCAGACATGCACTGTGACTCTTTACCTTTCGTTCATGTGACTGCAGCCAATTTATTCAGGATTGCAGTCCTTTCCTATCCTGTTCTTCCCACACTCCCTTATGTAGGTGTGCATTCCTCGCAAGGGAGGCCAGAAAAAAATCATTGTATATAATACCGGCAATTATTTTGCACAGGACATTCTCTTCGCTTAAAACAGTCAGCAGAATCGAGTGGCGAAGCCATTCCCAGACTCCAGCACTTCAGGCAGCTGGTGGGGAGTTCTCTATGTGGTATGTCCCGCAGAGGACCTTAAGGCCCACAAATGACAACACTTTGGAGGTCCCAAGTCGCAAGGTGGCTAGATTGGTCTCAACTAGGGCCAGGGCCTTTTCAGTACTGGCCCCGACTTGGTGGAACGCTCTGTCCCAAGAGACTAGGGCCCTGCGGGACTTGACATCTTTCCGCAGGGCCTGCAAGACAGAACTGTTCCGCCTGGCCTTAGGTTTGGACTCAGTCTGACCCTTATGTTTCCCTCCACTTATGGTTTTGATCTATGGGCTACTTTTAAAATGAGGCTGCATTTTAAATTGCATTTTAACCTGTATTTTAAATTGGTTTCCCCTCCCCATTATGTTTTTACTGTAATTTTACTGGCGTTAGCCACCCTGAGCCCGGCTCTGGCCGGGGAGGGCGGGGTATAAATAAAATATGATGATGATGATGATGTCAGGACTCTCCTACAAATCCACACCCCTCCGAATACAGGAAAACAGCATGCTCCACTGCAGGCAAGGCTAAAATCCTTGTATAGTCATAATAGCTCTGCAAGTGGGAGTGGTGTTTGGTTTTTTTTAAAAAAAGGTGTGGGATTATTAGCATTTGATTATCTTCTGTATATACGTAAATGGCCTGAGTTGTGGGGGTCTCTCTCTCTCAGGGAAGCAGAAGCAAATTCAGGAGGTCCTTCTCTGTTAATATGTTTCGGAGTTTGTGTGTGTGTGTGTGTGTGTGTGTGTGTCGGGGGGAGGTATTTCTGGTCCTACTCATGTCCAGTTGGTGTAGCTGATAATATGCTGGAAGAGCGTTCATGGCTATCAATGCCTATCTCTCAAAATGGTGAATACATGTGTGGAGTGCAAAAGGGACTCTGACACATTATATTTATTTAATTATTATTTATTTATTTATTTATTTATTTATTTAGTTAGTTAGTTAGTTAGTTATTCATTCATTCATTCATTCATTCATTCATTCATTCAATTAATATCCCACCCTTCTACCAAAAGCAGCCCATGGAGGCAAACACATCATCAGAAAAACAAAACCATTAAAAACATTCTGACCACAATCAAATCCTCTCAGCCACTGATTTCAGCATTGCCAGGAACAGAATATTTCAGGCGTCAAATGCGGGTGTTTTTAGATTTCTCCTGAAAGTCAATAATGAGGGAGAAGGGCACACCTCACCAGGGAGGGCATTCTGCAAGCAGAGAACCCCCACCAAGAAGGCTCTGTCGTGTGCCAATGCAGTCAGGCCAACCCCCAGTGGTGTCACCACAAACAAGGCATCATCTCCTGATCACAGGGTTAATGGTTAATATCCTGGCATGTGCAAGAGAATTGCATTAGAAAACAATCATGGCTAGATTTGGATTTGACCCCTCTTTGGCCCTTTCAGATAACTTCTATTTAAAAAGTACTTTCTAAACATGTTTTTAATATACTGTGTTTTAAATATAACCTACCCTGGGACCTTAGGGGAAGGGTGGGTTGACAACAACAACAACAACATAATTGGGAAAGCCAAGTAGCACTATGCCATCTGATAAATATCTGTACACTACACATGATAAACATCACCCCCCCCAATTGCATATGTGTGTGGCTAGTTGTTCATTCTTCTTAGAAATTTGGGGGGGGGGGAGTGTTGTGTAGTGCTGTAGGGCACCTCTCCATTCTGCCTTTTAAAGATTAAGTAAAAGGGCATGATCTCTTAGACTCTTCTGGATAGCGTGCTTAGGAGATGTAGAACTTCTTGTTTTTGTTGCAATGATGTCATAGGTACCATCCCATAGCTACCCACAACATGGTGCAACAAACGGGTATTATCACAATAGCTGCTGTCTGTGTATGTGTGTGTGTTTGAGAGGGAGATATTTCTCATCTACAAAGGGTCTTGGAGAAAGTAGGAAAGTTGATTTCTCATCTTGTGATATAGCTTTTGACTTTAAACACTATGTTACTAATGCATTTTGAATATTAAGGCCCATAACAAAAAGATTATGTGAAAACAGTCCCATCTCCAGTGGTGGCTCAGAAGATCTCCCTCTAGGGCAAAGGCACTTCACAATGTCTTGGGACAATTTATGGCCAAGCCGCTTACTGTATGTCCACCCTACTTAATTTCCTCCACATGTGTTGTGTACCTGAATGCACAACCTCTTGGAGGAGTTACAGGGCAGCCGGTGGTGGAAATAGCTGCCGGCCATTTCCCTCTCTCCTACCACCTGTTTGGTGCAACTTCACGGAAGCTTTTCTCCAGGACTTTGGTCCTTTCCCCATGGAGAAGGCATGTGGGGCTTGCATGCATGGAGTGATTCTCATTCAGTTGCCCAAGTCTGCTTCCCACTAGCACAGCAGTCTTCAGCATTTTCAGTCCTCGGACCCACAATTGCTTTCGGGGACCTATTTCTTCACTTTTCACTATATATTTGTATGGTGGTAGTACTGCTGTTGCCAACCACCTCAGATTAGACCACCACCCACCAGTTGAAGACCAGTGTGCTTGCCTCCTTAGCTCTCCTTTGCTGTATAATAATAATATAATAATAATTTATTATTTATACCCTGCCCATCTGGCTGGGTTTCCCCAGCCACTCTGGGCGGCTTCCAACAAAATATTAAAATACCGTAATGCATAAAACATTAAAAGCTTCCCTAAACTTTTAATCTGTTGTCTCTTGCCATTCCTTGGTAAACGTAAAGCTTTTAGAAACTGCCCCACGTCCACCCCTCACATCACAGTATTCTCCTTTCCCTCCTGAAGACTCCATTTTTGGAGAGTGAAATTTAGCCCCGGGGTCCACTCATGGAGGTCCCAAATAGGAAATGCCAAACAGAGAAGTCTTTAGTGAAGCTATAGAGAACATGCGTGGCCTTGGAGGGCCAAGGAAAGATTGCATCATGCGCTCAGGGGTTAGTAAAATACTTATAGTCATCCATCAGGACACATGTGATGGCTTTTAGTAGGGTTGTCAAATGTCCGGGATTTAACCGGCGGAAATCAGCAAAATGTCTGTCTGTTTTTCCTAGAAAAAGCTCAGCAACTTTTTGGCAACTCTACTTTTAGCCAGTCAAAATCTTTCGGCATACTTGAGCTTACATATGGATTGCAGATATATAGCAGCCCAGAGGCCAGCTGCATTACTTCATAAATTTAGGGATAGAGCATGTGTGGGGAATTTTCCATTCTTGTTCCTGTCTACTCACAATATTCTTAGTCCGTTTCTTTGTGGTTTAAGGTGTTTCCTGTTGCCTGTTTCCAGGCGCAAGACCTTAAGCAATGTATATATCTTAAATATACCAAATATACCTTAGTTAACAACTTCATTTCTGCCAACCAGTTACAAAACACCCCGTTGCTTAAGCAAGCCGACTGAGATTCAAGGCCCGAAAAATAGATCCTAATAAAGCCAGAGACTGCAATTGAATAATCTAGTAATGAAATTTCTCCCTTCATTTGTTCATCCACCCGACGCCTCTCAGTCAAATGTGTGATCTGTCTCCCGGGGCAAGTGTTATGGTCTGAGTTGACATCGGGTGATATATCTGTGGTGATTTCAGGTGCGGTGGCTGAGTCATACAGGCAAACCGTCATTTGGCACTGCTTTCCAAGAGATGCATGTGTGGACTGGCTTGTGCATGAAACATGCCTTTCCCCCATAGGTCATGCCAGAGCTGCCACCTTTAACCTGCCAAGTTAAGGGACTTCCAGTAATTTGCCGCATCAGTAGAACATAACCGGCGGACCCCCGAGGGGTTTATTGTAAGCAGAGGATAATAACGTCTAATCTCCTCTGTTCTCATTTGCCTATGTGCCTCAGATGGAATTAGAAAACGTAGCCCTAATAATCTACAGATGCACGGACTTCAATGTTCAAGCTGATGTGGCACTGATGTGGCACTATTGTTATTCACGTTTTATACTTTATTTTATGCTCCTTTTTGTTGCATCAATTAAGTGCTTTAAATTTGTCGTTAGCCGCCCTGAACCCGGTTTTCTGAACCGGGAAGGGCAGGGTATAAAAAAAAATATATTATTATTTACTATTATGCAGTTCGGATTTGGGGTGGTTTTTTTTTTGTTTGTCTTTAGGGCTGCCAGCTGATCAAAAGATACTTTAATTGGCTCAATTAATGAATTTGCATTTGAGGAAACAACCGTTTTGAAACAAGACCCGTGCTTCCTTTGTTTTTTAAGGTGTTGCATCTTCGAGGACCTATTTCCTCATGTGTGTGAGAGAAGGCAGAAGGCCTCCATCCTCCTCTAAGATGGCAGTTGCAGCTTTTACAAGTGCTTGTGTTAAAAACAACAGCACAGCCCTATATATTTTAAAACTTGCTGGCCAGTTAACTGGGGCACTCGGGCTTATCAGAGGTTGACGCTGCCTTTGCTCCCTGACCAACGATTGCTGGCGGCAAAGCCATCATGGCCACTGAGGGGGACAGGACTGACCCCCGGAAGCAGGACCCCCATCTGTGGTGCTGTGCCCCTACTTCTCCTGCTGCGGCTTCTGGCAAGATCTCTTAGGAATCTTAAGAGATCTTGCCAGGAGAAGCTGCTGCCATGACCCTTGGAGCGGGAGCAGGGGTGCCGCCCCATGTGATTCTGCCGCCTGAGGCAGCCGCTTCAGGCTGCCTCATGAGCAGGCCGGCCCTGACTAGAACTTTTCTAGTCACTCAAAATCTCCCCAGCCCCAGTTGGTTTAAATACGACTAATTTATCCATTGCGGTTTGCGTTTCGAAACTGTGCTTGACGTCGTCCCTGTTCCTCTGGCCACCATTTTCCTGTCAGCACAAATGCAATTCTCCCTTGTAAAGGAAAAGAAGGATCCTCTTTTCCACAGACAATGGGCCTGGCTTGTAAGAGGCGATTTAAATAGTTTCAGGTTTCTACTATAAGAAGCCTTATTTCTCCTAATCTTTTCAGGACACCGCTTTGTACAAAACGACAGGTGTAATGTGCCAGGAGAATGAGAGGGGGACTTTTATGAAACAGGAGAGAGTGTGGCATGCCAGTTTTTGGGTTGTTTTTTTTTTTACACTATCCCTGCTTCAAAGCTGTGTAAAAATTGGTTTTCTCTTTGCTGTCGAAGGTCCAGCAAAGCCCTTGTTAGCAGCTTTAGTCAGGGAGCTTGTGGACGACGCTCCTTTGAGAGCGCGAAGGAATTAAAGCAGGTCTCCTTGTCAAAATTATCTCCTCAGTTTTTGTTTTTGTTTAATTAAAAAAAAAAATAAATGTTTATTATGCATTGAAATTATATGCGCAAAATTTGTGGAAAATTAATAAAATATATTTTTTTGGGGGGGGGTGGAAATCTCCTCAGAACACGGAGGCCGGGCCTTAAAGCACCTGCTTCCTGATTGGTCCTTGGGCATGCCTGTCTCAGAAAGCCACGCATAATTCTGGGTTGTGAGTGAGTAATAGATAAAGTAAAATAATTATGTTGTGCAAAAGCTACTGCACAGCAAATTGCATGAGTGATCCCAAAACTAAGCTAGCCAAAGCACATGCCACAGATACAATAAAAATAACTGGTACATAACTAATACATATATTCATATCTGTGATTGCGGGTTCATCGGCCAGCATGACCCAAGTTTGTGTTTGTGTGGTGCTGGCGGTGACGCATTCTTCCCCTGAGCCAAATAGGATCAGTCAGGCCTGCACCCCCTTCTCATCCGATGAGTAAACCCCAAAGGAAATTAAATGGGGTGCATTTCCTGTGGAGGGCAAAAAAGGTGGTTGGTTAGTTTTGTCCTATAGGCCCCATGAAGTTGTGGGCAACTGGACCCTCTGGAGTTGCATGGTCCCCTTCGCATCCATCTAGGGATGATGAGCATTCGTGTTGTCCATATTTGTTTTCTAAAGCAAGAGTTGCCAGAGCTCAAGGCTGTCTGGAAACTCTCTCTCTTTATGGGTAGGGGCTGCTATTTTTCATCAGGGATGGAGGCATTCAGAGGCATACTGACTCCAGCAGTGGAAATAATAATAATAATAATAATAATAATAATAATAATAATAATAATTTATACCGCACTCATCTGGCTGGGTTTCCCCAGCCACTCTGGGCCACTTCCAACAGAATATTAAAATACAATAGCCTTTTAAACATTAAAAGCTTCCCTAAACAGGGCTGCCTTCAGATGTCTTCTAAAAGTCTGGTAGTTTCCCCCCCTCTTTGACATCTGATGGGAGGGCGTTCCACAGGGCGGGTGCCACCACCGAGAAGGCCCTCTGCCTGGTTCCCTGTAACTTGGCTTCTCGCAGTGAGGGAACCGCCAGGAGGCCCTCGGAGCTGGACCTCAGTGTCCGGGCAGAACGATGGGGGTAGAGACTCTCCTTCAGGTATACCAGACTGAGGCCATTTAGGGCTTTCAAGGTCAACACCAACACTTTGAATTGTGCTCGGAAACGTACTGGAAGCCAGTGTAGGTCTTTCAAGACCGGTGTTATGTGGTCTCGGCGGCTGCTCCCAGTCACCATTCTAGCTGCCACATTCTGGATTAGTTGTAGTTTCTGGGTCACCTTCAAAGGTAGCCCCACATAGAGCGCATTGCAGTAGTCCAAGCGAGAGATAACTAGAGCATGCACCACTCTGGCGAGACAGTCCGCAGGCAGGTAGGATACATCACAGTGGTCATTGCTAGTAGCCACCGATAGCCTTACCCTCCATGAAACAGTGTAGTTAACCCCTGTATCTATAAAAGATGCATCAAAAATGCAGATGTACAGGTGATGTTTGCTGTTGTGTTGCAGGGGGTGATAAAGATTTACCCTCTGAAATGGTGTGTGTGAAAGAGAGACCAGAGCAGGCATGGCTAGGCTATGACCCTCCAGATGACACCCCTCTGTCTCAGCTAGCATGACTAGTGGTCAGGGATTATGGTCGTTGCTGTCCATCCATCCTATGGAGTAGAGGGAGATAGGGGGCAGAAGAAGCAGGCAGCGTCTAGACAATAAGGTGTAATTTTCACAGCCTATTTCAGGACCTGGATTTGAGACCAGAATAGGCCTGATTGGGACCCACTCTAGTCTTGCGCGGAAAACTCATCTGTATCAAAAGCAAATACGGGTATCTTCATTCAGTGGGATTCAGCCAGAGAAACATCCATGTGGTTTCTTCATAAGCAGCTGTGCCTTGCTGAATTTCACAACGTTCCACCGAATCGTAAATGTAGGTCACCAGCTTTGCACTCAGTTTTTAATAGATCCACAGGTGTGGAAAGGCAAGTCGCTTGACCTTTGTCAGATGAAAATAGGTAGACTTGTCTCATGTTGCATAATGCAAAAGCTCTTCCCAGTGGGATAATGAGAATAGCATAGAAGCATATTTTTGTGGATGTTTTAAATATGTGCCCCTCCCACCAAATATTTTTGCAAACTCACATTTTGAAAGATTAATTCCGTTTTCATCTATGCAATCTTTAATTTAAAAATATATATATTTAGGCATTGGAGCTCTGTAAAATGTCCAGCATGTCTTATAATTAGGTCCTTGCACCACCTCAAATTCTGGTATTTGGGATTTTGGAACTTGCTAATGTTGCTACACAGGATTATCAGCTGGAGAAAGCTGGTTTCTAACCAGCCACACAGAAGCCATTGCGTACTATAAATAAATTTAAAAATAGTATGGGCCACAGTGAGAGTAAATCTAGTACATAGATTGGGGTGGGGGAATGCCCAGAAAATTATTATGTTTGGGAAAATGCAAGAATGAGCCAGTGTAAAAATTCCAATACGTGTTAAAGGTGTGGCAAAGACAATATTTTTTTTCAGTAAAGCAGATCTATGTTCTTGACTACCAGTAACAAATATCATTATGCCTGTTGGTTTCAAATAACACGTTGAAACAGACCTTACATGCCATCATTGTGTTAAAAGAAAACACAGTCCATGCTTGTGGTTTTCCAGCTTTCCCTCACATTTCCAGTTTTTCTCCAAAGGTGTAAAATTAAGACCTGATAGCTCTTTCCCCCTCTATAACTCCACACACACAAACACACCTTGCAACATTATTCATAGTAAAGGGTAAAAGGAGTTGGTAGAGGTGACCTGCTGAGCAGTTGTGGGCACGTGAGCGCCATCGCACCGATTCACACCTAATACGAAGAGGCAGCTGGGGCCAAAAGGCTAATCCTGTTTTAGTTCAGCTGCAAGATTAGGATTTGAGGGATGGGGCAGCTTCGTTGAGGTGCTGGAGCATGAGCAGAACAGTAATTTGGATAATACCGCCCAAGGCTGGTAGAATAGGGTGGACTTTGGCCAAAGCAACTGGCTGCCTCACCTGTCATGACCTCTCTCTCTCTCTGTGGGAAGTGTGGTGATATCTGCCCCCCCTCCCGGTTACTCTATGGGATTGTTTGCCTTGCCCAAAAGAAATGCGAAGCAAATTATATTTGTAAGCACCACAAGCCCTAAAAGTTGGGCAACAAATATGGCTCCGCAATAGTTAACCTGGAGTGATGCTTTTTGTTCATTTTACGCCCGTGAAGATGGCGAGGTAGTTGCTACGGGCAACAAACTGGCCTTCAGTAACAAGATGGCTGCCCAAAGTGGAGAGGTGTTTGTCCGCATGCTGTTTACCCAACTTTCTGTGGGCTGCGTAACGCTACCCAGTCTTAAAAAAACCCCTTTTTTAAAGAAATGAGATTAAAAACAAACACAGGACATGAACGGGGTTGTTTGTGGCAATGCCCACTGATCCCCACAGCTATGCGCAGGGCCTCAAGCATCCTTTTCCCAGCATAGTGTGATGTTTTTTCTCTATTCCAGGGTGATTTCTCTTGACTGCGTGCGGTGAATCTTAACCAAGTTGATGGCGGCAAATGGACCCACTCCGACAAAAGATTTCTGGCCCTGGCCGCTGAGGGACTAAAGGATTTGTGAGCCGTGCCTTCTCCCTCTTCTTCCCCTCCCTTCCCCCTTCCCCCACCGTTGCGCCATTCCCGGGCTCTGCGACACCATGGTCCTAGCCTGGCTTGGCTTCCACAGATTCCTGCTCCGCCTTTCCAAGCACCCCAGGTGGGCCTGCTACAAGGGCCCCCGCCGGCAAGCCCTCCTCTTCTGGCTCTTGTTCCTCTCTTTGCCCTGCCGTGTTCTGCCATCAACCTTCAAGGTGGGCGTGATGGGCCCTTGGACCTGCGACTCCATCTACGCCAGGGCCTACCCTGACGCAGCGGCCAAGCTGGCCGTTGCCCGCATCAACAAGGACCCTACTCTGAACCAGGGCTACTGGTTTGACTATGTCCTCCTCAACGAAGACTGCAAGTCGTCTCAGGCCATGGTTAGCTTTGTCAACTCGGAGCGCTATGCCTCTGGCTTTGTGGGCCCGGTCAACCCAGCCACCTGCGAGGCAGCTGGGCTGCTGGGCAGAGCTTGGAACAAGCCCGTCTTCTCCTGGTCTTGCCTGACTGACGATGCCGAGGTGGAACGTTTCGGCACCTTTTCCCGGCCGCTGCCCCAGGCCTCCGCCGTCCTCTACACCGTCCTAAAGTACTTCCGCTGGGCCCACGTTGCTGTGATCAGCTCCGGGCAGGATCTCTGGGTGGAAGTAGGGCAAGGCCTGGCTGAGTCGTTGCGCAACTTTGGCCTCCCTGTCACTGTCGTGACCACCATGGAGGACGAACCGAATGGGGCACGGGATGCCCTCCGCCGGGTACAGAGGGCCTATGATGTACGAGGTATGGCTGGGTTGGGGCCACATGTGGTTGCGTGACTCTCAAAGGAAGAGGGTCTAATGTTTGGGGGAAATCATTAGAAACCTTCTAGGTTCTGCTGAGGTTCTTAGTCAGTGTGGATAAGGTCAGTTCACGTAGTCACTTTAAATGAGCAGCAACTGTTCTATGAGGTGCAATCACGTACGTATGACAGGCTTCTCCACCCTCCGGCCTGACCAGTACTTTTAAGAAGTAGCCTGATGGGACAGGAGATATGCAGGATCATGACCCAACAGCATTTGCCAAGAAAAGCTTCCAAGCTGTTGCCTCATGATAAATTGTGGTTCAACCCAGATGCACAATGGAGGTTAAGAAAATATTGCTTATCAAGATGAAGTAAGAATGTGGCTTTAGTGCTTTCTGTCTCTGTATAAAAGCAGGTGAACCAGGACATTTGGGTTGAAAATACATACAGAACATTTTTGAAGGGGAAGATTGCACAACACCTACAGTACTTCCTTATCTCTGTCTAGTAGAGACTTCTAATGACCCCCAGGAACTTTCCAGATATAGTTTGTAACACCCTACGATTGCCCTCCATGAACTGGTCCACATTGGATAATGATGACGTACCCAACATCTGAGTTTGCCAGGTGTGGGTGTGTAGGCTGTATGTTGAGACCCTCTTAACCCCCGAATCCTGCATGTGTTAAAATATAAGCCAGGCTAGCATCCTGTGGAAATGATAGCCTGGGTGATGGTCCATTAAGTAAGCAAAGGAAGGCGATATGTGCAAGTGTTGAGCCCCTTCCCCTAACTCACGGCTAGTTAGAAGGACAAAGGCAGGGAGCTGGGAGTGGTGTGAGCTTAGAAGCAAAGCAGCAAGCTGGAGAGAGAGAGTCTGAGCAATGCTTGATTTCTGTTTGAATCCAAGGCAGCGGCTGTGGGAGAAGCAAGGCCCTTTTGGGGTGTCAATGCTATGAACCCCTCCAGGGTGGGCTCAGGGTATATATGTGTATAAATAAACCATATATCATAAATACACCACAGTTTCCGCTGTGCCTCGCTCCATGTTGGGCAGAAACTGGCGCACCTGAACCAATATACACATTTTGCAGGACCTTTCCCCAATACAATGCTTTTGTATGCTATCTTCACTGATATATGCACAGTTGACCCTAATGCAATGCACTATTGTACACATTTATTGACTGGAGATTGGAATTTGGAGAAATGCAAATTTTGAAGGATGTCTCTTTGTTGCGTATTGTTTCGCAAAGGGTGAATTGTGTAAATTTGCCTTTAAATGTGAACTAGGGTTGCCATGGGTAGGTGGCACTGTAGTCTAAACCACAGAGCCTAGGGCTTGCCGATCGGAAGGTTGGCGGTTCGAATCCCCGCGACGGGGTGAGGTCCCGTTGTTCGGTCCCTGCTCCTGCCAACCTAGCAGTTCGAAAGCACGTCAAAGTGCAAGTAGATAAATAGGTACTGCTCTGGCAGGAAGGTAAACGGCGTTTCCGTGCGCTGCTCTGGTTCGCCAGAAGCGGCTTAGTCATGCTGGCCACATGACCCGGAAGCTGTACGCCAGCTCCCTCGGCCAATAAAGCGAGATGAGCACCGCAACCCCAGAGTCGTCCGCGACTGGACCTAACGGTCAGGGGTCCCTTTACCTTTACCTTTAGGGTTGCCATACGTCCAGAATCTCCACATCTATCTATCGATCGATCAATCAATCAATCAATCAATCAATCTATGTATCATCTATCTCCAGAATACTGCTTTGCCCCCCCCAAAAACCCCACTCAACAATTTTACCCCCAAAAAACTCAACAACTTTTCTGACCAGATTTTCACTGTTTGAAATATGGCAACCCTGTGTGAACTGAATCAAATTTCTCCCCATCCCTATCCCCCAGCAGCAACCCCATTGAAACCACCATATGCTGCTATTAGCTGAAGAAAAAGAAAGCTTCTCTTAGCCAGTGGTGCCATCAGGGCAGGATTTTAGGGCAGATATCCAGGGCCCCACTTTGGAGGAATGGACAGGAGGGGCTATGTGCAAGCCACCTAAAGAAGGGCGCTCCATAAGACCATTAAGTCCGGAGTCTAAAATTACCATATGGCACCTCTGCCATTAGTGCTACAGTTAAGTAGCACCAATTATGTAGCGTGGTGGTTCGCACACTATTTCCATCAGTATCATGGCTGGGGAGGGAAAGTGTTAACCTCCCTTCCTGTGCATTGTAGTCAAAACCAAATTGCACACCTAGTAAACATAAACTACGTTATTATTTTTTAAAATGTCTAAACCTCCCTTTATCCAAACTGATCCAATAGGCCGACCCTCTCTAATGGTACCTGCCCCCTTAAAAAATCAGCCGCCTGAGAAGGAATGTCTCACTTTCCTGATGGTAAGACTGCTTGTGGTTCTAAAGCAACCTTTCCCAAACTTGGGTCTCTGGCTGTTTTTAGGACTACAATTCCCATCATCCTTGACCACTGGTCCTGCTAGCTAGCAATGATGGGAATTGTAGTCCCAAAGCAGTTGGAGCCCCAAGTTTGGGAAACACTGTTCTAAAGCAACCTTCCCCAACCTGGTGTCATCCCAATGCTTTGGACAACAGCTCCCATGGCTGTACTGGCTGGGGCGGGTGATGGTTTGTAGCCCAAAACATCTGGAAGTCGAAGGCTGCTGTTGCTGTGCAGGGATGGTGGTCAGACATCACTGCTATGAAGAGTCCTGGAACTAGTAGGTATGTGAGGTGTAAGATACTTATTTCATAAAATTTATACACTACTTGGTTGTTTAGAAACACACACACCTCAAAGCGCTTTAGAAAAAGATAAAATCAAGAAAAACTTAGAATAGTTTTAAACATACAAAAAGTTAAAATACTAAAACATTAAAATTCACAGTACATCTTCCAGGATCTTTGGGAAAGCAACATGCATTAAATGTATGTTATGGACGTGGCTTTAGCATATTAATATTATTATAAAGGTAAAGGGACCCCTGACCATTAGGTCCAGTCGTGACCGATTCTGGGGTTGCGGCACTCATCTCACTTTATTGGCTGAGGGAGCCGGCGTACAGCTTCCAGGTCATGTGGCCAGCATGACTAAGCCGCTTCTGGCGAACCAGAGCAGCGTACGGAAACGGCGTTTACCTTCCCACCGGAGCGGAGCCTATTTATCTACTTGCACTTTGACGTGCTTTTGAACTGCTAGGTTGGCAGGAGCAGGGACCAAGCAACGGGACCTCACCCCGTCGTGGGGATTCGAACCGCCGACCTTCTGATTGGCAAGTCCTAGGCTCTGTGGTTTAACCCACAGCACCACCTGCGTCCCTTAATATTTTTATAATTGTTCTTAAAATGGTCACTTTTTTTTTGCAAAAAGGAACCCAAAGCAAAAATAAAAACTGCTCCAAAGCTATAGCAAAATAAAAGCTAAACACATTCATATACATCAAAGGCCGTCTAACACATCCAACCGACATCCTAAGGGAGGTCGCAATATCTAAAACTTTCCAGCGTAAAGGGCCCCCATACTGACAGAATGGAAACATTCTTGCCTTTTGCCTAAAAATAGCCAGTGATGGTGCCAGGCTTCCCTTCCTGGGGAGGGCATTCCATAAGTGGGGAGCCACCACAGAAAGGACCTGTTCTCGTGTTGCCACCCTCTGCATCTCCTTCGGAGAAGGCACATGGAGAGGGGATAAATGCAGAGTCTGGGCTGGCTCATATTAGGAGAGGCAGTCCATTTTGCAGAAGGTCACTTTGCACATACACAGAGGCCCTCTTCATCTCACTGTGGTCCCTTGGAGAGCTCTGGACTTTACACTGATTTTCCTCCTAATCCCTAACCCATAGGTAACTAAGGCCCGGGGGCCAGATCCGGCCCAATCACATTCTAAATCCGGCCTGCAGACGGTCCGGGAATCAGCGTGTTTTTACATGAGTAGAATGTGTGCTTTTATTTAAAATGCATCTCTGGGTTATTTGTGGGGCATAGGAATTTGTTCACCCCCCCAAACATAGTCTGGCCCCCCACAAGGTCTGAGGGACAGTGGACCGGCCCCCTGCTGAAAAAGTTTGCTGACCCTTGCCTGGCCTAACCCTTCCGACTGTCTACCCTGCCCATTTCTTCCTCCTCGTTCCTTTCCTACCCAGTGATCGTCATGTGCATGCACTCTGCCCTGCTGGGTGGGGAGGAACAGCGGCTCCTGCTGGAGAAGGCCGAGGACCTGCGTATGACAGATGGGACCTACGTTTTCATCCCCTACGACGCCCTGACTTACAGCATGCCCTACCAGAAGGAGTCCTACGCTGTGCTGGATGACAGCCTCAAACTCCGCATGGCCTACGACGCGGTGCTCACCATCACCATCGACTCCCCGGAGCAGTCCTTCCGGCAGACTTTCAGGGAGGCTCAGGAGAAGAGGGAAATCCCTGGCCACCTGGATGCTGACAAGGTGCATCTGAGGAACGAGGCAGTGGGTGGTGGTGGGCAGGTACAAGGGATGGCCCCAGCAGGGCCTCGGTTCAGTATACCTGAAGGAGCGTCTCCACCCTCATTGTTCTGCCCGGACACTGAGGTCCAGTGCCGAGGGCCTTCTGACGGTTCCCTCCCTGTGAGAAGCCAAGTTACAGGGAACCAGGCAGAGGGCCTTCTCGGTAGTGGCACCCGCCCTGTGGAACGCCCTCCCACCAGATGTCAAAGAGAAAAAACAACTACCAGGCTTTTAGAAGACATCTGAAGGCAGCCCTGTTTAGGGAAGCTTTCAATATTTAATAGATTGTTGTATTTTAATATTCTGTTGAAAGCCGCCCAGAGTGGCTGGGGAAACCCAGCCAGAGGGGCGGGGTATAAATAATAAATGATGATGATGATGATGATTGCTGTTTGAGGTGCAGGAGAGGCTCAGATTTAGGAGGTTCCCTATGCCGTCCAGAGCGCTGTGTGCTCACAACTGCATTCATTTTTGGATCTGCCTGAATGAAGGGCGTTTTAGCACTGCTGCGGAATACTCTTCCAGCAGAAGTTTGGCAAGCCTCCTCACTTCTGAACTTCTGATGGCTCTTGGATACTTTTTTGTGTGCATATTCTGCAGCAGGGCTGTTCATAAAAAACTTTTTTTTTTTTGAAAATGCCTTCTCCAAAGGTCTTCTTTTCACTTCACTAGGGATTATATAGCTATATCTGAACTTTCATGCATATCAGCTAATATCTTGACCCTGCTCCACTGAACTGAAATTTCAGCCTTCACGACATAGGAAAATGGCCAAGTAAACAGCTATTTTCGTGGAGGAGGTTCAAGATATTAACTGATATGCATGAAAATTCAGATACAGCTATATAATTCCTAGTGTACTAAGATAAGACCTTTGGAGCAGGCAGTTTTTAAAAAAAGTTTTTTATGAACCACCCTATTCTGCAGTTTAAACCTTTAAGGTGATCCAGTCATTTTTACGATGATTCTGCATTGTTTTTAAGAGTATTTTACCCCCTTTGTAAATCTGGTTGCACGTTGCCCTGATATTTGGCATGAGAGGGCAGTCTATAATTTTAAGTAAGTAAGTAAGTAAGCAAGCAAGCGGGTGGCGCTGTGGGTTAAACCACAGAGCCTAGGACATGCCGATCTTGCCGAAGGTCGGCGGTTCGAATCCCCGCGACGGGGTGAGCTCCCGTTGCTAGGTCCCTGCTCCTGCCAACCTAGCAGTTCGAAAGCACGTCAAACTGCAAGTAGATAAATAGGGACCGCTCCAGCGGGAAGGTAACCGGCGTTTCCGTGTGCTGCTCTGGTTCACCAGAAGCGGCTTAGTCATGCTGGCCACATGACCCGGAAGCTGTCTGCGGACAAACGTCGGCTCCCTCGGCCTATAGAGCGAGATGAGCGCGCAACCCCAGAGTCGGTCACGACTGGACCTAATGGTCAGGGGTCCCTTTACCTTTTAAGTAAGTACAGTAGTACCTCGGGTTACATACGCTTCAGGTTACATACGCTTCAGGTTACAGACTCCGCTAACCCAGAAATAGTACCTTCGGGTTAAGAACTTTGCTTCAGGTTGAGAACAGAAATCGTGCTCTGGCGGCGCAGCGGCAGCAGGAGGCCCCATTAGCTAAAGTGGTGCTTCAGGTTAAGAACAGTTTCAGGTTAAGAACGGACCTCCGGAACGAATTAAGTACTTAACCCGAGGTACCACTGTAAGTAATAACAATAATGCAGCACAGAATTCAGCGCCCACAAAACTATTTTGGGTCCTTCCAGACATCATTCTGTTGCATGTCCATGCTGATTTGTGGTCATGAAGCTATTGGAGCAATCCTACACGATCCCACTTTCAGAACTGTTTGCACCTGCAAATGTTTTGGGGTGGTCATTCATACAACTACTTTTCTTACCAGTGCATATCCCGTAACTTCCTGCTGAAATCCCACAACTTTTTGTACTCCCAATGTTCTGGTTTGTTTGGTTTTTTGTTCTGCTTTTGTTGCGCTATAGCCCTTCTAGACAGCAATAATGTGGCAGCATTGCAGAGCAATGAACAAAGTAGAACAGCACAGGGCACAGTAGTGCCTTCACTCTTGTAAGGCGAGCAAAACAAATGAGGGGAATCGAGAAAACAGAAGCAAATGTATCATTGTAGCATCATTTAAGAATTTAAGAACCTGGTCCTAACTCTCGCTTGCTTCTCTTTAAAGGCACACCCCCTGTTTGGTACTATCTTTAACTCCATCTACTTCCTGGCCAAGGCGGTAGAGAATACTCGGAAGTCCGGCAAGTGGGTGATGGGCTCCACCATTGCAGAGCATGCCAAAGACTTTGAGCTGGAAGGCTTCAGCCAGCCAGTGTCAGCCGACGAATACGGAGATGCCGTGCTCCCCTATATCATACTGGACACAAATGGGAAGGGCAACCGCCTCTGGCCCACCTACAGTGTGAACGTCGGTGCTCGAACTCTGCGCTACGTTGGGCACACGATCCATTGGCCTCACAGTTCCAGTCCAGACACAGACTCCATCTGCTGGTTTGACTCGGTCACTATCTGCAATGGGGGTGAGTGCTGAAGCGAGCTGCCTGGGTGTGCAAGGATGGAGAGGGAGAGGAAGGATGGAGAGGAATTTGGTTTGCATTTAAAGGCCAACCTCCCTAATTCGGACTTTCCCAAACAATACGAGAACAGAGACTTGGCCATCCTTTTTGAAATTTGCTCTTCCCTGAATTTCACGGTGCAGTCCTCCAGCCCAGTAATGTGTACAAAAATGCATATACTAGGGTAAAGTGTGCATATGTTACTGAAAATAACATACAAAATTTCATTATATTATGGAAAATCGCTTTGCCAAAATTTGTATATAAGGGGAAATTGCACACGAAGTTAATTTCTGTGGGTCTATTCTAAATTATATTTTGTTGAATACCATCTATTATTATATTGTAAAAACAGTGCGAAACAAATTTTACATGACCCCAGTTCTGGTCATGAAGGGAAATTACCAATACTAATACTAAGCTGTGAAGGCCCAAGTGAAAAGAATTGAAAGCCTAAGATTGTAGGTGCCTGCCTTATTTTGAGAGAAAGTCAGCTCCGTACTGAAAGCCCTGTTCTATCCTAGCCATCCATCCCACCAACTTCAAATATACCATCCAGTTGATCGATCAACCAATCTCATATACGCTAGCTATGTGTCCTGCCAGCTAGCCAGCCCACCTCATATACTCCACTCGCAGACCCTCCAACTGGGACGCACGTCTTTCGGCGCCACACTCCTGCGTGAATCACATGACCCATGTGAGATCGCAGTCCCTAAGGACGTGCTTTTTTTGGGGTGAGATCACAGCGCCCACAATGGCGCTTTAGGAAGGGGAGAAAGGAGCTGTTGATTTTATAGGCTTGGGTGTCTTATGGTAAAGTCATGCAGGGAAGAGAAGACAAGACAAGTACAGTCGGGGGAGAAGGCAAAAGGCATCTCTGTCAGGATTTGTAATACTACAGTGGGTGGGTGGAGATATTTTGCATGGAACTCCCCTTATGTGACTAGGAGGAGATGTTGATGGAGCTGGAGCTGGAGCTGGAGCTGGAAATAACCTCTCAAACCTGGTTCCAGGAAATGGTCCCCAGTGGTAACACTCTTCTCCTTCTCCTTCAGGGGTGAATGCTGGTTTTATCCTCCTCATATTCCTCCTGGCTATCTGCTTGATGGTGGGTGGAGCTGCCCTTGCTTTCCATCTCAGGTGAGTTACGCAGACACCCCTGGTGACTAGGTCTGCTGGACAGCTGACATTTCGGATTTCGGGACCTCCCCGTGCTGCGTGCTTTATCTTTACGAAAGACCATTTTTTATTTCTGCTGTGCTCGTGTTGTTGATTCTCACAGGCGGCAGTTTCAGCATGCCCAGCTAATGAAGGGGCCCGACAAGATTGTCCTCACCATGGATGACTTGACCTTCATCCATACCCAGAACAGCAAGAAGGTGAGGAGTTTGTCTCTGTGGGGAGGGACCACTGAGGGGACTAAGGGGAGGCTGGCAAGATGGAGCGCTGCTAAGTCAGAGAGGGATCAAAACGGGCAATGCGAGTAATAGTAATAATCAATGTTTCTACGATGGTTGCTTCATGCAACTGAAATAAAGGACAGTGGATGGAAAGGTCTTTGGTTCTCGCCTTCAGACGCTGGATGGGTATGATGGTTGGGCCAGAACTGTTTGAGAATGCAGATGCCATGTTAGAGGGCTGCGGTATTGGCCAAGGGTCATTACTGTATGATAAAGCTCCAAGTTAAGAATAAGAAAGCTGTTCCTTAGTTCATGGTTCTCCTCTCCTCTTCATCCCCCCAGAAAATGGACGACAGTCGAAAGAGTATGTCGGACATGAAAAGCCTCAAGAGTGTGGCGGCAAATGCAGAAAACAGCAACATGGCTGTGGTTGAGGTAAAAGCATGTCCCCTCCTTCACAGTTCCTAGTCCTGCACCCTCCCTCTTTCCCAGTTACTAGTGGGTAGGCCAGGAGAAGCCTCTGGTGCAAAGCCATTTCCTCGGGAGGCGCAGATGGTGTTCTTGCCGGCAGCCTTTCCTGGGGCAGTGCCAGCACTGATATCGTCATTGCGGATGGGTGGAGGCTGGAAAGAATGCACTAAAATCGGGTGGCGGGTTTTGATGGTGACGCCAAGCCATCTCCTTTCCACTCATTCTAAACAGTTCTTTTCCACACACATCCTTTTTCATTGGCACTGCTGAATCTCCCTTCACCTTTATATAACGGTGTTTTGTTTTGAAATATATCCTCCCAGGTTCCTTGCCATTTTACATTTTCCAGCCATCGCCCACTTCCTGTCACGACGGGTGCCATTTTGAGAGGCTGAGGCTGCTTCCTGATTGGTGACTCCTGCCACAATCCAATCATTGCTCTTCCGTTGTACGCTACAAGCGGAATTGCAACTGACTTTTCCTCCACCACCTGGAATATTGTGCCTTTTCTTTGTGTACATCCCATTATGCCCTGTCCACACGGTAGGCGTGTCATTTGAAGCTCAGAACACACTCAGTATGACCCTTGTGGGGGGAGACATTTTATAACCCCCATCTGTCTCCCGCCCCCAACTGCTCTTTTAATTAGTTCTGAAGGGCTTTTCTGGCTATGATTTTAAAATTAAATTATTGAATAATTACAGCTGACATGAAATGCGATGTGCTTTGAAAATGTAAATGACTGTTGCTCTCAACTGCATTACTTCTTATGAGAAGTTTTATGCTGTGCTGATATTTGTCAAAATGAAATACTTTTTTAAAAAAAATATTTTTAATATAGCGTCATGGGGGGTTGTAGCACAGTACTGGTATTTATATTTTAAGGAAAACATAGCTAGAAAAGCATTTTGACACTAATTAAAAGACAGAGTTCAAAAACAAACAAGGATTTAACAATGTTGCCCGTTGCAAAAGGCTGAGGTATGGTAGGTTCAGTTGCCTGATTAATGCCCATGACAAAACCCCACCTTTCTTTTTTAAGTCAGAAAAGTAGTGTGAAAAGCATGAATGCCTCTTTTTGAAAGAAAAAAAAGTAGGCCTTCCTGAGGTCACAGGAAGACACGGGAGAACTATGGGCAAGACCCAGGACGCCATAGGAAGCTGGCTATAGTGAGAAAGATGTCATTGCAGCTAGAACCTGGGCCTTTGCCCATGCAAAGCAGATGCTCCGCTCCTCAGCTGCGGCATAGTGTGGATGCCCTGTAAAAAGAAAGTGAGCGAAGCACAGCAATCCCACATTCAGTGACTGATGACGGGCAGTTGTCTGCCACTGGCTCAGCAGTAGGGGGCTGGAGGGGCTTACCTGTTCAGGGAGCATGCCCAGGTCCATCCCTCTGTGAAGGGTGACCTCGCTGATTCCTGCAGCTCCCGCCACTGATCTCAGCGTGGCTCTGCTTGCCAGCACTGCTCCCTGCTGACCTTGCTTGCTCCCCCGTCCCCCAATTCATCACCTTTTCCTGCACCGTATTGGTCAGGAAGTGATGTGTGGCTGGGCATCCCCTCCTTCCCGCCTCAGTACTCAACCACATTTATTGGGCTCATGACTGGGATGCTACAGAGGCTAGGGTTGTGACCCCTCTGGTCATGGCAGGGAGGCTGTTGCTAGGAAACCAGGAAGCCGTGGCGACAGGCCCTTCTCTAGAAGCAGTTGTTTCCCTGTTGGCCATAATCCAGCCCTGGGGTCTGTGGTGCTCTGCCCCAAGTCCATGCTAATTCCTGTACAGGTCATGTTCACAGCATATGAATTAAAGCACTAGGATACCACTTTAAGCAGTCACGGTTCCCCCATCGCAAAGAATTCTGGGAGGTGCTGAGAGTTGTCCGGAGAATGCTTTTCCTCCCACAGAGTTACCATTCCCAGAGTTCCCCAAGAAGAGGGGCTGATCGCTAAACCATTCTGGGAATGGCTAACAAACTACAACTCCCAGAATTCTTTGGGGGAAGCCACCACTGTCTAAAGTGGTACCGTGGTGCTTTAAATACCTGGTGCGAATGTGGCTTAAGTGAACACAGCTGAGAGGCTATGCCTCCCCTCTCCCCACAATCTCTCTGGGGTGGTAGCACTGCCCCACACAAGGATCCTTAAGTCTGCTCTGACACCAGTGTATTTTTGTGCAAAACCCCAAGGCATCTTTAATGATCCTTGTGAGCCTAGCCAGGGCACCGTCACTGTGTGCTTGCCACTGTAAGTGCCCCCATCTTCTCCAGCTCACTGCTGCCTTCCCCGGCCCCACAGCTCTACTCACCTGGTTCCCATCCTACAGTTTGCTGAGAGAGTTCAGTGTTTAATCCCTGAAGAGGGGTTTGAATCCGCAGCATGTCTGTCTGAGAAGCCCATTGCTCCCATCTCCAGCATTGCTTGTTGGAGGGTGGGGCAGGTTGTCACGGAAATGTACTTAGCACATGCTCAGAGGCACCCTCGTAATTATGAATTCCCGTTGATCAGGCTGAGCCGAGAGAGAGAGGGTTGAGGGAGCACCCTAATCGAGTTCATACACCTGTCCTTCTGGGTTTTGCCCTCCCTTTCTGCCCCCACCCCCTTCCACCCACCACCAGCATCATTTATTTTTGACCGCCTGCTTCCTGCTATCCTTAGGGCGAGGACAAGCCAAAAATCACCAGCCAAGTCCCCTTGCTCCTCCTTTTGTTTAACAGCCAAGGCGTAATAGCCGCGGTCCAGGTAAGTCCCGTTTGGCAAAAGGCCCTTTTAAGCTGTGCCTTTTTGCCAGTCTGCTCTGCCTTTCAGTTTGGTTTTTACACCCTCCCCTCACTTGACCTTTTTAGCTCTCATGCATTCTGTTGTGTTAGGGGTTTTTTCCCTCCTCTCAAAAATGAGAGGAGGAAAAAAGTTGGCTATGGCACTTGTTACTTCATTCCCCACCCCACTCCCTACTTGCAGGCCATCCTTCCTCTTCTGGGGAGAAGGTATTGGCAAGAATTGAAATGGGAGGTAGAAAACAGGTTCAGATTGGTGGTTTGCTGGAAAAAATATTTTGTGTGTGTGTGTGTGTGTGTGTGAGAGAGAGAGAGAGAGAGAGAGAGAGAGAGAGAGATTATAGGTGAAGTGCTTAATTTACAAATGAGTTGTTGTATGGGGCTTAAGCACAACTACAAATAATAATAATAATAATTTATTATTTATACCCCGTCCATCTGGCTGAGTCTCCCCAGCCATTCTGGGTGGCTCCCAATCAAGTGTTAAAAACAGTACAGCGTTAAATATTAAAAACTTCCCTGAACCGGGCTGCCTTCAGATGTCTTTTAAAGATAGGATAGCTGCTTATTTCCTTCACATCTGAAGGGAGGGTGTTCTACAGGGTGGGCGCCACTACCAAGAAGGCCCTCTGTCTGGTTCCCTGTAACCTCACTTCTCACAATGAGGGAACCGCCAGAAGGCCCTCGGTGCTGGATCTCAGTGTCCAGGCTGAAGGATGGGGGTGGAGACGCTCCTTCAGGTATTTTGGACCGAGGCCGTTTAGGGCTTTAAAGGTCAGCACCAACACTTTGAATTGTGCTCGGAAACGTACTGGGAGCCAATGCAGATCTCTCACATGCTTCCTCTGATCAGGTAACCTCTTCAGTCCAACTCCATGTAGCATCTTTCTCTGCTGTGGACGGGGCCAAGACATCTTGGCACCTGATGTGAACCCCAAAATGGTGCCCCCTCCCTCCCAAGGAAGAAGGGGTAGGTGAAGATTCACATCAGTAACAAGGGGCTAGACCCTTCAAGTGTCCCTGTTTTCCAGGGACAGTCCTGGATTTACAGAAGTCGTCCCAGTTTCTGATTTGATCCTAGAAAGACCCGCTTTTCCTTAGGATGTCCCTGTTATCATCAGAGAAATGTTGGAGGGTGTAGAGTTATACAACCTTCGAGCCAAGGAGATAAGTAATTATACAACCTTTAGAAAACATCTGAAGGCATCCCTCTATAGGGAAGTTGTTTTAACGTGTGATGCTTTTTATATATGTTGGAAGCCGCCCAGAGTAGCTGGAGAAACCCAAGCAGATGGGTGGGGTACAAGTAATAAAATTATTCGCATTATTATGAAATAGGATGTCCTTATTTCCACTGGAGAAATGTTGGAGGGTATGAGATCCACATCGGTATCTGCTGCCCCTGTGGATCCTGCCGCCTGAGGGGATCACTTCACCCCCTCATCGGTGGGCCAGCCTTGGCTGTGGAATACAGGCCCAAACCTACAACCTACGACCAGCATAGATGATTCCATTCTTAACAGTGCTGTCACACCCTTTAAAGCAATCTTAGCTCACTAATCAAATAAGTTGTAACCGACTGATTAAATCTGCACACACTTGCAAATGTGTGCAGATTTAATCAGTACGCTACAACTTACTTGATTAGTCTGCTATCCTTCATCTTACATATACTGGTCTCAACAGGCATGCTATTAAAAGAGGAATTCCCTCCAGGTGTAAATTGAAAGTTGTGTGTGGTAGGGAAGATACCATCTGCACTTCTTAAATTTATATTTTTATATTGAAACATTAAACCTATAAAAAGGAAGTGTTGCCTTAATCATAGCTGCCTTTTCACTTGATTAAACAATTTCATCTAAGATTAGTAAATGCAACTTAAATGTTGCCGCCCCAATTCTTACGAATATTTTCAGGGATGGAATATATTGCTTAATTTAAATTACTGGTGACTGCTTCTGAACATAGAAATCATACAGTACCTAAGATATTTTCCCCTAGTGTGCAGAGGACGCTTCTCTCTCTCTCTCTCTCTCTCTCTCTCTCTCTCTCTCTCTCTCTCTCTCTCTGTGCATGCGCGTGTGCAAAAGAGATGTGAAATTTGTAATCGAAAGGGAGTGTGCAGGTGATAGGAGACAAACTTGCCCCCACCCTGTCTTTTCCTCCCTGCCAGTAATCTGGGCAGGTAAATTCCATAGGGAGGTTTTGATGTAAAAACCAGACTGCCCCCCCCCTCCGCCCAGTCTTTGCTTCATACAAGAACGGGTAAGGCGTGTGAATAAGCAGACACCTTCTGTTCTTTAGCACACAGGGGCCTAAACAAGCTTTTTGTTTGTTTCCGGCTTTGCAGGATGGCTGGCTACATCCTAATCCCATGAGTGCTTCAAAAGCCTTCCTCTGCCCCCTCCTTTTTCTGCAAATTTCCCTGCCTCGTTTTGCAAATTACCTTGTAACAAAATTGGTTCCTAGAGAGGTGCACATCTGTCAGTGCACCAACTCAGTGTTATTTTGCTGGTTTACCTAGAAGACCTTTCTGGTGTCCTCGGAATGGTTATTGTGGAGGTTTGCTTAGAAATAGAAGGAAGGAAAGACTTTACTACTGAAAATCACAAGGAATGCTACATTTTTTAAAAAAATAAAAGAAGTTGGTTATGGGGAATAATTATTAATCCCATTCCTGAATTATTTTGTTGTAAGATTTTTAGAAGGTGGGGAAAGTAATATTGTTGAACTAAATACTGGAAGACTTTAGAGGGGGATTACCCTTGAGTGTGGCGAATCCAAATGGCTTCCAGCTCCCATTTCTGCCTCTGTGACCTGAGAATCTGGCTGTGGGAAACCAAATGTCTTAGCAGGATCACACAATGCATGCTGGCTTGGCAAACTTCTATCCTGAGGAGGGGCAAGGTATTTTGATTAGTACTAAACATATGCCATAGCGACCTTAGAAGCAATGCTGTGATAAATAAAATTTCTTTTTAAATCCTCCCTTTTTTGTTCCGTGGGGTAGACCTGGGACATGGGAAAGGGTGATGCGATGATTGCCTTGTGCTAAATTCACAGGTTGGGAGGTCAAGTGTCTCACGTGATATAGTTCACAGATTAGACAAGTTGGACTGTGTGCATATTACCTGCTTAAAATGTGGCTAGGTCACATATACAGTGGTACCTCGCAAGACGAATGCCTCGTAAGACGAAAAACTCACAAGACGAAAGAGTTTTTCATTTTTTGAGTTGCTTCGCAAGACGAATTTCCCTATGGGCTTGATTCGCAAGACGAAAACGTCTTGCGAGTTTGTTTCCTTTTTCTTAAAACCGTTAATACCCAGGGAATCCGTGCTTCGCAAGACGAAAAATTTGCAAGACGAAAAAACTCGCAGAACGAATTAATTTCGTCTTGCGAGGTGCCACTGTATATCTATATATCTATCATCTATCTATCTATCTTTCTGCAGTTCAGAGCAAAGCTGGTTTAAGGTAAAATGTATAAAAATGCAGTATTTCATAAGAAATGGCAGGATATTACCATTATTATTATTTAGTTGATTTGCTCATACAAATGACTTAAAGATATTTACGAACACAGTAGCAGGACTTAAACCAATTGCAGTAAACACAATAAATTAAAACATAAAGGAAATCAAGCCAAATACATTTATGCAAATAAAAGACAGGTCTAGCAGATCCTGACCCGCCAAATTTTGAGGATAGGTGTGGATTTCCTGTTTGCACGGCTTCCCAAACCAGCAGTGGAATTGCTGTGGATGCAGAGTAAATGGGAGCATGTGCACAGACTTATTCACTGTGGGACTCCCTCCTGGCCTCCACAGAACAGGGAATAGGATGGATCCTGTATCTTTGCCTGTGAAGGGAGTGCAAGACTGCATCCTGTGCGCTCCCAGCACTGATTTGGGAAGTGGTGGACACAAAACGTTAGCAGCGATCCATATACTGTATTTTTCGCTCTATAAGACGCACCAGACCACAAGACGCACCTAGTTTTTGGAGGAGGAAAACAAGAAAAAAAATATTCTGAATCTCAGAAGCCAGAACAACAAGAGGGATCGCTGCGCAGTGAAAGCGTCAATCCCTCTTGCTGTTCTGGCTTCTGGGATAGCTGCACAGCCTGCATTCGCTCCATAAGACGCACATACATTTCCCCTTACTTTTTAGGAGGGAAAAAGTGAGTCTTATAGAGCAAAAAATACGATATATTCCGTCATTTCTTATGAAATACTGTGTTTTGATAGATTTCCCTGCAAACTAGCTTCAGTCTGAATTGAGGAAAAGAACGACGTAGCTGCATTTTAATGTATACACAGTCAAAGAGAGAAGAGGGAGTGGAGCCACGTGCAAATGCAGCCCTGCCTCCACTCATGCCTCTGCCTTCCTCTCCACTGTGCCATTAAGGGGGAGACTGCAGTGATCGGGGCCGTACTCCTTCCCCCTGTGTGTCCTGCTCCATGCGTCTGGGGTGTGGTTCCTGTGAGGCAGGAAGGGAGCATACGTGGTTGGCCAGCAGTGGCAATGGTTGGCGTGCCTGGCTCTTGCCAAAAGAGAGCATGCAGGGAAATCCTGCCCACCTGCTATTTCCGCAGGTGAGCAGGGAAGGAAGACTGTCGAAGCCATGTAGTTCAGGTAAGACACAGTGGCAAAGGGGTGAGGGGATGGGAGGAGACAGTTTCAGCAGTTGCACATGGTATCGGCCACCCACAAGCTGGCGCCATCCATTTGTTTTGGATTACAAGCCCCACCAGGCACCAGTTTAGGGAAGTCTGATGCAGAAGGACAAGTCTTGCTGAAGAATAACCAGGCATGGCTTGTGCCAGAGGTTAACTCTTGCCTCAACAACCTTTTTTTGAATTGAGTTGTAGTCCAAAACACCTGAAGGGCACCAGGTTGGCAAAGGCTGCGTTGCAGCAAGCGTCTTCCACTTCCCAAACTTTCCCTGGCTCACCTGTGCAGGATGCCCTGTCCTGGTCTTCCCGAGGGTTGTAGGAGAAGTTTTAGCAACATACTTCAGATCACATGTGTTCTTGGGATGCAAGTACTCCCCACTTTTTGCACAAAGTGCCCCTTTCCTTATAGCCCCCTGCACCAGAATTCCCTCCTGTGGGCACTAAGCATGCACAACGTGAACCAGAAAGATGAAGCCCCATGCTACACACCCTGCCATCTGAGTTATGGTCTCCCTGTGTGGGGATTATATCCTGGCAGTGTTGTGCTGTCACTGGGTATTGGAGTTACACCATACGCTCTGCCGTGGCAATGTAGTCCTTGTAGTCAATGACACAGGGCAAGTTTTTATCCCCACCCCCCACCCCTGGTTGCAGTAAAAGGGGAGGAAATTATTTGCATCAGGTCCTGGGTGGAACACAGCAAAATTCCACCATTGGCCAGGTTACAGCCATAGGGAATTGAAGGCGTACTGGATACAGTCTATGTTTTCTTACCCCCATGGTGCCCACACCCCACCTATCACTCCATCCCATTTGGGCCATTCCACCGCCAGCATATTGGTGTATCTGTCACAACAGTGGCCTGTCTGGCATTCCCCTACTGGATCTGGCATTCCACCAAAATGAATCCTAAAGCCCCTCCATCAGCATCACTCCACTACAGGATTGCACCTTAAAAGGCCTAGAGAAATAAAAGTGAACCTATCCAGGGAGGGCATTCCATACCACCCAAAATGTCCTGTCTACCATACCCACCCACTGCACCTCACCTGATGTGGGGCACGTTGAGAAAGGTGCCTGAAGATCTTGTGGAACGGAGGTTGTACCCTGGTAGTCTCAGTCTGTGAAGAATTTGAGAGTATAAGATAACTGCTTTGCTGTTACTTTGCAAGACCCCTTTCCCCTGCTGTTTTCTTTCTCTCGGGGGTTAAGAGGTCCCTGTTAGCTTGGCTGGGCCAATTTGCCTTTCCTGGTCTCTCTGGGGTTGTGTTCTGTTCATTCCTTGCTTCACTCTCCACTCCTCTTGCTTAAATGCATATATATTTACCTCTTTCCCCTTCCTTCTGTGAGCCTTTCAGGCTGTGGGGAGGGTTTGTGTCTTCCTTCTTTCAGATGCATTATCTTAAGAGGGTGAACATTCATGCCCTCCCTTGTTTTCCTTCCCAGGGTGACTGGGTATGGCTGAAGAAATTCCCAGGCGAAAAGCACACTGAAATCAAACCTGCCACCAAAACAGCATTCTTAAAGGTTAGTGCTCTTGCGCTCCCCTCTGTGGCCATTGGGGGTCCCTGCTGCTTCAGTGGGTGAGTGCAATTCCCAACCTGACCACTAGGACTATGCACAGCGCCCTCTACTGGACGGTCCTCCAACAGCCCCTATCCTCTGGGGGCTCCCTCCTCTCACCCCTCCGTTCTTGTTACTTCCCCTCACCTTCAGCTCCGGGACCTGCGACACGAAAATGTGAACCTTTTCCTGGGCTTCTTCCACGACTGTGGGATCTTTGCCGTGGTCTCAGAGCACTGCACGCGTGGCAGCCTTGAGGATCTAATCAATAACGAGGACATGAAGCTGGACTGGATGTTCAAGTCGTCCTTGCTGCTTGACCTTATTAAGGTGCTTGGGGGAGAGGGATCTAGCGATCTGGTTTTGGGGATCTGGGTGGGTAGGTAATGCCAGGCTGGGAACGTGGCATGAAGGGGATTTACCCATCCTAGGAAGAGGAGCAGGACATCTCTGATGGGAACAGGAAAGGAAACTGAAGTGTAGGTGGGTTCCCACAAGGCAAGACACAGTGATAACAGCAATAACCACATAATTGGGAAACAGGGGCAAAGCAACTGCTTATATACATTCCTGAAAACCTGGGCCACTCCCCCTCCCAACGTGATTGGCTGTCTAAACTTCCACGCCGCAAATCACGACTCAGAGTTCAAGGGCCAATGGCAGAGGCAAATATCCTGAAATGTTCTGTGATTGGACGTCATGTATTGAATCAGAACCCAGGAGCTCAGGATCCCTAGTCCAGGCTCAAGCTCAGGCAAACACAGACCACTGAATATATAACAGAAACCACAGCACTGGCGGAGGAAGAGGAGTGCGGGGGGAGCACACCGCCCCCGGCAGCGCGATCCTGGCAGGGTACCATCACGGCTGTCCCCCCGCCCCCGCTGGGTGCCCTGCCCCTGCAGGCGGCGTGCCTCGCCCCCAGGATGCGCGCCAGCCCTGCCCCCGCCTGCTCTCCGCCCCCCAGTGCCGGAGCATGAAGCTCCGCCACTGAACCGCAGAGTCCTGCTGGATCAGACCACAGTTCCTTTTTGTCCAGCATTTTCCTTCTTGCTGTGGCAAGTCAGTTGCCTCTGGGAAAGTCCATAAGCAGGGTTAGCAGGCGGTGACATTCCCATCCAGTAACTGAACCTGGGACCGTATACAAGCCAAACAGATACTCTACTGCTGATTGTGTCTCTTCCCCAATCCATCTGGATTTTGCAGTATCCAGGGGTCTTGCTTGCCTAACAGAGAAGTCAGAGGTGTTCTATAGAACAAGGCGGTATAAACACAAGGGAAACTTGTTGGCAGAATCATACTGGAGAATCCACCACCTTAGTGTAATAGGAATAATTTTGTGGGTTTTCCAACTTACGCAGTCCAGCAGGCTGGACACTGCTGCCCAAACCTCCTGGTCTGGATTGGCTTAGAACCAGTCTTCACAACCAGGTGTACTCCAGTTGTTTTACAGCTCCCATCAGCCCCAGAAAGCCTAGCAGCTCATCTACTTTTCCCAACCACTTTCCCCCGGGGAAAACATACCGTTTATCGCTGAATTGGAACAAATGGCTAGAGGGTTTTCCGTGGGGATAGCACAGGTTTTGTAGGGGATAGCAGGACAAAGGCAAATCTGCTCAGACCTGTGCCTAGAAAGCATGGGGCAAGCGGGAAATTGCTTGGATAATAATAATAATAATAATATATTATTTATACCCCACCCATCTGACTGGGTTTCCCCAGCCACTCTAGGCGGCTTTCAACAGAATATTAAAATACAATAGTCTATTAAACATTAAAAGCTTCTCTAAACAAGGCTGCCTTCAGATGTCTTCTAAATGTCTGGTAGTTATTTTTCTCTTTGACATCTGGTGGGAGGGCGTTCCACAGGGCGGGTGCCACTACCGAGAAGGCCCTCTGCCTGGTTCCCTGTAACTTGGCTTCTTGCAGCGAGGGAACTGCC
Organism: Podarcis filfolensis; assembly: GCF_964270895.1. Lineage (NCBI taxonomy): Eukaryota > Metazoa > Chordata > Lepidosauria > Squamata > Lacertidae > Podarcis > Podarcis filfolensis. The sequence goes on from NC_139615.1 coordinate 4,870,616, forward strand.
AGAAGGCCCTCGGAGCTGGACCTCAGTGCCCGGGCAGAACGATGGGGGTGGAGATGCTCCTTCAGGTATACTGGACCCATGTTTTTTAGGCATGGCAAGCAGAAATGTGGACGAGCTGTAGGGATTTCAGTCCAAAACATCTGGAGGGCAGCAGGTTGGCAAAGGCTGGCTTCGAAGATGTCCCGGCAGTAGGAGGGAGGAAAGAGAGAAATGGGTGCTGCTGTTCTTGGGAGGAGATCCAAGCAATAGAGCAGAGCTGTGAGCAGACTCTTCACCCCTTTCTTCCCTCTGCTCTCCAGGGGATGAAATACCTCCACCATCATGACTTCCCACATGGGCGGCTGAAGTCTCGGAACTGTGTGGTGGATGGCCGCTTTGTCCTCAAGGTCACCGACCATGGCTACAATGAGCTGTTGGAGGCCCAGAAGATCCCGCGAGAGACACCGAGCCCAGAGGGTTAGCAGGGGAAGTTGGAACCTGGGAAGGGGAAGGGAGACAGGCAAATACAAAGTCTGGGGTATGTTGCAGAGAGCTTTGGTAAGCAGGGAAGGTGTCGTTGCTGCTCCCTGCTATGAAATGCTTTTTAAAAGCAGTGACATATATAGCTCTACTGGCTGGCGCAGTTTTTCCACGGAATCGTTCAATATAGATTAGAGTTCAGCAGCAAACAGCCCTCTGGGATTTTGCCAGCCTGTCAACCAGAAATATAGATAGCAGCAAAGATTGCGTCCACCTCTGCATTTTCTAAGTTATGAAAGGAGGCTGAATCTCAGGTGTCTGTAGAGAAACAGTGCCCAAACATTTCAAGTTGCACTCTTTATTCACATCAATTTTAACAGGGAAGCAGGTTTTTAGCAAGGGGCTGCAGAACTCAAGTACAGACATCCACTGTGTTTCAAGCAGCCAGTGGCTGAATAAGAGAGGAGCGAGGAAGTCTCCATCGCTGGCCTTGGAGGAGGCTGCAGGTTTTGCTCCCCTTGTTAGATTTGGAGAGGGAATCCATAATAAAGGGGGCAGACCAATGGAGCTATAGAGAATGCCTGCAAGGAATGAAAGGCAGAGAAGGCTGGGTATGATGGAGGAGGGGACACCTCAAAGTGCTTGATTTTTGTTTCCCATGCCCCCTTTTAGACCGGTTATGGACGGCACCTGAGCTACTGCGAGACCCATCCCAGGAGCGGAAAGGCTCTTTCCGGGGAGATGTCTTCAGTATCTCCATAATTATGCAGGAAGTCATATGCCGTGCTGCCCCCTATTGCATGCTGGACATGACCCCTGAAGGTATATAAAGGGCAGGGATTGGTGGTGACAGACTAGCTCCCATCCCCAACCTTTCCTTCTCTGTATAACTATTTTTGAGCCTGGGGCCTTCTACATGCCAAGCAGAGGCTCTGCTCCTGAACAACGGGCCCATCCCATGTAACATGCCATTGTTGTTGTTTAGTTGTTTAGTCCTGTCTGACTCTTCATGACCCCATGGACCAGAGCACACCAGGCACTCCTGTCTTCCACTGCCTCCCGCAGTTTGGTCAAACTCATGCTGGTAGCTTTGAGAACACTGTCCCACCATCTCGTCCTCCGTCGTCCCCTTCTCCTTGTGCCCTCCATCTTTCCCAACATCAGGGTCTTTTCCAGGGAGTCTTCTTCTCTTCTCATGAGGTGGCCAAAGTCTTGGAGCCTCAGCTTCAGGATCTGTCCTTAGAGTGAGCACTCAGGGCTGATTTCCTTCAGAATGGAGAGGTTTGATCTTCTTGCAGTCCATGGGACTCTCAAGAGTCTTCTCCAGCACCATAATTCAAAGGCATCAATTCTTCGGCGATCAGCCTTCTTTATGGTCCAGCTCTCATTTCCATACATCACTACTGGGAAAACCATAGCTTTAACTATGACATTTAACATGGCATTATCACATTGCTTTTCCATGGCAAAGTTTGCCTGGTGTGGATTGGAGAGTCACTCTGGAGTTGGTCATGCTGGAATGACCAATATGGAAAAGTTAGAACCATAGAACCCAAGGGTCATCTAGCTAAACTCCCTGCAATGCCAGAATCGCAACTAAAGCATCCATGACAGATGCCACCCAACCTCTGCTTAGAAACATCCAAGGAAGAAGAGTTCACCACTTCCCAAGGGAGTCCATTCCACTGTCAAATAGCTCTTACTGCCAGAAAGTTCTTCCTAATGTTTAGTTGGAATTTCCTTTCTTGTAACTTGAAGCCATTGGTTTGAGTCCTACCCTCCAGGGCAGGAGAAAGCAAGCTTGCTCCATATTCCATGGGGCAGCTCTTAAGATATTTGAAGGTGGCTATCACATTGGTTTGGTTTGAGAGTTCAGCAGGGTTCCTGTCCCCTGCCAACCTAGCAGTTCGAAAGCACGTCAAAGTGCAAGTAGATAAATAGGTACCACTCTGGCGGAAAGGTAAACGGCGTTGCCGTGCACTGCTCTGGTTCGCCAGAAGCGGCTCAGTCATGCTGGCCACATGACCTGGAAGCTGTATGCCGGCTCCCTCGGCCAGTAAAGCGAGATGAGCGCCGCAACCCCAGAGTTGGCCACGACTGGACCTAATGCTCAGGGGTCCCTTTATCTTTACCTTTAGGGTTGCTGTGGCGGGTAGGTGAGTTAACACGCTGGCCCCGAGTCAAGTGGAGCAGAAACATGGCAGGAGTTAAGGAAGGGTGCAGGGTGGCTGGTCTTGATTATATGCAGAGGGCAGGCTCTGTTGTAGGGTTTGGCTGCTGAAACACAGAGTGCTGTGTGAAGCAGGTAGTTTATGGAGTGATTGCAGAGTGGGGAGGAGTTGGCCTGCCCAGGACAGAAGCGAATTGTTTTCCTTGTCCGACAGAGATCATCAAGAAAGTAGAAAAGCCGCCCCCACTCTGCCGGCCCTCTGTTTCGGTAGACCAAGCCCCGATGGAGTGCATTCAGCTGATGAAGCAGTGCTGGAGCGAGCAGCCTGAGAAAAGGCCAAACATCAACCAGATTTTTGACCAGGTGAGTGGGCCTCCCGAGTAGCTATTTGCCAGGATCCCAGAGGGTAGGGAGATCGCTTCCTAATGCCCCTTCCGTCCCTCTCCTGCAGTTCAAGAGCATCAACAAAGGTCGGAAGACAAACATCATCGACTCCATGCTACGGATGTTGGAGCAGTACTCCAGCAACTTGGAGGACTTGATCCGGGAGCGAACGGAAGAGCTGGAGGTTGAGAAGCAAAAGACAGACAAGTTGTTAACGCAGATGTTGCCCCCGTGAGTCTGTGGAAATTATGTGCGGAGCTTAAGTGGGGCAACCAGAGCGTGTCCTGATGGCCTGACATTCCTAGGAATGAGGGAATTGCCTGTTCACCTGTGCATGTAAGAGGTCTCCAAGTGGGTTGTGTTGCCTACCTAGCAGGTCGGGTACAGGAAATGCCTGAAACTTCTACAGAAGACATTTCTGCTCTCTTCCTGTTGAGGCTCAGTCCGTTTCCTGTCTCAGCTCAGTGCAACAACCTGTTTGGAAGTTTCTCTCCTTCAATCTGTTCTCTTATACCCTAGCTATTATTTCATCTCCTCCTTTATTTCAGGGGGGGGTTGGTCCTCATTTATTTTCTCCAACCGCTCTTTCTCTGTTTTTCTTTTAATGTGTAAAACAAAAAACGCTCAGCTTTTCTCAAAGTTTCCCATCTTTTTTTATTGCTCCCCTTTTCTGAGCCCCCTTCTGAGCCATGAAGCAAGGATTTTTCTTGCTGCCCCTTCCTTGCTTTGCTGGGATTAATATGTTCTGTCAGCAGTGAGAATTGCTAAGCTTGGGTTAGAATTTGCAGAGAAATTGGGGGAAGCTGTTTTTTAAAAATATTGTTAATTGCAATTACAGGCACCCTTAAGTGCTTTCTGATTCTCCAAAGGAGAGACTGGCTGACATTTCTGCTTGTCACCCCTTCAGTTCAGTAGCGGAGGCCCTCAAGACTGGCGCTCCAGTGGAACCAGAGTATTTTGAAGAGGTGACCTTGTACTTCAGTGACATTGTGGGCTTCACCACCATCTCAGCCATGAGTGAGCCCATTGAGGTGGTTGACCTTCTGAATGACCTTTACACCCTCTTCGATGCCATCATCGGCTCCCATGATGTCTATAAGGTACAGACTTGTCGGCTCTGTCAGCCACCTTTACTGTGGGCAGGAGGCAGAGAAAGGCTGGGGCTTGGAGGATCCAAGGGATGTGAAAGAAAAGAAGATAGGACGACACGGGTGCTTAGTGTTGCCAAGCGAAACTCATATTGGCTGGGAAGTGGCTGGGCCTTGAGTTAGTTGGAGGGGAAGTTGATTCTAGGGCTCCTGAACGGCTTCCTAGTGATAATCAGGAGGGGGATGTTCTTCAGGGTCCATTTCCCAGGTCTCCCTGGCCCTCTGGCAACTGGGGGAGCCTCTTTCCTCATGGACTCAACCCCTACTAGGGTTCTGTCCTGGGCATGGGACAGGATCTTAGCCTGAGTGGAGAATGTGCTAGATATAGATATGTCCAGGGATAAACAAGTCACATATTGCTAGTAAAAATTTAGGATCCAGGAGGTGAAGTCAGGTCAAGCAAAGGTCAGTCAACGCAGATGATAGATGCAGGTCTGATAAAACAGAGGTCAACATCCTTAAAGGCTAAGTAGCAAGGTGGTTAGCACCCTGGAGAGCTCCATGTGACACACATGCTGGCTGTCAGACAAGGCAGGCTTGTGGACATTCATTCCAGGGAATCCCAACTGAGCCTTAACTAGGACTGCAACTTCCTCTGGGCAGCTAGGTGGGTGGAGCCTCTCCTCTTAAAGGAGCCCAGACTGCTTCTGAAGCTGCTGCCTCCAGCAGCGCGGTGGAGCTCTGGGTTCGGCTGCGGCCTCTGAGCTGGAACCCAGTGTGGGAAGGCAACGTGACCTCTTCAGGCCGGAGAGGTGCTGGCATCAGGAACTCTACTGAGGAGAGGAGAATAGCAAAGCCTGGTTCTCAGAGCAGGCCCTGTTCCTGGCTCGAGGTGTCCCCTGAATCCATGGCCTCTTCCCTTGAGAACGGGCTCCATCTCCACCTGGCTTCTCCCAACAGGTGGAGACCATTGGCGACGCCTACATGGTTGCTTCCGGGCTGCCCAAGCGCAACGGCAACCGGCACGCAGGTGAGATCGCCAACATGTCGCTGGATATCCTCAGCGCTGTCGGCACCTTCAAGATGCGTCACATGCCAGACGTGCCAGTACGGATCCGCATCGGCCTGCACTCAGGTAGGCTGTCACGAAGGCAGGGCTGCTGCAATGGCCTCCAGCCACAGGGGCCCACCTGTACTTCGTGGCCCTATCCACTCTTACTTGGCTCTTCTGAAGAGAGCTCAACTGGGCAGGAGGGGAGAGGGGATGGGGAGAGCTGTTAAGGTTGAAGAAACCTCTGAGCTCAAGGCCGATCTGTTTCCCACGGCAGGGCCTTGCGTGGCTGGTGTGGTGGGGCTGACGATGCCACGGTACTGTCTTTTCGGAGACACAGTCAACACCGCCTCACGGATGGAGTCCACAGGACTGCGTGAGTAGCCCATGGCCCAGATTGGGGGGCTGCAGGGGGAGCGGGTTTCTGCTGGGGATAGAGTCTGCCCAATTCGGATGAGCTTGGCTGACCATCTTGGGATGCCACTAATAATAATATTATATTTCTTACACCCTTCCCATCTGACTGGGTTGTCCCAGCCACTCTGGATGGCTTCCAACAAACATACAAATAAAAGGCAATAATAAAAAAAAAACCATCAAACTTTATGGCGATAGATTAGGGAACAAATGCAAATTCATGCTGTTATGTCTCTCGGAGGCACCCCCATCTCACCCCCAGCTGTTGTCTCTGCAGCTTATCGAATCCACGTCAACATCCGCACTGTTCAGATCCTACATGACCTCAAGGAGGGCTACAAGCTGGATCTCCGAGGCAAGACGGAGCTCAAGGTACCTGGGACAAGGGAGGGGCTGTCAGCATCGCCGTTGAGCCAGGGCCACCGACTGGACTCATCCACTTCAACCCCGACTGGGCTGGGCGAGCTGGGTAGCACTTCCAGAGACTACCTTCTGCACAGGAACAGGTCAAAGTGCTGTGGACTCACAGCTTAGAGCTGTGAGCACCGGATTCACTCCAACAAGAAGACAGTCGTCGCACAGCAGAGTACAGCAGAGTATAGCAGAGCATAAACGACTCGGAGAGCAGCTCTGTAGAATATCTTCTTTTATTCTATCTACAACTATAATACACAACTATGTACAGAGCTAAATGAGGTCTAAGCGAAAACGCTGAACTGCACTGAATGTCTGCAGCAGCTCTTAGCAGCAACCTTATCTATACACACAATCTCTCTCTAACACTCAGTCTCTCTCTCTCTCTTTGATGTGAGGCTGGAGTGGAATAAGTAGAGAGCAGAAACCTCCCCCTCCTCTCTGGAGAATCAGCAGAGAACATCAGCAGATTCTTGAATATGGGAGGGGTGAAATCTCCTCAGGGGCGTCTTCTGACTGCAAGGACCCTCCAATTCCTATCTCTGGTCAAAGCTCCACCCAGAGGATGCAGAACAGACCCGAATCCCTAGAATGGGGGAGGGGGGCGCCCTCTGGCAAGCAAAAGATACGCCCCCTTCATTTGCATGTGTGTCCATGGGTGATGGTTTCTCTGGCAGGGAAGCAAACAGAGCAGCCCCAGTGTGGGCAACACACCTGTGTGTGCTTTGGAACTGCTAGATCAGCAGTTCCCAAACTGTTTGGGGCCACTGCCTCCCCCACCCCGGTGCATAAATCCATCCCCATTGCCGCCTACCCTACCCTATAAAAAGCATTGTTCAGAATAGCCGTTTGCACAACCCACTAAGGAAGATAAGAGCACAATGGAATTCAAAACCGTAACCATCGATTGCACATTTATTCAAAATTGATTTACAACTAAGTAGTGTATTTAATTTGGCAAAATGGATTAACTTGTTCCAGTGACAACCAGCTTTTCAAGATGATAGTCCTTTACACCTGCAGTGCCTCCTTTGTTTTATGAAATTAGTTAGCCCATCTAGCACTTAATAGAATTTATAGAATTTAGCACTGAATAAAATGTATGTGCTTTTTTAACCCCTGCATTTACCCTCTGTAATGGAACCTGTGTATCAATGCTCTAATGACTTTTGTGCTATCTGGACTTCTCAGCCCTGACCCACCCTGTATATCTGAGTGCTGCTTGCATAGTGTAGCAACAGAATGTTTATGTGATAGGCTGTTCTTGCCTTCAGTTATCCCAGGGGGGAAGGTATGTTAAGGACTTTTTGAATGTCTGCTTATCAAGAAGACAGACAGTAAGTGTGTGAAATGAATGGTCTAAGGCATCGAGAGACCGGCGCACCCAAGGTAATGGGCGAAAGAGGATAACGAAGAGAAGCAAGACAGCTTTAGCTCCCTGACCTTTCACGTATGCATTATATGAGCTAAAACCAGTATGTTTCTGAAAACCCCATGCAAGCTGTGTTAAAATGTGCCTCGGACACAGTTCTCCTAACTGGTGATCCTCTGAACTCCTGGTTTGGAAATGCTGCCGCTTATCTCTTAATAAACTGGGACGCAAAGCTTGTATATCTCTCTTGGCTACATTTCTCTTTAAGGTGTTATTCCCTCACCTGGGCATGAACCATTAAGAGGTGGTTTAGAAGTAAGTTCTTAGCCCACTGCTGCCCCCTTGCCTCTTAGCCCCCCCCCAGGTAATCCCACTGCCCCCTCGCCCAAGGGGAGGTAGCACCTGCCTTGGGAACTGCTGTGTCGGTGAAGTTGGCAAAGTGCTTCTGGTGTCACCTGTTGCAAGGATTTTTGGGGGGGCTGCTGCTCTTGGTGCTTCACTGGAAACATGTCCTCGCACCCGCATCAGCCTCTTTCTTTTTCTCCGCAGGGAAAAGGCACTGAAGAGACATTTTGGCTCACAGGCCGCGCGGGCTTCAACAAACCTATCCCCACCCCCCCTGACCTACAGCCAGGGTGAGTTCAGAGGACAAGGAACAGAACATCCGGCTTTGGGACAGAATAGGGTGGGCTCTGGGCTCTTGGGGGACACGGCCCCCTTCTCCACACGAACCCCCTGTTTCTCCTCTCTGCTTCCAGGGCCAGCAACCACGGGATAAGCATGCACGAGATCCCAGAAGACCGAAGGAAGAAGCTAGAGAAAGCACGCGGAGGGAATGCGTAGCCAGAGAGCAGCCATGTTAACATGAGCCCACTTGTGATGGAGGTGAGGCTGGAACAGATGGGGGAGTAAAGCGTGTGCCCTTGACTTGCCTGCCCAGCCTCTGCCTCCAAGAGACTTTGAGCTCCTCTCCCATCCTTGCAAAATGTGATCTTCCCTGACTCCTCCTGTTACTTCAGGGGTGTGGAGAAAGGATAATAATAATAATAATAATAATAATTTATTATTTATACCCCGCCCATCTGGCTGGGTTTCCCCAGCCACTCTGGGTGGCTTCCAACAGAACACTAAAATACAAGAACCTATTAAACATTAAAAGCTTCCCTAAACAGGGCTGCCTTCAGATGTCTTCTAAAAGTTTGCTAGTTGTTGTTCTCTTTGACATCTGGTGGGAGGGCGTGCCACAGGGTGGGTGCCACCACCGAGAAGGCCCTCTGCCTGGTTCCCTGTAACTTGGCTTCTCGCAGCCAGAAGGCCCTCGGCGCTGGACCTCAGTGTCTGGGCAGAACAATGGGGGTATTCAGGCATACTGGGCCTTTGAGGCCGTTTAGGGCTTTCAAGGTCAGCACCAACACTTTGAATTGTGCTCAGAAACGTACTGGGAGCCAGTGTAGGTCTTTCAAGACCGGTGTTATATGGTCTCGGATTCTTGTGTGTTCTCTCTTCCCTTCTAATGCCTGGAAGGTGGTGGGCTGACTTTCGTTGGAGGTTTTTAAACAGAGGTTGGACAGCCTTCTGTCAGGGATTCTTTAGCTGTGATTCCTGCATTGCTCGGCCTTGGGCTAGATGGCCCTGGGATCGCAGTCCTATGATCCTGTGATTACATATGCTGCAGCACAGGATAGTGTAACGTAGGACTTCCTACAGCCTGCTTATTTCTCTCTCTGGCCACAGAGATATGGCCTAGAGCACCCCATAGTGGAGTGGATTGCTCCGGGGCATTTCACACTTTCGATCAACTGGATACCATATTTTTCGCTCTATAAGACACACCCGACCATAAGACGCACCTAGTTTTAGAGGAGAACAAGAAAAAAAAATTCTCTCCCTCTCTACGCAGCGCCTCTCCAGCAAAGCGAAGTCAGAACAGCAAGAGGGATCGCTGTGCAGTGAAAGCAGCGATCCCTCTTGCTGTTCTGGCTTCTGGGATAGCTGCGCAGCCTGCATTCGCTCCATAAGATGCACACACATTTCCCCTTACTTTTTAGGAGGGAAAAATGCATCTTATAGAGCGAAAAATACGGTAGCTTGGTTGGTTAGAGTGTGTTGCTGACAATGCCCAGGTTGTGGGTTCGATCCCCGTAAGGGACAGCTACATATTCCTGCACTGCAAGGGATTAGACTAGATGCTCCTCTATGCTTCTGTGGTCTTACCTAACTTTGTTTCTCCTGTTTATGCAGCTCAAACAGCAACAGAGACTGTGGCCTGCACCTGCCGCCGCTTTCTAACCAACTCTGATGAGGCCTTTCACGCAGCCTGCGAGGCAGGTAGTCAGGAGCGACCTTTGGAAGGGGGATGAATCCGCAGTTGGTGCTCAAGGGACTCGCAGCCTCCTTCGCCCGCGGCCATCTTGGACTCACCCTTTCTTCACTCTTCTCTCTTCCTCTGCCACTCTTGCTGGATCTGGTGCACAACGGACCTTTGGCCAACCTAGGATTCACTCTCCAACCAAAAAGGAAAACGAAAAGTGGCCAGCGTGCGGCAGGACTTCCGGCCAAATCCGAGAACGGCTGTGGATTCTTCTCTCTCATCTCCGTTGCCACAGACTATAATGGAAGGATGGATGTGGAGGGAGGCCTGTTTTTGGAGCGGCTTTCTTCGGAGTGGATTAGGGTCGACGGGGGGGACGGGGGACGGGACTCTGTCATGGTTTCTTGTGGCCAATGCAGAATGATTCCATAGAGGACAGTCCTGGTGATCTGGTTAAATGGAGCCATGTTTGGGGCTAGAGGGAGCAGGCTTTCTTCCTGCCCCACCTTAAGGACTTGTGTCTGTAGATGCGGCAGTGACCCAGCAGGTAGCAGAGTGGCCTTGGCGCAGCCTAGATTCACTGCCCCTTCTCTTTTCGGAGAACGGGGGCAGGTTCCATGTGGAGATTAAACTGGGAGGGAGGAGGTTGAGGAGCCTTATCAGACAGGATGTGCCTGGAGATTCATCATGGCCCCATGTTTAAGCAAGCGAACCATCCTTTGGGAATTCAGCTCATATAGCTAACCACTAGATGACAGCGTTTCCTGATGGGAAGACTAGCAGGACTTTCAGAAATTGGCTTTTCTTCTTAAGGGGGTGGCCGCGTATTACAAACCCTTGAGCCCCAACGTTTCTTTAGAACCAGGAATAAAGAACAGCAAACAGATACTTTGGCACTGGGCTGTTTAGAGTGGAGAAGGGAGGAGGGTGTGGAGTATCTTGACTGCAGCCCCAAATCTCCCGGGTGAGAATATGGATCTCTCTGGGATGTCATTTAGTATTCAACATTAAGCCTCCAGCTGGACGTTCTGCAGCCTGGCCAAGCATTCAAGGAAATGAAGAAGGAATTGGGGCAAGTTTGAGGATGGGATGGGGCTGCAAACATTTGCTCTGATATACAAACCTATTGCGAATAGTATTCTGCACCCCGGAAGAGTTTTCTTAATGGGATGTCCCTTGAAACAGCCTGTGTGTTGCGAGTTACGTTTCAGAAAAGCGTTGGAAATTGGCTTTCAAAAGGGTTTTTGGCTATAAATTTACCCACGGCAGCAATTTTTCCTCCGAAATCCCAGGTGATACTTCGAAAACCTGGCTCATTTTCAACTTCAGATTCAAATAATTGGTTTCAAAGGGGTTGTTGGAATTGATCCTCGGGGGCCATCTGTGATTGACTGTCTTTGTCTGAATTTCAAAAGTTTGCTCAATACGCAGGGCAAAACTATCTGCAGGCAAAACCGTCAGAAGACATGTCATCCTGTGGTGAGATGGCACATGCAATTGAGCAGTATGTATATAAGATTATATTTCTTCAAAGGGATTTTTGTTATTTGTCACCAGGCAAAAAAATATTTTCCTTAAAGGGGCAGGCAGTGGCAATCGATCACCATTTCCCCACTGGGCATGGATTGGCTGGCCTCAGAATTTGTCTATCATTTTCATAGACTGTGTACAAATTGTACTTTTTTTCTTCATTCTTATTATCAGCATTGGGATATTTTATTTAATTATATATGTATATGGTGTTTTTTTGCAATGTTATTTTGCAGCTCTGAGAGGGCAGGATACGGGGAAGCAGTAGCATCTGTGGGGGAGGCTAAGAATGTATGTGTACAATATATGCATCCTTGCGACATGGCAGAGGCGATCCTTATAATCTGTATCCTATGGGGATGCCCAGTAGGTGCTTTGCAGCTGGTCCATAAATGACTGTATGTGCGAACTCTGCAATTAAAGGGCCAGACTAGTGATCCTGAGGGGTGTATTGGATTATTTGACCTGCCCAAGTGGGGCTTACACTGGAGTTGGGGTTCTGCGCTTAAACCAAGTTAGCACTGGCTCACCCCCAGTCCTCCCAAGGAGTCAGGATGTGTTCCTGAGCTGGCCCAACTGCACGCAGGCAGACGCTAAATCAGGGGTCAGCAAACTTTTTCAGCAGGGTGCCGGTCCACTGTCCCTCAGACCTTGTGGGGGGAAGAACGGTATTTTTTGGGGGGGAAATGAACGAATTCCTATGCCCCACAAATAACCCAGAGATGCATTTTAAATAAAAGCACACATTCTACTCATGTAAAAACACCAGGCAGGCCCCACAAATAACCCAGAGATGCGTTTTAAATAAAAAGGCACATTCTACTCATGTAAAAACACGTTGATTCCCCAACCATCCGTGGGCTGAATTGAGAAGGCGATTGGGTCGGATCCGGCCCCCGGGCCTTAGTTTGCCTACCCATGCGCTAAATGGTTCCTTTGGGGAAAGAATATTATTAGCTGCACTATTTTGCCTACTTGGAAAACTTCACCATCTGAGTTTCTGCCTGTTTCTGGGTAGCTGCGGGCCAGGCAGGAATCCACCCAGCTCTGTTACAGATGAGGAGAGTCAGATCGGCAGTGGATCTTCACGATGACAGGCACGAGCAATATTTCTCAAGCACAGCTGGTTAATTCTAACAATGAAGAAACAAAACCACAAACGCACCTTCCGGTGTCGTACAACGATGACTCCAGTTTTCTGGCGGTAGCTGAACAACAACATCTTTCCTCAAAAGTTTTTTTCCCGGTGTTGTTCTGCATCCACTTTGCTTCTTTTCTCCAGTGCTGGATTTATGCACAGTGGTACCTCAGGTTACATACGCTTCAGGTACTTCTGGGTTTTGTCGCTCACGCATGCACAGAGGCTCAAAATGACGTCAAGCGCATGCACGGAAGCGGCAAAACGCAACCCGCGCGTGCGCAGATGCGCCGTCGCTTGTTACATTCGCTTCGGGATATGAACGGGGCTCCAGAACAGATCCCGTTCGCATCCCGGGGTACCACTGTACACGATACTCCTGGTGGCCAGGGTGAGAACTTCAATACACAACACCCCTCCCCACCAAGATAAGGCATTAGTTACAATCATAGTGGTTCCATTACAGACCTGTTGGCTCTGTCAGCCATCTTCGCTGTGGGCAGGAGGCAGAGAAAGGGTGGGGCTTGGAGGATCCAAGGGATGTGAAAGAAAAGAAGATAGGACGACACGGGTGCTTAGTGTTGCCAAGCGAAACTCATATTGGCTGGGAAGTGGCTGGGCCTTGAGTTAGTTGGAGGGGAAGTTGATTCTAGGGCTCCTGAACGGCTTCCTAGTGATAATCAGGAGGGGGATGTTCTTCAGGGTCCATTTCCCAGGTCTCCCTGGCCCTCTGGCAACTGGGGGAGCCTCTTTCCTCATGGACTCAACCCCTACTAGGCTCCTGTCCTGGGCATGGGACAGGATCTTAGCCTGAGTGGAGAATGTGCTAGATATAGATATGTCCAGGGATAAACAAGTCACATATTGCTAGTAAAAATTTAGGATCCAGGAGGTGAAGTCAGGTCAAGCAAAGGTCAGTCAACTCAGATGATAGATGCAGGTCTGATAAAACAGAGGCCAACATCCTTAAAGGCAAAGTAGCAAGGTGGTTAGCACCCTGGAGAGCTCCATGTGACACACACATGCTGGCTGTCAGACAAGGCAGGCTTGTGGACATTCATTCCAGGGAATCCCGACTGAGCCTTAACTAGGACTGCAACTTCCTCTGGGCAGCTAGGTGGGTGGAGCCTCTCCTCTTAAAAGAGCCCAGACTGCTTCTGAAGCTGCTGCCTCCAGCAGCGCGGTGGAGCTCTGGGTTCGGCTGCGGCCTCTGAGCTGGAAACCAGTGTGGGAAGGCAATTCATGGCCTCTTCCCTTGAGAACGGGCTCCATCTCCACCTGGCTTCTCCCAACAGGTGGAGACCATTGGCGACGCCTACATGGTTGCTTCCGGGCTGCCCAAGCGCAACGGCAACCGGCACGCAGGTGAGATCGCCAACATGTCGCTGGATATCCTCAGCGCTGTCGGCACCTTCAAGATGCGTCACATGCCAGACGTGCCAGTACGGATCCGCATCGGCCTGCACTCAGGTAGGCTGTCACGAAGGCAGGGCTGCTGCAATGGCCTCCAGCCACAGGGGCCCACCTGTACTTCGTGGCCCTATCCACTCTTACTTGGCTCTTCTGAAGAGAGCTCAACTGGGCAGGAGGGGAGAGGTGATGGGGAGAGCCATTAAGGTTGAAGAAACCTCTGAGCTCAAGGCTGATCTGTTTCCCACGGCAGGGCCTTGCGTGGCTGGTGTGGTGGGGCTGACGATGCCACGGTACTGTCTTTTTGGGGACACAGTCAACACCGCCTCACGGATGGAGTCCACAGGACTGCGTGAGTAGCCCATGGCCCAGATTGGGGGGCTGCAGGGGGAGGGGTTTCTGCTGGGGATGGAGTCTGCCCAATTTGGATGCCACTAATAATAATATTGTAGGGACGCGGGTGGCTCTGTGGGTTAAACCACAGAGCCTAGGACTTGCTGATCAGAAGGTCAGCGGTTTGAATCCCCGCCACGGGATTCCTCAGTCCCTGCTCCTGCCAACCTAGCAGTTCGAAAGCATGTCAAAGTGCAAGTAGACAAATAGGTACCGCTCCGGTGGGAAGGTAAACGGCGTTTCCGTGCGCTGCTCTGGTTCGCCAGAAGCGGCTTAGTCATGCTGGCCACCTGACCCGGAAGCTGTACGCCTCGGCCAGTACAGCAAGATGAGCATTGCAACCCCAGAGTCGGCCACGACTGGACCTAATGGTCAGGGGTCCCTTTACCTTTACCTAATAATAATATTATATTTCTTACACCCTTCCCATCTGACTGGGTTGTCCCAGCCACTCCGGGTGGCTTCCAACAAACATAGGAATAAAAGGCAATAATAAAAAAAGCCATCAAACTTTAAGGCGATAGATTAGGGAACAAATGGAAATTTGAGGAAGGGCCATAGCTCAGTGGCAGGGCCTCTGCTGTGTATGAAGCTTCGATCCATGGTGGCATTAATGGCTCTCCAGGGATTCAGGCCGGCGCCTTTCTCAGCCTCACATGGAGATGCTGAGGATTAAACCTGGAACCTTTCGCACATTTTGGAATCCCAGCCATTGGTCGGGGGAGGGGGGTTCTCCCTTTCTCATAACAATAGAACTCATGGATAGCCAATGAAGTGTTGGAAGATTCAGGATGGATAAAAGAGAGTCCTCCTTCACACAGCGTGAAGTTAAACCATGGAACTTGCTCCCACAGGTGGCAGTGATGGCCACCAACACAGATGACTTTAAAAGTGGGATAGACAAATTCATGGAGGAGGCGAGGGCTATGGAGGCAGCAATGCTTCTGGAAACCAGTTGCTGGAAGCCACAGGAGAGAGCAGGACTCATGTGCTCAAATCCTGCTTGTGGATTTCCCACGGGCATCTGGTTGGCCACTGTGAGAACAGGATGCTGGAGGAGATGGGCCTGATCCAGAAGACCCTTCTTATGCTGTTATGTCTCCCAGAGGCATCCACATCTCACCCCCCACCTGTTGTCTCCACCGCTTATCGAATCCACGTCAACATCCGCACCGTTCAGATCCTACATGACCTCAAGGAGGGCTACAAGCTGGACCTCCGAGGCAAGACAGAGCTCAAGGTACCTGGGGCAAGGGAGGGGCATCTTCCGACTGCAAGGGCCCTCCAATTCTCCCTCCTATCTCCGGTCAAAGCTCCACCCAGAGGATGCAGAACAGACCCAAATCACTAGGATGGGGGAGGGGGGAGCCCTCTGGCAAGCAAAAGATACGCCCCCTTCATTTGCATGCGTGTCCATGGGTGATGGTTTCTCTGGCAGGGAAGCAAACAGCGGCCCCAGTGTGGGCAGTGTGGGAATGTTCAGGGGTGCAGGAGAGGATATATTGTGAGATTATATCCTAATCCAACTTGTGCTAACAAGTTCCCAAAATATCAGCAGAATTTATGACATTCCCCTTTTAGTTCGCAACGGTAATGTCTGCACAGGTTCGCTAGAACCTCTATAATAATTACTCTGGTAATTTCCCCTTTGCTCCCTCTTAAAATACAAGACACGACACAGTCTTTATAAAAGTATAAAAGAGTTTACTCACGTTCTGTTCACAATATGATCCTAGAAGGCAGGCAGCTTAAAAAGGTTACATACATTCAGAATCTATCTTGTAGCAAGATAGTCCTTCTCTCCTCTCTTGGCTGGGAGCCAAGAGAGCATCCTTAGATGTTTCCTCATCGAAGGAAGATATATAATAATAATAATAATAATTTATTATTTGTACCCCGCCCATCTGGCTGGGTTTCCCCAGCCACTCTGGGCGGCTTCCAACAAAGATGAAAAATAAACTAAAATGTCACATATTAAAAACTTCCCTGAACAGGGCTGCCTTCAGATGTCTTCTGAATGTCAGGTAGTTGTTTATGTCTTTGACATCTGACGGGAGGGTGTTCCACAGGGCGGGCGCCACTACAGAGAAGGCCCTCTGCCTGGTTCCCTGTAACTTGGCCTCTCGCAGTGAGGGAACCACCAGAAGGCCCTTCCCATATAAATAGAATATGTTTTTAAGAGAATATGTTTTTGGTTGAAATAAATATTACCATATCAGAAGGCCCTCAGAGCCGAACCTCAGTGTCCGGGCAGAACGATGGGGGAGGAGACGCTCCTTCAGATATACTGGACCAAGGCCGTTTAGGGCTTTAAAGGTCAGCACCAACACTTTGAATTGTGCTCGGAAACGTACTGTGAGCCAATGTAGGTCTTTCAAGATGGCAGAGAGAGAGAGATGGCTGCCTGCCCTGTGCTTTTATCATTTACCTGCACAGGTGAGGCCACACCCACCTTTGGTCACATGCGGAGGAAGTCCATCCCCAGGAAGTTTACTTGCTTGCTGGACAGACATCCCTCCCCATGTTATAATAATAATAATAATAATAATAATAATAATAATAATAATAATAATAATAATTTATTATTTATACCCCGCCCATCTGGCTGGGCCTCCCCAGCCACTCTGGGCGGCTTCCATAAAAACCAAAAATACAGTAAAATATCACACGTTAAAAACTTCCCTGAACAGGGCTGCCTTAAGACGTCTTCTGAATGTCAGGTAGTTGTTTATCTCTTTGACATCTGCTGGAAGGGCGTTCCACAGGGCGGGCGCCACTACCGAGAAGGCCCTCTGCCTGGTTCCCTGTAGCTTTGCTTCTCGCAATGAGGGAACTGCCAGAAGGCCCTCGGCGCTGGACCTCAGCGTCCGGGCAGAATGATGGGGGTGGAGACGCTCCTTCAGGTATACTGGACCGAGGCCGTTTAGGACTTTCAAGGTCAGCACCAACACTTTGAATTGTGCTCGGAAACATACTGGGAGCCAATGTAGGTCTTTCAAGACCGGTGTTATATGGTCTCGGCGGCCGCCCCCAGTCACCAGTCTAGCTGCTGCATTCTGGATTAGTTGTAGTTTCCGAGTCACCTTCAAAGGTAGCCCCACGTAGAGCGCATTGCAGTAGTCCAAGCGGGAGATAACCAGAGCATGCACCACTCTGGCGAGACAGTCCGCAGGCAGATAGGGTCTCAGCCTACGTACCAGATGGAGCTGGTAAACAGCTGCCCTGGACACAGATTTGACCTGTGCCTCCATGGACAGCTGTGAGTCCAAAATGACTCCCAGGCTGCGCACCTGGTCCTTCAGGGGCACAGTTACCCCATTCAGGACCAGGGAATCCTCCACACCTGCCCGCCTCCTGTCCCCCAAAAACAGTACTTCTGTCTTGTCAGGATTCAACCTCAATCTGTTAGCCGCCATCCATCCTCCAACCGCCTCCAGACACTCACACAGGACCTTCACCGCCCTCACTGGTTCTGATTTAAAAGAGAGGTAGAGCTGGGTATCATCCGCATACTGATGAACACCCAGCCCAAACCTCCTTATGATCTCTCCCAGCGGCTGCATGTAAATGTTGAAAAGCATGGGGGAGAGGACAGAACCCTGAGGCACCCCACAAGTGAGAGCCCAGGGGTCTGAACACTCATCCCCCACCACCACTTTCTGAACACGGCCCAGGAGGAAGGAGCGGAACCACTGTATGACAGTGCCCCCAGCTCCCAGCCCCTCAAGACGGTCCAGAAGGATGTTATGGTCGATGGTATCAAACGCCGCTGAGAGATCCAGCAGAACTAGGAAACAGCTCTCACCTTTGTCCCTAGCCCGCCGGAGATCATCAACCAGTGCGACCAAGGCAGTTTCAGTCCCATGATGAGGCCTGAATCCCGACTGGAAGGGATCCAAATGGTCCGCTTCTTCCAGGCGTGCCTGGAGTTGTTCGGCAACCGCTCGCTCAATCACCTTGCCCAAGAATGGAAGATTTGAGACTGGGCAATAGTTGGCCATCGTGGCCGCATCTAAAGATGGTTTTTTAAGAAGCGGTTTAATAACCGCCTCTTTCAGCGGGTCTGGGAAGGCTCCCTCACGGAGGGAAGCATTCACCACCCCACGAAGCCCATCGCCCAGTCCTTCCCGGCTAGCTTTTATAAGCCAGGATGGGCAAGGATCCAGGAGACAGGTGGTTGGTTTCACTCGTCCAAGCAGCCTGTCCACATCCTCGGAGGTAACAGATTGGAATTGATCCCACTCAACTTGACTAGACAGAACTCTAGCACTCTCCCGCCCTGGCCCTGCTCCCACGGTGGAGTCTACTTCTTCCCGAATCTGAGCGATTTTATCTGCAAAAAACTTTGCAAAATCATTGCAGGAGAACATGTGGCCCGTACCGGGCCCCGATGTTGCAGGTTGTTCCGCTAAATTGTGAACCACCTGAAAAAGTCTCCTGCTGCTGTTTTCTGCAGATGCAATAGAGGCGGTGAAGAAATTCTTCTTCGCCGTCGCTATCGCCACTTGGTAGGCTCGACGTTGAGCTCTAACCTGTGTCCGGTCAGATTCGGAATGAGTTATCCGCCACCGGCGCTCTAGCCGTCTCAACGATTGTTTCATTGTTTCATTGCCCTCAGATCTGTGGAAAACCACGGGGCTGTCCGGGCTCCATGCAATCGGAGAGGGCGCTTCGGAGCCAAACAGTCAATAGCCCTGGTTAACTCCACATTCCAGCGGGCCACCAGGGAATCAGCTGAAAGGCCATCAACATGGGATAAAGCATCCCCTACCACTCTCTGGAAACCATTTGGATCCATTAAGTGGCGGGGGCGGACCATCCGAATTGGTCCCACCTCCCTGCAGAGGGGATGGGTCGCAGAGAAGTCCAGTTGCACTCTAGGAATGTTGTCATTGACTGCTCCTGTGTTTACATCCCACAGGCAGCACACCCAAACTGCCCCAGTGTGGGCAGCACACCTGTGTGTGCTTTGGAACTGCTAGATCAGCAGTTCCCAAGCTGTTTGGGGCCACTGCCTCCCCCACCCCGTTGCATAAACCCATCCCCAGTGCCGCCTACCCTACCCTGTAAAAAGCATTGTTCAGAATACCAGTTTGCTTTTTTTATAATAATATTTATTAACATTTCAAGAAATTACAAACATAAGAAAGAAAATAATAAAACAAAAAATTACAAAAAACTGAAAAATTAAAAATTAAAAACAAATCAATTTTTCCATAACTTATCTTTCATTTACTTGTTTCCTTGACTTCCTCACACCTCCCTTTTTTGTATTCTAGTTCAATTAGTTAATTCAGCAAATCCTTTCCATCTTTGTTTTTATCTTAATCATTTATCTTAATATGTTGTGACTTTACATTCTCACCTGTTAACAACCATATTTACATACTCCTTTATAACATTACTGCTAAAACCACATAACTTCATTCCAGCATCCTTCTAACATTCCTTAATTTTGCAATGTTTCTGTAGGTAGTCTTTAAACTTCTTCCAACCTTCTTCTACCGATTCTTCTCCCTGGTCTCAGATCTGAGACCAGAATAGCAGTTTGCACGACCCACTAAGGAAGATAAGAACACAATGGAATTCAAAACTGTAACCATTGATTGCACATTTATTCAAAATTGATTTACAACTAAGTAGTGTATTTAATTTGGCAAAATGGATTAACTTGTTCCAGTGACAACCAGCTTTTCAAGATGATAGTCCTTTACACCTGCAATGCCTCCTCTGTTTTATGAAATTAGTTAGCCCATCTAGCACTTAATAGAATTTATAGAATTTAGCACTGAATAAAATGTATGTGCTTTTTTAACCCCTGCATTTACCCTCTGTAATGGAACCTGTGTATCAATGCTCTAATGACTTTTGTGCTATCTGGACTTCTCAGCCCTGACCCACCCTGTATATCTGAGTGCTGCTTGCATAGTGTAGCAACAGAATGTTTATGTGATAGGCTGTTCTTGCCTTCAGTCTTCCCAGGGGGGAAGGTATGTTAAGGACTTTTTGAATGTCTGTTTATCAAGAAGACAGACAGTAAGTGTGTGAAATGAACGGTCTAAGGCATCGAGAGACCGGGGCACCCAAGGTAATGGGTGAAAGAGGATAACGAAGAGAAGCAAGACAGCTTTAGCTCCCTGACCTTTCACGTATGATTATATGAGCTAAAACCAGTATGTTTCTGAAAACCCTATGCAAGCTGTGTTAAAATGTGCCTCGGACACAGTTCTCCTGACTGGTGGTCCTCTGAACTCCTGGTTTGGAGATGCTGCCGCTTATCTCTTAATAAACTGGGCCGCTAAGCTTGTCCATCTCTCTTGGCTGCATTTCTCTTTAAGGTGTTATTCCCTCACCTGGGCATGAACCATTAAGAGGTGGTTTAGAAGTAAGTTCTTAGCCCACTGCTGCCCCCTTGCCTCTTAGCCCCCCCCCCCAGGTAATCCCACAGCCCCCTCGCCCAAGGGGAGGTAGCACCTGCCTTGGGAACTGCTGTGTCGGTGAAGTTGGCAAAGTGCTTCTGGTGTCACCTGTTGCAAGGATTTTTGCGGGGGCTGCTGCTCTTGGTGCTTCACTGGAAACATGTCCTCGCACCCGCATCAGCCTCTTTCTTTTTCTCCGCAGGGAAAAGGCACTGAAGAGACATTTTGGCTCACAGGCCGCGCGGGCTTCAACAAACCTATCCCCACCCCCCCTGACCTACAGCCAGGGTGAGTTCAGAGGACAAGGAACAGAACATCCGGCTTTGGGACAGAATAGGGTGGGCTCTGGGCTCTTGGGGGACACGGCCCCCTTCTCCACACGAACCCCCTGTTTCTCTAATGCATGCCACCCCAATATCTGAGTGGTGTGAGGTTTTCGGGGTTCCAGACACTCGCCAGGGTTTGTGTTCCCTTTTGGGAATGAGGTACAGCAAAGACTGTGGCGTCTTTATGATATATGGTTTATTTACACATACTATATATAGTTCCTATATACATACTATAGAGTTCCAGAAAGACATCTACTTCTGCTTCATTGACTATGCAAAAGCCTTTGACTTTGTCGACCACAGCAAACTATGGCAAGTTCTTAAAGAAATGGGAGTGCCTGATCACCTCATCTGTCTCCTGAGAAATCTCTATGTGGGACAAGAAGCTACAGTTAGAACTGGATATGGAACAACTGATTGGTTCAAAATTGGGAAAGGAGTACAACAAGGCTGTATATTGTCTCCCTGGTTATTTAACTTATATGCAGAATTCATCATGCGAAAGGCTGGGCTGGATGAATCCCAAGCCAGAATTAAGATTGCCGGAAGAAATATCAACAACCTCAGATATGCAGATGACACAACCTTGATGGCAGAAAGTGAGGAGGAATTAAAGAACCTTTTAATGAGGGTGAAAGAGGAGAGCACAAAATATGGTCTGGCAAATAGAAGGGGAAGAAATGGAGGCAGTGAGAGATTTTACTTTCTTGAGCTCCATGATCACTGCAGATGGTGACAGCAGTCATGAAATTAAAAGACGCCTGCTCCTTGGGACAAAGGCGATGGGAAACCTAGACAGCATATTAAAAAGCAGAGGCATCACCTTGCCAACAAAGGTCCGTATAGTTAAAGCCATGGTTTTCCTGGTAGTGATGTATGGAAGTGAGAGCTGGACCATCAAGAAGGCTGATCGCTGAAGAATAGATGCTTTTGAATTCTGGTGCTGGAGGAGACTCTTGAGAGTCCCATGGACTGCAAGAAGATCAAACCTCTCCATTCTGAAGGAAATCAGCCCTGAGTGCTCATTGGAAGGACAGATCGTGAAGCTGAGGCCCATCTAGCACTTAATAGAATTTATAGAATTTAGCACTGAATAAAATGTATGTGCTTTTTTAACCCCTGCATTTACCCTTTGTAATGGAACCTGTGTATCAATGCTCTAATGACTTTTGTGCTATCTGGACTTCTCAGCCCTGACCCACCCTGTATATCTGAGTGCTGCTTGCATAGTGTAGCAACAGAATGTTTATGTGATAGGCTGTTCTTGCCTTCAGTCTTCCCAGGGGGGAAGGTATGTTAAGGACTTTTTGAATATCTGTTTATCAAGAAGACAGACAGTAAGTGTGTGAAATGAACGGTCTAAGGCATCGAGAGACCGGGGCACCCAAGGTAATGGGCGAAAGAGGATAACGAAGAGAAGCAAGACAGCTTTAGCTCCCTGACCTTTCACGTATGATTATATGAGCTAAAACCAGTATGTTTCTGAAAACCCTATGCAAGCTGTGTTAAAATGTGCCTCGGACACAGTTCTCCTGACTGGTGGTCCTCTGAACTCCTGGTTTGGAGATGCTGCCGCTTATCTCTTAATAAACTGGGCCGCTAAGCTTGTCCATCTCTCTTGGCTGCATTTCTCTTTAAGGTGTTATTCCCTCACCTGGGCATGAACCATTAAGAGGTGGTTTAGAAGTAAGTTCTTAGCCCACTGCTGCCCCCTTGCCTCTTAGCCCCCCCCCAGGTAATCCCACTGCCCCCTCGCCCAAGGGGAGGTAGCACCTGCCTTGGGAACTGCTGTGTCGGTGAAGTTGGCAAAGTGCTTCTGGTGTCACCTGTTGCAAGGATTTTTTTGGGGGGCTGCTGCTCTTGGTGCTCAGGGAGTTCATTCGAAACATGTCCTCGCACCCGCATCAGCCTCTTTCTTTTTCTCCGCAGGGAAAAGGCACTGAAGAGACATTTTGGCTCACAGGTCGCGCGGGCTTCAACAAACCTATCCCCACCCCCCCTGACCTACAGCCAGGGTGAGTTCAGAGGACAAGCAACAGAACATCCGGCTTTGGGACAGAATAGGGTGGGCTCTGGGCTCTTGGGGGACACGGCCCCCTTCTCCACACGAACCCCCTGTTTCTCTAATGCATGCCACCCCAATATCTGAGTGGTGTGAGGTTTTCGGGGTTCCAGACACTCGCCAGGGTTTGTGTTCCCTTTTGGGAATGAGGTACAGCAAAGACTGTGGCGTCTTTATGATATATGGTTTATTTACACATACTATATATAGTTCCTATATACATACTATAGAGTTCCAGAAAGACATCTACTTCTGCTTCATTGACTATGCAAAAGCCTTTGACTTTGTCAACCACAGCAAACTATGGCAAGTTCTTAAAGAAATGGGAGTGCCTGATCACCTCATCTGTCTCCTGAGAAATCTCTATGTGGGACAAGAAGCTACAGTTAGAACTGGATATGGAACAACTGATTGGTTCAAAATTGGGAAAGGAGTACAACAAGGCTGTATATTGTCTCCCTGGTTATTTAACTTATATGCAGAATTCATCATGCGAAAGGCTGGGCTGGATGAATCCCAAGCCAGAATTAAGATTGCCGGAAGAAATATCAACAACCTCAGATATGCAGATGACACAACCTTGATGGCAGAAAGTGAGGAGGAATTAAAGAACCTTTTAATGAGGGTGAAAGAGGAGAGCACAAAATATGGTCTGGCAAATAGAAGGGGAAGAAATGGAGGCAGTGAGAGATTTTACTTTCTTGGGCTCCATGATCACTGCAGATGGTGACAGCAGTCATGAAATTAAGACGCCTGCTCCTTGGGACAAAGGCGATGGGAAACCTAGACAGCATATTAAAAAGCAGAGACATCACCTTGCCAACAAAGGTCCGTATAGTTAAAGCCATGGTTTTCCCGGTAGTGATGTATGGAAGTGAGAGCTGGACCATCAAGAAGGCTGATCGCTGAAGAATAGATGCTTTTGAATTCTGGTGCTGGAGGAGACTCTTGAGAGTCCCATGGACTGCAAGAAGATCAAACCTCTCCATTCTGAAGGAAATCAGCCCTGAGTGCTCATTGGAAGGACAGATCGTGAAGCTGAGGCTCCAAGACTTTGGCCACCTCATGAGAAGAGAAGATTCCCTGGAAAAGACCCTGATGTTGGGAAAGATGGAGGGCCCAAGGAGAAGGGGACGACAGAGGACGAGATGGTTGGACAGTGTTCTCGAAGCTACAAACATGAGTTTGACCAAACTGTGGGAGGCAGTGGAAGACAGGAGTGCCTGGCGTGCTCTGGTCCAGGGGGTCACGAAGAGTCGGACACGACTAAACGACTAAACAACAACAACACTATATATACAACCTGAGCCGATCCCAAGAGACTCTAGTTTGTTCCATACCCACAACCTTGGATTCAAGCAGACGCCCAGCATTGCTCTGACTCTCCTGCTTGGGGCTTTGTTCCTTGGTCACAATAATCCTACTCCCTCCTGCAAGCACAGGGTGGCGTCCAGATGTTTTGGAACATAACTCCCATCGGCCCCAGCCAACAGAGAGCCATTTAATCATAGAATTGTAGAGTTGGAAGACACCCCCAACAGTCATCTAGTCTAATCCCCAGCTATGCAGGAATCTCAACTTAAGCATCCATGATATGATCATATGTTGCCAGGGCTGATGGGAATTGTAGTCTGAAACATCGGGGGGCACCACCCCACTGAGCAAAGCCTGAGCTAAAGCCACAACATTTGAAACATGGGTAACTCAAGACATCCCGATTGCTAGGATAATGGGGGCATTTGTATACATCTCCTCAAAAAAGTAATTCAAATTGTATCCCAAATAGTTACAGTACTTCCACAACTCACCAAAACTAAATATTCGGGGCACAAGATATATTAATGGATGGTCATCTGTCATGGGTGCTTTCGTTGAGAATCCTGCATTGCAGAGGGTTGGACTGGATGACCCTCGGGTCCCTTCCAATTCTACAGTTCTATGATTATGTAATGGTTAGGCAAGCTCTCTATCTCTCTTGCACAGGCATCCTGCATCAGGGCAAATAATTTGGCCACTCCAGGCATGGGTGGGTTGAAGTTCACTATCCTCTTCTGGGCACCAGGGGTGGAGCTGTAGGAAGGGGTGGGGCTGTTCCTTTTGCTGAAAAGGTTGGCTTCTTTGCACGACCCATTATTGAGAGAGGAGGTAGAGAGGAGGGTGCCTGGGACGTCCTGAACATCCCGCTCCCAAGGGGTCGTGCATGCCAGCTAGCCCACATTACCTGAGCCACCAGCATGGCCACATACAACCTCCAGGTGGTGATTTGGAAGCACATCGTGGTTACCAGCATTGACTCTGTTTTTGCCACCTTGGTGGGCACCCATGGCGACAGCCCCAAAACTTTGCTGAGCAACAGGGGCTCAAAGGTGAGTGGTTCTGAACGGGATGGGATGCGGGGGGCGGGGGAGGCAGGGGCGGCAGAGAATTTCTTTTTTTTAAAAGGGCATATCTACAGGGAACAAGGCAGAGGGCCTTCTCGGTGGTGGCGCCCACCCTGTGGAACGCCCTCCCATCAGATATCAAAGAGAAAAACAACTACCAGACTTTTAGAAGACATCTGAAGGCAGCCGTGTTCAGGGAAGTTTTTAATGTGTGACATTTTAATGTATTTTTAATCTTTGTTGGAAGCCGCCCAGAGTGGCCAGATGGGCGGGGTACAAATAATAAATTATTATTATTATTATTATTATTATTATTATTATTATTATTATTATTATTTATTTCAGATTTCTCTCCCATCACAGGGGTGGGGTGGGGAGACAAACACCGTGTCTGCTTCTATTTGGGGCAGGGGGTGCTGTGGCAAGTAAATTCTAATTGTTGCACCCATCAAAAACAGTAGGTTAGTCCAACAAGCAGCTAGCTGCCTGAGTGAGGATGGGGTTCTTCTGAGGGCCGCAGCACCAAGGATGGCTGAGGACTTTGATAATTCCCATAGAGCCACCTCTTAGAAAGTAATACTAAACTTCTATCCAAAATGTATAACCAACTGTTAGACTGGGATACTAAAGATGAAGAGGTGAAAGGAGTCATGGTCAAATGGGCCAGAGACCTTGGATATAATCTGGAGTTTGACAGATGGGTAAAACTTTGGAAGAAAGGTATGAAGTTCACAGCATGTGCTGCTCTCCAAGAAAATATGGAGAAAATGATGTATCGTTGGTACATCACCCCGGCAAAACTGGGGAAGATGTATAAGACCGGAGACAGCACATGCTGGAAATGTAAAACTAAAGAGGGTAATTTCTTTCACATGTGGTGGACCTGTGACGAAGTGAAAAGATTTTGGGGACAAATTTACGATGAATTAAAAAGAATACTGAAATACACCTTCCCCAAAAATACACCTTCCCCAAAAAACCTGAAGCGTTCCTTTTAGGTATGATCGGAGAGGAGATCAAAAATGAAGACCAAACATTCTTTCAATATGCAATGGTGGCCGCCAGGATTTTGTTAGCGCAAAACTGGAAAACTTCCAATATCCCCACCATTAGAGAATGGCAAATGAAACTATATGAGTATATAGAATTAGCTAGAATGTCACAAAAAATCAGGCATCAAAAAACGTTAAGTTTACGAACGACTGGAGTAAATTTGTAAGTTACATTGAAATCAATCTAGGTATTACCAAAATCACAGTGGGCAGAATTTAAAACCTGCAATGTAAAGAGCTGATATAATACAACTGCAGATAAGCTATGAGTTTATTTTGCCTAAACTGAGATGGAAGGAAGTCAATTGAGTGATGTTATGTTGGTTTGTTTGTTTTATGTTTATAGGCGTTGTTGTTGTTTTTGTTTGTTTGTTTGTTTGTTTTTCTTCTTTTCAGTCTTTTTTCTTCTTTGTATTGTTTGATGTTGTTTCCAAAATATCAATAAAAAGATTAGTAAAAAAAAAAAAAAAGATAATTCCCATAGAGCCTACAGGCTAAGTTAAAGGTGAGGTTTTTCACCTGGAGTTGAAATCTGTCTCTTTATCATCCCTTCCTGCTTTCTAAGGCTGCCTCTGAATCTCCCAACTTTTCTGTTGCAGGTGCATGACTACAAAGTCACCTGTGAGCAGGAGCTGGGGGAAATCGTGCTTCTCCGTCTCCAGAAAGAAGTTGTATCTAATCTGCTGTCCACTAGCTGGTACTGTAGTTTTATCACCGTGACGTCACCCAAAGGAGAAGTCTACATATTTCCATGCCATCAGTGGATTGTGGGCTCTAAAACCCTGGAGCTGAGGGAGGGGACGGGTAAGTAGACTTGCTTGGAGAGAGAGAGAGAGAGAGAGAGAGAGAGAAAGAGAAGAAGGTCCCTACTCTGCAAAATCATCTTTTAGCCTGCTGATTGTTTGGACAGCATGCCCCCCCAACATGGTGATCAATGGTATTTACTGTTGATAAGAAAATATAAATGACAGTGGAACCTTGGTTCTCAAACTTAATCCATTCCAGAAGTCCGTTCCAAAACCAAAGCGTTCCAAAACCAAGGCACGCTTTCCCATAGAAAGTAATGCAAAACGGATCGATCCGTTCCAGACTTTTTAAAACAACCCCTAAAACAGCAATTTAAACATGAATTTTACTATCTAACGAGACCATTGATCCATAAAATGAAAGCAATAAGCAATGTACTGCAGTCACACAATCAACCAACCAACCAACCAACCAGTAGCTGAACTGGGTTCTGCACAGTCACAAAAACAAAACAAAAAAGAGCCGCAGAAACGCAAAATAAATAGCAAAAACAGACAGACCTCGGCGTAACACTCCAAACGGAAGTGTGGCACTCAAAACGGAGCATGTTCGGCTTCGCAAACTGGAACACTTACTTCTGGGTTTGCAGTGTTTGGTTTCCAAGTTGTTTCAGTACCAAGGCGTTTGAGAACCAAGGGACCACTGTACCAGATCTGAACCAAGTGAAGCAGGCTGACATAATAAACACCATCTCTCTCTCTGTGTCCGTCCAGCGAAGACACCAGCTATGGATACTCTTCAAAGACTCAAGAACCACCGGAAGGAGCAGCTTCAGGACAAACAGTCTTGCTACGAGTGAGTGTGGCTGCTGTAAAATTCTAGTCATGCAACCTGTGTGTGTTTGTGTGTCTGTGCAATGGATTCCTGGGTTCTGCCTCCAGCTCTCAGGGGTGTGTGTGTGTCTGTTTGTGCTTCTGGTCCTCATTCCTTCCATGTCCAATGTTCAGAGTGCAAGTGTCGTTGCTTAGGCAGCCAAATGGCACCACCTGCGCAGCTTACTGACGTGCACATTTTGGGGGAACCACAAGGTTTGTAGGGATGCAACGAATTGTACAGGGGAAGCTTAAGTGTGCAGGAAAACCCTGTGCTCAGTGGACACAAATGCCGGCTGACTATTGGGGAGCAGGATGGGAAACCATGGATGGGAAACCCATTTGGCCCAGTATACCTGAAGGAGCGTTTCCACCCCCATCGTTCTGCCCGACACTGAGGTCCAGCTCCGAGGGCCTTCTGGTGGTTCCCTTCCTGTGAGAAACGAGGTTACAGGGAACCAGGCAGAAGGCCTTCTCGGTGGTGGCACCCGCCTTGTGGAACGTCCTCACAGCAGATGTCAAAGAGAAAAACAACTCTCTGAGTTTCAGAAGACATCTGAAGGCAGCCCTGTTTAGGGAAGTTTTGAATGTTTGATGTTTTATCGTGTTTTTAATATTCTGTTGTGAGCTCCCCAGAGTGGCTGGTGGGGAAACCCAGCCAGATGGGTGGGGTATAAATAATAAATGATGATGATGATGATGATGATGATGATGAATGGAATGGACTTTCCTGCAGGAAGGTGTGGATGAGCAGGCACTCCCCCCCCGACCCCGCACTGTAACATTTTGTTGCTGGTTCCACTTATGTGTCATGAGCCAGCCAGCAATAAATCACAAGGAGTAAGTGAAGTCAACTCTTTGTTGGGAGAAGCTAGGTCTGCTCAGGAGTGCCAGGCCTAATGAGCACAGCAACTCTTTTCAGTAGGTCTTGCCCCAATGAGGCAGTTGTGAAGGTCCCCACCTGCCCACAGCTGCCTACGTCTCCTCCTCCAGGTCCTTCCCAAGCAATCACAGACTATGCTGGCGTGGCCGTCTTTGGCCTCCCATTTCATACCTTTCCTGGTCCTGGGGGACCAGTGGGGAGGGGAGCTGGTCACAGCAGAAGGGAGAGGCCCCCTGCCTTCTTCGCTAGTCTGATTCACCTCTGCCTCTCGACCTCCCACCTCTCCTTCTTCAGCTTCTACCTCTGATTCTGGACTGACACAGACTCTGACACAGACTCTCCCCGCTCACTAAGCCCTGTTGCCTCTTCAGCTTCCGATATCTCTTCTTCCCAGGATTCTCCCTCTGACCACTCAGCATCGTCCCAACACCAGTCTTTGGGCTCTGAGCCGTCCTCTCTTGGTGGTTCCCCAGCTGCTTCCTTCCACCATTCCTTTGCATCCAACCAGTCCATGACATTGTGATACTGATTTCCTTCTGCACAGGTGGAAGAAGTTTGCTGAGGGCATCCCTTTCCATCTGGACGTTGCTTCCAATGAGGAACTGGACATAAACATCAGGTTTTCTTTCGGCAAACAGGCTGATTTTATCTTTTGCCATTTTGCCAAGTAAGTTTGGGGAAAGAAGCCGCAATGTTGGTGGCAGATCACGTTCCTTAACGCAGACTATTTTCTGGGCTACGCACAGGCAGTTCCAGCCCAGGGTCTGTGGTAAACAGTGAAGTGTAGGTGGGTTCCCACGAGGCAAGACACAGTGATAACAGCAAGAACCTTTACTGAACTAACAGAACTGGACAACAGGGGCAAAGCAACTGCTTATATACATTTCTGAAGGCCTGGGCCACTCCCACTCCCAACGTGATTGGCTGTCTAAACTTCCAAACTGCGAATCATGACTCAGAGTTTCAGGGCCAATGGCAGAGGCCCAAATCCTGAAATGTTCTGCGATTGGACAACATGTATCAAATCAGAACACAGGGCCTCAGAATCCTTAGTCCAGACTCAAGCTCAGGCAGACACAGACCACTGAATACATAACAAGCAGACAAGGGGAAGGAGAATTCTGGAAGGAGGAATAACGCTAGTCAATGTTGCTCTGGCCATTCGCACCTCCTGCAATGCCTAGGAAAGCTCTCAGTATATCCCCTCAGAAATCCACTATGTGGGACATACCAAAAAAAGTCCCAAACTGACTGACAACCAAAGTAAAGCAATAATAATATAATAATGAAATTATGTACACATATGATAGCAGATGAAACATTTCAGTATCATATCTTTGTGTTGTCCAAATACCAAGGAAAATAGAATTGTAGAGTTGGAAGGGACCCGAAGGGTCATCTACTCGAACCCCTTGCAATGGAGGAATATGCAGTTGCCCCCTATGGGTATCGAACCTGCAACCTTGGTATTATCGGCACCATACTCTAACCGACAGAGCTATCCAGCAAAAAGCTGTCTTTGTGTGGTGCCAAAAGGAAGACAAGGTTGGTGCCAGGCAGGCCACCTCAGGCCTCCCGCACGGATCACGTTCGCAACCCGAGCGTCCACTGTAATCTGTTTTGCATTACTTTGTATGGGAAAGCACGCCTTGGTTTTGGAACGCTTTGGTTTTGGAACGGACTTCCGGAACGGATTGAGTTTGAGAACTAAGGTACCACTGTAATAGATTGGCGGCGGCAGTGGGGGGGGCAGCGGTTTCCTGTTCATGGGGCACCTTTAAAGGACAAGGAAGAGCACATTTCATCCCTTGATGTTCACTCCCCCCCCTTTGTTCCCTTCTGACTCCAGGCAGGTAGAGCTCAAGCTGAGAGGGTACTCCACTAGCCAAGAGTCCTGGGAGAAACTGGAAGATATCAACAAAGTCTTCTTGTTCACCGAGACGGATTTGTCCAGTAAGATGGTAGCCCTGTTCAAAACTCACTGCAAGCAGCCTCTGATAGACCCCCATAGTGTGAATTTCGTTTCCAGCTACCTAGAGATGGGGGGTTGGTTTCCAGAAATCTGGGTCCTCAGCTCTTTCCTGATTTAGTAACACAATGGATCCTACTGTGAATGGGACCTGTGAAGCCCCCAAAGTGGTTGCCACTGATATAACGTGGCCGAACCTCCTTTTGCTCATGCAAATTTGAGGTTAGCGTCAAATGCTGGCCAACGCGCTGATGCTCACGGGATCCTTCAGTCAAGCTTTTAATTTGCTCAGCAGAGGAACAGGGAGTAGCTCGGTTCGTGGGCGTCCAAAGCTTAATGGCGTCAGGAAAGCTTGTGGAATTTGTTGGGTATAAAGCAAAGTCCGTAAAATAATGAAGCAATGTACCTGTAATGAAATTTGAAGCAACTTAAAGCAATTTGAGACAGTTTGCAACTAATTAATGGTATGAAGTAATAACTGGCGTTGACAAAGCAATCAGGCTGGGAAAATTGCATAATCGCCTGCTAACCCACTCCGGTTGCAAAACAGTTATAAGTTGTTGACCAAATGAGATCACTAAATGGCATAATTACCAATCCAACGCAGCAGGCCGGTCTTTGAGGCTTTCAGCTGGGCGATACGGGGCAGGTTAGTAGACAGGAAAAGAGAACAAGAAATTGATTGGTTGGTTGCATTTATATCCCTCCCTTTTCTCCATGGACTCCATGGCTTATATAGTTTTCCCCCTCCTCATTTAGTCCCCCAACCACACTTTGATGTAGGTTGCAATGTGAGGCAGTGACTGGCCTGAGGCTACCCAGTGAGCTTCAGGCCTGAGTGAGGATTCGAACCCTAGTCTCCCAGGTCCTAGTCAGACACTCTAACCTGGCCTTTCTCAGCCGTGGGTCCCTTTATGTTGTTGGACTGCAACTCCCATCATTCCTAGCCAGCACTGCCAGTGATCATGGATGATGGGAGTGGCTCTAACCACTACACCACACTGCCTGACACTGAAAGGAAAACTGTACAGCCCCCTCCCCCCCAAAAAAACCCTAACAAAAAACCCCCGAATGCACCTTTTAAAAATAAAATAAAATTGATCGCTAACTGACCAGGAGATCAGACTCTTCTATTAATTTTGCATTCGTTTCATGACTCCAGGAGGCAGGCCCATGTAAAAGGTAGACTAAGCTATCTGGGATCAGGAAGAGAGGAACTGAGACCCTTCCCATATCAGATGTTCCCCATGCAGGGGAATCTCAACACGCTTCACCCTGACTTGATGCTCTTGTGTCTTGAGGCTCTCGCTTGTTTTGACTCCACAGTCTAAGGCAGCTCCCTCTGTTCCTAGGATACGTCGTGAAGCACTGGAAGGACGACGCGTTCTTTGGGTACCAGTTTCTGAATGGCCTGAACCCGAGAATGATCCAAAGATGCACAGAGATTCCATCCAACTTCCCTGTGACTCAGGACATGGTGGCCAAGTCCCTTGGGTCCTCCACCACACTGCAGAAGGAGCTGGAGGTGAGGAGGGAAAACGCTCTGCAGCTGGGCTGATGGGGAAACGCTGTTGCACCAGAAGTGGCACACAAGCTGCACACCGATGATGATTATGATGATATATTATTATTATTATTTATTATTTTTACCCCACCCATCTGGCTGGGTTTCCCCAGCCACTCTGGGGAGCTCCCAACAGAATATTAAAAACATGATAAAACATCAAATATTCAAAACTTCCCTAAACAGGGCTGCCTTCAGATGTCTTCCAAAAGTCAGATAGTTGTTTATTTCCTTGACATTTGATGGGAGGGCGTTCCACAGGGTGGGTGCCACCACCGAGAAGGCCCCCTGCCTGGTTCCCTGTAACCTCACTTATTGCAGGGAGAGAACCGCCAGAAAGCCCTTGGCACTGGAGTTCATGTCCGGCTGAACAATGGGGGTGGAGACGCTCCTTCAGGTATACTGGGCCGAGGCCGTTTAGGGCTTTCAAGGTCAGCACCAACACTTTGAATTGTGCTTGGAAACGTACTGGGAGCCAATGTAGGTCTTCCAAGAACGGTGTTATGTGGTCTCTGCAGCCACTCCCAGTCACCAGTCTGGCTGCCACATACCGGATTAGTTGCAGTTTCCGGGTCACCTTCAAAGGTAGCCCCACGTAGAGCGCATGGCAGTAGTCCAAGCAGGAGATAACCAGAGCACGCACCACTCTGGTGAGACGGTCTGCAGGCAGGGAGGGTCTCATGCTGCATACCGGATGGAGCTTTGACCGAGGCTTGTGTTCTTCTCCCAAACAGAAGGGCTCCATCTTCATTGCTGACTACCGCATCCTGGAGGGGCTCTCTGCAGGAATCAACAACAACCGCCAGCAATACATAGCAGCCCCCCTGTGCTTGCTGTATCTCACAGCCCAGGAGCAGCTTATGCCCCTCGCCATCCAGGTAACAGGTTGGGACAGCTGGGGGCTCAGAAGATGCTTTGGGAGATAGCAGTGGGGAAGGGAGGCTGTGCCTCCATCATGGACCAAAGGCATCCTATGGTGGTTCTCTGCAACCTCGTACTTTAAATCGGGTAATGCTGTCAATTGCGCAGAGTCGACTTGCACGATTTCAACCTTACTGTCATGGACTGACTGGGTACCAAGGAACGGTGGGAGGCACCAGCCGGGGAGCCCCCGAGGGAAGAAGGCTCAGTGCCTGGGGAGTGGTGGCGGGACGACAATGAGCTGTAAGAGGCAGAAGAGGGAGCCGACTAGGAGGAGAAGGTGTCGGAAGCTGAAGAGACAACAGGGTTTAGTGAGCAGGAAGAGGCTGTGGCAGAGAGCAGTTCAGACTCGGAGTCAGGAGAGAAGAGTGGAGAGAAAGGGGGCCAGGAAACAGAAATGAGGATGGTGAAGAATCTAGGGGGTCTTAAGCTGAAGAGACAACAGGGTTTAGTGAGCAGGAAGAGGCTGCGGCAGAGAGCAGTTCAGACTCGGCGCCAGGAGAGAAAGGGGGCCAGGAAACAGAAATGAGTCAGGATGGTGAAGAATCTAGGGTGTCTTCCCCCTCCTGCTGCGACCAGCTCCCTTCCCTGCCTGGTCTCCCAGAACATGGGGAGGAATGAAAAAGGCGGAGCAAAGAGAGACATGATGAAGGAGTCTCAGATTGCTTAGGAAGGTCCTGGGGGAAGAGGAGGCTTAGGGAGCTGTGGGAAGGCCTGAGGACATCATTGGGGCTAGATCAGGTATCCCCAACCTTCGGCCCTCCAGATGTTTGGGACTACAATTCCCATCATCCCTGACCACTGGTCCTGTTAGCTAGGGATCATGGGAGTTGTAGGCCAAAACATCTGGAGGGCCGCAGGTTGGGGATGCCTGGACTAGATCTACCAGGAATAGTTGCTGTGCTCACTAGGCCTGGACTTCTCAGCTGTTCGCTTCTTTGAATGAAGAGTTAATTTCGCCGACACTGTGTGACTTATTGCTGACCTGCTGCTGGTGGCACTTATATGATTGAAAGATGGCCATTTGAAATCCCACAAATTAATGGCATGCAACGCAAAGAGCTGTGATGCTGCTTTTGTGCTACGTTTTCCTGGCATGGAAAGAGCTGTCAATTTCTCTACTTTGCTTACTGGATTCTGGGATGTTCTCCTGATCTCGTGACAGCATCCCAGAGCCTGATAAGCAGGGCAGAGAACTTACAATTTATTGTAAGTAGATTTATCAAAAAGCTTTTGATGAAGAATCTCACCAAAGACTCTTGAGGAACCTCTGTAGTCATGGTATAGGTCCTCTTACGGATCAGAGACTGTCCAAGAAACAGGAAACAGAGAGTAGGAATAAATGGAGCCAATGTTGTATTCTGCCGCCCCCACAGCTCAGCCAGACCCCTGGCCCAAAGGCTCCCATCTTCCTGCCAAGTGACCCCGAATGGGACTGGATCCTGGCCAAGACCTGGGTGCGAAACGCTGACTTCCATGTGCACCAGGTCCTCAGCCACCTGCTCCGGACCCACCTGCTGGCGGAGGTGTTCACCATCGCCACCCTGCGCCATCTCCCCATGTGCCACCCGCTCTATAAGGTGAGGCTGCCAATTCCGTGTCCTTGAGCCTGGTGGAACTTGGGACCGGACCTACCTAAAAGACAGAAAGGAAGGACATCCATTCTCTTCAGTAGCTTAGAACAAAGAGAGTACGGCACCCAAGATGGATGCTCACAGATTTTTATTTTTATTTAAATAATGCTTTTATTTATTTTCATGGTACAGAAGCTAATTTTTGAGAAAACAATTATTACAACAGTAAACAACAAATATATTGTCCTGATGAGACCACAGGCTTTTATCTTTTTTCCCCCATATCATTTTTATTAATTTTCCAACACAATTATACATTTTTCTCCGTATTTTAACAAATTAAACTTTTTGACTTCCTCCCGCTTCTCTGGTAATCATCCATATTTACTCTTCAATTACGCATTCCCTTCATTGTATTGCCATTTGTCTTCTCTCCCCATTCTATTTCTTATTGACAATACATCTCATACTTTTACAGTGCTTCTTGAAACCCCACTAGCGTTGTTTTCACATCACATACATTTTTCAGATACTGTACAAACTTTCCCCAATCTTCGATGAACTTTTGGTTTTGAACATATCTTATTTTCCCAGTCAGTCTATCCAGTTCCGCATAGTCCGTTAATTTCGATCTCCATTCTTGTATCGTCGGTACTTCCTCTTGTTTCCATTTCTGGGCCAATAAAATTCTTGCGGCTGTAACTGCACACTGGAAAAGTTTACAGTCTTTTCCTCTTATTTCATTTCCTGTAATCCCTAAGAGAAAAGCTTCTGGTTTCTTAACAAAGGTGTATTTTAACATCTTTTTCAATTCATTATATATCACTTCCCAAAAGCTCCTCACTTTCTTACATTCCCACCACATATGGTAAAACATTCCCTCTTTTTCTTTACATTTCCAACACTTATTAAATGTTTTATACATTTTTGCAAGTTTTACCGGTGTAATGTACCATCTATAAAACATTTTCATAACATTTTATTTCAACGCCGTGCATGCAGTAAATTTTAAATTTTCTTTCCACAGTTTTTCCCAATCCTCAAATTGAATGTTATAACCAAAGTCTTTGGCCCAGTGTATCATTACCGATTTAACCTCTTCGTCTTTCGTGTACCATTCCAACAATATCTTATACATTTTTGACAAAGTATTATATTCATTATTTATTATATTTATTTGGAACTTAGAGTCTTTTTCTACATAACCACTTTCCTTTATATCTTTTTAAAACATTTCGTTTACCTGGAAATAATGCAGCCAATCATACACATAATCTTTAACTTGTTCATATGGTTTTAATTTCCATTTTCCTCCTTCTTTAATCACCATTTCCCCATATGTAGCCCATTTACCTCTCATATTAATTTTCTTTACACACATAACCTCCAACGGGGATAACCAATGTGGAACTCTCGGTTCCAAAAGACTCTTACACCTGTCCCATACTTCTATTAGCGAACTCCTGAAAATGTGGTTTGCAAAACCTTTATGTACTTTCTTCTTATCACACCATAGGTAAGCGTGCCAACCAAATCTGTTGTCAAAATCTTCAAGGTCTAGCAATTCCATATTTTCTAGTTTAATCCACTCCTTTAACCAACATAAACATGCTGCTTCGTAGTATAATTTCATATCTGGCAGGGCGAAGCCTCCTCTTTCTTTTACATCTGTTAATAGTTTAAATTTTATTCTTGGCTTCTTGCCCTGCCATATATACCTTGAAATCACTCTTTGCCAGTCCTTAAAGATCCCTATCCCCTTAATAATGGGGATAGTCTGGAATAAAAATAACATCTTTGGAAGCACGCTCATCTTTATAATAGAAATTCTGCCCCAAAAAGACAGTTTCATTCTGCCCCACACCTCCAGGTCGTTCCTTATTCCCTTCCAAACCTGGAACAGGTCAATATTTTTAGGAGTTAACCAAATTCCCAAGTATTTTACTTTCTTCACCACCTCTATCTCTGTCTGTTGTTGCATTATTTCTATCGTATTATGCTCCATATATTTAGCCATTATTTTAGTCTTTTTCTTATTCAATCTAAAACCGGCTACATTTCCAAATTGTTCAATCTCCTTCAATACTTTTTTAACACTTTCCATTGGTTCTTCCATCGTTATAGCCAGATCATCCGCAAAGGCTTTTACTTTATATTCATCCTACTGTCACCCCTTTAATTGAACTATTTTGTCTAATCACATTTAAAAAGACCTCAAGGACCGTTATAAATAACAATGGCGAGAGCGGACAACCCTGTCTTGTTCCTTTCGATATCTTTATATCTTCTGTAACTACATTATTAACTATCAGCTTAGCTCTCTGTTCTGTATATATTGCCTTGATTCCATTGAAAAACTCTTTCCCCACTTCCACATATTCTAAATTTTTCAGCATAAAATCCCATACTACATTATCAAATGCCTTTTCAGCATCCACAAACATTAATATCGCTTGTTTCTCATTCCTGGCAGTCAGAAATTCCAAAATATTAATTATATTCCTTATGTTATCTTTCATTTGTCTGCCTGGCGGAAACCCTGCTTGGTCTTTGTGGATAGTTTTTATCAATATTTTTTTCATTCTCTTCGCTAAAATCCCCGCAAATATTTTATAGTCCGTATTCAACAGTGAAATAGGTCTGTAGTTTTTAACTTGGGATAAATCCGCATCTTGTTTTGGAATCAAAGTAATAAATGCTTCTTTCCACGTTTCTGGGATCTCTCTTGTTTTTAGAATATTATTCATAACTTCTTTCAATGGTATCATCAAAACATTTCTCATTTCTTCATAATATCCTGATGTAAATCCATCTGGTCCGGGGGCCTTTCCCCTCTTCAGTTCTTTTATAACCTCTTTGATCTCTTCAACTTCTATTGGGGTGTTCAGCTGGTCTTTTTGTTCTCTCAGGATCTTCTGCACCTTTTTATCTTTTAAAAATCTTTCTTTTTTCTTCATATTATTCCTTTCCTTATTTCTATATAATTGCCTATAAAAGTCCAAGAATCCTTCCCTA
Organism: Podarcis filfolensis; assembly: GCF_964270895.1. Classification (NCBI taxonomy): domain Eukaryota; kingdom Metazoa; phylum Chordata; class Lepidosauria; order Squamata; family Lacertidae; genus Podarcis; species Podarcis filfolensis. Next base: position 4,908,541 of record NC_139615.1, read on the forward strand.
ATTTCTTTCGGGTTAACTGTCTCTTCACCGTTCATAATAATTTTGTTAATTGTATTCTGTTCTTTTCTCTTTTGAATTTGCCACGCAAGCCATTTACCTGATTTGTTAGAGAACTCAAAGTTTTTCTGTCGTAACCTTTTAACATTCCATTCCACTTCCTTATTTATTATCATTGCAAATTGAGTTTGAAGTGTCTTGATTTCTTGCTTGATTTTTAAATTATTTGGTTTTTTAATTAATTTTTGCTCATTGTCCATGATCTGCTTTAGAATTTCTTTTTCCCCTTTTCCCCTATGTTTGTTCTTCAGTGAGTTCTGCTGAATAAAGAATCCTCTCATAACTGCTTTGCTTGTGTCCCAAACAATGTTCATCTTTGTACCTTTGTTAGAATTGTCTATAAAATATTCTGTTAATTTCTTTTGTGCTTTTTCTATAATCTTCTGATCATCCAACAAATAATTGTTAATTCGCCATCTAAACGTCCTTTCTTCAAAACCTTTAAGTTCCATTTTTATTGGACTGTGATCTGAAATTACTTTATGTTGTATTTCAATTTGTTGGATTCTTGGAGTCAATTCATTCGATACCCATATTTGATTGATTCTTGACATTGACTGATTCGGTTCTGAATAGTAAGTAAATGGCTTCTCCAGTGGGTGTCTAAGTCTCCAGATATCAATCAAGTTACAGTTCTTGGTCATTGTAAAAAAGGTCCTAGGTGGTTTCGCTTCTTTATTTATTCCTTCTCTTAATCTATCCATTTCCAATGAAACCACTCCATTCATATCTCCCATTATTATGATTTTCTGGTCCATGTGTTCAAAAAGTTTTTCTTCCAAAGCTTTATAGAATTCAGTCTTATTTCCATTAGGTGCATAGATCCCGACAATTATTAAATTTTCGCCTTGCCATTTGATCTGAACTGCTATAATTATTCCTTCTTCATCTTTAAATATTTGTTGAGCTTCAATTTTGTTTTTGATATATAAAACAACCCCTCTTTTTTTCTCTTTTTCCGAAGATATAAATTCATTCCCTAGTCTTTTGTTGATCAAAATTTTTCTGTGTCTCCTTGCCACATGTGTTTCTTGTAAACATATAATGTCCAAATTTTTCTTTTTAAAAAATTGTACAATTTTATTTCGTTTCTTTTTGTCATTCATCCCATTAATATTCCAATTTCATAGTTTTAGAGCCATGATAGAAGCCAATTAAATAAATTTACGTTATTTTACTTATAACCTGTCTTCCTTTTCTTCTGCTTCTTCTTCGTCTTTTTCGGAACTCTCTTCTTCCACTGATTCTGACTCGTCCCTGGGTCCTACTCCTCCTTCTGCACCTTTGACCTCTTCTTCTTCCACTTGCAATTCTTTGTATCTTCTCGTAAACTTCCCTATTTCTTCAGGGCTTATCAACTTATGTTTCTTAGCTTTATAGAAAAAGGAAATTCCTTCTGGAAATTCCCATCTGAAGTCAATCTTATTCTTCTTGAGAATCTGCACCAGTGGCTTATAGGGGTCCCTTCGTTTCAACAGCCTTGTCGGAATATCTTTGAAGATGATTATGTTCCCATCTATATATAGTCTTTTCTCTCTATTCTTCTGTAGTATCAAATTTATCATCTCTCGATCTTTAAACGTAATTAAGCAGTCACCTGGAAATTTCCTTGCCTTGGTTGTTCTCACTCTCATCCTAAATGCATTTTGCACTGTTTTTGCCACTTCTTCTACAGGGATCTCCAGCCACTGTGCCAGTTCTGTAATCAGTCTCTCTTTAACATTCTCGTTCTGAATTTCCGGTACAGATCTCAGTCTTAGGTTGACTTCCCTCTGTCTCAGTTCATTCATAGCAATTGCATCTTTAATTTCCTCCTGCGATTTATTTATTTCTATCATCTCCACCTTCATTCTTTCTTCCTCTCATTTCACTTCCCTCATCTCCAATTTTGTCTTTTTTCATTTTTTTAAAAGATATTTATTAAAGTTTCAAAAAAGGTTACAAAAGAAGAAAAAGAAGAAGAAAAAAGAGAAAATACAAAATACAGAAAAATAAAAAAGTTAAAAACAAATCAATCTTTTCATAACTTGTCTTTCATTTACTTGTTTCCCTGACCTCCTCACACCTCCCTTTTTTTGTATTCCAGTTCAGTTAGTTAATTCAGCAAATCCTTTTTATCTTAATCCTTTACCTTGATATATTATAACTTTACATTCTCACCTGTTAACAATCCATTTTTACATACTCCTTTATAACATTACTGCTAAAACCACTTAACTTCATTCCGACATCACAATTTTGTCTTTTTCAACCCCTCTTCTAGTGATTGTGTTCTTTTGGAAACCTCTTTTATTTGCCCTTTCAGTTCATTAACTGTCTCATCAATTTTTTTATCCATTTTCCCAATTTTATTATCCACTTGTTCCATTTTATTATCTACTTGTTCTAATTTTGTTTCTAAGTTCTTTTCACTTTGTTTAATTTCTGCAAACATTTTCAATATTTCTGCTCTAAAATCAGATTCTTGCTTTGACGGTCTCCTGTCAGTTGGTGTCCCCCCCCCTCCATCCCTTTCTTTTGTTGATGTGTCATTTTAACCAAGATATCCTTTATTATGTTCCCCACCTGTTCAAATCACAGCAAATATGACCAATTTACAAATTTTAATTTTTTTAAAAAATAGCTATGATGGAAAACCCACAAACTTTTTTACAAATAAAAATATCTTATAATTTCCAAAAGAAAAAGAATTAATTTAAGATTAATTAGTCCCCCTTTAATAGGGAAAGTTAAAGGGGAAGTCACAATCCTGACCAAAGTTGACCAAAGTTGAAGACAATCTTCTTGCCCCCACTTGGGCTAATCCTAATTGGGTTCTTCCTTCTGTATTTGTACTTGCCTCAATTGTAATCCAAATAAAATTGTAATCCAAATTGTAATCCAAATAGAGTGTAAATCCAAGAGATCAAAATTTTAAAAAGAAAAAAATGAGGAACTTAACTCCAAATACAAATTATATATTCCACTTAGGATGGGATGGTCCTTTCACAGAATCAATACGGAGAACCGATTAAACCTTAAATTTAATGTCTGGATTATCTGTTTAATATTCCAAAAAAATGGTGTTTAGTGTCTGCAGAAAATAGCCACAAATAACCGAAGAGGGAAGCTCCACTGAGAAAGGAAAAACAGCACAAGGAGGAAGTGGAGCCAAGGTCACTTCAAAAAAGAAGAAAAAAAAATTCCACTAACATTGGAAGAAGCACAGGAAAACAAGTTGTAGTAACTTAATCCCTCCACTAGGTGTCCGTGCCCAAATCTGGGGTGAATAAATTAATAGTCCAGATAAACAAATTCCAGCTTTTGTTTTTATATACCAAAATTATAAATCCAATTAATAAGGAGATTGAAGATACAAAGAAGATGTTAAATCCTGTACGTTGCAACTGCAGCCTTTTCAGATTCCCTTCTATTTTACTATTAACAATGGCGTCGGAAGCTTCTCGTTTCTTTATCCTTAAAAGCGAAAGTGGGAAGACAAAGAACTTGGCTCTCTGTAAGTCCTCCGATCCATCAAAGGTCTCTATTTACCACAACACTTCCTCTGTTCCCCCTTTCGGTCTAATACTTCTTTCAGCCTCTTTAGAACTTGGCAAAGTTACTTTTTAGCTTCTTTGTTTTGTTTCTAAAAGTTATGGGGAAAACGGAAACAATAGCCGCTAGCGGCTACTTACTTTCGCTTTCCAGCTCTGCATTTGTTGCTGCGTCAAAGCTGATCCCAGATGACAGCCGAACTTGAAAAAGTATCTTTATTCTTTCGGAGCCTTCCTTGGTTCCACCTCTTGCAGTTTATAGCTTAATTTAGGTCCAAATTTCTTAATCTTGAGAGCGAAGCGCTGTTCTTTGCAAGCTCGGGGCTTCGCTATTTGGGTGCAGCAATGGCTTCCCGATAGCCCACTAACCCGTTCCGCCGTACTCTTTGCCCCTTTTGGGCGTTACCTGACGGCCAGACGGGCAGTTTTAAGGGCACTGCCGGGAACCCGACACCCCTGGACACCCTCCAGAGGCTTTATAGGGGGCTACCGCGCCCTGTAGCACCCATTTTCCACCCGAAACAGCTGGGATTCTTCTCTGCAAAGAATCCCTCGCTTGCGGCAAGATCGCGCTCCGCCGGAAGTTGCGACACCACAGGCTTTTATCATGTGTTCTGTTTGAATACTCCAAGACAGGGGTGACCAAACTTTTTTCAAAGAGGGCCAGATTTGATGAAGTGAAGGGCCGTGAGGGCCGACCAAAGGGCTGTCCAAAGTCCAAAAAAGGCTGCCCATTTATGAGCTTTTTTATGATTTTACCCCAGGAAATAAACTGCCACAGGGGCCGGATCTAAGAGATCAAGTCACATCCCTGTAATCCCTAAAAGAAAGGCTTCTGGTTTCTTAGTAAAGGTGTATTTCAACATCTTTTTCAGTTCATTATAAATTGCTTCCCAGAAGCTTTTAACTTTCTTACATTCCCACCACATATGGTAGAATGTTCCCTCTTTTTCTTTACATTTCCAACATTTGTTACATGTTTTATACATTTTTGCCAGTTTCACTGGGGTGATGTACCATCTATAAAACATTTTCATAACATTCTCCTTCAACCCCATGCATGCAGTAAATTTTAAACTTTCCTTCCATAATTTTTCCCATTCTTCAAATTGGATATTATATCCGAAATCTTTGGCCCACTGTATCATTACTGATTTAACCTCTTCATCTTTCGTATTCCATTCTAACAATATCTTATACATTTTAGACAGAATTTTATATTCATTGTCTATAATCTCAGTCTGGAACTTTGAATCTTTTTCTGCATATCCACTTTCTTTTATATCTTTTTTAAACATTTCATTTACCTGAAAATAATGCAACCAATCATATACATAATCTTTAACATCTTCGTATGGTTTTAGTTTCCATTTTCCTCCTTCTTTAGTTAATAATTCTCCATATGTAGCCCATTTCCCTCGCATATTAATTTTTTTAACACTCATAACCTCTAACGGAGATAACCAGTGAGGGACTCTTGGTTCTAGGAGGTTTTTACACCTGTCCCATACTTCTATTAAAGAACTCCTGAAGATGTGGTTCCCAAATCCTTTATGGACTTTCTTCTTATCCGCCCATAAATATGCGTGCCACCCAAATCTGTTATCGAAACCTTCTAAATCCAATAATTCCGTGTTTTCTAATTTAATCCACTCTTTTAACCAGCAAAGACATGCTGCTTCGTAATATAATTTCATATCTGGCAGGGCGAAGCCTCCCCTTTCCTTAGCATCTGTTAATAATTTATATTTTATTCTTGGCTTTTTGCCCTGCCAGATATACCTTGAGATCACTCTTTGCCAATCTTTGAAAATCCCTACCCCCTTAATAACAGGGATAGTCTGAAATAAGAATAACATCTTTGGGAGCACGTTCATCTTTATCGTAAATATTCTGCCCCAAAAGGACAGTTTCATTCTACCCCACACCTCCAGGTCCTTCTTGATTCCCTTCCATATCTGAGCATAGTTATTCTGGAACAGGTCAATATTTCTGGGAGTCAACCAAATTCCTAAATATTTTACTTTCTTTACCACCTCTATCTCTGTCTGTTGTTGCAATGCTTCTATCTTTTTGTTCTCCATGTTTTTCACCATTATTTTAGTTTTTTTCTTATTCAATCTAAAACCGGCCACTTTCCCAAATTGTTCAATCTCCTCCAATACTTTTTTAACACTCTCCCCTGGTTCCTCCATCGTTATGACCAGATCGTCGGCAAAGGCTTTTACTTTATATTCATTCCGACCTACTGATATCCCTTTAATTAATTTGTTTTGTCTAATCGAATTTAGCAAAACCTCCAGGACCATTATAAATAGCAATGGCGAGAGCGGACAGCCCTGCCTTGTTCCTTTAGATATTTTTATATCTTCTGTAACCACATTATTAACTATCAATTTAGCTTTCTGTTCTGTGTATATTGCCTTGACTCCATTAAAGAAGTCGTTACCCACTTCCATATGTTCTAAATTCTTCAGCATAAAGTCCCATGCAATGTTATCAAAAGCTTTTTCCGCGTCCACAAACATCAATATTGCTTGTTTCTCATTGCTGGCAGTCAAATATTCCAAAATATTAATTATATTCCTTACATTATCTTTCATTTGTCTGCCTGGCTGAAAACCTGCTTGATCTTTGTGGATGGTATTTTTCAGAATCTTTTTCAGTCTCTTCGCCAAAATTCCTGCAAATATTTTATAGTCTGTATTCAATAAAGAAATAGGCCTATAATTTTTAACTTGGGTCAAATCAGAATCTTGTTTCGGAATCAAAGTGATATATGCTTCCTTCCATGTTTCTGGAATTTCTCTGACTTTTAAAATATTATTCATAACTTCTTTCAATGGAGATAACAAGACATTCCTCATTTCTTTATAATATCCTGAGGTAAATCCATCTGGTCCCGGGGCTTTACCTCTCTTCAAATCTTTTATCACCTCCTTAATCTCATCCATTTCTATTGGGGAATTCAGCTGGTCTCTTTGTTCTGTCGGGATCTTCTGCACCTTTTTATCTTGTAAAATTTTTTCTATTTTCTTCAAATTATTTCTCTCTTTGTTTTTATATAGTTGTCTATAAAAATCCAAAAATCCTTTTCTGATTTCTTTCGGATTGAGAATCTCTTCACCATTTACAATAATCTTGTTAATCGTATTCTGTTCTTTTCTCTTTTTAATCTGCCATGCGAGTAGTTTCCCTGATTTGTTAGCGAACTCAAAATTTTTCTGTCGTAATCTCTTTATGTTCCGTTCCACTTCTTGGTTTATCATCATTGCAAATTGGGTTTGTAAAGTCTTTATTTCTTGTTTAATTTTCACGTTATTTGGTTTTTTAATTAGTTTTTGCTCATTGTCCATGATCTGCTTTAGGATTTCTTTTTTCCCTTTTTCTCTATGTTTGTTCTTCAATGAGTTCTGTTGTATAAAGAATCCTCTCATCACTGCTTTACTCGCATCCCAAACGATATTCATTTTTGTGCCTTTGTCAGTGTTGTCTACAAAATATTCCATTAACTTCTTTTGTGCCTTTTCTATGATCTTCTGATCATCCAACAAATAATCATTGATTCTCCATCTGAAAGATCTTTCTTCAAAACCTTTTATTTCTGCTTTTATTGCACTGTGATCTGAAATTACTTTGGGTTGTATTTCTACTTGCTGGATTCTTGGAGTCAGTTCATTTGAGACCCATATTTGATCAATTCTTGACATGGACTGATTCGGTTCTGAATAATAAGTGAATTGCTTCTCCAATGGGTGTCTAAGTCTCCAACTGTCAACCAAATTGCAGTTCTTAGTCATTGAAAAAAAAGTCTTTGGTAATTTCCCTTCTCTATTTGATCCTTCTCTTAGTCTGTCCATTTCCAGTGACACCACCCCATTCATATCTCCCATTATTATAATTTTCTGATCCATATGCTCGAATAGTTTTTCTTCCAAAGCTTTATAAAAATCAGTCTTATTTCCATTAGGTGCATAGATCCCGACAATTATTAGATTTTCGCCCTGCCATTTGATCTGAACTGCTATGATTCTTCCTTCTTCGTCTTTGAAAATTTGTTTGGCGTCAATTTTATTTTTAATGTATAACACAACTCCCCTCTTTTTCTCCTTATTCGAAGATACAAATTCATTCCCTAGTCTTTTGTTGATCAAGATTTTCCTGTGCCTCTTTGCCACATGTGTTTCTTGTAGACAGATGATGTCCAAATTTTTCTTTCTTAAAAATTGTTCAATTTTGTTCCGTATTTTTAATCATTCATCCCATTTATATTCCAACTCCATATTTTTAAAGCCATGTTGAAGTCGAATTAAATAAATTTAGTTTAAATTAATTATAACCTATCTTCTTTTTCCCCTTCTTCTTCTTCTTCCTCTTCTTCTGACCTCCTTCCTTGATCGTCTTCCTCTTCTGCCGATTCTGACTCATCTTTGGGTCCTGCTCCTCCTCCTGCTCCTCTTTCCTCTTCTTCTTCCACTTGTAGTTCCTTATATCTTCTCGTGAATTTCCCTATTTCTTCTGGGCTTGTCAATCTGCGCTTCTTAGTTTTGTAGAAAAATGAAATTCCTTCTGGAAATTCCCATTTAAAATCAATCTTGTTTCTCTTCAGAATCTGTACTAGTGGCTTGTAGGGATCTCTTCGTTTCAACGGCCTTACTGGTATGTCTTTAAAAATGATTATATAACTTCCATCAATATATAATCTCTTCTCTCTGTTCTTTTGTAGTATCAGATTTCTCGTCTCTCGATCTTTGAACGTGATTAGACAATCTCCTGGAAATTTCTTTGCCTTTGTTGTTCTTACCCTCATCCTGAATGCACTTTGTACTGTTTTTCCCATTTCCTCTACTGGCATCTCCAACCATTGCGCAATTTCTGTTATCAATCTTTCTTTAATATTTTCATTCTGTATTTCTGGTACTGATCTCAGCCTCAGATTAACTTCCCGCTGTCTCAATTCATTAATCGCAATTGCATCCTTAATTTCTTCCTGGGATTTATTTATTTCAGTCATCTCTACTTTCAACTTTTCCTCCTCCCGCTTCACATCCCTCATCTCTGCTTTTGTCTTTTTCAACCCCTCTTCTACTGATTGCGTTCTTTTAGACACCTCCTTTATTTGTCCTTTCAATTCATTAACTGTCTCATCAATTTTTTTGTCCATTTTCCCGACTTTATTGTCTACCTGTTCCATTTTGTTATCTACTTGTTCCAATTTTGTTTCCAAATTCTTTTGGCTTTGTTTGATTTCTGCAAACATTTTCAGTATTTCTGATCTAAAATCCGATTCCTGCTTGGATGCTCTCCTGTCTGCTGGTACCCCACCTTCCGCCCCTTTCTTTTGTGACATTTCCCCAAACCTTTAACTAATTACACTTCCAAACACACAAATTTGTATACTCAGGGGAATAATAAAAATTCCAATTCTAAATCTTTGGTGATAAGAATAACTATAAAAACCAATGGGAAACCAGAACAAGTGCCAAAGCAATTGCTTAATCTCTCAGTAGTTTAAGGGGGTAGAGCTCCCACTGTTACCAACGTCAATAGCAACGATCTTCTTGCCCCCAATTGGGCTAATCCTTAATTAAGATCTTCCTTTTGTCTTTATATTTATATTCCCAAATTTAAATCCAATAAAGCTCAATTAAATTTTTAATCCACAGGAAACATCCCAGCGAGATGAGTTCAAGTAAAATAGTAGTCCAGCGGAGGAGAAAAGATACCAGATGAAAATAAACAAATGAATATGACTGGATGATGTGCTTAGTCCCAAATCAAATTATATTTTCTTTAAACATCCCAGGAATGATAGTACCTCAATGGTGGATAACCGCTGTTGCAAAGAAAAAGGAGTCCACGCAGAGAAAAACAAAGAGCAGGAAGGAGCCAAGGTCACTTTAAAAAAATTTTCCACTGACTTGCAAAGAAGCTCAGAAAAACAAGTTGTAATAACTCAGTCCAACCACTAGGGGCTTGACATCCGCATTCAAAAAACAGAAAATAGGAGAAAAAAAGGAGTTGATAAATCCAAATATCCAAATTCCGCCTATACTTTAATATCCAAATTTGTATCCAATTCGAAAAAGGGTAAAAAGTTAGTAAATAAGGGAACAGGGGGAGAGATGCCCAATCGTTGCGGCTTCTATCTTTGCGAGTGAAAGTGGTGCGTCAGAAAATTTCGCTCTTTAATTGTTCTCCGTGCCATCAAAGATCTTTAAGCACTCCCTCCTTTACGTTCTGTTCCCCTATTAATCCAATTACTTCTTTCCGTAGTTCCAAATCCCATATAGTTACTTTTTACTTCTTTATTTAGTTCTAAAAGTTACAGGGGAAACGGAAACAATAGCCACTGGTGGCAACTTACTTTCGTTTTCCAGCACCGCAAGGGTTGCTGTGTCAAAAGTGATTCCAGATGACAGCTGAACTCGGAAAAACAAATCTTAATAATCCGGAGCCTTCCTCAGTTTCACCTCTTAAAGTTGCTGCTTAAATTGAGTCCAGATTTCTTAGTTTTGAGAGCGGAGCGCGGTTCTTCCCAAGCTCGGGGCTTCGCTATTCGGATGTAGCAATGGCTTCCCGATAGCCCGCTGTCCCGTACCGCCGTACTCTTCACCCTTTTAGGGGTTACCTGACAGCCGGACGGGCAGTTTTAGGGCACTGCCGAGAACCTGATGCCCTGGACACCCTCCAGAGGCTTTATGGGGAGCTACTGCGCCCTGTAGCCCCCCTTTTCCATCCGAAATAGCTGGGACCTCTCGGAGCGAGAAATCCCTCGCTTGCAGCAAGATCGCGCGCCACCGGAAGTTCTCCTGCCCTTTGCCACTCTCACCTGGCATGTTAGTTTCCTGCCCAGAGCCTCGTAGTCTCTTTTGATCTTCTGGAGGCTATTGCTTGCAGTGTCATTGGTTCCCACATGAACCAAGAGGAAGGGGTATTTGTCAGTGGGTTTTATGATTCCTTGCAGTCGTTCAGTTACATCTTGGATCTTAGTCCCGGGGAGACAGCACACTTCCCGAGACATCTTGTCAGGCCCACAGATCACTGCTTCTGTTCCCCTCAGTAGGGAATCCCCTATCACCACTACATGCCTCCTCTTAGGTCTGGTTGGGGTTCTTCCGTGAGCTGTCCGTTCCAAGGTCGCCTGCACATTCCCTGTTGACTGACTTTGCTGCTCGCCTTCATATACCTGATCGACTGTAATGAGGGAGAGATCCTCAAATGGAGTCTGCTCTTCGTCTTCCATGCTAGGGGAGAGGACCTCAAAGCGATTGTGTATTTCTACACAATTGTGTATTTCTTTCCCGTCAATCTTGCCATTCCGTCAGCTTGGTCTGGCACTGTTCTCTGGTCGGTGCTTCGAAATTTCTAGCCGTGCTTTACAGCATACAATACTGGCACACTATAGATTCACTTCCCATTTTGATGTACATTAAGCCATTAACAAAGCTGTCCTCTCCCGTCTTCTACAGCTCCTGATCCCCCACATCCGCGACACTGTCCACATCAATACCTTGGCCCGGGACCGCCTCATTTCCAAGGATGGCGTCTTCGACAAGGTAAGCTACCTTGGGGTCTCGCTACCCCGCCTGAGAAGAATCAGGTTTTGCTGCTCCTACATCTTCTCCTTCCAGGTTGTGACTCTCTTCCCCCCACGCCATGTCTCCAGGCAACTGGCGTCGGACTCCAGGGCTTGATTGAGCTGCTGCAAAGGGACTTGAAGACCATGACCTACTCCTCCCTCTGCCTCTCAGAAGACCTGGAAGCTCGCGGGGTGTCCTCGTTGCCCAATTATTACTACAAGGAGGACGGCCTGAAGATCTGGGCAGCCGTGGAGAGGTCAGGGAAGGGCATGGGTGGGACTGTGCCGGTCTCCACTTTGCCTGGAGCAAAATTCAAGGATGTGGACGTGGTGTGTGTGTGTGTGTGTTTGCATCTGTGTGCAGGAATACAAAGGGAGGGTTGGGGGGCTCCGACTCAGGTGGTGGAACATCTTTCTGCCTGGACACTGAGGTCCAGCGCTGAGGGCCCTCTGGTAGTTCCCTCCCTGCGAGAAGCGAGATTACAGGGAACCAGGCAGAGGGCCTTCTCGGTGGTGGCGCCCGCCCTGTGGAACGCCCTCCCATCAGATGTCAAGGAAATAAACAACTCTCTGACTTTTAGAAGACATCTGAAGGCAGCCCTGTTTAGGGAAGTTTTTAATGTTTGATGTTTGGTCGTGTTTTTAATATATTCTGTTGGAAGCTGCCCAGAGTGGCTGGGGAAACCCAGCCTGATGGGTAGGGTATAAATAAATTAACAACAACAACAACAACAACAAATTCCTAGGAGCTAATCGTTGACAAAGTGAAGGGAATTTTGCGTCTGTAGTTGTAGCTCAGAAGTTCTATAACCCCTTGATCCAGTTCCCTCCTCTATTTCTATTTTACAGCACTATTATTATTATTATTATTATTATTATTAATGTGCTGGATGTGGAGGAGACTTTGCATCTCACAATCTCCTTTTTCTGTGAGTGGAGGACCAAGTGGTCCATGAAGAGGTCTCAATTCTGCAAGCTGAGCAGTCTCTTGTTGTTGTTGTTGTTGTTGTTGTTGTTGTTGTTGTTGTTTAGTCGTTTAGTCGTGTCCGCCTCTTCGTGACCCCCTGGACCAGAGCACGCCAGGCACTCCTGTCTTCCACTGCTTCCCGCAGTTTGGTCAAACTCATGCTGGTAGCTTCGAGAACACTGTCCCACCATCTCGTCCTCCGTTGTCCCCTTCTCCTTGCGCCCTCCATCTTTCCCAACATCAGGGTCTTTTCCAGGGAGTCTTCTCTTCTCCTGAGGAGGCCAAAGTCTTGGAGCCTCAGCTTCAGGATCTGTCCTTCCAGTGAGCACTCAGGGCTGATTTCCTTCAGAATGGAGAGGTTTGATCTTCTTGCAGTCCATGGGACTCTCAAGAGTCTCCTCCAGCACCATAATTCAAAAGCATCAATTTTTCGGTGATCAGCCGTCTTTATGGTCCAGCTCTCACTTACATACATCACTACTGGGAAAACCATAGCTTTAACTATACGGATCTTTGTCGGCAAGGTGATGTCTCTGCTTTTTAATATGCTGCCTAGGTTTGTCATTGCTTTTCTCCCAAGAAGCAGGTGTCTTTTAATTTTGTGACTGCTGTCATCATCTGCAGTGATCATGGAGCCCAAGAAAGTCAAATCTCTCACTGCCTCCATTTCTTCCTCTTCTATTTGCCAGGAGGTGATGGGACCAGTGGCCATGATCTTTGTTTTTTTGATGTTGAGCTTCAAACCATATTTTGCACTCTACTCTTTCACCCTCATTAAAAGGTTCTTTAATTCCTCCTCACTTTCTGCCATCAAGGTTGTGTCATCTGCATATCTGAGGTTGTTGATATTTCTTCTGGCAATCTTAATTCCGGCTTGGGATTCATCCAGCCCAGCCTTTCGCATGATGAATTCGGCATATAAGTTAAATAAGCAGGGAGACAATATACAGCCTTGTCGTACTCCTTTCCCAATTTTGAACCAATCAGTTGTTCCATATCCAGTTCTAACTGCAGCTTCTTGTCCCACATAGAGATTTCTCAGGAGACAGATGCGGTGATCAGGCACTCCCATTTCTTTAAGAACTTGCCTTAGTTTGCTGTGGTCGACACAGTCAAAGGCTTTTGCATAGTCAATGAAGCAGAAGTAGATGTCTTTCTGGAACTCTCTAGCTTTCTCCATAATCCAGCGCATGTTTGCAATTTGGTCTCTGGTTCCTCTGCCTCTTCTAAATCCAGCTTGCACTTCTGGGAGTTCTCGATCCACATACTGCTTGAGCCTTCCTTGTAGAATTTTAAGCATAACCTTGCTAGCGTGTGAAATGAGTGCAATTGTGCAGTAGTTGGAGCATTTTTTGGCACTGCCCTTCTTTGGGATTGGGATGTAGACTGATCTTCTCCAATCCTCTGGCCACTGCTGAGTTTTCCAAATTTGCTGACATATTGAGTGTAGCACCTTAACAGCATCATCTTTTAAAATTTTAAATAGTTCAGCTGGAATACCATCACTTCCACTGGCCTTGTTATTAGCAGTGCTTTCTAAGGCCCATTTTACTTCACTCTCCAAGATGTCTGGCTCAAGGTCAGCAACCACACCTGGGGTGTACGAGGCATCCATTTCTTTCTGGTATAGTTCCTCTGTGTATTCTTGCCACCTCTTCTTGATGTCTTCTGCTTCTGTTAGGTCCTTACCACTTTTGTCCTTTATTATGGTAATCTTTGTACGAAATGTTCCTTTCATATCTCCAATTTTCTTGAACAGAACTCTAGTTCTTCCCATTCTGTTGTTTTCCTCTATTTCTTTGCGAGCATTCTCTTATTTCCCCTTTATTTGACTCTTTCCCGTAGATTTGTCTCTGGCATTGTCGACTTGTATTACAAAGACGACCGCTCTGTGCAGGATGATTTTGAGCTGCAGTCCTGGATACATGACGTCTTCACAAAAGGCTTCCTGCAACAAGAGTCCTCTGGTATTGCCCAGCCCTCATAAAATTAAGGGATATCCAATAGCAATGAACAGAGGGAGGGGGTTAAGAGTCCACCAATGGTTATAAAAGTAACCATGCATGCCATGCTCCTCAGTGTACCTTAATGCTGTTCAATGAACAGTCACATGGGACTGAAGTATATGGTCAATAGGTCAAACAGGTGAATAGTCTCCATAAAATGGAAAGTGAAAATATCTGCCAACTTACTCTTGGAAGTTTCAACGGTCCTGAAAGGGCCAGCACCCACATACCCTGCAAGTGTCCCAGGAAACCCACAACACTCTGTTATTTCTCACTAGAGAATGGTGGCCATTTTGGATATCATGATTTCGCATGTTTCTGTACTGCGACCCCCCCCCCAAAAAGCATTTTTGAGGGCCGCAATCTTGTGCAGCACCCCAAAACATGCATTTTTGGGTGCCATGCCTGGAAAAAGCACTGGTTTTTTGGGGGGGGTGTGGCATGAAATCATGCAAGATTACAAAGTTCAAAATGGCTGCCATTCCCTTTCGAGAAAAAACGGGTAGATGGTGCCCTGGAAAATTGTGTCCTGGAATTTATCCTTGAAATGTTGAACGGTATGGAACCATTAATAGATGCTCACCATTTTAAAGCTGATCTTCAGCATCATGAGGACTACATAGTTTTCGAAAGAAATCTAACGAGATTTGCATATGGCAACACAATGCGTGTGCCTGCCCATATATTGCACCCCTCCTTATTGAAAGGACTCGCTCCTGATTAATAACTGTTGTGCATTTAGCTTTCCTCTTCCTCTTCGCAGGCATCCCTTCCGCATTCAAAACTGTGAAAGAGGTCAAGAAGTTCTTCACGATGGCAATTTATACCAGCTCGGCCCAGCACTCTGCCGTCAACAGTGGGCAGGTAGGACAGGAGTGCTCCCTCATATTCACCTCCAGGCAGGTAGACATCGCGAGGCAGACTAAGCAGGCCTGGCTACAAACCTTTGTTGGGTTTTATATAATAGTTTTAACTGTCATGGCTTGCCCCAAAGAATCCTGGGAAAAGATCCCAAGATGCTCCACCCTGAAGAAAGCTCTAATGGTTCTCTGGGGAGCTAAAATGACTGTTGAACCAGTTTGCTTTTATGGTGTCAATGGGCCAAAAGAGAAAAGCGTAGCTGTTTCGGCCAGGGGCCATCAATAGCCCATAAATTTGCCTGATCCTCATTCAAAGCCATCCAGATTGGCAGCCTTCGTTGCTTCCTGCAGGAGCGAGTTCCACAGTTTAACGATGTGACGTGTGGCGAGGTCTTTTCTTTCTCCTGAAACTGCCAACAAGATTTCCGATCAAGCAGAGCTTTCATGTTTATCTTTCTTCCACAAATTTGTAGGCCTCTTGATTGCGTAGCCCACCTCTTTGCATTCTTAATCCTTGGGGGGTGGTTGCTTTTATTCGCAGTTTGATTTGGGGGCATGGATGCCCAACTTCCCCCCGTCCATGAGGAAGCCGCCGCCTCAGACCAAGGGGGCGGCAAACTTGAAGGACTACCTAGACACCATCCCGGCCATCAACACCACCTGCAGCATCCTGAGCATGCTGTGGTTGCTTAGTTCCAAATCTCCATATATGGTGAGTGGGTGGCCGTCTGCCATGGATGCTTGAGCTGAGATTCCTGCATTGCCAGGGGTTGGGATAGATGACCCTCGGGGTCCCATCCAACCCTACAGTTCTGTGGTTAAAGGATGAAGAGTGCCTTTAATAATAACAGTGAAAATATTAAGAAGACTGTGCATGCAGTTTGCAAGCTACAGCTTGGCAGGAACCGGTTGCAAGTTATAGAACGGTTTCTGCTCTCTTCTTCTCCCCTCTCCCAATTAACCTCCATCTCCAGGGCCTGCCCTGTGACATCACCAGGGGCCTTCAAATCTCAGGGTCTGGGATGATCCTGACGTGGCAACCCCATCCTGGAAGGCCATCGTATCTGCCTCTTGGGGACTGCTATTCTTGCTTAGCCAGCCTTTTGCAAGATACTTTCCCTCTTTTTGACAGACATACTTGGGGAACTACCCTGAGGAGCATTTTACGGAGGATGCCCCAAAAGGTCTCATTGAGGCCTTTCAGCAGGACCTGCGCAGGATCGCCAAGGAAATCGAGGAAAGGAACGAGTCTGTCTCCAAACTGATCCCTTCTGGCTATAAGTACCTGTACCCGCCTGAGATCGAGAACAGTGTCGCTTTATAAGCTCTGCGGGTGGTGAATCCATTTCACGCCGCTCTTCCAATATTTTTACCGTATTACATTTGCAAATATTTGGGTGCACATTCTGATAAGTGTGATTTGCATAGATGCAGTGAATATCAGCTTCAGCACAGTGAGTTACCATATTTTTTGCTCTATAAGACTCACTTTCCCCCTCCTAAAAAGTAAGGGGAAATGTGTGTGCGTCTTATGGAGCGAATGCAGGCTGCGCATCTATCCCAGAAGCCAGAACAGCAAGAGGGATCACTGCTTTCGCTGCGCAGCGATCCCTCTTGCTGTCCTGGCTTCTGAGATTCAGAATATTTTTTTTCTTGTTTTCCTCCTCCCAAAACTAGGTGCGTCTTGTGGTCTGGTGCGTCTTATAGAGAAGGGCCCTCACCTCGCACAGAGTCACGCTTTCCCCCCTCTAATGGGGTTCTTCTCGCACTCTGCTTCATTTCACTGAACTGCTATTTCTCTTGCTGCTCCATTTGTTCAAACTGCTCAGGGATTATTTCTATTCCTCCCCCTGTTTCAGCTCGGACACACCTCGCTCACAGGCCCTCCTCCAGGAAACACAGATCCCACTTCTGACACCAGTGTTGCACGCCACCCCCATCATAGAATCATAGAATCATAGAGTTGGAAGAGACCACAAGGGCCATCGAGTCCAGCCCCCTGCCAAGCAGGAAACACCATCAGAGCACTCCTGACATATGGTTGTCAAGCCTCTGCTTAAAGACCTCCAAAGAAGGAGACTCCACCACACTCCTTGGCAGCAAATTCCACTGTCGAACAGCTCTTACTGTCAGGAAGTTCTTCCTAATGTTTAGGTGGAATCTTCTTTCTTGTAGTTTGGATCCATTGCTCCGTGTCCGCTTCTCTGGAGCAGCAGAAAACAACCTTTCTCCCTCCTCTATGTGACAGAGGAATGATGTGAGATTTTTGGGGTTCCAGAAACTCGCCAGAGTTTGTGTTCCCTTTTGGGAATGAGGCACAGCAAAGACAGTGGTGTCTTTATGATATATGGTTTATTTACACATACAGTGGTGCCTCGCAAGACGAAAAGAATCCGTTCCGCGATTCTCTTCGTCTAGCGATTTTTTCGTCTTGCGAAGCAACCCCATTAGCGGCTAAGAGGATTAGCGCTATTAGCGATTTAGCGGCTTAGCGGCTATTAAAGGATTAGCGGCTAAGCTGCTAAAAGGCTATTAGTGGCGTAGCGGCTTTGAAAAAGGGGGGGGAAAGTGGGGGGGGGAAATGGCGAGACTCGCAAGACGTTTTCGTCTTGCGAAGCAAGCCCATAGGGAAATTCATCTTGCGAAGCGCCTCCGAAACAGAAAACCCTTTCGTCTAGCGGGTTTTCCGTCTTGCGAGGCATTCGTCTTGTGGGGCACCACTGTACTATATATACAACCTGAGCTGATCCCAAGAGACTCTAGTTTGTTCCATAGCCACAACCTTGGATTGGAAGTACTGTGTACAGTGAGGTTGCACAATTGTATTTCCATTCTTGCTATTCTGATAGCATCTAAGCAAGAAATTCAGCAAGGTGTTGAACTGTTGATGGAAGCATACCCAGAAGATATTGACCTGAAACTTATTGATGAACTTTTGCACTTTCACCTATACGTTAGACAAAGCCATAGGCTCACAGCAGAGCACTCTCTGTCTCCTACAGACCTTTATCAAATTATATACAAGGGGAAAATTCAGATGGCCTTTCCTAATGTGGAAACAAATGTGTGGCTGTTTCTTAGCTTTATGGTCACCAACTGCTTGGGAGAGAGGAGTTTTTCCAGACTCAAAAGAATTTAAAATGAATTAAGGGCCACGATGTCTCAAGAGAGGTTGTCCGCACTGAGCATTCTGTACAGTGATACCTTGGTTTACAACCATAATCTGGAGGTCCGGTTGTAAACCAAAACAGGTTGTAACCCAAGGAGCGCTTTTGCCAATTGGGCCTCAAAAAAAAAAAAAAAAAAAAAAAAAAGGGTTGTAATCCAAAAAAAAAAGAGGGTTGTAATCCAAAAAAAGGGACACACACTTCCGGGCTTGATGTGGTAGTAATCCAAAATGGTTGCAAACCAAGGTACCACTGTACAAACTTAGACAAACAAATTTTGATGAAGTTTTCTGATGTCCTTTATAGGAGAAATTGTGAATTGCAGAATTTTAAATACCCATCATCAAACCTGAACTTCATTCAATTTAGTTTATAACACGCTTCCATTTTCTTCTAGTCGTGAGGGTAGGGGGTTGGGAGGGGCCTCACAAGTGGAGGAGCTGAGGGCCTCTCTTCATCGAAATCCGGCCCTGCTTTTCTCTCTCTCCCCCACACACCATTTTTACAGGGTTTTTGAGAATAAGTAAATCCACAAGCAGAGGAAGCTACCTGTTCAATAATGACCGCTCCCCGCATAAAACGGGGGGCGCTCTTTGCGTGGACGCGCGCAGCCCCTGGATCTGGAGCGGCTCCATCAACACAGGCTTGGCTTCGCCTTCCCCCAGGTGGGATATCTGGAGGTCTCCGCCTACCTCAGTCAGTTGTCCAATCCCGCCTGGGGGGGAGCGTCGCATGGATCGGTTCAAATTCACTATCTTCTTCTGACACCTGGGCACCAGGGGTGGAGCTCTGCTGTAGGAAGGGGTGGGGCTGTTCCTTTTTGCTGAAAAGGTTGGCTTCTTTGCACGACCCATTATTGAGAGAGGAGGTAGAGAGGAGGGTGCCTGGGACGTCCTGAACATCCCTCTCCCAAGGGGCCGTGCACGCCAGCTAGCCCACTGCACATTACCTAAGCCACCAGCATGGCCACATACAACGTCCAGGTGGTGACTGGGAAGCTGCTCCGTTCTGGCACCATTGACTCTGTTTTTGCTAAAAAGGGCATATCTTACATTTCCCTCCGATGAGCTGGGTAACTGAAAAGCAGAGTCAAATCTTCCCCAAGGAGCAAAAAAAAAAAAAAATTTAAGAAGTAAAATGTTAAGTATGCTTTTCTGCTCCTGGGAAAATGAAAAATGTTGTTGTATTTTCTCCTGAGAAGGAATTGTGTTTGCGTGTTTGCTTTGCTGGTTTGATACGTGCCTGAAATCAGCCTTCGCTTTCGCCTGCTCATTCTTTCCATGTTAAAACTTGCTGATAAATAGTTAGGTGTGTTTATTTCTATGCCTCTGGCCATAGCTTTCCCCCCCTTCCCAATACTGTGTAACAAGTCAGTGGTTATCCAGTTAAACGCTTCCAGTGACATTTAAACAGAGTGTTCTATTTGCAATGAGTTTTGAATAAAACCCCATCAATATAAAAATGTCTAATGATGATTTCATAGAATATTAATTCAAAATAATACGAGACATCTTGGCCCTATTAATTTTGTGTGGTCGTCTCCACTTCCCCCAAGCAAGTTTAACTCTTTCTGAAACTTGATGACTTTAAAATTAGGTCAGGAGAAGAATGGAAATCTCAAGGCTCCACCCACGTAATTTCTTTTTAAAACATTTTCTTTATTAATTTTCCAATATTGACGCAATATTACCAGAGTTTTGCCAATTATACAGATTCCAATTAATATCAATGCATAACAAATGCTTATGGGGCCCCAGAGCTCATTTTCAGCCCCAGGGGCTTCCTAGATACAGTGGTGCCTCGCAAGACGAAAATAATCCGTTCCGCGAGTCTCTTCATCTAGCGGTTTTTTCGTCTTGCGAAGCAACCCTATTAGCGGCTTAGCGGATTAGCGCTATTAGCGGTTTAGCGGCTTAGTGGCTATTAAAGGCTTAACGGCTTAGCGGCTAAAAGGCTATTAGCGGCTTAGAAAAAGGGGGGGGGGAATGAAAAAAATCGCAGGACTCGCAAGACGTTTCCGTCTTGCGAAGCAAGCCCATAGGGAAATTCGTCTTGTGAAGCAGCTCAAAAACGGAAAACCCTTTTGTCTAGCGGGTTTTTCGTCTTGCGAGGCATTCGTCTTGCGGGGCACCACTGTATTAAATAGTGGGTGGGCATAGCAGACAACACAGAGATTTCTCCAAGTAGTTCTTTATAAGTAAGCTGGAACTGAACTGAACAGCAAACAGCTCAGCCGGCCTGATTTTATAGGCAGCCGGCTGTCAACATTGTAACAACAACCACCCAGGGTTTCCCGCCTAAATTAACTGACGTGGACCTGAGTGAAAACTACACACAGTCATACCTCGGGTGGAATGTGCTTTGGGTTGAGTGCATTCGAGTTGTGCTCCACGGCAACCCGGAAGTAATGGAGTGCATTACTTCCGGGTTTTGTCACTCGCGCATGCGCAGACACTCAAAATGACGTCAAGCGCATGCGCGGAAGCGGCAAAACGCGACCCGTGCATGCGCAGATGCGCCGTCGCTTGTTACGTTCGCTTCGGGATGTGAACGGGGCTCCAGAACAGATCCCGTTCGCATCCCGGGGTACCACTGTACACGATACTCCTGGTGGCCAGGGTGAGAACTTCAATACACAACACCCCTCCCCACCAAGATAAGGCATTAGTTACAACCTTAGTGGTTCCATTACAGACCTGTTGGCTCTGTCAGCCATCTTCACTGTGGGCAGGAGGCAGAGAAAGGGTGGGGCTTGGAGGATCCAAGGGATGTGAAGGAAAAGAAGATAGGACGACATGCATGCTTAGTGTTGCCAAGTGAAACTCATATTGGCTGGGAAGTGGAGGGGAGGATGATTCTAGGGCTCCTGAACGGCTTCCTAGTGATAATCAGGAGGGGGATGTTCTTCAGGGTCCATTTCCTAGGTCTCCCTGGCCCTCTGGCAACTGGGGGAGCCTCTTTCCTCATGGACTCAACCCCTACTAGGGTTCTGTCCTGGGCATGGGACAGGATCTTAGCCTGAGTGGAGCATGTGCTAGATATAGATATGTCCAGGGATAAACAAGTCACATATTGCTAGTAAAAATTTAGGATCCAGGAGGTGAAGTCAGGTCAAGCAAAGGTCAGTCAACTCAGATGATAGATGCAGGTCTGATAAAACAGAGGCCAACATCCTTAAAGGCTAAGAAGCAAGGTGGTTAGCACCCTGGAGAGCTCCATGTGACACACACATGCTGGCTGTCAGACAAGGCAGGCTTGTGGACATTCATTCCAGGGAATCCCGACTGAGCCTTAACTAGGACTGCAACTTCCTGTGGGCAGCTAGGTGGGTGGAGCCTCTCCCCTTAAAGGAGCCCAGACTGCTTCTGAAGCTGCTGCCTCCAGCAGCGCGGTGGAGCTCTGGGTTCTGCTGCGGCCTCTGAGCTGGAACCCAGTGTGGGAAGGCAATTCATGGCCTCTTCCCTTGAGAACGGGCTCCATCTCCACCTGGCTTCTCCCAACAGGTGGAGACCATTGGCGACGCCTACATGGTTGCTTCCGGGCTGCCCAAGCGCAACGGCAACCGGCACGCAGGTGAGATCGCCAACATGTCGCTGGATATCCTCAGCGCTGTCGGCACCTTCAAGATGCGTCACATGCCAGACGTGCCAGTACGGATCCGCATCGGCCTGCACTCAGGTAGGCTGTCACGAAGGCAGGGCTGCTGCAATGGCCTCCAGCCACAGGGGCCCACCTGTACTTCGTGGCCCTATCCACTCTTACTTGGCTCTTCTGAAGAGAGCTCAACTGGGCAGGAGGGGAGAGGTGATGGGGAGAGCCATTAAGGTTGAAGAAACCTCTGAGCTCAAGGCTGATCTGTTTCCCATGGCAGGGCCTTGCGTGGCTGGTGTGGTGGGGCTGACGATGCCACGGTACTGTCTTTTCGGAGACACAGTCAACACTGCCTCACGGATGGAGTCCACAGGACTGCGTGAGTAGCCCATGGCCCAGATTGGGGGGCTGCAGGGGGAGGGGTTTCTGCTGGGGATGGAGTCTGCCCAATTTGGATGCCACTAATAATAATATTGTAGGGACGCGGGTGGCTCTGTGGGTTAAACCACAGAGCCTAGGACTTGCTGATCAGAAGGTCAGCGGTTTGAATCCCCGCCACGGGATTCCTCAGTCCCTGCTCCTGCCAACCTAGCAGTTCGAAAGCATGTCAAAGTGCAAGTAGATAAATAGGTACCGCTCCGGCGGGAAGGTAAACGGCGTTTCCGTGCGCTGCTCTGGTTCGCCAGAAGCGGCTTAGTCATGCTGGCCACATGACCTGGAAGCTGTACGCCGGCTCCCTCGGCCAATAAAGCGAGATGAGCATTGCAACCCCAGAGTTGGCCACGACTGGACCTAATGGTCAGGGGTCCCTTTACCTTTACCTAATAATAATATTATATTTCTTACACCCTTCCCATCTGACTGGGTTGTCCCAGCCACTCCGGGTGGCTTCCAACAAACATAGGAATAAAAGGCAATAATAAAAAAAGCCATCAAACTTTATGGCGATAGATTAGGGAACAAATGGAAATTTGAGGAAGGGCCATAGCTCAGTGGCAGGGCCTCTGCTGTGTATGAAGCTTCGATCCATGGTGGCATTAATGGCTCTCCAGGGATTCAGGCCGGCGCCTTTCTCAGCCTCACATGGAGATGCTGAGGATTAAACCTGGAACCTTTCGCACATTTTGGAATCCCAGTCATTGGTCGGGGGAGGGGGGTTCTCCCTTTCTCATAACAATAGAACTCATGGATAGCCAATGAAGTGTTGGAAGATTCAGGATGGATAAAAGAGAGTCCTCCTTCACACAGCGTGAAGTTAAACCATGGAACTTGCTCCCACAGGTGGCAGTGATGGCCACCAACACAGATGACTTTAAAAGTGGGATAGACAAATTCATGGAGGAGGCGAGGGCTATGGAGGCAGCAATGCTTCTGGAAACCAGTTGCTGGAAGCCACAGGAGAGAGCAGGACTCATGTGCTCAAATCCTGCTTGTGGATTTCCCACGGGCATCTGGTTGGCCACTGTGAGAACAGGATGCTGGAGGAGATGGGCCTGATCCAGAAGACCCTTCTTATGCTGTTATGTCTCCCAGAGGCATCCACATCTCACCCCCCACCTGTTGTCTCCACAGCTTATCGAATCCACGTCAACATCCGCACTGTTCAGATCCTACATGACCTCAAGGAGGGCTACAAGCTGGACCTCCGAGGCAAGACAGAGCTCAAGGTACCTGGGGCAAGGGAGGGGCATCTTCCGACTGCAAGGACCCTCCAATTCTCCCTCCTATCTCCGGTCAAAGCTCCACCCAGAGGATGCAGAACAGACCCAAATCACTAGGATGGGGGAGGGGGGGAGCCCTCTGGCAAGCAAAAGATACGCCCCCTTCATTTGCATGCGTGTCCATGGGTGATGGTTTCTCTGGCAGGGAAGCAAACAGCGGCCCCAGTGTGGGCAGTGTGGGAATGTTCTGGGGTGCAGGAGAGGATATATTGTGAGATTATATCCTAATCCAACTTGTGCTAACAAGTTCCCAAAATATCAGCAGAATTTATGACATTCCCCTTTTAGTTCGCAACGGTAATGTCTGCACAGGTTCGCTAGAACCACTATAATAATTACTCTGGTAATTTCCCCTTTGCTCCCTCTTAAAATACAAGACACGACACAGTCTTTATAAAAGTATAAAAGAGTTTACTCACGTTCTGTTCACAATATGATCCTAGAAGGCAGGCAGCTTAAAAAGGTTACATACATTCAGAATCTATCTTGTAGCAAGATAGTCCCTTTGTCCTCTCTTGGCTGGGAGCCAAGAGAGCATCCTTAGATGTTTCCTCATCGAAGGAAGATATATAATAATAATAATAATAATTTATTATTTGTACCCCGCCCATCTGGCTGGGTTTCCCCAGCCACTCTGGGCGGCTTCCAACAAAGATGAAAAATAAACTAAAATGTCACATATTAAAAACTTCCCTGAACAGGGCTGCCTTCAGATGTCTTCTGAATGTCAGGTAGTTGTTTATGTCTTTGACATCTGACGGGAGGGTGTTCCACAGGGCGGGCGCCACTACAGAGAAGGCCCTCTGCCTGGTTCCCTGTAACTTGGCCTCTCGCAGTGAGGGAACCACCAGAAGGCCCTCGGAGCTGAACCTCAGTGTCCGGGCAGAACGATGGGGGAGGAGACGCTCCTTCAGATATACTGGACCAAGGCCGTTTAGGGCTTTAAAGGTCAGCACCAACACTTTGAATTGTGCTCGGAAACGTACTGTGAGCCAATGTAGGTCTTTCAAGATGGCAGAGAGAGAGAGATGGCTGCCTGCCCTGTGCTTTTATCATTTACCTGCACAGGTGAGGCCACACCCACCTTTGGTCACATGCGGAGGAAGTCCATCCCCAGGAAGTTTACTTGCTTGCTGGACAGACATCCCTCCCCATGTTATTATAATAATAATAATAATAATAATAATAATAATAATAATAATAATAATTTATTATTTATACCCCGCCCATCTGGCTGGGCCTCCCCAGCCACTCTGGGCGGCTTCCATAAAAACCAAAAATACAGTAAAATATCACACGTTAAAAACTTCCCTGAACAGGGCTGCCTTAAGACGTCTTCTGAATGTCAGGTAGTTGTTTATCTCTTTGACATCAGCTGGAAGGGCGTTCCACAGGGCGGGCGCCACTACCGAGAAGGCCCTCTGCCTGGTTCCCTGTAGCTTTGCTTCTCGCAATGAGGGAACTGCCAGAAGGCCCTCGGCGCTGGACCTCAGCGTCCGGGCAGAATGATGGGGGTGGAGACGCTTCTTCAGGTATACTGGACCGAGGCCGTTTAGGGCTTTAAAGGTCAGCACCAACACTTTGAATTGTGCTCGGAAACGTACTGGGAGCCAATGTAGGTCTTTCAAGACCGGTGTTATATGGTCTCGGCGGCCGCCCCCAGTCACCAGTCTAGCTGCTGCATTCTGGATTAGTTGTAGTTTCCGAGTCACCTTCAAAGGTAGCCCCACGTAGAGCGCATTGCAGTAGTCCAAGCGGGAGATAACCAGAGCATGCACCACTCTGGCGAGACAGTCCGCAGGCAGATAGGGTCTCAGCCTACGTACCAGATGGAGCTGGTAAACAGCTGCCCTGGACACAGATTTGACCTGTGCCTCCATGGACAGCTGTGAGTCCAAAATGACTCCCAGGCTGCGCACCTGGTCCTTCAGGGGCACAGTTACCCCATTCAGGACCAGGGAATCCTCCACACCTGCCCGCCTCCTGTCCCCCAAAAACAGTACTTCTGTCTTGTCAGGATTCAACCTTAATCTGTTAGCCGCCATCCATCCTCCAACCGCCTCCAGACACTCACACAGGACCTTCACCGCCCTCACTGGTTCTGATTTAAAAGAGAGGTAGAGCTGGGTATCATCCGCATACTGATGAACACCCAGCCCAAACCTCCTTATGATCTCTCCCAGCGGCTGCATGTAAATGTTGAAAAGCATGGGGGAGAGGACAGAACCCTGAGGCACCCCACAAGTGAGAGCCCAGGGGTCTGAACACTCATCCCCCACCACCACTTTCTGAACACGGCCCAGGAGGAAGGAGCGGAACCACTGTATGACAGTGCCTCCAGCTCCCAGCCCCTCAAGACGGTCCAGAAGGATGTTATGGTCGATGGTATCAAACGCCGCTGAGAGATCCAGCAGAACTAGGAAACAGCTCTCACCTTTGTCCCTAGCCCGCCGGAGATCATCAACCAGTGCGGCCAAGGCAGTTTCAGTCCCATGATGAGGCCTGAATCCCGACTGGAAGGGATCCAAATGTTCCGCTTCTTCCAGGCGTGCCTGGAGTTGTTCGGCAACCGCTCGCTCAATCACCTTGCCCAAGAATGGAAGATTTGAGACTGGGCGATAGTTGGCCATCGTGGCCGCATCTAAAGATGGTTTTTTAAGAAGCGGTTTAATAACCGCCTCTTTCAGCGGGTCTGGGAAGGCTCCCTCACGGAGGGAAGCATTCACCACCCCACGAAGCCCATCGCCCAGTCCTTCCCGGCTAGCTTTTATAAGCCAGGATGGGCAAGGATCCAGGAGACAGGTGGTTGGTTTCACTTGTCCAAGCAGCCTGTCCACATCCTCGGAGGTAACAGATTGGAATTGATCCCACTCAACTTGACTAGACAGAACTCTAGCACTCTCCCGCCCCGGCCCTGCTCCCACGGTGGAGTCTACTTCTTCCCGAATCTGAGCGATTTTATCTGCAAAAAACTTTGCAAAATCATTGCAGGAGAACATGTGGCCCGTACCGGGCCCCGATGTTGCAGGTTGTTCCACTAAATTGTGAACCACCTGAAAAAGTCTCCTGCTGCTGTTTTCTGCAGATGCAATAGAGGCGGTGAAGAAATTCTTCTTCGCCGTCGCTATCGCCACTTGGTAGGCTCGACGTTGAGCTCTAACCTGTGTCCGGTCAGATTCGGAATGAGTTATCCGCCACCGGCGCTCTAGCCGTCTCAACGATTGTTTCATTGTTTCATTGCCCTCAGATCTGTGGAAAACCACGGGGCTGTCCGGGCTCCATGCAATCGGAGAGGGCGCTTCGGAGCTGTGATGGGATGTTGAACTGCTTGTGCGTAAAGTTCCTAGTCCCTCAGTGTTTGGCTAAGTCCACAAACCACTGTCTGTAATGGAGCGCCATAAGCATGGCTCCGTCAGTCGCTGGCAGAATCCGACAGTGGGCGTTTACGGAATTTCTTCCAGCATAACAGCTCCTTAATGGAAACACGTCTTCTGGACTCTCTACGTGACAATTTCCGGCGAGGAGTGGGTGTCCCTATAGGAGGTCCTGAAACCTCCTCGCTGTTCTCGCTGGAATTGTCTCTGAGCCATTCTTCTGACTCGCTTTCCCTTGGAGCTCTTTCTCGCCCCCTGCTGGTTCCCTCCTCCGCTGATAAGTCTCTCTCAACCTCTGGGAGCCCCTCCACCACCTGTTCTTCCGATGACAGTTCCCTGACATCCACCTCCCCCCCAGGGCCCCCTCCACCCCCTCCCCTCCCTTCCTCTGCTGGAGGCGAGGGAGCAAAACCCCTGAAAGAACTTCCCTCATCTTCCGAAGTCTCGAACATTTTCCTCCACCAGTTGCTGTTTCGGGTTTCTAAGTACTCATCCTCCTCGGAATCTATTCCTTCTTCCCACTCTGACCCCGTGAATCCTTCAAATTCCTCCTCCTCTTCGGTGGTGCCAAAGTACTTCCTCCGGAACCTCGCTACTGACTGAGGTTTCCTGGGGAACCTTTGATGGAACGCTTCGATCACGACCTTGTCATTGACTTCCTCTGCCGTCACCCAGGTGTTTTCTGACTCCGGTTCCCCTTCCCACGCTACCAAATACTCCACCTGATTACCCTTCCACCTGGAGTCGAGGATTTCCGCCACATGGTTGCTGCTTTCCCTCTCTTCTAAGACTGGTCCCTGTGGGGAAACCCCTTCTTTCCCCCCCCCTATACGGTGACAGTAATTACCTGTGGAATACTGGGTGCAGTGTCATGTGGTTCGGTAACCGGAGTCTGAAAGCTACTGGGTTAACCTGTTGAATGACCTCAAATGGTCCCAATCTTTTGGGTCTCAATTTCTTGCAACCCCCCTTGAACGGCAGTCCTTGGGTGGACAGCCACACCTGATCCCCCACCCTTATAGTTTCACCTTCCCTTCTGTCCTTGTCTGCCTGCTTCTTATATTGTTCTTTGGCCCTTTCTAAGTTGAGTTGGAGTTGACGATGGATCGCTTCCATTTCTTCTACAAACAGTTCTGCGGCTGGGACGCTCCATCTCTCCCCTCCTCCCCCTGGAAATGCCCTGGGGTGGCACCCATAATTAGCCAAAAAGGGGCTCATCCCGGTGGACACATTCTCCGCATTATTGTAGGCAAATTCCGCCAGCGCCAACTTTTCCACCCAATCGTTCTGTCTGTCATTGACATAACACCTCAGGTATTGTTGGAGGATACCGTTTGCTCTTTCCGCCTGCCCGTTGGTTTCTGGGTGCCGGGCAGTCGAAAAATTGACCTCCACGTGCAGTAAGCTCATGAGCTTCCTCCAGAACCTGGACGTGAATTGTTTGCCCCGGTCTGAGACCACCCTCAAGGGGGCGCCATGCAGTCTAAAAATATGTTCTACAAACAATTTAGCTGTCTCTTCCGCCGTGACTGCATGTGAGCAAGCTACAAAGTGGCCCATCTTAGTTAACAGGTCTGCTACTACCAGTATGGCGGTTTTCCCCTTGGATTTCGGCAGATCAGTCATAAAATCTATCGATACCGCCTCCCATGGCCTCTCTGGTGTGGGCAACGGTTCTAACAACCCCGCCGGCGCCCGCCTTTCTCCCTTGGCTCGCTGGCATTGGTCACACCCTCTTACATACTCCCTTACATCTTCCCTCACCCTGGGCCACCAAAATTCCCTGGTAACCAACCACATGGTTTTGTGTTGCCCAAAATGCCCTGCGGTAGGGCTGTCGTGCATCTGTTTGAGTACTCTCCCTCTCAATTCCCCTTCGGGTATATATAGTGCCCCTTTGTAATACAAAGCCCCGTTTCTTTCTTCAAAACCTCCGGAGTTTTCTCCCTCCCTCCTTAGACCTTGGAGCTTATTCTGGGCGTATTCATCATTCTGCGTCTCCTCTACCAGTTCCCTTTGCCCCACCAACGCCGCCCCACACACCCAGTGGTCCTCTGGTATGATATGTCTCTCTTCGGGTGCTCCCTCCCCCTCCAAATACTCTGGTTTGCGTGAGAGAGCGTCCGCCCTGACGTTTTCTGGGCCTGGCACATAGCAAATTTCAAAATAAAATTTGGAGAACTCCTGTGCCCATCTCACTTGCCGTTGGTTGAGCACTCGTGCCGTTCTCCAGTACTCTAAATTCTTGTGGTCCGTGCATACTTGCACCTTGTGTTGTGCACCAATTAGTAAGTGTCTCCATTTCCGGAACGCTTCGTGAATGGCGAGTAGTTCTCGGTCATATACCGTGTAGTTCTTCTCGGATTTGTTTAACTTCCGCGAGAAGAAGGCACACGGTCTCCACTCCGACTTATCCTTCCCCGGCTGAAGAAGCACCGCCCCCACCGCCCGGTCTGATGCGTCCGTTTCCACTCTCATGGGTTTTTGTAAATCCACGTGCAGGAGCTGCTTTTCCGAAGCGAAGGCCTTTTTCAATTCTTCGAATGCTTGCTCCGCTTCTGCCGTCCAAACAAATTTCTTCTTGCTGCTGAGACAGTCCGTGATGGGAGCCGTTAAATGGGCAAAGTTCTTGATGAACTTCCGATAAAAGTTCCCAAACCCTAAGAATCTTTGCACATCTTTTTTCGTTCTCGGTGTCTTCCATTCCAGTACCGCCTGGACCTTGCCTGGATCCATGGCTAATCCCTTGTCTGACAAGCGGTACCCCAGGAATTCCACCTCCTTGGTGTGAAACTGACACTTCTCCAATTTCACCCACAGCTGGTTAGCTTGCAGTTGGCTCAACACTTCCCTGACGTCCTTTACATGCTGCTCCTCATTCTCTGAATATACTAACACGTCATCTAGGAACGCCACACAATTCTTGTAGAGCAGAGGTCCCAGGACGTGGTTCATGAACGATTGAAAACATGCTGAGCCTGCTTGTAATCCAAAGGGCATAACGCGATATTCGAAAGCCCCTAGAGGGGTGAACATCGTTGTCTTCCATTCATCCCCCTTCCTTATCCGTATCAGGTTGTATGCTCCCCTCAGGTCCAGTTTAGTAAAAATCTTTCCCTTCCTCACCCTGGTCAAAATGTCATCAATTCTGGGCATAGGGAAAGCCACTGGTTCCGACACGGCATTTAGGGCCCGGTAGTCCACGACCAATCTCGGTTTATCCGTGTTTTTTTTGTCCACAAAAAACACTGGGCTGCCCCCCACCGCTCTGGACTCTCTGATGAAACCTCTCTTCAGGTTTTTGTCAATAAACTCCCTCAACTCCTGCATTTCCCTGTCTGACATGGCATACAGCTTGCCCACAGGGAGCTGGGCTCCAGGGACTAGATTGATCTGGCAGTCAAAGGGTCTATGCGGTGGTAGTTTGTCTGCTTCCCTTTCGCTGAAGACATTGCTCAGGTCAGCGTATTGTTTGGGCACCTTTCTTTTGTCCGTTACTTCTGTTCCTGCTAGAAAGGCCCTTGCCCCTTCTGGAGCCTTGCCCTCTTTGCAATGTTCTAGGCAATGCGCTGACCCAAAGGAGACCACTCTCTGATGCCAACCCACTAGCGGATCATGCAACGCTAGCCAGCTCATCCCCAAAATAATGGGAGCCCCTCCCAAGGTGGCCACATTGAACGCTATTCTTTCGGTGTGCCTGGCTACCCTCATTACCATTGGGACGGTCTGTAAGCTGACTTCTCCTCCCAACAGCTCTCTCCCATCGATCGTGGTTACCTGCAAGGGGTTACTTAAAGGGATGGTCTGTATCTGGTGTTCAGCTGCAAACTCCTTACTCATAAAATTACAGGAGCTGCCTGAGTCCAATAGCGCCCTTATCTTTAAGGGATGTCCATTTGGCAGCTCTAGCAACACCTCTATCACTAGGGCTGGTCTCGGAGGTTCCGGCGTGGGCACTTTTACTGCTCCTTGGCCTGACTGCTGTGCCCTGATGGAGGCAGTCAGGCGTTGGCTTTTACTTGGTCCTGCCCTTCCTCCTCCTTTCCCCCAACAGCTCCTGCCATCCCTTGCCATTCCTTTCTTTGTGGACAGACTCTGGCAAAATGACCTGGCTGCTGGCAGAGATAACATTACTTGGGGCTCTTCCCCTCCTTCTTCCGCCCTTCACTGGGATTTGAAACTGCCCGCGCGCGCGCTGTTCCAACTTCCATCGGCTCTGCGGGCGGGAAAGTTGGCTCCGGAATCTCTGGAATGCGGAAATCCCTCCAACGCTCCCCTTTCCCTTCCCGCTTCTCCAAGGCTCTAGCCTCCTGGCGTGCTCCAATGGTCAGCGAGATTTGGTCAGCTGGTCCATAGACTCTGCCCTGGGCGCCCGGGAAAGTTCGTCTTTCACAGCCGAAGAAAGTCCCTCTTCGAAAAGCATTTGAATGGGTTCTGCTGACAGATCCCACCCCAATTTGTGTATCAACATAGTAAACTCAGTCCAGTACTCACGGACAGATCGGCTCCCCTGTTTACAAGCCATCAACTGTCTGCGCACCACTCCCTGTTCAATGTCGCTGGAAAACATCAGGTCCATGGCGCGAAAAAACTTCCGTGCGTCTTTCAAGACTTCATTATGCCCTGCCATCAGGGGTCTAACCCAGTCTCTCGCCCCCCCTTCGAGATGGCTAACCACAAACGCCACTCGCGATTCCTCGTCGGGAAAGTCATCAAACTGCAGATTAAGGGCATACTGCATCTCTGTCCTAAAGGCTTGATAGTTCCTGGGATCCCCCCCAAACTTCTGCACCAATCCTGGCATCTTTCTTGCTTGTGGGGGGGCCTTTGCCTTTTCTGCATCCTGAGCCCTCCTCTCATCGAGCCTCACCGTTTGCAGCGCTAGCTGGACCTCCAACACCCGGTACCTTTCTTCCAGGCTTGGACCGGCTCCAGCTCCTCCTGCATCTCCGGTTCCGGCTGGGTTGCTCATGATGCCTTCTCTGCACAAGCTGCTTTCAGGGACTGTCGGATTGCTGTGATGGGATGTTGAGCTGCTTGTGCGTAAAGTTCCTAGTCCCTCAGTGTTTGGCTAAGTCCACAAACCACTGTCTGTAACGGAGCGCCATAAGCATGGCTCCGTCAGTCGCTGGCAGAATCCGACAGTGGGCGTTTACGGAATTTCTTCCAGCATAACAGCTCCTTAACGGAAACACGTCTTCTGGACTCTCTACGTAACAATTTCCGGCGAGGAGTGGGTGTCCCTATAGGAGGTCCTGAAACCTCCTCGCTGTTCTCGCTGGAATTGTCTCTGAGCCATTCTTCTGACTCGCTTTCCCTTGGAGCTCTTTCTCGTCCCCTGCTGGTTCCCTCCTCCGCTGATAAGTCTCTCTCAACCTCTGGGAGCCCCTCCACCACCTGTTCTTCCGATGACAGTTCCCTGACAGGAGCCAAACAGTCAATAGCCCTGGTTAACTCCACATTCCAGCGGGCCACCAGGGAATCAGCTGAAAGGCCATCAACATGGGATAAAGCATCCCCTACCACTCTCTGGAAACCATTTGGATCCATTAAGTGGCGGGGGCGGACCATCCGAATTGGTCCCACCTCCCTGCAGAGGGGATGGGTCGCAGAGAAGTCCAGTTGCACTCTAGGAATGTTGTCATTGACTGCTCCTGTGTTTACATCCCACAGGCAGCACACCCAAACTGCCCCAGTGTGGGCAGCACACCTGTGTGTGCTTTGGAACTGCTAGATCAGCAGTTCCCAAGCTGTTTGGGGCCACTGCCTCCCCCACCCCGTTGCATAAACCCATCCCCAGTGCCGCCTACCCTACCCTGTAAAAAGCATTGTTCAGAATACCAGTTTGCTTTTTTTATAATAATATTTATTAACATTTCAAGAAATTACAAACATAAGAAAGAAAATACAAAAACAAAAAATTACAAAAAACTGAAAAATTAAAAATTAAAAACAAATCAATTTTTCCATAACTTATCTTTCATTTACTTGTTTCCTTGACTTCCTCACACCTCCCTTTTTTGTATTCTAGTTCAATTAGTTAATTCAGCAAATCCTTTCCATCTTTGTTTTTATCTTAATCATTTATCTTAATATGTTGTGACTTTACATTCTCACCTGTTAACAACCATATTTACATACTCCTTTATAACATTACTGCTAAAACCACATAACTTCATTCCAGCATCCTTCTAACATTCCTTAATTTTGC